>NC_069658.1:196978495-197605995 GCF_027244095.1 Hemicordylus capensis | reverse complement strand
ACCTTCATCATCTTTGAAAATCAATTTGGGTTCAAATTGTTGTTTGACATAAAATACTACCCTTCTTTTTTTCCCCTTTTTCTTATCTGAGGAAACAAATTCTTGTCCTAAAGCCTTGTTGACCAAAAATTTTCTATCTTGCTTTCTAATATATGTCTCCTGTAAACACAAAATGTCCAAATTTTGTTTCTTAAGAAAATGAAAGACTTTATTTCTTTTTTGCTTTGGTGTTTAACCCATTAATGTTCGTAATCTGTAATCCATCTGGTCTAATTAGAATTATGTGTTGAGGTTGCTGGATGATCAGAAGATAATTTTTTTTGTATTTCTGCCAGAATTCTTGCGCTTTGAGGAGCTCAGTGAATCTATTCTTCTTACCCTTATAAAAAAAGGAAACTCCCTCAGGTATTTCCCACCTAAAACGTATTCCATTGGCATTCAAAGCATCTGTCAGAAATTTGTAATCCTTACGTTTTCTTAGAATTCTGGCTGGTATTTCTTTCAAAAAATTTATCTGCTGGGTTTCAATAGTAAGGGCTGTAACAAAATGGGCTTGAACAATTCGCTCAGTGATTGATTTTGAACTAAATTGCACCAAACAGTCCTTAATTAATTTATTCCTTGTAGCAAAGTCCGAATTTAAACGAAAAGCTACCTCAATCTGTGCATCCATCTCTTCAGCTGAGATTCCCAAAAGTGATGCAAGCTCCTCCCCAAGTAATTTTTTGATGTCTTGACCAGCTTTTTCTGGAATACCTCTAAACCTTAAAAACCTCTCTTTTTGTCCCAACAGTGCCATTTGGTCTAGTAATTTTTCCTTATCATCTTTCAGTGATCCCCACTTCATTCTCCAAAGTGTCAACCCTTGTTTTAAATTCTTTATTGTCTTGTGCTAATTTCTTAACTGTTTCTTCAATATTTGATGTTCTGTCATTTAATGTCTGTATATCCTGTCTGATTAGTTGTATATTCTGTTTCACTAGTAACATATCACAACTGACTTGTTGTGAAGAGTGGTTGCATTTGTTTCCAATAGCTGTTTCATATCTGATAATGTCTGATCCAAATCTATAAGCATTTTGGCTTCCCCCACACCTGGACTTGGAAGGGAAAGTTTCCTAGGCTGTGAATGTATCTGACTTTGCTGTGGGTTTTTTTGCATTGTCTTTTTCTTCTCCTCCTCCTTTCATAGTATAGAGGGGGGAGAAAATAGAACACTTTCACAACAGGGTTTAATGTCCTTGATCTCGAGAGAGAAAGTAAAAGCCTGTGGTTATTTTCCAAATATAATCAGTTCCACAGCACAGCTCATATATCTTATCACTGGCAGTTGAATTTTCTCAAGGTAGTGTGAAACGCCTCTTGCTTTAATTGGCTGGCTTAATGATGGACAAATTCAATGGCAAACAGCAAACGCCTCTTTCATAAACTTTTTCAAGCAGCAGTAAAAAGAAAAGAAATAATAATTCCCACTAATAAGATCTTTTTCCAGATTTTAAAACTTGTAAACATCAATTCAGCTCTTGAGTTCCAGTATTTAGCAAGAAGATTGGGTTCCCCTTTTTAATTTATAGTCAAAGAAAACTTACAGCCGCGTCTTGAGTTCTGTAATATCTTTCCAACAAAGCAGGAAGAATTCCAGCAAGTTGTCATTAATCACATTGAAAGGTGAGCTTCTTGTACTTTAAGTAATTAATTAAATCCAAACCGTAGAGATTAGACGCCAGCCGGCTTCAGTCAAAAAGATTTCCGATGGAGGAGTAAGCTTGATTGAATCCAGCCCCCACCACTCAACCTAAGACAGAACTGCGTTCTCCAACACAGCTCTAAATTAAGGAGCCGGTTCAGGGGAAAACAGTGGGCTATCTTGAAGTCCAGACCCTTTAATCTAGGGTGGCGTGGGGGGGGGTTGAAGCCTCAAACCCCCCTTAATTTCTCCTCTGTCTTCCCTGTCGAGAAGCGTGCAGCCGCGTTGGCAGTCCAACCGGAAGTCGTGTTTTAGTATTGTTGTATTAGATATGTTTGTTATTTCTATTTCTGCTGGCCAATGGCTGTAATAAAATTGATGATGATGATGATGATGATGAGTCTACCAGATTCCGATGGAAGCCTGGGAAGAACAATAAAGTCAGCATAGTGTAGCGGTTAGAGTGTTGAACTAGGACCAGGAAGACCCAAGTTTGAATCTCCATTCAACCATGAAACCTACTGGGTGACTCTGGGCCAGTCATATCTCTCTCAGCCTAACCTACCTCACAGGGTTGTTGTGAGGATAAAAATAACCATGTGCCTGTTAACATGGGTACCTTTGAGCTCCTCGTAGCAAAAGTGGGATACAGTAATCCCTTGACCTACGAACTACTCAACTTACGTTGTTTTCGAGTTACGAGCGACAAAAAGACCGGAAGTAGTTGCTTACCAGAAGTAGTTGCTTACTCGACCTACGAATGTTTAGATGCGGCTTCCTCGAATTATGAGTGCTTTGAGACGTCCGTGGTGCGCTCCTCGACTTAACGAAAATTTCAACCTCCGAACGTGCGTTCGGAATGGATTATTTACGTAAGTCGAGGGACCACTGTATAAGTGTAAAATAAAATAAAATATAGAATGCTTTATTCAGAGGAGGAGAATGAGATAGTGGAGCAAGAAGGGGAGATGTTACCAGCATGGGCCCCCATAACTACAACTGAAATAAAATCCTTAAAAGATGCACTGAAGATAAGTAATGCCCCCAGAAGCGATTGCGTTTTACCAGAGGCAATCAAGGCAAATATAGAGTGGTGGATTCCTGGCCTGGCCTCATTATTCACCTATATTGACTGCACAGCACATATCCCCAAAGACTGGGGGGTTGCAGTCATAGTCCCTCTATACAAAAGTGGTAACAAGGATAACCCAGCCAATTATTGCCCAGTCAGTCTGCTAAGCGTAGTCAGCAAATTGTACGCAAGACACCTCCACTGGAAATTTCAGGAGTGGTTAGAAACAGAGTATTTTCTTGGTAGGGTACAAGCTGGCTTTAGGGTAGGGCGCTCTACCATTGATCAGGTCTTGGTACTGCAGCATTTAGTGGCAAAATATTCTGGGAGCTCTAAGTCCACTCTTTATGTGGCATTTGTGGACTTTAGGTTTGCGCTTGATTCCATTTCGAGGTTGATTTTATGAAAAACACCTAAAGCAACCAGTATAGACAGGCATCTGCTTTTACTTTTTCAAAAGTTGTACTCTAATAACTCATTACGAGTAAGATGTAAACCACGGGGTTGTTATCGAATGCAATATCTGTGAACAAGGGGCAGCGCTGTATCCTGGCTTCCTCTCTTTTCAATTTTTATATTTCTGCGTTAGCCACTAACCTGGATAAGCCAGAGTTTCATGTTCTAATTTTGGCAGGTATCCAGGTTCTCCTTTTGCTTTATGAGGACGATGCTGTGGTAATTCGAACAGGTGCAGAGCTTTAGATTTTGGGGGTAGTTCTTAGTGCTACGGGCTCTTGGAAGCCCCACATCAGCAGTTTCACCCAGTCAGTTCAGAGGAGCCCCAAAGCTATATTAAGATTCTTCTATGGCAAAGGAGGGGGAATTGGTATTGTTACCAACTGCTCTGAAGCTGTTTGAGGCCAAGTTGTTGGCCCAAATTTTGTTTGGCGCACAACTAGGAATTTACATCAAGCATGAGACAGAGACAATCCCAACTAAATTCTTGAGGGCAATTCTTGGCACACCTAGATGTGTGTCCAATGTAAGTTTGAGGTTGGAGACAGGGATTCTAAGAGTGGAGGCAAGGGCATGGAAGCTGATGGACAACTATTGGCTGAAGCTCAAATTGTGCCCTGTGGGTTTGGCCCCTCTGGTGCTCACTGACAATTATAAATCAGGATGGGAGATGGCACTTAAGGAGAATACCAAACATATTGATATGAAGTACCATATAGTGAGAAGTCTGCAGAAGGATAGACTAATCAAGCTGATCTACTGCCCAACAAATGAAATGCTTGCAGACATACTCACTAAGCCACTACCAAGCAGGGGCATAAAGAGGGTAGGGCAAGCAGGGCATGTGCCCTGGGCGCCATTGCAGGGGGGGCGCAAAGTGCCTGCCATGCCCCGCCCCCCGCCCCAACTGAGGTCTGGAGAGGCGCCCCACCCCTGCCCCCAGCAGGCACTTGCCCTTTATTTCAGGCAGCATTTGCTGGCTGAAAGCGTCTATTCCCCTTTCTCTCCCTCCAGAGAGGGAGAGAAAGGAAGAATAGATGTTTTCAGCCAGCAAGGCCTTCCTGAAATGACTCCGAAGAGCTTGCTCAATGCCATGCCCCTTTGCATGTGGTGTCAAAGGGGGCGTGGCCTCAAGCTCCGAAGAGCCTGAGCAAGCTCTTCGGAGTCATTTCAGGGCTTGCTTTCAGGCAGCAAACACTGGCAAGTGCTCGCTGGGCGGCGGTGGGCGGGTGGGGAATCCTAGTAGCCTGGGCAGGGTTGCTTGTTCTCATTTGCAACCACTGTGGCTGCCTGCTCTGCTGGCTCTGGCTGCTTGCAGTCTATTCATCTTCTGTTCTTGCTGCAAGTCCCGACCCACCCCAGAGTCCAAAGTAAGTAAATTGCCTGTGCCCTGCCTGCTATCAAGTGTAGTCTCAAAGAAATTATATCTCTGACTTGCTTTCTCAGGCTGATGCTTCCTCCCTGCCCTGCTGAGGATGTTTGTTTATTTTTTAAACTAGTCATTAAGCCCGTTCCATTAACGGGCATTAGAAGAGTTGCCGGGCGGTCCGGCCGGGCCCGCCACCCACCACTGTCCGCGGCTCCGGCCGGGCCCGCTGCCCACCACCGCCCGTGGCTCCGGCCGGGCCCGCCGCCCACCTCCGGCCGGGCCCGCCGCTGCCCGGGCCCGCCGCTGCCTCACCCGGCTTCCCCCGCCGCCACCTGGCCTTGCCTGGCCAGGCCCGCCACCTCGTCTCCGCGGCCAACATGGCTGCCCACAGCCTAGGCCGCTCACCCCCTGCAGCCCAGCCAAGAAGCGCACGCCATGCATGCGCAGAACACCCGGCAGAGACATGGACGCAGGTACCCACGCATGCGCAGAACACCTGGCAGAGACACAGGTACCCACGCATGCACAGAACACCCGGCAGAGACACGGACGCAGGTACCCACGCATGCGCAGAACACCCGGCAGAGACACGGACGCAGGTACCCACGCATGCGCAGAACACCCGGCAGAGACACGGACGCAGGTACCCTAGGGTTTTATTATATAGGATATATACAATGAAAGAAATAAGTTGAAAGAGAGCTGCAACAACAAACTAGTTTTTCAGGAGAGGCTGAAAGGGTTAAATGAACAGAGGAGCTCGTGCCTAGAGAGGTCCAGAAATGTGAATGCTCTCCAGCTTCCTGTCCCGCCTCCCTCTTCTTGTTAAAAAAAACTTGCATTTGCATTTTCCAACCTGAGAGCAGTTGTGGCTTGCAGTTTGCAAGGCAGGAGGTTTTTCAATGGAAAGCCTGCAAGAAGAGAGTGAGTTCAAGGAAGAGAAAGGAAGCCTTGACTGTATAGAAGAAGGGAAAACCCATAGCTGGAGAAAAGGAAGGAACAGGGCTGCAGATATAGTGTCCAGTGGCAAAGGAGGAGAGGGTGCCTTCCTTTTAGTTGTATATAGAAGAAGGGAATTTTGGTAGGTGCAACTTTTAAACTGAGAAAGCTGACTTACATTTTCAGCTTTATGAATTCAAAATTCTTTGCATCCAACACATTCTACTAAATAGCTATTTAGCGCTAAAAATACAAGATGTTTGCAAATGATGTAAACATTTGCTTCACTCAGACTGCCAAAAATTTATATTCAGTGAAACAGAATTAAAATTAACTAATTTCTTTTGCTGAATTAGATATTATTCTGAACTTCATATGATTTTAAAAATAATTGAAATGTAAATAGTCATTCAATTAAATAAAGCCAGCTTTACATTTATATTAATGTAATTTCATTTCAAAGGAGCAGGTTAAAAT
This sequence comes from Hemicordylus capensis, assembly GCF_027244095.1. NCBI lineage: Eukaryota > Metazoa > Chordata > Lepidosauria > Squamata > Cordylidae > Hemicordylus > Hemicordylus capensis. The sequence continues at coordinate 197,599,995 of NC_069658.1, read as the reverse complement.
TAATCTAGATTCAAATGTTGTGTGTTCAGTATTAATCCAAGCAAATTGATCTAGAATTAGATTTTCAAACATAAATATCACACCTAGCTTGCTTCCACTAAGAGTAAAGAGTTCAGCAGAAAGTTATCCATAAACACAGGAGATATTCCAGTAGAATATGACCCTATTCTGGTCATAGGGAAAAGAACTGGGTGTATGGGTCTCTGCTTCTTAAATGCTGTACTTTGCTTACCCAAGTTACCCCTGCTAACTTGGCAAAGAGGCACCTTTTAACGTGGTGATTCTCTTTATTTAGCAGGGGGAGAGTAACTGGCCCTTTCCACCCCCAGCACAGTACCTCCAGTGACTGTTGCTGGTGTCTCTCTTATGTTTCTTTTTAGATTGTGAGCCATTTGGGGACAGGGATCCAACTTATTTATTTATTATTTCTCTGTGTAATCCGCCCTGAGCCATTTTTGGAAGGGCGGTATAGAAATCGAATTATTATTATCATTTCTTGTTTACACAGTCAGACAGGTGTTATTGACTGGTTTGTTTTATCCAGACATCGAGTCCTTCCCAAGGACCTGGGATGGCTGAATTTTATCATCAATACTGTTGGTTATTACAGATATTGTCGCAAAATATAGGCTGTTCCCAGTAAAGCTGCTTTTTGTAATTGGCTGATGGTGATTTCTGTGGCCCCTATGGTGTTAAGGTGCTCTTCAAGGTCTTTTGGAACTGCACCCAGGGCGCCAATAACCACTGGGATTATTTTGGTCTTTTTCTGCCACAGCCTTTCAATTTCAATTTGTAGATCTTTGTATTTTGTGATTTTTTCTATTTCTTTTTCTTCTATTCTGCTATCCCCTGGTATTGCTATGTCGATTATTTTGACTTGTTTTTCTTTCTTCTCGACTACAGTTATATCTGGTGTATTGTGTGGCAGATGTTTGTCTGTTTGTAGTCGGAAGTCCCATAATATTTTTACATCTTCATTTTCTTCAACTTTTTCAATTTTATGGTCCCACCAATGTTTGGCTACAGGTAGCTTGTATTTTTTGCAGATGTTCCAGTGTATCATCCCTGCTACCTTGTCATGCCTTTGTTTGTAGTCAGTCTGTGCGATCTTTTTACAACAGCTGATTAGGTGGTCCACTGTTTCATCTGCTTCTTTACAAAGGCAGCACTTGCTGTTTGTTGTGGATTTTTCGACTTTTGCTCTTATTGCATTTGTTCTTAGTGCCTGTTCTTGTGCAGCCAGTATTAAACCCTCTGTTTCTTTCTTCAAGTTGCCATTCTTAAGCCATTGCCAGGTCTTGGTGATGTCTGATTTCCCACTTATATTGTGCAAATATTGACCATGCAGGGGCTTATTTCTCCATTTTTCTGCTCAGTTCTTGACTTGTTCTTTCTTGTAGGCCTGCTTTCTTTCATTGGTGTTGAATAGTTTTGCATTATTGACCATTTTAAGTGCATCTTCTTCACTGTCCTTGATATATTCTTCAAGGCCTCGTTTCTCCTCCTCTACTGTTTGATGGACTTGCAGCATTCCTCTTCCACCTGAGCTGCGAGGGAGGTATAGCCTATTGACATCACTGCGGGGGTGCAGAGCATGATTGATGGTCATGATTTTCCTGGTCTTACAATCTAGCGTCTCTAGCTCTGCCTGGGTCCAGTCTACTATTCCTGCAGTGTATCTGATAACAGGTATAGCCCAGGTGTTTATGGCTTGTATGGTGTTCCCGCCGTTGAGTTTGGACTTGAGGATTTTTCTAACTCTCCTGATGTATTCACTTCCAATTTTTCTTTTAACTTCAGTGTGTGCGATGTTATCAGCCTGGAGAATGCCCAAGTATTTGTAAGGTTCTTTCTCTTCCAGGTTCTTGATCTTGCTTCCATTGGGCAGTTCTATTCCTTCTGTTTTTCTTATTTTTCCTCTGTTCATTATTAATGCAGCACACTTGTCTAGTCCAAACTCCGTTGCTATATCGCTACTGGACAGTGTTTAGCAGTGATTCGATTTCTGACTGGGAATTTCCATACAACTTCAGTCCATGTACAGCAGGTGGTTGATTTTACTTGATGTTTTAGAAGTTTGGTATCCAAGGCCTGTTTTGTTTAGTATTTGTGAAAGTGGGGTCATGGCAATTACAAACAACAGAGGGGATAGTGAGTCCCCTTGGAAAATGCCTCTTCTAATGCTAACCTGTCCAAGTGTCTCACCATTGATTGTTAACTGTGTACACCACATGCTCATTGCTTTTTTAAATAAATATCTGAATGTTTTTGCTGACACCAGTTGTTTCTAAACATTTTAGTATCCATGTGTGAGGCAATGAATCAAAGGCTTTCTTGTAGTCAATCCATGCAACACTTAGATTTGTTTTTCTTCTCTTGCAATTTTCTAAAATCTTTTTGTCAATCAGCAGCTGGTCTTTTGTACCTCTGGTGTTCGGGCAATTTCCTTTCTGTTCAACTGGAAGCTGTTTGTTAGTTAATAAGTGTTGCATCACTTCATCTGCTATTATTCCAGTTAATAATTTGAACATGGTTGGCAGGCAGGTGATCGGTCTATAATTACGTGGAACTGCACCTTTTGCTGGGTCTTTCATGATGAGATGAGTTTTCCCAGTTGTTAGCCATTGTTCAATATCACCACCTTGCAAAATGTGATTGAACTGTTTTGATAGTTGTTTATGAAGGCTTGTTAGGTGTTTAAGCCAAAAGCCATGCAGTTCATCGTCGCCTGGTGCAGTCCAATTTTTAATTTTCTTTGCTCTTTCACTTATTAATTCTGGTGTTATTATTAGATCTTGCATTTGTTGGTTACATTTTTTTACCTCTTTCATCCAGCCTGCTTTTTTATTATAATCTATTGGATTGTCCCATAATTTCCCCCAGAATTGCACTGTTTCTTCTTTATTTGGTGTTTCTACGTTTCTTGCAGTTTCTCCTTCTATACTTTGGTAGAAACGTCTCTGATTCGACTGGAATTGGAGATTCTGCCTGTGTTGTGTAATTCTGGCTTCATATCTGCTAATCTTCTTTGACACTGCTGTTATTTGCTGCTTTATTATTTCCAGGACTTCTCTAATTTTCCTTGAATCTAGGTGGTATTTTTGGATCAGATACTGTTTGGTGTTTTCATTCTTCAGCTTCTTGTCTTTCATATCTTTCAATTTACTAGCATCTGATCTAAGTCTGGTGATTTTATTTTCTAATCTAATCTTCCATTTAGGTGATGTACTGCTTTCTTTTTTTACAGGGCCATTGAGCTTATATCTGAGCTCTTGTGTTATTATTGTTGCTGCACTGTACATTAGTTGGTTTGTTTCTTGCAAATTATTGGTTGTTATTTCTTCAAGTGCAGCATTGACATCTTTTAATGCCTGAGCAAGTTGTTTTTTGGCAACTGTTTTTAGAGCTGGAAGTCGAACTCTAGTGGTTGATTGGTTCATGTGCTCAGTTATTTTTTGCTTTAGTTCTTGTTGCTTTTCTGTTAAATGGCATTTGGGTTTTTGAGGTGAAGGCAAAGGGGTGGTTGCCTGGTTTTGATTTTGAAACAGTTCAGCAACAGTGGCATCCTCTATTTCCAACACCTCCTCCACCTGTGCCTGAGCAACTTCTTCAGTTGGTAGTAATTCTTCTTCCATATCTTGAGCCTGTGTTGCTCTTTGCAGTTCTTCCAGCTCAACTTCTGTGAATACGTTATTTCTTATTATGAATCTTCTCTGGTCTGCTAGCCTTTGTTCTGTTATTTCTGTATCTGGATGCTTCTCTTTCCAAATTTGGTACATTCTTTTTAAATAACCTCTTCTAGTTGGACTAGACTTGTAATAGCAGATCATTATTTCCTTGTTGGCATTTTTCGTATATTTTTTTCGGTTAAGCGACGTTTCTTCCAGTAACTTTGCTGTCTTCAGCTCTGGTTGCTCAACTGAAGATCCCGAGTCCTGTTGCCCACTTGCCACCAGATGTCCAGGGACTATAGCACCTGGTGCAGTCCTTGTTGACCCGGGCAACGACCGATCCGGTATAGATTTATTAAAGTTACGTCTCACCATATTGTTGATGGGAGAGGCACTCTTTGTCTGGCTCCTCTGGTGAGACCTGTCCAGTATGGTTGGACCTCTGGCATAGCTCTCACCTTCCTCAGAGCTCACAAGCCCCACAACCACGCCAAGGTAGTGCCTCACTGCGGCTTGTTGTTGTTGTTGTTGTTGTTGTTATTATCCTTTAACTAAACATATGTATATCATAAAGTGAAATGACTTTTAGAGACAGGAATTTCCTTGCATATATGACAGTTCTTTGCATATAGAACAACATATAAAAGACCTTGCTGAAAAACTGTGCGGAATAGATACATATGTATTGATCACTACACATGGGTTTCTGCATAACACCTGCACAGAAGAAACTTCCATGTAGAAAATGTGTCTCTTGTAAATTGACCCTAAATTTTCCATCCATGACTGGGATATCTGAGAGTTAGAGTCAATAATAAAAGAACAGCACACTGCTTGTGACAGGAAGGGGCAAGTTACAATGATTTCTTAGTCTGGCAAGGGCTGGTTTTGGCCCTGGCAGAACTTGGCTGTCTCCTCCTGTTGCAAATTCCTCTGTCTAGTGTTGCAAACTAATGTATCCTCCTCCCTCCTGGTGTCAAAGTAAGCACTAGTGTGGTGAATACACATATACCCCACCATGAGCCAACAGTCATCACTAGACAAAGGCTGGCAGGAATTTGGGTAGGTGATCCTCTCGGACAAAGTCATGTTTTTTTTTAAAAGCATGAGATGAGATAGAAAATGACACTGGAATCCTCACATAACTTCTGACTGTTGTTCTAAGTCTTTAATAGAAATGGCTCATGTTTTCAGGTTTTGATCAACAACCATGTCTAGATGGTACAGTGTTCCTTTTAACAGGGATTTCCAGATGTTGTTGACTACAAGTGCCATCATCCCTGTTTGGACAGGGGCTCAGTTTCAATGCTTGCCCTAGGTGCTATTTTCCCTATTTTCCCTGCTACCAAGACCCTGCTTTGAAAAGCTGAGAGAGGAAATGAATCTTGTGAGCTGAGTCACGAGAAATCGAGAGGGGGTGTTGGAAGTTAAAGGACTTTGCGCTGTCTCTTGTCTCAGACAGTGGAGGACAGACTAGTAATTCAGAGGGCTAGAGGGTCAAGACATTTGTCATCACTTCTCCACTGCTCTGATGCTATCCCTTTGATGTGTAGATTGCTAATCTCAGGGGATTCAAACTTCCTTCCTCCTTCTCTCTCTTGCTACCTGCCTGCCTACCTTGCAACATGGCGTTCCTCTCCCTGCACCATATGTGCAGAGAGGATGCAGAATCCAACTGCATCCAGTTAGATAGATAGATTAGAGATCCTAAATCCTCACTTTCCTATCTAGAATGGAGTTCCTTAATAAATGCCTTTTATATTGATTTGAAACTATGAATTGGCTCCAAGTTACTTTACTCTCAGCACATACGCATGCCTAACTAAATCTAACTAACTGTGTTGTGCCTCTGTGCACTCTGCTATAATGAGAAAAAGGGATTATCTCACCACAGAGAATTTCCAACAGGGAAAGCAGGAGGGAGCCCTGGGACCCCATAGCATAATGGGAATCCTTGTTGTTTGTTCTGAGACCTATGGAACATGGGCCCCCAAGAATCACTTTACTCTGCGTAGACATCTTGCAGAACACTCGGATAAGACAGATTACGAGACACGTGTCCATACACCAGTGTACTACGGGGTTGGGTTTGCCCCTCCCCTCAGTTACCAAACTTACATGCAGCCAGAGTGGTGGGAGAAAGTTAAGGTGCCCTGTTTACGTCGCCCTAGCTCTTCTGGATATATAGCCTTAGCCTACACCCCACCAGGCGAAATCTGTCAAATATTGAAAGGAAATGGGCCATCACTGGGAAAATCTGAGTGTAAATATTACTGGGCCATGGCCAACAACAGCCTACAAGGCAGGGGGCAAGTGGTATGATCGCTCACACCTATCCTCTATCTCAAAACCATTTGTTGGAACATTTTGCCAGCTCTATTTTGCCCTATGGCAAACTTCTAAAAATGACTCCTGTGACTTAAGGACTCTAACCAGGAGGCATATCTCAACCAGCACAGGTGATCCCTTCACTATAGCCTTTGCTAAGGGCACAATATTATTCAAATCCCACATAGTTCTTTGGTGAGTCCGTAGGCAGCGTGCATATGCTACTCACTGCAATATGCTAACATTGCTTCAGGTGCTTCCTATTGGGTTTGGGTGGTCCTGGGGAGCAAGGATCCTCCAGTCCCTTCCCCCAGGTTCACTGCAATACTAGTTTTAACACCCAACAGTACTGGAGAGGCCTGGGTGCACTCTATTTTACAGTGGCCCTTCAGGTGTTCATAAGTGAAACTACTAAAGCCCTTGGCCTTATCAACCAAGAGCTGTCTGAAGTCCAACAGTTTGCCATACAGAACCGGAGCCCTAGACTTTGTTTTAGCCTCTAAAAAATGTTGTGTGTGTGGACTTTTGAAACAAGAACTCTGTTCCTATATTTATGATTATAAAATTAATATCTCAGGTTCTATTAGACACATGGAGTCCATCAGTAATGAGCTGTCTCAGGCACGAAAGGGAGATGCTCCTGGATTGTGGAATTGGTTAACTGGATGGCTACCAAACCTGAGTTGGCTCAGAGAACTCATTGTAACACTTATTGCTTTAGCTATAATTATATTAAGTGCATGCTGCTGCTTTCAATGCTTATGTAACCTGTGGAAAATGTGGCCTTAGAACCTGAATGGGCAATTTCCCAAAATCCCCATGAGAACGCTGACTGAGCAGCAGAAAGCTAGGCTGCACAAGGTATATGGGAATGAAGCATATGTGAATGAGTGACCCTTTGTTCCCGATGCAGGACAGGGTCAAAGGGGGGACTGATAACGAATTGTTTAATCCAGGCCTACAAATAAGTATATAAAAGTATGTATCTATATATTTAATCCCCGTAGACGTGACTCAGCCTCTGTGAGGATGCGTCCCAGCAACCCAGCTGATTGGCTGGGCAGCGGAGCAGAGGGACGCACCTGATTGGCTGAGGCGCGTCTCGGTGGAGGACAGAGGCGGCGGCGGGCCTTGCTGGGCCATGGAGGCCAGGGCGGCGGCGGGCCTGGCCTGGCCGGGGAGGCCGGCGGTGGCCAGGCGAAAACTGGGGTGTGGGGGGGAGAGAGGTAGCCGGCCCCCAAAAATGTGCAGATGCTCTGTGCGGGGGTCGGCTTGTCAAAGTATAATTCAGGAAAGTTTGGTTCATATCCCTAATGGAGTATAGAGCCAGCAGGTTGCTCAGAGTTGAGAATCCTCTTGGTAACAGAGGCCAAAGTCAAGAGCGGGAGGCCCCCTCTCAAGAATGTGGGTTGAGAAGCCCATCAAAGATAACAGGTACCAGGAGTGGTCAAACACAGGCCATTAGCTAAATTCCCCAGTCAGCAGAAAGAGGGTCTTGCTGGTACGAAGAGATACCATAGGGATTAAAGTTGTCATAAAAGCCAGGTAGTAACTCATCTTCTCAGGCTCTAGATGACACCTCTGGAATATGTAAGTTTCATAACTAATAACGTGTATTAATTGCTTTGTTGATATGCTTGTATGTTTGAGACCTATAAAAACTAGCCACCTGTATGGCTCAGGTGCGCAGTATCAGCCAGATGCTCTCTGATGATACTCGTGCTTTTCATGACATGAAATAAAAGCTTTTTTGAGCAACACACCCTTGTTGTTTGACTCCATTCAGTTAGACAGCAAGTATATCGGCGAGAATTGAGCCTAATCCTCTTTGGTTCTGGCAAGACGCCCCAATCCCTATCCACGATAGGAGGATGAAAGCCAGTGGCTGAATCAAACAGGAAGGCTAGATTCTAGAGGTTTCCCCCGCAACATTTTCATGCATCCCTGTTCCTTGCAACTGGGGTGCTTTTCAACTCGACGGCACACTTCACCTACCTACCTACCATTATTGTACTGTACTTAATTTGATGTGCTGTACCTATTGTATTGTGTGTGTGTGTGTGTTTGCAAAGGCATTCTTATCCCTGGACTTTAGGTCCAAAGTCCAGGGCCTCCACATGCCCTGGGGTCCCCCAAATCCTCTTTAGTCTGTCCTGGGTGGTGTGGTTTGTGCCCTCAAGAACCTAAGTGTTAAAAAATAATGCTTAATTTGCAGCAGCCGGTGGGTGAGTGGAGCTCCAAAGGCCTTTAGGTCCAGGCTCCAAAATTACTTAAGTGCACCTCTGTGTGCTTGGCTTTTGACTTTTGTGTATCTGATCATTGATCGTAATCTTCTTCTTCCCCCTTGTTCCCTGACCAGTTGGCAACTCTTTTCAGAAAGAACCCACACTCCTTTCAAAACAAACAAAACAAAACATTCTGTGCGCAGTCTTTGTCTCTGCCTGTTCCCATTTTCTCTGTGTGGCCTTTTTTCCCAATGAAATAAATGCCAAAAGAATGGCACTGTTGGGTTTGGAGCAGCAAAAATATCAAGTGATCATACCTTAGAGACTGTCTCTTGTACCTCTGGTAAAATAGGCAGATGTCTACAAAAGCTCATGTCCCAATTAGAGTTGCCACTTTCTCTGTTCTCAAGAAAAACTCTTTAACAACTTTATATTGTTATTATTATTATTCATTATTATTATTTATTCGATTTCTATACTGCTTTTCCAAAAATGGCTCAGGGCAGTTTACACAAAGAAATAATAAATAAATAAGATGGATCCCTGTCCCTAAAAAGGGCTCACAATCTAAAAGCATCTAAAATCTTTATAGCAGGCAGACATAGAAAGAAAGAAAAAGAATAAAAGCACCTTTCCTATCCTTTGTATCTCCAAGCCAGAAAGGGCTGCACCCTGTTGAATTTCTACCTGTTGTGTAGCGATGAGTGGCACAGGAAGGGAGAAAGCCCTAACCCAATAATCTAGTGCACAGTTTCTCAACCACCGGTCCCTGGGCCACTGCTGGTCCCCGAAGGGTTGAGTGCCAGTCCCTGGCTGGGAGTCAACCCCCCCCCCCAACAACTGCAATCAAGGCACTCACTTCCTCAATTTTGCATATGGCATGGAAGAGGGAGAGGAGGAGTATTATGGAGGCATGGGACCCTGCTTCTGCCTTGCCGCCACGTGCTGCTGAGATCTTCCTACAGCTATCTTTATCTTTACAACTTCAAACTGTATGTGGTGCGGGGGCATCAAGGAAAAGGTATGGCAGTGGGCGCCACTTGAAGGGCTGCTGGTTCTTGCATGCTCATTATTTGCAGCCAAAGGTTTATTGATTGAAACCCAGCTGCCTGTTGCTGCTGAGGTGCCTTGAGAGGAAACCCAGTTTTCCTCTTGCATCGGTGGGGTGTTGTGGTCCCTCGGCCCCCTGTAACCACCTGGGCTGTGGTCTCCTTTGTGACCTCACCAGGGGGTGGAACCTATGGCTGGGATCATGCCGACTGCTTAATAGCAATCTGACACCAGAAATTAGGCAGGGGAATATTTCTTCTCCACTTTACCTCTACATAATCTTCTTTTCTTAATTCCCCTGCTAAAGAGCAAATTTTAAAAGTTGGCATGGTAATGCCGGAGGGTTTGGGTGAAAGCCAGAACATGCCAGAACCACGTGTAATGGACCAGAATGACCTCTTCAAAATCAAAGTGGATCCCAAAACCAGAGGGATGTGCTGGAGACACTGGAGAAGAATACTTTAGCACTGAAATATACTTCCAGTATTACACTTGTATATTAACCCCTTCAGAGCTACAAATGGACCAGAATAGTAGATTTGTAAACAAGTAGTTTACAAATATCTTCCTATCTGTCCCCTATTGTTTACTATGGCTGAGTAATGGCTGTTAGCTAAAGACAAAGCATAAGCTTGAAATTGTCTTGCCTTTGCAGAGAAAGATGGGCTAAAAGCTTTTAGAAGCTTTTAATGTCTGAAAATTACATTCAACTTTACATTCAGAAGCTTTTAGAAGCTTTTAATGTCTGAAAATTACATTCAATGAGCTTTGTGTTCAGATTGCTGGAGGGGATGCAGAGTACTTGGCTTCCTTCCCAGGTTATCTGGTTGGTCACTTGTGATGGGACTGCCCTGATCACAGCAAGTGGCCTTGCTTTTAGACCAGCTTAAAAGCTTCTACAGGTTTTGAAATCTATCTTTTCGGCATCTAAGGTTATTGATTTGTTCGGTTCTGCATTGGCGTGTGTAAATAATTTCTGTGTTTTTGTAAATTTGATTTTAATATCTCTTTGGTTTAAACCGCTTTGGGAATGTGTTATTGAAAAGCATGGTATAAATAAGAAATGATTAGTTACTGTTCTCTCTGCCATGAATTTCTTCGGAGTCTGTCTTGCTCATGATATTGTCTTGCTTATATTGTCTTGCTCATACTGTCTTGCTCGTGATATTCAGACCCATGGTTTACTTTTGCTCTGATTATCCTTTACCTTGGCCTCTGTATTTCTGATATGTGGAAACGGGCACATTTGTTCAAGAATGCTTCCATGCTTAATTCAGAGGCAATATGCCATTCACTGCATGCATTGCAGGAGAGCAAGTCAGGATAAAGTGGTGTCCACAACTCTCTTCTGCTTGTGGGCAACCAGCTGCTATCTGGTTGCTTGATGTGGAACACAGAACGGTGCATTGAATAAGGACTCAACCTACCCTGATCACAGCAAGCGGCCATTCTTTTAGACTGGTTTAAGCCTAGTGATGTGCATGGTCCGGAGCAGTCCGGACCAGCACCAAAGGGGAGCCTATCTTTTAGGGCGGGGAGGGCTTGTTTACCCCTCCCGCGCCTCTTTGCCCCCGCCAGTGGCCGTAATCTACTGTAAAATTGGGGCGCTGGAAACCAGCCGCCCCAGCCGCCGCCGCTTCCGCTGCGCCCCCCCCCGCGAGCAAATTAGAGATAAAAAAGGCTACTGCCTACAAGGAAAGGCTACTGCCGCCCTGCCGCCCCCCCACCCGCCACCCGCCACCCCCCCACGAGTGCTCACTAAGTTAGAAGAACTTAGAGAGGAGCTCGCGAACAGAGCTCCTCTCTTATCGAAGCCTCCGGCCCAACTGGGGCCTTGGGTGCGTGCGCACGCACACTAGAGCTCTTTAGCCTATAGAGCTTTTGCCGGAGGCCCGGTCTACCCGCCGGGAGGAAGCCGGGTAGACCGGGCCTCCGGCGATCGGAGGCCCGGTCTACCCGGCTTCCTCCCGGCGGGTAGACCGGGCCTCCGATCGCCGGAGGCCCGGTCTACCCGGCTTCTTCCCGGCGGGTAGACCGGGCCTCCGGCAAAAGCTCTATAGGCTAAAGAGCTCTAGTGCGCGTGCGCACGCGCCCAAGGCCCCAGTTGGGCCGGAGGCTTCGATAAGAGAGGAGCTCTGTTCGCGAGCTCCTCTCTAAGTTCTTCTAACTTGGTGAGCACTCGTGGGGGGGGTGGCGGGTGGCGGGGCGGCAGTAGCCTTTCCTTGTAGGCAGTAGCCTTTTTTATCTCTAATTTGCTCGCGGGGGGGGGGGGCGCGGCGGAAGCGGCGGCGGCTGGTTTCCAGCGCCCCAATTTTACAGTAGATTACGGCCACTGGCGGGGGCAAAGAGGCGCGGGAGGGGTAAACAAGCCCTCCCGCCCTTAAAGCAATACCCCCCCCCACCCGGACCCAGACCAACCAGGGCAGAACCGGTCCGGCAGTTTGGCCATTCTATAGAATGGCCGCCGGACCGGTTCGGACACACGCCTAGTTAAGCCCATCTTTCTTTGAAAAGGCGAGAAATTTTTTGTTTAATGAAAACAGTTTACAATTTATGTGGATTATTATTTGTTATAATACTCTGTTGTAGTTGGTTAATGAAAACAGTTGAGTTTTAAATTATGTGGATTTGTGTTTGTTATAAATGATAAGCATACTGCTGTTGTGATTGCTGAAGAAAACACATGTTTTAATCATGTGAATTTTTATTGCATTTATCAAAGACATAGATTTAGAAAATTTTAATTTCTGTTGACTTTTGCACTACTTCAGTACTCTTGAGATAACTGAAGATCCTTGTGAAAGATACAAATGTCCAAAGTGTTGCAGCTGACATAAGTGACAAAGAAAAAAATCTTTGAAACACTCTTTTCCTTTACACAGCCTCCATTATGAGGAAACTTAGTAGTGATGCTGCTAACAGAGGAGAATTAGAAATGCTTTGTTTTTAATAATGCTAAGAAGAAAGGATTTTTGCTGCAAAACTCTTCTCCAGTGTCTGTAGCCCATTCCACTGTTTTTGGGATACAACTTGACTTTAGGGGGCCATTCCGAGCTTTTCCCACACTGTTCTGACTGTGGAGGGGTTAATAACAGTGCAATATCTTGGCTATTTCAGGGTGTTGCACTGTTCCGTTCCCTTGAAGCCAGGGGCATAGCTATAATTGAGCGAAAGGGTTCAAAGAACACGGGCCCCCAGCTCCTAAGGGCCCTCCAGATCCACCCCTCCCTATTTTCTTCATTATCTTCCTCACTCTGGGGGGCCGCCAGAGAGAGGGATGAACACGGCCCCTTCTTCCCTAGCTACGCCCCTGCTTGAAGCCCTTGAAGGTGCTAATAAAAGTGTAATATTGGAAATATTTCAGTGCTAAATGATTGTTCTCCAGTCCAGTGTCTAACACATCCCGCTGGTTTTGGGATCCAGTTAGATTTTGAAGGGGTTCTTCCACCCATTGCATTCCATTTCGACTTTTATCAAGTCCCCAATAGGCAATGTGAGACCTCCTAAAAGTAAAGTGTGTGTTGAGTCAGTGCCGACTCCTAGCGCCCACAGAGCCCTGTGGTTGTCTTTGGTAAAATACAAGAGGGATTTACCATTGCCTCCTCCCATGGAGTATGAGACGATGCCTTTCAGCATCTTCCTATATCACTGCTGCCCAATATAGGCGTTTCCCATAGTCTGGGAAACATACCAGCGGGGATTCGAACCGGCAACCTCTGGCTTGCTACATACCTGAATTTTCTTCCTCCAGCTCTTCTAACACAGAAAGTGTTTCAAGATCTTTGTTGTGTTTTCACCCTCACTCGCAACATCCCTACGAGGCCGCAATCGCTACTATTCAGACTTTTGAAAATGGATCCTTGTGGCAAGCTGTAAGATTACCAGCTTTTTCTTCCGCAGGGCTCATGTGCTTTTAACGGCTGAATGATAACCAAACATTCAGCTGATGAGATGGAGATCCAGCCATAGGGAAAAGCTTCAGTGCTGAATATTTGTCGTGCTGCTCTTGAAGGCCCAGGAGCAGAGGGATGGAAGGAAGGGAAACTTGAGAAACAACTCTTTGCTTTCATTTTTTGAAGGAGAGGAAAGAGATTGTTCTGTGGATTGATGGATTGTTAGGTTTGGCAGGCAGAATTAAGTAAAATGAGGGGAGGAGCACCCCAAATGCTTGGTGGGGAGGTTGTGGGAGATCTGCACACCCGCCCTTGCACAGGAGGCTGCGATGCAGGCGGGTAGACGGCGAGGTGGCAAGGCAATTGCCTTGGATGACGATGGAAGCTCAAAGAAGTTACGGCAGCATTACCTTAATACTGATTATTCCTTGTAAATATTAGCTTGTCTAGCACGGAGTGTGTGCTCGACAGGCTCGTATGCTATTTGTCTTTCTTGCTTAAACCGCCCTGCATTTTGACAGCGCTTACACTTCATGGTGGCACTTGATGGATGGACCGTGGATGGCGGAGGAATGAGAAAACCCTACCCCACACGGCGCGCGTGTTCACTCCAGGTCCGACCGTGGCTGCCGAGTGCACTGCAGAATCCTCCAGCCTCCGTGCCTGGCCACTAGGGGCAGGGCCGGGCCGAGCCATTCAGTCTCCCATCGATAGCAGCAGGCTGGGGTGGGGCGGTTTATTTCCCCTCTCCCTCCTCCTCCTTTTTTCCTTTTTTGCATAGCGACGTTTGTGTTTTATATACAGAGCTGTTATTCTTCTAAGGGCAGGCGGCGAAGCGGAGAGCTGGAAGAATGCGCCGCCGAGAGCGAGTGGGAGAAGAACGCGGACTCAAGATGTGAGCAAGGCAAGGGGGTGGTGACGAGGAAGATGGTGCAACGCTGAATGTGTGCAGCAGCCCCTCTCCTCCTCCTCCTCCGGAGCAAGGTACTCCCCCCTCCCCGCCCGCAGATTGCTAGCCAGCATCTCAGCTCCGAGAGGCACAAAAAGGCATTGCTCAGCGGAGCCTTTGTTACGGCTTGGGAGGGGGCAGATGGAGCCCAGCTAATGGGCTGCACTGGAGAGTCTTTGGGGCACGTTACACCGAGCTTTTTTAGAGCGATGCAGCTTTGGGGTGCGCGGGGATTGCAGGACGGCGGCGGGGCGGGGCGGTTCTCATACATCTTGGCCTGGGAACAACAGGCCTTGAATGGGGTCGAGGCTATAGAAAGGGTGCCTTTTCTCGAACGTACTCTTCGTCTGGCGGCGTTTTCTCGAGAAAAGAGCTGCCTTTTTAGGGATGGGCCCGTCCCTTCCTCACCTGAACGCTGCCTGCCTGGGAAGCGAGGGGTTAATGCTTCTCATTCTTGCCGGCTCCCCTCGCGTGCGGGGATTTCCTTGGTGTTGGTTGTATCTCCTTTAGCTGCCTCTCAGTCATTTCCCACCAATGTCATAGAAGCTGGCCTCTCGTTGACGCCTGGGATTTATTCCACGGAAAGCCAGCTAATTGGCCAGTTAGAAGGTGGCAGGCCAGGCAGGCAGGTGCCAGAGAAGATCTGGAAATAGGCCTTGCGATGCAGCCATGTTCGAAGGGTGTCCCTTCCCGTCCTGGACCAAAAAGCGCCCAGAGCGGCAGGCTGGCACTGGCCGTCACAGTGGCCAGTCAGTATGGGGGCAAGAGAAAGAGAACGTGGGGCAGGGTGGAAGGAAGATAGCTTGGTTTGACTGCCACAGATCTCTCAGATAGTCACCTGTCATGGCTGGGCCTGGGCCCAGGGATCTTTTGTTGTTGTTATTCTGAGACACTGTACAGCAGTCACCCCTGCTTGGTAGAAGGTTGCCATAAACATTGCAGTACAGGACAAGGTGTTTGCCTCCAGATCCCCCCCTGCCACAAAGCAGGCTCAGATTAAGAGGTTTTGGCTTGTGTTGCACAGCACTGTCGACTGTACTCACACTCTTAGGCCATGCATATTCTCACCACCAATCTGTGAGGTAAATTAGACTGACTTGCTGGCTGAGCTCATGCGCATTTACTCAGCAATAAATCTTACTGTGTTCAATGGGATTTACAGCAGCGATATAGGAAGATGCTGAAAGGCATCGTCTCAGACTGCGCAGGAGATGGCCATGGTAAACCCCTCCTGTAAACCCCTCCTACCAAAGTCAACTACATGGCTCTGTGGTCGCCAGGAGTCAACACCAACTCGACTGCACAACTTTAAATCCCATTGCATAAAGTGAGATTTATTGCTCAGTGAACTTGCACGAGCTCAGTCAGTCAAAGAGTAACACCACAATCTTATGTATGTTTACTTGGAAGTCCCACTGTGTTCAGTGGGGCTTATTACCAAGTAAGTGCACATAGTATTGCAGCGTAAGGTCTAAATATTCTTTAATCACGGACTGTAAAAATAGTGGACTTTCTGCATCTTTTCTGTTCATATTTATAGGTAAAGTGGGATTCTAGTGTGGCATCAGGGGGTTGTAGTTAATTCATATTATAAGTATGTGCTTGTGTAAGTAGTTTAGCGATCGTCATGACAGAATAAGTTTGAAACTGGTTATTCTACTTTCCTGTCAAACACTTTCCCATCCTACACTCACTTCTTTAGCCCCCCTCCCTTCTGGTTTGAAGCTTGCCTACCTGAAGGATCTTTACTGCAAGCATCTCCTTCTCCCATAGAGTATAATCTGAGTGACATTTGATAACCATAGATAGGAAGCTGTACTGGCACAGAGTGATATATAACTTTTTAATTCATATTTTAAAAATCAACAATTAACAGATACACCATGATTTTGCATATGCCAATTCATCTGCCACAGGGCTGTTTTTTTAAAAAATCAAACCATTATTGCCCATAAGGCCAACTGGCCCCCTGCTTTAGTTGTCACTTCTGGCCTCCTGCACTGCTGAGTGTGGAGGAGACTTCTGCTCCTCATTCCTTCCTTCAATAATGTCCTGTAGTAGGCTATGCAAGGAGGTGCATGTGAATGGAATGGCAAATTTTACTAAAACGGAGCATGCTTTTTAAAATGGCTGCTGCCATCATTAATTCATCTCCTGTCCTTCCCTCTTTTCTTAGTAGTGGGATGTTTAGAGCACCTTCTTCCAGAAGTGAGATTTATATAGTTCCTTTCTGAGTATATGTTTGGTTTCAGCTAGCTCAGTGCTTGTCATATGGCTGATAGGGCAGAGCGGGTTGCAATTGTCCCCTACTAACTGGTTAAAGAGGCACCTTTCAAAGTGGTGGTTCTCTTTATATTTAGTGGCGGCGGGGTGTGTGTGTGTGTATTCAACCCCAGCACAGCAACTCCTTTATAATAAATTGAAACTGAATCCAAGCAAGATGGAGGTACTCATGGTAAGGGGTCATACTGGGAGGGACATGATAGATCCTCTTGTTCTAGGTGGGGTTGCACTCCCCCTAAAGGATCAGGTGTGTAGCTTGGGAGTGTTTCTGGGCCTCACTCTGGTTTCTCAGGTTGAGGCTATGGCCAGGAGTGTCTTCTATCAGCTGCAGTTGATACAACACCTAAGTCTGTTCTTTGAAGATAATGATCTCAGAACGGTAGTGTACTCTCTGGTAACCTCTAGGCTTGACTACTGCAATGCGCTCTACATGGGACTGCCTTTGTATGTAGTTCAGAAACTTCAGTTGGTCCAAAATGCAGCAGCTAGATTGGTCTCTGGGGTTTCTTGGAGAGACCATATTATGCCTGTTTAAAACAATTACATTGGCTGCCAATAGGTTTCTGGGGAACATACAAAGTGCTGGTAATTACCTTTAAAGCTCTAAATGGCTTAGGACCAAGTTACCTGGGAGAGTGCTGTCTTCTGTATGATCCCTACCATACATTAAGGTCACTGAGAGGGGTCCATCTCTGGATGCTGACAGCTTATCTGGCAGTGACTCCGGAATGTGCCTTCTCTATAGTCGCTCCTGGGCTATGGAATGCACTTCCTGTAGACGTTCGTGATTTAACATCTTTACCAGCCTTTAAAAGAGCCCTTTAAAGACATTTTTTTAAAGCCAGGCTTTTAGTAATCTTTGAATGTTTAAAATTGTTTTATTTTTGTGAACCGCCTAGAGCCTTTGGAGTCAGGCAGTATATTAATTAAATTATTATTATTAATAGTAATAATAATAATAATCTATATAATTAATTCTCTTAGCCGGCATGCGTGTCCAGGATTTGGCGGCGGAACTCTCGCGACACGCTGTGAGAGTTCCAGCGAGAGACCCGGCCGAGGGAGGAGGAGAGGGGGAAGAAAGTGGTGGTGGCGGTCAGGCGGGGGAGGGGGGAGAGAAAAGCTGCAGTGGGGGGGGAGAAAGGTGGGCGGGAGTAGGGAGGGAGGGAAGAGCAGCGGGCAGGGGAGGGGGAAAAGAAAAGCCACGGTGTTGGGCGGGTGGGTGGATGGGGGGGAAGCAGCGGTGGCAGGTGGGCGGGAGGGAGGAAAAAACGGCGGCGGGTGGGTGGCAGGGCCCTCCTTGGCCGCCCGCCCGGTGAGGCTCGGTGTAGGGGGAGAAGGGAGGACTAGAGAGCGTGGGGCTGGAGGGAAGGGGAAGAGAGGAGAGACCAGGGCAGGAGGGAGAGGGAGGGGGAAACAGCCGGCCCCAAAGCGCTGCACAGATGCTCTGTGTGGGGTCGGCTACAGGGGCGTAACTATAATAGGGCAAGGGGAGACAGTTGTCTTGGGGCACACTGCCTTGGGTGGGGCCCCCCAGAGGCAAGTCATATGACTGGCTCCCCCACCTGCGCACCCCCCGGGCGTCCTTCAATTGTATTCATCCTCCAAAACTGATGTGAGTGTTAAGACCTGGAGCTACCAGAACAGCATGTCTTTATCTCGTACCATTAAATGACTTGCATCATCCACAATTTACGAAACTTAAAAAAAAAATTTAGGATGATATGCTTTTTGTTACCACTATTCAGACTCATTTAAAATTTCTTTACTTCATGAGCTGGGCTTCAGTGAGTGGGGGGCCATTTTAAAATCTTGTCTTTGGGCCCACTCCAACCTTGCTACGCCCCTGGTCGGCTAGTAATAATAATAAGTTTGATCAATGTTTGGAAGGTTAAAGTACAATCAATATTGAAGTGCTGCAAAGCCAGGAATGTCCCCTCTAATTATGATTCTAAGTGCAGCTTTTAGAAAGCACAGTCCTGGCTGCTAGATCAGAGAGGGGAGCTGTGCACGCAGCTCCTACCTGCACTTGCAGTTCTCCATCTGGCTGGGGATACATGATGTGTGCTTATATGTGGATAGTGCCCCTAGCTGAACTGGGGCATGTACATTTGAATTTGCTTTTTACAAAAATTAAACATATTTATTTTAAAAGAACAGTGTCTGCATAGCCTCACCCATTTCTTGGTAATTATGAGCATGGCCAAGATGTGTGTGTGTGTGTGTGTGTGTGTGTGTGTGTGTGAGTGTGAAAAAGAGAGAGAGAGCGCCTAGGCACAGCTGGTTCCAAGGCAAAATCACAAGGGGCACACTAGTCACTTATGTCAGTTCTCTGCCATGTGTTTCATATAGCCAGTCAAAAGTTTTAAGCTCTCCTCTTGTTTTGGTGACTGGGTTGCCTAGGATAAGCTGTCTTCATCCTGGCTTGGTCAAATGCCTGGTCCAAGATCAGTGAAGAGCTGGGGACATGGTGCGGCACAGAAAATTGGTGGGGAGATAACTGGTGCAAAATGAGCGGATGCAGAGCCGAATACCCGGGTAGAAAGGTGGAGATAGAAACAGATATATATATATATTTGAAAGAGGGCAAGACATCATCTGCAGTGCCTCAGAGTCCTGGGAAGCAAACCTCACTCTGCCTGGAACTGAAATAAAGGGCCTAGAGTTTCCTAGTCAGTCATGGGACCATCAGCATCTCTCTCCCCAATCCCACCTCACCATCTAATTTCACCATCCATAGTGACAGATTCCAGAGGGGAAGCATGTTAAATTTGTTGCAAGTTGCCACAAAAAAACAACAACAACCCCAAAGTATTTTATGGCACCTTAAATATGATTCAGTTTAGAGCCACAAAAGCTCATGCAACAATAAATCTGTTAGGCTTTGTGTGCCACAAAAATCTGTACTGTTTTCATCAACTCTTGCCGTTTTGCCTTGTAAAGTGCAAATGGAACCTGCAGCAGCAAATATATCATGTCAATAAGCTCGGTAGTAAGAGAACTAAGTAAGCTCATTTCAAAATCTGGGAGGGCTCCTTGGCAACCCAGGGGATTGCTGATCTCCTATATTGCCTCCTGTTTGCCATTTAGTTCAAGGGGAAAGTCTCTCTGCCTTCTCAGTTCTTGATTAATCAGTCTACTTGTTGCTTTGGGTGCAGTGGTGGTGCTCATAACTTTATGTTGTACTCTGGCATTTTTCTTAATTTCCTTTCCTTCAGCCCAGATTGTGTCTATTTCATACTTCCATAGCCACACCCTACAGGCACAGAATTCTGCTTTCTTTCTAAAAATAAAATAAAATTAAAATCCCATTTCTTTTTAAATTAAAGTTTCTAGCCCTTGTGACTGTTAAGGTTACTTGGCTAGTGCCCGGTAAAATCTTAGGGCCAGACTAAACACAGCTTTGATCATGTCTTGGCCCTGGCAAACCTACTTTTTCTGATGTAAATAGCATGAATGTGGGTGGGGAAAACTGAGCCAGACTGAGATCATGGCAGGGGAGCCTTAAGGCCTCCCCTAACTCCCCATGATCCTGATTCAGATATCACGAGCCTCCACATGTACTTAAGGAAAAATAGGCACACTGAATCAGTGCTATGATTAAAGTTGCACGAAATTTGGTCTATAAGGTGGATTGATTCTAATGCAACATATATGAAGTGCTAATGGGAAAGTTGATTTAAATCAATACTTTCAATCTGCTTTTTTCTCCTTTGATGATTTAAATTGCCAAAAAGAAGGCAGATTGAAATCCTGGATTTAAATCAAGCTGCCCATTAGTAGTTCATGTATTTCCCAAACAATGACATAGAAGAATGTGGTTACGCTAACCAGATTTGCAACGTTTTTGTTAACACAAATTCATTGTACTTTCTATCTATCTAATTCTCTAAGGTGTTCCCGTGGCTAATCCCTTGTGTGGCAGCTCTCGCAAGAGCTCATGAGCAGAAGCACCGTGGTGATTGGGCAGTGGAGATTCCATATGTAGATAGGGAGGAGGAGCTTGTGAGAGCAGAAGCACCATAGTGATTGGGCATTGGGGATTCCATATGCAGATAGCAGGGAGGATCCTGTGATGGTTAAGGTCAGTTGGTATGCAACTGTTATTGGTTGGAAGATGTTCTTGATTGTAGAGGAAAGGAGATATATATATATATATATATATATATATATATATATATATATATATAGGATAGTGGGCAGGGGTCTGTGAAGAGAGGGGTGGTGAGGGAGTAAAGAGCCCCTTCAGGAGAAGGAGGCTGTCGTTGTGTGAACTAGATGAGGAAACAAGATGAACAAGATCTGTTAACTCAGGAAGTGGGGGGAGAGAAAGAGAGGAGGAAGGAGAGGAAGAAAGACAGAGGGGAAGAGAGAATGAAGGAGAGAGAGAGAAGGGAGGGGAAAAGAGAAAGCAGGAAAGGTGAGGGACGGGCCTGAGACTGTTAGTGGCCTGAGAGGAACGAGTGATCATGGCGGTGGTGGCAGTGAGCAAGTGCCTAGTCAACCGCTGCTGCTTCTGTGGGGAGGAGCAGGAGTGGTGTGAGGGTGGGGAGGTCTCTGGGAATAGGGGGCTGCAGCTTGGCCAATAGGTGCCAGCAATGTTGCAGCTGCAACCAAGAGGGGTGAGGGGGATGGAAGCAGCCAGACGGAGTAGGAGTGCGGCTCAGGTGAGGGTGGAGAGATCTCTGAGGTGAGGGGGGCTGTGGCAGGGGGTGAGGGGAGCAATCAAATACTAGTGTACAGATGCTCTGCATGGGTTTAATTTATTTGATTTGATTTGATTTGATTTGTATACCACCCTTCCAAAATGGCTCAGGGTGCGTTAAGCTAGTAATATATAAAACAACTTTTTTGGAACTAATTTTAGTAAATGTAACATGGTATGCTGCTTGGTAGGGTTGCAATGAAGGCCTTGGAAAGGATATTTAGATGCCGTGACATGTCTACACTTACAAAGATTAGAATCGTTCAGACAATGGTTTTTCCCATGACACTCTATGGATGCGAAAGCTGGACTTTGAAGAAGCAAGACAGAAAAAGTATTGATGCTTTTGAACTTTGGTGCTAGAGAAGACTTTTGAGGATACCATGGACAGCCAGGAAAACAAACAAATGGATCACAGAACAAATCAAGAATTTTCACTCGAGGCACAATTGACCAGGCTCAAACTATCATACTTCGGACACATTATGCGAAGATCCAGCTCCCATGAGAAGTCCATAATGCTGGGAAAAGTGGAAGGAAAGAAGAAGACAACCAGCAGCAAGGTGGATGGACTCAATCACAACAGCAATGAATGCACCACTGAGAGACCTTAAAGGCCAAGTTGAAAACAGATCATCCTGGAGAGAATCTACCTATGTGGTCGCTAAGAGTCAACATCGACTTGACAGCACTTAATCAATCAATCATGCTGCTTTGTTAATGGATAAACTATCTTATTAACTATTACTTCTGGGCATTGCAGTTTATTTGCATTAGGGATGTGCACAAATCGATTTTTTCGTTTTTATTTGTACCCAAATTGAAACACCCCCGATTTGTTTTGAGTCCGAATGTGAGCCCCCTGAATCACCCCAGATTCCATTTGTACCCACATTTTCCAAATCTGAATCGATTTGGATTTTTAAAAGGGTCCGGGGGCCAAAAGAGGGGGTGGTGGTGGTAGTGCCCAATGGGTGGAAGCTACCACCTAAATTTCAAAGAAATTGGGCAAAGGGGTGATTTTAAAAGAATTTATGAAGTTTATGCATCTTAAAGATTTTTCCCATAGGGAATAATGGGGATTCCAGCAACCTTATAGCTCCGTGTGGGGGGCACCAGGTTGGCCCAGAGTGGGATGTGGTGGGTGGTAGTGCCCAATGGGTGCAAGGAAGCTACCACCCATATTTCAAAGGAATTGGGCAAAGGGCTGGTTTTTAAATGATTTTTGAAGTTTATGCATCTTTAAGCTTTTCCCCACAGGGAATAATGGGGATTTCAGCAGCTTTAGTTATAACTCCCTGTTGGAGAGGCACCAGGGTGGTCCAGGGCAGGTTTTGGTGGGTGGTAGTGCTCAATGGGTGCAAGGAAGCTACCACCCAGATTGCAAAGAAATTGGGCAAAGGGCTGATTTTTAAATGATCTTTGAAGTTGGCATGTCTTTGGGGTAGATTTGGGGTAGAAAGGGGGTTAGGGGGGCAGAAGAGTGGGTCAGGCAGTAGTGCCGCACTGGGTGCCTGCTACCATCCAGATCTCAAAGGAATTGGGCAAAGGGCTGATTCTTAAAGAATTTGTGACATTTGTGAATCTTTAAGCTTTTCCCCAATAGGGAATAATGGGGATTTCAGCAGCCCCATTATTCCACTTAGGGGGCACTGGGGTTGCCCAGAGCAAGTGGTGGTGTAGTGGACATAGGGTACCAACCACCCCCATACCCACAAACCCATGGGGTACTGGGTTTTGTTGTTTCTGAGGTATTCTGAGTGTAGATTCTCTGGTAGCAAATGAGAGTGGATGAGACAGCCCCTTTTCTGCCCTGAATCTGCCCCAAAGACATGCAATTTTAGAAATTGTTTAAAAATCAACGATTCCTTTGGAATCTGGATGGTAGCAGGCACCCATTGAGGCACTACCACCTGACCCACTGTGGCACTCCTAGGAGGCACCCACAGGCAGAAATGGGCACTGTCTGTCCTCATTGTCCCATAGGGTGGATGCAGCACACATCAAACAACAGCAGAGCTTTGAACAAGGTTTCCAAAGGTCACGCACATCCACTGTGTCCCACCATCCCCCCAACAGAAATGCAATTGATCTACACACAACAATGAAATGCACTGCCCCACGTGCCCCCTCTCAATGCAGGGTAACAGCAGCAGCCAGCAACAAGCAAGCAAGTGTGATATCACAGATACAGCAGACAAGGGCCAACAACAGCATCAAACGTGCCCTGCCCTCCCTCCCCCAAGCATTTTTCATCCACAAGCAACAGACACAGCTACATCTGTGGCACCTGGCCATAAAAGCAGGTTAAGTAAGGAAGGGTGCAAAAAACAACATTCTGCCAGTGGAACAGCGAGGTTTTACACAAGTAAAAGAGTGATGATAACGACAATGGCACACAATTATTTGGCGCATTTTTTTTTAACATTTCTGCAACAGATCTGAGCCTGTGGCACCAGCACAACCTATTGTAGATGCAAGTAATCTAGTTTGAATAAAAATGATGATGATGCTAGAAGTCAAAATATAACCCAATCTTCATTGCAAAGAAGTCCACAGAGAGAGAAGCTGTCCTGTGCCCATCCACGAGGTCCCCCAAATACAGGCACAACAACAAACCATCCAAGGCATTTGAATTGCATAATATATATACTGCTAGACTTGAGATTATGTGGGTGGGTGGGGGGAAGCATAGTATACCTATGCGTGTGTGCTCTGCGGAAGGGTTAGTGGGTTTAGGGCCAATTTTTGCCATGGCCTCGGAATGCTGCAGTTGGGGCTGAGGGGTAAATGGGTGCACGGAGGAGGCTATAGTCTGTGCCTTCCTGCCCACTCAGAGCCTGTAGGCTGCTGGGCAGAGAATATTAATACTGATATATTATGGGCACAGGGGGCGGGAGGACAGGCTTCTGCTTTTTAAAAATGCAAAAAAAAAAAAAGTCTTTGAAATGGGGAAAAAGACAGAATTGTTTTTTAAAACCACGAGGCTACACTACCCTTCTAACCTCCTACTAGTACTAGCTAATGGGGATCCCTCCCACACAGAACCCCTGTTTAAACTTCTTTTAAACTAAACTACACACAACCTTTAAAATTCAATTGCAACCCAAAGCCTCCCTCCAGGAAAAAAACCCCAAGAATACACAATTCTAGAGACGTGTGTGTATGTGTGTGTTAAATGGGTACTCACTCAGTCTAGGGCTTCGCCCATGTTGTGTGTCTGGTTGCCCACTTCTGTGGTCTGGTCTCTGAGTCTATTCTCTCTTCTTCAATCTTCAGTTCTTCTCCTTCTTCAGTTTTTTTGGGGGGCGGCTGGGGCAAAAGCCTGGAAAATCTGAGGGGGGGGGAGTGGTGGCTGGCCAGGTGGCCACTGGCCACAGGGGTTCTGGGGCTGGTGGTTGCCTGGCACAGACAGCAGGTACAGGCAGGCAGTGATTCTCTCAGCAGCAGGAAGGGGGTGAAAAATGAATTTTCTTTTCTTGAATCAGCAACAGGAACAAAAAAGCAATGCAGTAGAGAATCCATTCCAGGCTGGCACACAGCAGGGGCAGGCAGGCTGAGTGGCAAGGCAGGCTGGCAAGGCAGAAGGCAACAGGCAAGGCAAAGCAAAGCTCTCTCTCTTTCTTCTCCCATGAGGCAGAAAGGCAAAATGGTGGCTGCTGCCTCTTTAAATCTAATTGAAAATTCCTCCTTGAACTCCCCTGCATCGTTGCCCCTTCTTCAACCTTTCCCCTGGCCAATGTGGGGTCAGTCAGGAGTGGCAAGAGCCAAAAGAGCCAATCTGGAACCAGGAGGGAATCATCAGCAGATCAGCCCATGCTTTCATTCACCGATCTGAAGCTTGGAAGGGCGGGAAATTCAAATAGACGTCAAACACAAAATGGAGACTACACAGAGATCGCCACAAAATGGAGGTCTGAAACAACAAAACCTTCGGCTCTGAAATTCGGGCGATTTGTTTTGGGAGCCAAATCTTTCAGGACTTGCAGATGGGTGATTTGTTTTGTGCACAAATCGCCCGAAACAGGCAGTTTCAGGTACAGATCGTTCTGTACCCAAAATGTTTCGCACATCCCTAATTTGCATAAGATGAAAATAAAATGTGCTTGTCTTTTTTAAACAGAGAACACATATTTATAATTTGATAACAAAGCAAACTGAAGAGCTCAGGTTGACAAACTATATAAGAGTAACAAGGTGAGCATAGTGGGTGATCCGCTGGGTTGGTGGTGTTAGGAAGTTTGCCGAGGACCTGCTGCTGATTCCTGAGTCTCCATCTGTGCCTCTAGCTTCATGTGGTGGCAGAATGACTCTCTCGGTGCCAATTCATAAGAGGGGGTTTCTGTGAAAGGCAGTTTGCCAGAGGCTTCCTGAAGCCAGGCTGGTATAAATAGGAAGGTACTACCTGGAGCCAGAAGCTGTGATCATGGGCATCTGCAGGACTTTTTCTGGAGGAGGGCAAAGTTGCCATCTAGCTGATGTGAAACAAAGTCAATGCTGCTGTGTGTGTGTGTGTGTGTGTGTGTGTACACACACACACACACACACCTCCTACACTGAGGTTTTTCAGGAGGATCTGGATCCTGGAAGGATAAAGTCACTAAATATATATACAGTACAAAAAGATGACTGACATCAGTCAACAGAGATTTAGAGGAAACCAAATTAAAGTTGAATGTTCTGGCTTACACCTTCAACAGAATGATGTTGCTTTAAAAATATATATATGTTCTACAGCTCACAAGGTGGCAGTTAAGTATGTTGTCTTAGCAGAACTCCAGGGCAGGTGACAGGAAAAAAATAATGGACAGATGCTGCATGTAGATTTTATGCGTTATCCTCCAAGTTTACTCCGTGAGGTGTGAGGGTCTTGAGTCTATATATCATTTATCCAGTGTCTCATGATGTGGATGTTGTTCAATAGGAAATATTTCCATATCAATGAAACTCTGGTTGCCTGAGTTGAAATGTCTGGCCACAGGTTGTTCCAATTTCTTTGTTAAGATGGCAGCTTTGTGGTTCCTGAAACACATCCTCAGGTCTATAGGCAAAGCATCCACATATTGCATGTGGCAGTCTGGATGTTTGCATTGTATAACATCAACCACATTGGTTTGAAGTTCAGGAGAGGCTGTATCTGATGTGATAGACTCTTTTGGTAATGGTACTGCTAAAGGTGATGGTATCCCGTAGAAAACTACAAGTAATGCAGCGGCTGGATTAACGATGATCCAGGATTGCTGATCGGTGGTTTTAGGACAGCTCTTGCTAATAGCCTACATAAATTAGGCTATGATGGAAAATAATACATTTGATGGAAAGTAATACATGAAGGCTTGCTGAAAGCTTTTTTCAGAAGTTCAGAATTTGCTATAGGGTAAAGTGTGCCGTCGATTCGATGTCGATTCCTGGTGACCACAGAGCCCTGTGGTTGTCTTTGGTAGAAAACAGGAGGGGTTTACCATTGCCATCTCCCGTGTAGTATGAGCTGATGCCTTTCCTGACTTACTGGCGAGACCTCACATTAAAGGATTCATCTTTTGTCCCTCTGGAGACATATGATGTTTTAGTATATGAACTCCAAAAACATTTAATTAGGAAAGCTGACTATGCTCCAAAGCCACCCGGGCATCCATCCAAACCCTGGTTTGAAAAGGACTTTATAGAAGCAAAGAAAGCCCTTACATCTTCGTACCTCATCTACAGTGCTAGCACTGGGGCAGACACCATGGAGGGTCTCTCACATCTTTCACAACTCAAGAAACAATATAAACATCTACTGATAATCAAGAAGAGAGAGGCCATGAGGGCCACCTGGTCACGACTTATCCAGGCAACCAAAGCTAAAGACTGGTCCACATTATGGCGCATCACAGCCAACTCTTCCTGCAGTGGCATGACCCGGATAGACTCCCACATCCCTCCAGCAACCTGGGAATTGCACTTCCAGACCCTATATGAGGACGTCATGGCAAATACAGGTCTCCTTCCAAAGTATATAAAATACTTGCCCAGCTGGCCACCAGTAACTGCAGCAGAGGTTGTCTCACAATCGAAAGCAGGAAAGGCCCCGGGAGAAGACCTCATTTCTATGGATCTTATAAAAAGTTACCTGGAGTGGTGAACCCCAGTCCTGGCCTCATTACTTACCCATATTGACTGCCAGGGCTGCATCCCCAGGGACTGGGGACTGGCGATCATCGTCTTCATATTCAAAAAGGGACAAATGGATGACCCTGCCAATTATAGGCCCATTAGCCTGCTCAACACCATCAGCAAGCTGTATGCCAGACACATACATGGGAAACTCAAGGACTGGCTAGAGCAAGAAGAGATGCTGGCAAACCAACAAGTGGGCTTTAGGGAAGGCAGATCTACAACTGACCAGTGCCTGGTGCTCCAACATCTCATTGATCAGTATTCTTCTAACAAATCTACCTCCATCTTCACTGCCTTTATAGACCTCAAGGCTGCATTTGACTCTATATCCCGAGTTAAGCTATAGGAAAAGCCTCAATCCACCTCAATTGATGGACATTTGCTTTATCTGATCCTTCACACAGACACATCACTCAAGGTGAGATGTAGCCCCCAAGGACACCTTATGAACCCTGTATCAACCCAGAAGGGAGTCAAACAGGGATGTATCCTGGCCCCGCTACTGTTCAACCTTTACATCAATGCCTTGGTGAGCTGCTTTAACAACCCTGACTTCCACCCTCCCAAGTTGGCCGGAAGAACCATCTCCATCTTACTCTATGCAGATGCTGCTGCTATCCTTTGGAGGACCCCTGTAGGCCTCAGAAGAGTGCTGGCAACATTGTCACAGCACTGCAAGAGTGAACAACCTGAAATAAACTACCAAAAACCAAGGTCATGAAAACAGCCTTCAAACAGAGGATTCTTGAAATGGAACGCCTGGCAGACCTAAGCAAGGCACCTGGCTTCCTGGCCTCAGATAGTTGTAGATCCATCGTCTCCCCCTCTGCATGTTTGTCACAATTGGAAATACCAAGCCACAGAAGGGCATTCACCCTTGCCCGGTGTCATGCCCTTCCCTCCGCCATTCTGGAAGGCAAATACAGGAGGATCCCATTCATGGAAAGGTTTTGCCCCTGTGACTCTAGGGAGGTGGAAACCATAGATCATGTGCTCCTCTTTTTTGTGACAAGCTCATATTCCCTCTGCTTCTCAGATACCCTGGTCGCTCTAGTCAAAACTATACCAAGATGCTGCTCTCGGATGATAATCAGACCTTCACATACAATGCTGCCTGGTTGTGCGTGGCAGCATGCAAGATCTGCTGGGTCCTGCTTGCCAGTCCATACGCCTTGTCGCAGATTTTGAACTACTGATTATTTTACTTGTCTAATTTTAATTTGTTGCTCTACTTCACATTTTAGCTATTATATGTTATTTTAACTGCTTTATACTTTTAGATGCCCTACTTTTAAAGATACTTAACTTTGTTTTATCTCGACTTTATTAATCTCCCCACAACTTCTAGGATTGTATCTTAATCTATATCAATCAATCAATCTTTTTATTTCGGTCGGCGACCAGCATGAGGTTAAAACAAATGTAAAAGAGAGGACAATCAAACTTCTATTGCAAACAATAACAGTATAAATTTTAAAATAAATAAATAAATTTAAAAAGTCCTCCTCAGCATAAAACAGGATACTGAAAATACTACTACAATAATTGGAGATAAAAGAGGCAGCAGTATTTCCTACTTATGAGGCTATTACATAAAATCAAAACTCAACCAGTTGCCTTCTTGACTCCTAAATCTGAGTGGGGTTAGACTCTGGAAGATATTGTCATTAAATTTACAGCTGAAATACAGGTGGTACCAGTACCTGCGTGCTCACCTCCAGCTGGCCAGATTATGGATACAAGTTGCTCTGGCCTTAGATCCATCGGCTATTTTCCCATTATTTTCTTCCGCACACGAAGAGCTGCACTGCAAAATTTAGCTGTCTGTCTGGTAGCGCAGGAATTGCTTCCTTCCAACAGCCTGTCAGTCATCTGAGGAGGATCGAGACCTGGGCATTTAGCTATCAAAGGGTAAATGAGATCCCGGCGCAGGTCTCTCTAGAACAAACATTCCAATAGAACATGGGTGACTGTTTCCACTTGACCCTCACCACATGGGCAGAGCCTCTCCCCGTAGGGAATCCCTCTGTATCGGCCCTCTAAGAGGGCTGAAGGCAGGGCATTGCATCTTGCCAGGGTAAAAACTCTTCTAAGAGGGGGCACCTCCAAGACAGTGAGGTAGGATGCTGGAGCCAAACTATATCTGACTGGCAGAGGCGTAACGACAGGGGGGGCAGGGGGGGCACGTGCCCCAGGCGCCACTTGAGGTGGGGGCGCACAATGCCACTGATCGCCCCGCCCCCAGCGCCCCCCCACCCCCCAATTTTAGTTTTTGGCACCACCGCGCCACCGCGTTTTGGCTCGGGTGCCTCCCGTTCCTCTGCTGCGCTGCCTCACCCTGCTGCTGCATATTATTGGCTTAGCCGGGAGAGAGCTAGCACTCCCCCCGCCCCCTCACGCTTGCACAGCGTGAGCTCAGCTCACTCTAGAGAATGTCTGCTGAGTCGGCTGGTTTCATTCTCTCTCTCTGCTTGGGAGTCGGGCTGCACAACTTCATTGTCTCTGCAATAAAGCATGTGAGGTGACTGCTTTGGGTGTTCTTGGGAGGTGGGGTGTCTTCCCTCGCGGGATGGTGGGTCACCAGTGGCTGGAGTTGAGGTGTGTGTTGTTGAGTAGTGGTGTTTAAAAAAAAAAACTTTAAAATTTACTGGGGGGGAGGTGGTTGTATAGTTCTTCAACAGTAAATTTGGGAGTGTGGGATGAGAGGCGGCGGAAGCGCAGCAGCCTAGACTCCCACCCGCCCAGACTAGCTTGAAAGATCTTTGAGGAAACTGTTGGAGCCGAAGGTTGACGTGGCCACCGCTCAGAGGGACTTCTCGTTCTGACTGGAAGGAGCCTTCCTTCCCCTCAGGCAGCATGGCTGAATTGTGCTTCCAGCGCTGCCTTCCCCAGCTAGGGGCTTCCAAACAAATGTAAAGCAAAGGGTGCTGAGGGAACAGCTGGTGGTTGGGGCGCGCGCTCGTCCCTTCTCGAAGGAGCCTTCCTCTCTCTCACACTGTGATTTATCTATCCTAATAATTCCCCCACCAACTTTAAGCATTTGACCATTCTTTTTTACTTCTCTCCTGGAGGCACTAACTGAAACTTGTTCCTAAATCTTTTTATTTGCTTTCACTCTTCTCCTAGCTATAACCCTGCATGTATGTGTGCAGCCGATTACCTCTGCTCCCCACGCCCTTTTAAGGGAATAGTTGACTCCCCTCCCCCTCCTCTCTTTCACCCAGCCACTACTTGTCTTAAGAAGACACAGCAGCTCTTACAATGAAACTGTAAAGACCTGAAGCTCTTATCTCGCTTAGTTCTCGGTGTGTTGTTTGTTTTCTCAACCATGGCTGCAGGAAGATAATGAATGGAATGGAGTTTAAAGCGTTGATTGGGAAGTATAAGGTGCTGTGTGTGTGTGAGAGAGAGAGAGAGAGAGAGAGAGAGAGCAAGAGAGAGCGGAGCTTAAAAAGAGAGAGAGTTGATCCTTCACAAAGTTTAATTATTTGTCTGATTTTATAGTTTGAAACAGGAAATAACATGGATTTAGCAAGCTTAAGAGCTACTCTGAGCACATTAAAAGCATTGTGCATTATTAGAATATTTCAGCCTTTCAAGAAATGTCCTGTTTAGGGGATATGTGGTTTCCCTCCACCCACCCTCTTCAAAATACTGCCATTAATTAAGAGGCTTCTGGAATGAAACATGAACGGGGAGAGGGAGAGAAACCCTTGTGAAGTTTATACATATATTACTGTTTATGTTTAAGTTCAGCATTGATGAACTCCTATACACCAGTTGTGAATAATTTACTTGTAATAAATCCAATTCTCTACAGATGGACTTACATTCAGATAATATGTTTAGAAGGATTGTAAGATTATAGCATCTGGATTTCTTATTGATTTCTTCTTCCAGACAAAGTTAAGCAATTTTAAGAAGCATTTATTTCAGAGGGAGAGAACTAAGAACATGTTTAGTCATCTCACCACCCTAAATTTAAATAACTCAAAAGCTGCTTCATTTTGCCTAGACCTAGTTTGCCCCTAAAGCTGCAATGGACACTTCTTAAATGCTGCATCCAAACATGTAGGATTCAGCATTCTACTAAGCTGAAACAAACAAAGAGAAAAATCACAAATTCACGAGCAACCCAATCCTGTGCCTATCTACTTCTTAGTAAGTGCCACTGGGTTCAGGGAACTTGCTTCCAAGTCAAGGAGCATAGAATTGCAGCCTTACAGTAGTCAACTCTATCAATGGCTACTAGTCTGAGGGCTTTAGGCCACCTTCAGCCTCAGGGGCAAGGAAGGTGCAATTATAATGTTCATGTAGTAGTGCCATAATTTATTAATTAAAAGATTAACAAGCTTGACTTGTATTTTCGAGCTGATATTATGGTGAAGTTATCTGAAAGATGGGTGTCAGATGTTTGGACAGGGGGTGCAATTTCAGTGCTTGCCCTAGGTGCTATTTTCCCTAGATACGCCCCTGGCCTGATCCCGCAGGGCTGTTCTTCTGTTCGTCACTGGGGGTTGCCAGTTTTTCAGCCTTGCTTCTGCATCTGTGGCTTTTAATAGCATCTCAGCCTGCGTAAGTTGAGGGATAAACATTATGGATGAGCTGTGAAACGTTTCAGCTGCAAATTTCTGCCTGCCAAGCAACTATCAAACACACAGCTACAGAGGCTTATTGGAAAGTTGGTAGCCCTGGTGTGGCTTGTTGTGCTATCAAGTTGGTTTTGACTCCTGGCACCCACAGAACCCTGTGGTTTTCTTTGGTAAAATACAGGAGCGGTTTACCATTGCCTCCTTCCACGTAGTATGAAATGTTGCCTTTCAGAATCTTCATATATCACTGCTGCCCGATATAGGTGTTTCCATTCGAACCCGCAACCTTTTGCTCCCTAGGCAAGTTACTTCCCTGCTGTGCCATTAGGTGTGGCTTGTATTCCTTGTAAATCTAGGAGTAGGCAGTTGTGGGGTGTCTGTGTGTGTGTGTGTGTGTGTGTGTGTGTAGGATCTTGATTATGGAAGTTGGCTGAGTGTCAGGATGGGACAGGTGTCTTGTGTGTGTGCTGCAGTAGTATTTAGGAACATAGGAAGCTGCCATATACTGAGTCAGACCATTGTCTATCTAGCTCAGTATTGTCTACCCAGTCTGGCAGCAGCTTCTCCAAGATTGCAGGCAGGAGTCTCTTGCAACCCTATCTTGGAGATGCTGCCATGGAGGGAACTTGGGACCTAGTTGCTCTTCCTAGAGTGGCTCCATCTCCTGAGGGGAATATCTTCCAGTGCTCACACTTCTAGACTCCCATTCAAATTCAAACCAGGGTGGACCCTGCTTAGCTAAGGGGCGGCATGGGAGTGGGGGGCGCAATTTCAGTGCTTGCCCCGGGCGCCGTTTTCCCTAGTTACGCCTCTGCTGACTGGATTCCTGGCTCTGAAAGTCAGGTACCCTTGCTATATCTGTTTGTCTCTCAATATCCTCAATTCTCTGTTTGATGAACTTCCTAGCTGTCTCCAAACTTTGCGTAAGCAGGGCTGACTGATCGAGGCCCAAAGTGGTCATCTTTTGGTTCAGAGCGCACTTCCATGGTGACTGATAAGAATCTTCTAATACTAAGCAGCTCAGCTCTGTGTCCGAGGAAAAACTCTCAGCCAGTAAAACAGCACCATTTGCCAACATCTGGCCTCAACTTTGATGAGGCCCGCCTCCAATCTGAGCCTCGCATTAGAGGTGCACTTAGGTGTCTGAAATATTGCTCTTAAGAACTTAGACTGCACCACTTCTAAGGGGGACAGATCTGGGTAAGGACCCAATTGGGCACCATACAATTAACTGTGTCAATGATTTCGCTTGAAAAAGTTTTAAGGCTGCTGGGATAAAAAAACCCTCCCCTGGTTCTATAGAACCGCAAAATAGCTCGGGTGCTATTTTGGGCAGCCTGGGCCACATGAGAGGCATGGGCTCGTCTTGATCCCGATGAGTGAACAGCTACCCCCAAGTATACAAAATTTTGGACCTGCTCTATCCTTTGTCCATCGATTTTCCATACCCGTCTCTTGGGTCTCCTAGCAAAGGAGAGCACCTTTGTTTTCTGGTAGTTAATACTCAGCCGTTCTCTCTTACAATAAACAGCCAATGCCCCCAAGGCCCTCCTTAGACCAACTGGGGTTCTGGCCAGAATGGCCGCATCGTCCGCATACAGCAACACTGAGATACTTCTTCCAGCTAGCTTGGGAGGATGGAAATCGCAGCTATCTAGATGGGTCACCATATCATTAACAAAAAGGTTAAACAGCAAGGGCGCCAGCACACATCCTTGACAGACCCCTTTTCCAATTGGAATAGCTCTGGTTAATCCTCCCTGTGGATTGCACCTAACCCTCATGGTTGGTGATACGTGTAAGGCTCTGATTAGAGCTAAGAGTCGCCGATCAATGGAGGAAGCTCTCAGTTTATCCCAGAGCCTATCCCGTGGGATTGAGTCAAAGGCGAACCTAAGATCTACAAAGGCAACATGCAGGGACTGGGCATATTTCTGTGCTAAATGGTGCAGAACAAAACAATGGTCGACAGTAGACCTCCCTTCTCTGAACCCTGCTTGCTCTTCTGCAAGAATGTTATCCTGGTCCATCCAATCCCTCAGTTTCCCATAGAGGTGTTTAGCGTAAAGTTTGCTAACTGTACTCAGAAGGCTGATCGGCCTATAATTGCCTGGCTCACTTCTGCACCCCTTCTTATAGATAGGTACAATGATGGACAGGCCCCAATCTTTCGGTATGAACCCTGAGCTATCAATGGCAGTAAACAATGATGCGAGCACCGGCACCCACCAGTCCACATTGGACAAAACCAATTCCGGTGGAACCAGGTCAGCGCCGGGGGCCTTGCCAGGTTTCAGTTGGCGAATTAGGTCAGCAACTTCTGCTGTGGTAACGGGCGGCCAGTCAGGTAATGGCTCCTCATTGAATGTAAAGGGCCCTGGCAAAGCGCCTTCCTCCCAGTACAACTTTCGGAAGTGCCTCTCCCAAAGCTCCGGATGGATGTGAGGATCGGGCATCAGATGTCTTCTGAGCGGAATCCCTGCCACTGTTCTCCAGAAAAGGGACTGTTGTCTTGATTGGATTGAATACAATAACAAATCCTAAGAGGATTTCATATAGGCTTGCTTTTTCTGTCTAATCAGCTGTTTATATTGCTTTTTCTGTATCATTAGTTCTTGGGCTGAAATTGAAGTGGGATCTACCTTGTAAACTTGGAATCTGCCCAAAAGAAGATGTCTACTCTCCACACAGTCTTGGTCAAACCATGGTTTGGAAGGTCTCCACTGTCCTTTAGAGGGTTCACGCTGTTTAGAAATAAGATGTTTTTGCAATTCCAAGGTAATGGAGTTGTAGACTTGTAAGAGTTGAACCGAGTCTGAGAAATCAAGCATATCTTGGCTCAGCTTCTGTAGATGATGCGATTGGAGAAGAGTGGAGATTTTATCAGCCAAACTCGGGGACCATCTGACGTGACAGCAGTTATCCTCTGTCTTCATAGAAGGCACTGACTCGTACTGTTTAGGGCCCAACGGGTTTTGCAACAGCAGAGTAACTGGGTGGTGGTCACTTTCCACTTGTGGGACCACCTCCAGACTTGGGGAGTACTGGGCCAGGCACCTTGAAATAATAAAATAGTCAATGGCACTCGCTCTCCTCCCTGCCCAAAATGTCAGCTCTGCCGGGTGGTCATTGTCCACTGAGCCATTTAAAACAAATAAGTCTAAGCCATAGGTCATTTGGGCCAAACAATATCCACCCAAATTTGAGGTGCTGTCCTTAGAGAGGCGCATGTACGGAAGCACGTACTCTTCCCAAACAGGGGGACTTCTCTTATATCGAGCATAAAGTAATTCATCACTGGGGCCCATTCTTGCATTAAAGTCGCCTCCCAGAATTATACTTGCATTAGGAAATTCCTCTGTAAGGGCAACGATGTACCCTTCCAGCTTCCCCCAGATTTCCTTAATTTCCTGGGCCCTGCATTTCGGGGGGAGATATACGCTGACTATCAGCATTGCAGTCTGATTATGAACAACTTCCACAGTCAGTGCTATGTTATCCAGAGAAGAGACCTATTTTGATGATGCCCATAACTTAGTTGAAATAAAAGTCCCGAGGCCCCCACTGGGTCTGCCCTTTTTCTTACTCTTAACGGCCTGTAGGGAAAATACATAAAATCCGTTAAGTACCAGATCAGAGAGTGCCCAGGTTTCTTGCATCAATATGATGTCAAATATGTCCAAAAGGCTCAAACATGAGGGGTCCTTGGATCTAGCTTCCCATCCCCCCACATTCCAGGACGTTAGAGCAAGCCCATGCTGATCTGCCTCCCTTCAATGGTTGAATGGAGCCTCTCTACCCCTGAGAGTTTCCTGAGCCAATATTTCTTGACCTGTTTCCAGGGAGGAATTCTCTTGCATTTCCTTCTGAACCGTTGGACTGGGATCTGTGTGAGAAGCAAGAGTTTGTAATGGAGCAGTAAGAGTGTTCAGGTTCATCATAGCAGCTTGGGTTCCAGAGGTGATGCTTTTAGATGAAAAATCTGGAGTTTTAAGACAATTTTCGCCTGACTTCAGAAGTGGCATAGCAACTGCAAAGTGGGGGTCAGCCAACAAATTAAACCACCGATCTTTCTTAGGGGGAGTGTCTGGCTGGTTAAATACCTCTGCAAGGTGTACCAAAAGTGGAAGGTCTGTCTTGATTAATTCCAGCTCATGTTGCAAGTCAGCCCCCTTCTGGCCCTGTGAGGAAGGCATATGATCACTAGTCATAACTGGTGAGGAGGAAAGAAAGTCTGCCTTGTTATCCGTCGGCTCCTTGGACTGTCTCCAAATAGGCTGGTTACTTGCATCTGTCGGCTCTTCTATCATTGAAGAGATGCTAATTACCGAAGGGTTCAACTCGTCGATTGTAACATTGAATCCCTCTGTAAACTGCATGAAGAGGGAGTTAACTGAGTGAGATTCCACGGGCGAAAGTAATTCAGACACATTGGGTTCAGTCTCGGCACGTTTACGGTGCCCTTGTTCACCCGGCTGCTCTGGTATTTTCCTGGGAGATTTTAAAATTAGAGGCTCCAGGATAGTGTTGGCAAAACAGCGATTAGGGAATATCTCAAAGCCTTCAATCCAGGATTTTCTTTGGAAAATCCTGTTCGGGATCCGGGAAGAATAGAAATCCAGCATGAACCTACTTTGGAAATGGTTAGATGGTAGCCTCTCAAATCGTTTGAGGTCTACATCTCTCAGGCTGCAATTCAGGAGCTGACTTAGTGAGAGTCTAATAGCATAGAAATTATACCACTTGTTGTAGTTTACCCTGTTCAGGTATACTACAAGGGAAATACGGTGTGGTTGTAATATTCTATTAACTAAGCTTCTGCCTCCTGGAATCACATGGGAATTGTGGTAGGACTGATAAATGCCACAGCCACAGCCGTGCTTCTTTTCCCCACTGATATCATTATCAGACCTCTCCCTCTTAGTCTGGCCTTTAGACAGATCATGCAGAAGAGTCATAACAATGTCCACTTCCCTCTCTAGCGATGAGAGTCTATCAAACACAGATTTGAGCGTTTCCGCTACCAGCCGACAAGATGATAGTTCTGAAGGCGGCTGAGGCTGAGGCTTTTTGGGTATCTTGATTTTGGGGGCTGATTGTGTACCCAACCCCTCATTGCTGTTAGAGTTCAGGGAGGTATGGGAAGTTGCTTGAAGAGATCTCCATTCCCTCCCTTTAGCATTGGGAGTGGGCTGCTCTGTTGAAGTTAATAGGTCATTCCCTAAGCATAACAGCTTCTGGGAGGCTCCATTTCTCTCCGTGGTATGCCTAAGCTGTATAAGATCTTGCTCTGGTGTACCTGAGATTTGCGTGTGACCCTGCACCACCAAGTTAGAAGATAGAGAGCCCGAGTCCAAAGAACTAACCGTATCTGCAGTTGGCAAGTAATGACGAATTGAAGCTTGCCTGCTTGCTTGCTTGCTTGCTTTGAAACTTGCTTTGCACGTTTGTTGGGCTCCGTGGTCGAATTACATGGGCTGTTTCTTGACCGCTTTCTTCCCATTGTAACCAGCTAAAGTCTGACTGAGTCAGCAAACATAGAAAGCAGACGGGAGCTTCGGACTTGTATCTCCTACTCCAAGTTCCGACCTTGAAATGCCTTGCTGACAGGTTCAATATTAGCAGTAAAAAGGAACGAAGGGCAGAGGAGATAAAAAAGAAAGCCTCGGAAGATTAAAACAAGAAAAGAAAAGAATTAAAAACAAGGCTCAAAGGAGCTTGGAAGGACGCTGCCCTCCCTTCAGCAACCAAAACCGGAAGTCCTATATATATTTCTCCTGGGTGTGCCAGGGAAAATGCGCCCCGGCAGCCCAGCTGATTGGCTGGGTTGCGGAGGCGCCTGATTGGCTGGCACACCTAGGAGGAGGAGAATTGGCTGGCTGCGAGGCGAGCCAGGGCCGCTGGCGGGCCTGGCCTGGCGATGGGTGGTGGTTGCGTGCCAGGCCTGGCTGTGGTGAAGCGGTGGCAGGCCCAGCCGAGGGCCGAGGCGGTGAGGCAGCCAGTGGCCCCTGATACTGGGGCAGAATGTGGGGGTGGGGGGAGAGGTGGTTGACCTGCGGCCGGCTGCAAAGACTGGTAAGCGGCGGCAGCGGGCACGGCAGGCCGCGGAGGTGGCACTTGGCATGGTGGGCCCGCTGGCGGGACAGGCCACGGAGGCGGCTCTTGGCCAGGCGGCGCTGGATTTACGACATGGGAACTGATTTGGACCAAATTTGGTACAGTTGTAGGGACACCTCAAATGCATTGTTTGTGATGATGTCATCCACCCCAATTCAAGATGGCAAATGCATGAATGTTTGAGGCGCAAGTGGGTTAACTTGTGAACTGCCTAACCGATTTAGACCAAATTTAGTCTAGATCAGGCCTGCTCAACTTAGGTCCCCCAGCTGTTTTTGGACTACATCTCCCACAATCCCCAGCCACAGTGGCCAATAGCCAGGGATTATGGGAGTTGTAGGCCAGCATCTGCAGGAGGGCCAAAGTTGAGCAGCCCTGGTCTAGATGTAGGGATAGTGAAAGGAAAGTAGACAAATTAGTTCTTACTAGAAGAACTTTTTAAAAAATCCATCTCTCACTGATGAAGGCATAAACCAAAATATTCAACTTAATTTTGGTTTCCTTTAACTTTGTTAGTCTTCTTTTTGTTCATTCCCCCACCCCGCTCTCTCTCTGTATAAATAAATGCAATCATGGCTTGAAAAATCCCTGGTATGAGGGAGCCGTGGCTCCTAGACTAGGATATTAAGAGTTAGAGTAATTTAATAAAAAATGTATTTGTCCCAGGCAGCCCTGTTTCTGTTTATCCAAGTATGCTTCTCTTGTAAAGGAGACAGAGAAGTCCTTTTACTCTTCCCCCTCCACAATGTTGGTTACTAAGCGACAGTAATTTTATCAAGTGTCCATTGTCTAGCTCCTAAACTTTTTGGCTGGCTCCTAGATCCAAAGTAAATATGTCAAGGCCTGAACTATGTGTTGCCTGAGATTTTTGGCAGCTCAACCCCAAGGCTAAGCGATGGGTATTTTTTGCATGCAATTGAATTAGCAGTTGCAAAGCTCTGCCAGATGTTGTGCGGATGAAGGCAACTTTCCCTTTTTTCCCTCTGCTATTTATTTGGAGCTGGTGGCTGGCCTCCAGTTTGCATCTCCCAGCTGCCTTGCTGACCTGTATGAGCAGCAGGGCAACTGAGATGTGTTTCACAGCTTGTGCAAACAGGATTTTTTGAATAGCAGATATATGCTTTTTTGTTTTTCTGCAAGTTGTTCTGACTGTGACCTTTGTGGAGCTGGGCAGAGGCCTTAAGAATACTGTGTAACACTGAGGCCTTAAGCCTGTTTGAAGGCTTTGAACAAGACTTGAGATGAGATATTTTACAGCGTTTCTCCTCGTTGCGCTTTTTCTTTGCTGTTGCTAATTGTTTGCTTGTGGCATAAGAGGACTGAATTCATTGCTCCTGAAACAGGTTCTGTGTTTCCGGAGCTGTTTTCAAGCCGCTATCCTGGGAGCATCTTGCTTGCTCTGTTAGTATTGTACTAATGCCTATCATAGATCTCCTCTTCTCATATTCTGGAAGGGGTCTGAGCTAACTTAGCTGTAAGGGAGAATGTTTTCTGGAGTGTGGGAATCATCATATACAGAGAGTTTGTGCAAAATGAAAGCATACTTCTTGACTACTTTCAGATGCCAAATTTTGCATACACAATCCTGCCACTCAAATTAGATGAATGCACTATTTTTTACACCAGACTATGCTAGGTGATAGGTTACTTCTTCTTTTTTTAGCAGAAAGGCTTAATATAATGATAATATTTAACAAGAGAACTGTTTAATATTTAACAGGAGGACGCGAGGAGGCAAGAAGAAGAGGATGGAAAGCCAGGGCTCTCTGTCCTCCCCCGCCCTCTGGCTGACCATTTCAGTGCTTTTTAGCTGATCATTTTCTTCCGTTTTTAGTGCTGCTTTTTACATTTTCTTAGAGAGCCAGAAATGCTTTCTGATCCCTGCAGATTATTTTCAGCTTTCCACTCAGGATGGAAGCAGCAGCGATTTGCCTGATAATGCCTGATAAGTGTTTCAACTTTGCGATCCTCCCGCAGAGAGCAGGCTGTTAATTACTTCCTGATTGTGTCCCACCCATAGTTCTGTGTGCGGCAAAGTTTAAGTTGCGCCTTATCATCTCTGCGCTCTCTGCAGCAAAATGTAGTTAGTTTTTTGTGTGCACTGCACCCCAAACCTGGCAGGAGCAAAAAGCTTAGGAGTGAGTCACTGGTGTGAGTTGTTGGAGGACGGAGAATGGAAGGGAGGGAGGGAGATCAGATATGTTTGGGACTGTCTGCAGTAAGCTTTGCTCTTCCAAAGTGAAAGAATGGGCATATTAAACAGTGGAATTTC
This sequence comes from Hemicordylus capensis, assembly GCF_027244095.1. Classification (NCBI taxonomy): domain Eukaryota; kingdom Metazoa; phylum Chordata; class Lepidosauria; order Squamata; family Cordylidae; genus Hemicordylus; species Hemicordylus capensis. The sequence continues at coordinate 197,559,751 of NC_069658.1, read as the reverse complement.
CAGAACTGTTATGTTCATTTTTTTGTATGTTGCTTTGGCAAATTCAAATCTAAATCCAGTGGGCAATACGGTAGATGATTGTGTGTGCGCAAATTGTTTCTGCGTTGTGTTTAAAACTTTAAAGGAGACAGACAGAAGTGGAGGTCACGGGAGTACTGAGGAGGAGAAAGGGAAAGACACTGTGTGGGTGTGTGTAGACTGAGAAGGGAAGGGTGTGTGTAGAGGGAGGTGTGTGGGGTGGGAAGGAAAAGAGTGGGATGGGATGGGATGGGATGGGAAGGAGTGTATCGGAGGGAGTTTGGTAAATTTACCTAGGTGTATCTCTGGTGTGTTAAACTCTGTATGTTTGTGATTTGGTTTTACATAAAATCATCATAAATATTATTTTTTAAATTTATTTGAAATGTTAAGGGACCCCCACAATGCTGATTTGCCCCCAGCCCTGCACCCCCCCCTAAGGACAGCCCTGATGGAGGGGAGGAAGATGGGGGGATGCAGCAGCTCCCCTGTCGCAGAATTGGGGGGGCATTCTTTCAGTTTCTGTATCTGTGTGTGTTGGTGTGATGTGCGCACACTGAATTGATACTGCCGCCCAGAATAGAACTCTTTCCACTCACTGATAGTGGAAATTAGAGGAACACTGATACATATGTGGTAACCTCCACTCTTGACTACTGTAATGCGCTCTATGTGGGGCTGCCTTTGTATGTAGTCTGGAAACAACAATTGGTACAGAATGCGGCAGCCAGGTTGGTCTCTGGGACAACACGAAGGGACCATATAACACCGGTTTTGAAAGAACTGCACTGGCTGCCAATATGTTTCTGGGTGAAATGCAAACTGCTGGTTATCCTCTCTAATAAAACGCTTGGTGTCCGTCCGTGGACGGACACCAAGCGTGCGTTCGTGCGAAGCGCATGCCCAGAACAGAGCAAGGTGGCCACGAACGCTAGCACCCGGCGGACATGGCCGGGAGAAGGAGAAGTGGCCGCCGCCCACGCTGGGAGGAGAGTGCGGGCGAGGCAGCGGCGGTGGAGCCGCGACCACGGCCAGAGGGGGCCATGGCGGACCAACTGGCGGTGGGAGTGCGGGTGAGGCGGGTGGCGGGGCGACTGGCCCCGACGGCAGCGGCCGCTGCCATGGAAGTGCAGAAGTGCAGCCGAGGCGGCGGCGAAGCCGCGGCCTCGGCAAGCGGGGGCGGGGGGCCGTGGCAGGACGGACAGGGCCGCTGCCGCGGAAGTATGGCCGAGGCGGCGGCGAAGCTCCCTGCGGCGCAACCACTCCCTGCGGCGGAACCGACCCTGCCGCGGGGAAAGCCGGGGCCCGCCTCAGGGAGCGAATAAAAGGGGGGAAAGTCTTCTGGGCAGGGGGGAGGGGGGGAGAGCAAGACAGAGTGGGGGTGGGCCCGGAGCACTTACTAGCACCCGTTATTTAACGGGCCTGAAAACACTAGTTACCTATAAAGCCCTTAACAGCTGGGGACCAGGTTATTTGAGAGCGCCTCCTTTGTCATTAACCCTCCCACCTTTTACGATCTTCTGGAGAGGTCAGGTTACGGTTGCCACCAATCCCTGCTGAAATAAGAGCATCTCCTTCTCTGTTTGTTTTCAGGAAGACCCTGAAGACTTTCCTGTTCTCGCAAGCTTTTGATTAGAATTTTAGTAATTTTAATAATTTGTTTTATACTGTTTTTATCATGTTCTATGCATTTTTAACCTGTCATTTTAATGTTGGGATTTGTACACCGCCTAGAGATTTACATATCAGGTGGTATAAAAATATGATAGATCGATGAGTGGATGGATGGATGGATAGATACAGAGCTGCACAGCTCTACAAGGCACTCTACAAAGCCTTTACAGATTTTATGGCAGAGAAGTTAAGATGGGCACCAGTGTACTCTGTAACAGTGATTCCCAGATGTTGTTGACTACAACTCCCATAATCCCCAGCCAAAGATAATTGCAGCTGGTGATGCTGCAATTCCCATGCTTCTTAGAGCATGCGTGAAAATGTAAAGCATCTTAACTCTCATCTTAGACCAAAGATTTTTGGATTATTGAATTCCCAGGTGTGGTTTTGTTTATTTGTTTGTTTTTTGATTGGGCACTATGGAATTGGATTGGGCACTATGGAAAAGAGAAATGTAACAGGGACCCTTAGCCATTTTATCTGTGAGAATTCTAAAGAGAATTCTAAATTCTTGGCACCACAGTAACCTCTTCTGGCCACTAGAGGCATGAGGGGTTATGTTAATAGGTCTCTCTCAGTCAGTTAAGAGTCAGAATTGTTCAGCTGTTGTTGAAAGCTAGTGCCTGTTTGGGTATGTTGTTCAATGGCTCTCTCTCAATAAGTGATGTTTTAGTTTCTTAGTAAATCTTTATTTGTTTGTCTCTACTGTCTCCAGATAATCTCTTGGGCTAAACTTCTTTACCACCAGAGCATACTCTACTGTATGAGGTCTTTAATGTCTCTCTTTGCTCACACCCCTCAACAAGATTGGCATCCGATTTGGAAGGATGGTGTCACTTTTCACCTAGATGTTTGCAAATGTTCAGGCAGACTGGATAAATGGTTTCAATTTTATGACCAATAGAATGTCCAGGGCTTATAATAATAGAACGCTGAAGCAATTCCTCATCTTTACCATAGTTGCACTATTTTATTTTATTTTATTACATTTTATATCCCGCTGTTCCTCCAAGGAGCCCAGAGCGGTGCACTACATACTTAGGTTTATCCTCACAACAACCCTGTGAAGTAGGTTAGACTGAGAGAGAGTGACTGGCCCAGAGTCACCCAGCTAGTTTCATGGCTGAGTGGGGATTTGAACTCCGTTTATTATCTTATGCCAGTTTAATAATTAGTGTTGCCCCAGAGAATCTGAAGTTGCATGCCTACCTCCTGTTCAAACACCTTGCCCAAGAAGGGGATATTGTCGACTGACTGGAAGTTGTAGTGTCCCTAGGGTCCAAAGAGGCCTTTGGGGAATTTATGGGCTAATAGGTGCTCCTGGATAAGGATCTCATGAGGGTTTGAAATAATGTAGTTGGTTTTCATGTTGAAAATCTTGCTTGTCATTGAAACTGGATCAGCAGTATTAGCACTAAAAGCCCACAACTGTGACTAGCAAAATAAAACCAAAGACACAGGAACATGGGAGACACATTGTACAGCACAAGTGGAATCTCAAAGGGAAAAGAAACAAAAAATCTCTCACACTTGCCAGCCCATGCCTGCACTGTCTGTTTAATAACTACATGCAAGCAATAACATTCAGCTTTAGCTTACAACACTATTGTATCATGAAGCAGCACAGCAAAACTGTCTATCTACTATAACTGTCTATCTACTGTCTATCTATCTACTATAGATATAAAAGGATAAGGACATAAGTTGCAAGCTTCGCCCACACAGTGCTTTACCAATCAGAGGCAACAGAGCAGAAGCACTGTGTTGATTGGGCAGTGGGGATTCCATATGCAGATAGGGAGGAGGAGCCTGTGATGCTACCAATTGGAAGGAAGATGTGCTTGATTGTAGAGGAGAGAAGAAGGGGATATAGATATAGATATAGATACACACACATATATATAAAAATAATAGTGGGCAGGGGGGCAGAGGTCTGTGAAGAGAGGGGTCATGAGGGAGGAAAGAGCCCCTTCAGGAGAAGGAGGCCAGCACTGTGCAAATTAGTTGAGGAAAAAAGATGAACAAGATCTGTTAACTAGGAAGAAAGAGAGAGGGTGGGAGAGAGAGAAAGAAAGAAAAAGAAGGGAGGGAAAGAAAGAGAGGCGAGGGATGGGCCCGGCCAGAGGGGAATGAGCAGCAGCAGCAGCAAGGAAGGGCCCGGTTAACTGCCTCTGCTGCTGCTGCTCAGGGCCACTGAGGCCATTGGTGGAGGGAAGGAGGCAGGCGAGGGACGGGCCTGGGCCTGTCAGCAACCTGAGGGGAATGAGTGGCCATGGTTGTGGCAGCGAGCCCAGTCAACCGCTGCTGCTGCTGCTACTCCTGTGGGGAGGAGTAGGAGCAGGGCTTGGGGTAGGGTGGGGAGGTCTTTTGGGTTAGGGGGCTGAGGCTTGGCCAATCGGCGCCGGCAGCGCCGCAACCACAGCCAAGTGGGGTGAAGGGGGTGGAGCAACGGGATGGAGGAACAACCAAGAGGGGAGAGGGGGATGGAAGCAATGGGATGGAGGAGCAGGAGCGCAGCTCAGGTGGGGTTGGAGAGATCTCTGAGGTGAGGGGTCTATTGGGGGTGGTGGTGAGGGGAACAATCAAGTACTAGCACACAGGTGTTCTGTGCAGGATAAGCTAGTTATTACTTATATCGTCTGGTCACAGATCAGACCAGAAAATGTGCTCAGTGGTCTGTTGTAGGGATGTGCACGGACCGGTCCGGAGGCCATTCTAAAGGTCTCCAGACCAGTCCAGACACGGGGTGGTTCGGTTCGGGAAGATGGGGTGGGGGGTTCCAATATGGACGGGGGGGCTTTACTTACCCCTCCCAACAACAGCGCCGTATTTTCTGGAGCAATTGGGCGGCAGGATACCTCCCTGCCGCCCGCTTCATTCCCCGCTTGGCTCCTTAAGTATTCAGAATCGGGCAGCAGGATACCTCCCTGCCGCCCCCTTCAAAACCCCGCTCGGTTGGCGGCCGCCCCCTTCAAGACCCCTGCCGCCCCCTTCTTGCCAGTTCCCCATTGCAAAGGGGCGGCAGGATAACTCCCTGCCACCCCTTTGCCGTCTTGGCTGCAAATGGCTTCTAAGAAGGTATCCTGCCGCCCGATTCTGAATACTTAAGGAGCCAAGCGGGGAATGAAGCAGGCAGCAGGGAGGTATCCCGCCGCCCGATTGCTCCAGAAAATATGGCGCCATTGTTGGGAGGGGTAAGTAAAGCCCCTCCCGTCCTTATTGGAACCCCCCACCCCAGTGCCAGACCGCAGCTCCATGGTTCCGTGCACACCCCTAGTCTGTTGCCCATTAAGGCATTGCAGAGAGACTGATGGTGCCCTGCCACTGGTGTTGGGACCCAAGCAGATCTAGCAGATTCAAAAAATTAACCTTGGAGTTTATTGCCAATGCTACATTGTCAGTCTTTTAAATCTGGTACTGTTGCTTTAAGTCTGTACCTGCCTGCAATAGTTGTTGCATTATCTTCTTCCTGAAGAGTTGCCAAGTCCAAGACTGGTAAAAGGTAAAGTGTGCCGTCAAGTCGATTTTGACTCCTGGCGCCCACAGAGCCCTGTGGTTTTGTTTGGTAGAATACAGAGGAAGGGTTTACCATTGCCTTCTCCCACGTGGTATGAGATGATGCCTTTCAGCATCTTCCTATATCGCTGCTGCCTGATACAGGTGTTTCCCATAGTTTGGGAAACATACCAGCGGGGATTCAAACCAGCAACCTTCTGCTTGTTAGTCAAGCATTTCCCTGCTGCGCCACTTAAGGTGGTCCAAGACTTAGAGGCCTAGCTTTATCTTTACAAGCAGCAGCTCTAGTTAAGACCAGTGTTCCAGCCTGAATAACAGAACTGAGTAATTTGTGAGAGAAAACCCAATTTAGAAAACTTTTTAAAAGACCTTCAAGGTGCACCTGTTTCTCAGTCAAAATTAGTTTTAGATTGTTTTTGTTCTGTAAAACTGTTTTTAATGGTTTTTGTTCTGTTTTTATGTCTGTTGAATTTTAAATTATGTATACTGCCTAGAGATACACATATCAAGCGGTACATAACTATGATAAATAAGTAAATGTGCTTGTGCTGGGTTTTTTGCTAGACTGTCTGCCCAGTTATTCCAATAATTTACACACCAGTTACCTGAACACAGGAATCGCTGTCTGAATTCAACTTTTCAAGATTTACCTGGGAAATCTCGTCATGCTGACCTAGCAAATGGTTGCCGCACTTGCCCATTGGTCAGCTGAGCAGTGGGGACGGAACATGCAGTAGAGCACAGGCCTGGCTGAGTGTACAGGATGCTGAGTTGGGTGCCAGGCCTGTCTTGGCAGTGGCAAGTCGGCTGTTTTTAAAGTGCTCCACTCCCTTTCTCACCACTACCCCTGCCCCATGGTTCACCAGTCACCAATGGTCTGAGGCCCACTCCTGTGGCATGCCAATACATGCACACTGCCAGTGAAGAAGAAGCTAAATTAGATATTGACACAGAGGAAGGTTCTGAAAACAGAGTGGTTTTACTGACTCAATCTAGATGAGGCAACCATCAGAGTAGGTTGCAATTCTTTCTGCTATGGAAACAGCTATACATGAGACAATGTACAGAACCTAGGTGTGACATCCCCCACTCTCCGCCCCATCCCAGGACTACAGTCCTTCACTAGTCTGTCACTTGCCCACATTCTCAACCAATCTGATAGAGAATCTGGTTTTAGGGGGAATTTATGGACTTACAACTCTGCCTTTTATGTATTGACCCAAACTAGAGATCTTTCATCTGAGAGAAGAAAATGCCAGACTACATTTAGGAACTTAAATGTACATGCTCTGTTTCTTTCGTTTCATAGCAAACCAATTCACTGTTATATGGACAACATTTCAGTGTCCCATCATATGATAACACATGAATTTTTCTCTGAGGCACACACACACACACCCCTAGAGCATGCTTCCAACTAATGTATAGCTGTCTGACTAAGAAATGTATGTACTAGCCTTATGCAGTAGGACTGTCCACCCCCTAGTGTTGGCTAGACAGTGGATATAATTTGTTATCCTTAACTTTAGGGAAATGGTCTTCACATGGGCAGCATGGACATCTAGGTGCCTTTCCTAAAGCAGTGGTGTAGCAAGGTTGGAGTGGGCCCAGAGATTAAATTTTAAAGTGGGCCCCCAGCCCTTCAAAGTCCAGGGCCTCCACACACCCCAAGGATGGCGAAAGTGCTAGGGTGGTGGTGAGGACACTTGTGGTGCTGGAGCTTTACAGGGCTCCATTATTTTTATAGGCCTTTTCCCTGCTCTCCAGCGCTGGGGAAAGCACAGAACTGCATGGAGACAGTAAATGGCTCTCATACTGGAGATTTTTTTCACCAAAGTGGCCCTCACGTGCACCTAACTAACTAAATAACTATCTAATTGGAAAGAATAGAATGTGTGTCAGTGGGTGAAAGGTAAAGCCAGCATAGCTCTGAGAGAGACAGTTATTTAATGCCTTAGGAAATCCTAATAAAAAAAACCCATCACTCCTATCTATCCGGGGATTGCCGGGAGGGACTGAGGCCATTTTTGCCATGGCCCCGGACCCACTTTGGAGGTGCTGCCACCCCACAGAGGTGGGTCCGGGGCTGCCCAAAATCCCCATTCTAGCCAATGGGAATTTTTTTTTTCTTTTCAAGACATCCACCAACAATGCTAGGGGCACCCATCAATTGCCACCCCAACTTTTTTGCCCCTCTCTCTGGGCGCCCTAACACTTAACACCTTAATACCTACCTACCACCTACCCAAGCAACTAAGATGACACTCAGAGAGACAACACCAACTCTCTGATCTAACAAAAAGGCCACTGCTGCTGCTGCCTGCCAGCAGTGGAGCAGCACACTAAGCACAGCACAGCACACAGAGAAGAAGCAGGAGGTGGAGCAGAGCAGCAGACCTGCTGCTCTGCATGATGGATGATGTGATGCCCAAACAAGCCACCGCCTCACTCAGTGCCTGCCACTGAGGCCTGACAGACAGAAGCCAGCCAACCTGCTCTGCTGCTCCTCCTCCCCATGGATGATGCACACACACCCTACATCTGCATCCAGGCAGGCCAGAGGGACCGATCCAAACCAGACCAAGCGCGCAGAGTCAGCACAGGCCAGCCTAGCCAGCAGCAGCAACAACTACTACTACTACTACTGCTACTACTACTACTACTACTACCCCCACAACCAGTGTTGCTACGCCAACATTGCCAGTCACACGCACCACAGCCTGAGCATAGCACACAGCCAACAGCTGCTGCCAGCCAGTGCCTAGCAAGCCAAGCCAACAAGAGGAGAGCTAAGTAGATGGTGCACGCACACCAACCCGTCACGACGCAACTGCAAGGGGAGAGGGCACAATTACAGGCAGGAGGAGGCGAGGCAATCCTAGCACAGATTTGAAAGTTAAAATCCAGGACATCTTCTACCACCAGCTGTAGTGTCTAGTGAGTGCAGTGAGTGCAGCTGAGCTGAGCTGTGTGTGAGGATGATATTTAGTTTAGTTTCAGCAGACTGACTGAGCATTGAGCATGGGCAATGGCAAGCAACACAACACAACACTCACCTGCTGCTGCTGGTTCTAGTAGTTGTCTCTTGTCTTCACCTCTTCTTCGTGTGTGTGCAGTGAGTGCATGCCTTTTACCTTACTTGAAAGAAATGGTTCTCTGGTCCACCACATATTTGCTCAAGGACACAGAGAGGCCCAAGGCAGGTGGTGGCACCAGTGTGAGTGCATGTGTGCTGGTGTTTGCCACCAGGTGTTGTGTGTGTGTGTGTGTGTGTATGTGTGTGCTGCTAGCTAGGAGGGGGGGAGGGAGGGGGGGAAGGGGGGAGGAAAGGGAGGGTGAGTTGGAGGGGGAGAGGGATGTAGCAGAGGGGATTGAAGGGGGAGCATGGTCCGGCTCAGAATTGGTCAGCCACATATTATGCACACACGTGATCACATGTGTGCTTCGGTGGGAGAGACCAGATTCTCATCATCTTGCCAGACCGGGGTGGGGGCAGGTGAGGTGGGCGTGGAAGGGAGGATGGAGGGTGATGAAGAGGAAGGAGGGAGGATGGGGGGAGGGATGGAGGGAGGCATGGGGGGGAGGGAGTCTTGGAGGGGGGGGAAGGAAAAAAACATGTAGACACTACAGACTACACACACAGCACAGACAAAAGACAGCACAAGCTACACAGCAAGCATCCACACACAGACAGTGCTAGGCATCCATTCACACAGACAGACAGACACACAACAGAAAGAGACAGAGCCTGCACCACACACACACACACACACACACACACACACACACACAGACCCAATTCCCTCCCCTGCATAGTTATCAATCAATATGTTGTGTTGGCAGCCAGTTCGTTGCTATTCTGATGGTTTCTGTTTTTTCGCCATCAGCCAACATCAACAGTGACCACAATCAAGAAAACAAGATGATAATTCATTCGTTTCATTGGGGGAAAAAATTAAATTCTTTTTTCCATGTAAACCAAGCCCCCCACACATGATTTTTGGTAACATTTTCAATAAAATCAATTCATTCAGCATTCATTTTGTTATCCCTTTGTTACCATTTTTTTTTCTTTTGCATAATTTTGAGGGTTGATTGTAACATGGGATTTTAAAGAAAAAAATATTTACATGTTTATTTACATACTAATATTTATATATTTACACTGCATTAGAACATATACCCCCCGCTGCCGCTGAGTCTAGTACTATTAGGGCTGTGCTACTTTGGGTGTGTGTGTGCCGTGCCCACGCCAGGTCCCCAAATGCTGACAGGTGGAGATAAGGGCCTGTGCTGGTCAGCAAGCATTGGGTTTCTTTTTAGGTGGGCGTGGGCATTGTAAACGTCTGGCCAGTCGCAGCACTACTACTACTGGTGGCGCAGTGGTAAAACTGCCGCCCTGTAACCAGAAGGTTACAAGTTCAATCCTGACCAGGGGCTCAAGGTTGACTCAGCCTTCCATCCTTCCGAGGTCGGTAAAATGAGTACCCAGAATGTTTGGGGCAATATGCTAAAATCATTGTAAACCACTTAGAGAGCTCCGGCTATAGAGCGGTATATAAATGTAAGTGCTATTGCTATTGCTAAACAGCAATAAATGAAAGCAATGCAGATGGGTGGGGGTGGGGGAGGGGAAGCCAAAAGAAGGAGGAATGAGAGAGAGAAAAGGGGTAAAGGGAGGGTGGGGAAAGGAGGAGAGAACAGAAGAAAAACAAGTACAACAGGAAAAGTTGGGGAAAGTTAAGAAAAAAATAAAGTAAGTAAAGAGAAGAGACAGACAGACACAGGGCAGATGGACAAAAGAAGGTGGCACAACAACAGAGAGAGAGAGAGAGAGACACAAAGACACACACTATAGGACACAGGCAGGGACTCACACAGACACCAGCAGCAAAAGCAAGGGTCTCAGATGATGATCCCACAACTGCAGCCAAAGAGAAGTTTCTAGGCAAGAGGCTTGGGTTTATATAGGTTTGAAATTCCCTCCTTTGGGAGCCCCCACCTTTGCGCTCCCCCCCCCGGCCAACAGGGTGCCAGCTCTCAACAGTGCAACAGCCAAGCAGCCTACCAGAGGGCAAGACTCATTCTGGCCAATCAAAGGATCAATAGCACAGCCAATGCAATGCCTGAAAAATAGCCTCACAAAATGGATGCCAGGAGCAAAAGTTGCAGGAAGGAGCCACAAAATGGAGGACACACTTTAAACTTGAAATGCAAGTCAATAGAAGCCTATGGGACATCCGAACCGGATTTTCTGAACCGGTTCGGATTCAAACCGGCCCGGATCCGGCCCGGATCCGGACCGAAAGGGCCCGATTCGGTCCGGATTTGAACCTCCGAATCCAAACCGGTTCGGATCCGAACCGAACCGTACATCCCTAGTTAGGAAGACACTGCTCCGGCAGGTAAAGGGGTCACATGGTACCCCAAGCAGGGAGACTTGCCCTGGCACTCTAGGGGCTGAATGATGTGAGAGTTCAGGTTTCTTACTCAGGATCTGGGAATGGGTTTTATGGTGGCCATGAAGCCTGAGCCACTCCTGTCAAAGCAGCCACGGCATGGATGTTCTAGTCTGAAAAGATAAGCATCCTGGAACTTCTCTACAGCAGGTACAAGACTTACCACCCTCAGCTCAGACAGAGAAACATCTGGGCAGTAATATGGCTGTTAAATGAACAGAGTCCTTAATCTGTGCATGGAGCCCAGTACCAGGTACAAGTACTCATATCCAGGTCCCAACTGGACAGGAGAGGGAGATTGAATCCCTCATAAATCACAACAACCCTCCCTGACCTTCAGACTTTTGGGTGCTGCAACAAGAACTCAAGTGGCACTGCTGAGAATGATCAGCCCCTCCCAGCTCATTTACCTGGGCCTTGGTAATATGCTCCAGGACATGAATGGCAGTTGTTTTGTGGTGCATTGTGGTTGTTCAAAAGCACTGCAATGCATAACAGCAAGCTGCTTTGACTATTTTGGACCCCTTGGTTGGGAAGAGAACCGGAAAAGACAGGCTTTATATGTATTCTCCACTTCCCCTCACCTGACTTATATAGTTCCAGTGCCATATCTTCTCGTGCCCATCATGACTGCATTAGGAATGCTCCTTTCTGAATATTAAGCACCTCTCCTAGGCACATAACAAACCACAGAACCAAGCTAACATAAATGATCAAAAATGTAGAGTGTAAATATAACCCTGCCAAACAGCTGCAAAATGCCGAGTGCAGTAATCATGCTGATAAATAAATAGAAAACTATTAGGAACTGATGTTTACGGAGGGTAAGAGCAATTATAAAACAACAAAGTGCAAGGAGTCAGCAATAATATCATTTGTTCAGCCACGGAAAATACAACCCACCAGTGCAGCTATCCTAGGAGGTTTCATCACCAGAATACAATCCACCTCTCATCTCTCACCTAGGAGATTTCCCGCCACCACATACCTCAGTGAGCACTGGCACTCTCATGCTCAAGTGTTGCCTGAAGAGACCGCACCCAAAGAGGCTGGTATCGGAAGTCCGCATAGTTGAGCAGCTGCTGAGAGTCTAACGGTTTCAGAAGAGCCCACTTCTGATTCATGAGACTGCCTCTGTAACCATAGTCTTTGGTGCTAGAGTGGCCACCACCCAAGGAAGGGGGGATCCATGGAGGTCAGTTTGTTGAGGGTCCCTTAAAACCTTTAGCCAGCCCTGCCCACTTTAGGCATGCTCCCATCACTGGTGACCCATCTCTTTAATGGGCTTGGGGAATATGCCTTCCACCCCAGAAGTCAATAAAGGGGCTGTGTCGTCCAAACTGATTGATGTGAGTCTATGAGGGAAAAGGAAGTCTCCTCACCTGGAACCCACAGACAGAAGTTGAAGCCTCCCTCTGGTCTTTAATACATTACTGACCTGCTCCTTTGCAGCGCCTATAATGAAGGGAGCAGGGAGCTTGAGCGGGGGAAAGCACGTCTCGGCTCCATCTTCTGAGCCAGAGTTGCTGAGTGAGCTTTATGGCTGATCAGGATTTGAACCTGTGTCTTCCCATGCAGGGGGATGAGGTGGTGGGATGCTGAGATGGTATAGCCAAAGGCATCACTTCAGACTGCTGTTGATAGATTCCAGTTTCGAATACTACTCTATGTAAGAAAGGAAAAAACCTCTGCAAAAAGAAATCTAGCATATCAAGAAGAAAGGTTCTTTCCCAGCTCTTTGCTGCATTGCTGGTTTGTTTGCAAGGAATGTACTCCCCATTTGCAGTCTGAAGTGATACCATCCATCCTCTTGCCTGTGTGGACCAGACTGCCTTCTGCCACTCTAGTTATCATTACTACACTGTCCTTTATGCGACCAAAATGCTATGTAACAAGATGCCATTTGAGGGGAGCCTCAACAACTGCATTTACCTCCATTCCACAGGGTCAGTCAGGTCTACACTTTAGTAGCTTCAGCAAGGCTGCAACATTGAATTCTCCCATCACTGGATCCAGCACATTATAATATTAACTTCCTTTGTTGTCATCACAACAGATTTCTAGATCAAGCCACTTCATCATTGGCCGACACTCTCCGCCCATGTTTTGCAATTTTCTCAAAACCCTGGAGGCCCCTGTTTTGAGACCAGTACTTTTAGACTCTGGCCAGCAGCCAGAATGTCGAGAACTGCCAAGAAGCCTCAGTCCAGCTGCATTTCAAATGAACAGCAGCTGGCAGGAGAACATAGCAGCTTGGCTGGCAATGAATATTTACATATTTGGACTAAGCAAGGGCTGAAGGGCCAAAACCAGTGACTACACCCTATTAACTCCCTCTCCTGTGAGCCAGGGCAGAGACACAGGATTATTTTTATCCCTGACTCCTTGTGAATAGCGACAGAGGTTTTGGTAAAGCCTTCCCTCCCCTGTGTGTATCTCAGCTGCCTAGTCAGCAGCAGAATGTGGTGGCAGAATGCTGAGGTGACAGAAAGAACTATCTTACTATCTCTATCTCACATGTTTAAATGGTTCCCTGTGGCACACACACATACACCAACCCCAACAATTCCATACAAACAGAAAGCTAGCACAGTGGTTGGGCTATTTCTCCGTGCTAGGCCGGCTTTCTACTTCCATGGGTTTTTAAAACAATAAAAAATTGAGAACTAGAGATGTGCCCAAAATGATATTTGTATTCCTTTCCAAACTCAGAACACTCAGAATGCTCTGGAGCTTCTGGGCTCTAGCATACGCGGCAGCCATTTGCGTGATGGTGCTGACCACACAGATGGCTGCTGGAATGGCGCTCGGAACACTCAAAACGTTCTGACTCGGAATGGGGGGTATTCTGTTCTGAGCTCAGAACAGGCTCTGTGTTTGATGGTTGTTCTGTTCTGAGCATGGAACACTCAAAGGGCCCATTTCAAATTGGAACATTCCGAACTTGGAACATTCTGCACATTCCTAGTTGGAACTATGATCATACACCTGAAGTGCTAAGTGGAAAAGTCCATCCTACCACCTCATTCTTCTCCATGTGTAGACCAGGCTCAAGATGCAGACAAAGAGCAGCTGAGGAACATCTACAGTAGTGTTCTTGGAAGTGGAGGCTAGATGGGAAGCCCCTAGGTCCTGTTCTAAACCTGATAGGTTGCCAATTGCCTATTCCTAAGGTTAATTAGCATGGCTTAGAGCTTGGCTGTTCCTTAAGGAGCTGAGCTGAGGGATGCTTCCAGTCAGAGGACAAAGCCTTTTGGAAGAAGTGGATGGTTTATTTAGCTGAATCACAAAAACTGTACTCGCAGTTTCAAGCCGTTGCCTCATACTGTCATCGCACTTCGCAACACTTTTACCAGCGCAAAGTTCATAATCCAGAAAATGCTGGGGTGGAGCAAGAGTAGAATAGGGAATTGGTTGGAGGCATCTTTTTGGACGGTGAAGGCCTCCAGTCCACTCATTAAACAAACCCAGAATTCCTGGAATTTCTCCATCAATTTGTTGTCAGAAGTGGAACGAATGAGCCAGAACTCTGAAGGGACACATCCTCCATCCTGTGCTTTTTGCAAACTTCACCCAACACCTCCCTTCCACCCATTCGCATTGCAATATACTAATCAATAAAGAAAATGGATAGAAGCTTTGATCTTCTCAACTCTCTACAAAATGCAACTTGAATTTGTGAAAAGGGCTACTCAAATAACAAATAGACTACACAAAAGGCTGAAATGTTTGTGTGTTGGGAATCTTCAGGATCTTAAGGCACAGAAGCAACAGCAGTGATAAGGACTGGCCTGGGAAGGAGATTGGGTAGAACAAGGCAGCCGCACACAGAAGCAACTGGGAGTAGCTTTCTCAGCTCAGTCAGCTGCAGAAGAAGAGATAACAAATTGGGAGCTGCCCAAAATTCCGGGCCACATGGCAACGCTAGCTAGAAAGGGCTGGGAGGGCAAAAGCTTCAAGATCAGCAAATCCAGTGACAATGGCATAACCAAGACATAGTCTGCCTGATTTCTGAAGTAGGACCCATCCGCAAACAGTACTTCATCTGCATTGACCAGGGATTAAATGATAAGGTCTGGGCAAGGGGCGAGATGCTACATGGACTTCTTGAGCTCAAAGGGAATCAATGACCAGCTGGTTCAGCAAGATGCTCCTCTGTTGCTAATGCCATATTGAGCCGTGGGGCCGAATCAGTGGGGATATCCACATACACTCCATCTGGGGTGCAATAAATGGTAGTTCTTAATTTGCATAGTAGATCCCTTCCCAATAGGTTTACAAGAGTGTTGTCACTTAACAAAAAAGCATGATCACAAGTAAGGGGACCCACTTGCACAGAAGTGGGGTGTGAGGCTGGATGGGGTATCACTACTCCACCCATTCCCACAGCATTTACAACCTCTCCAGATGGAGCCAAGGCAGCTGCATCCTCCATGTGCCGAGTGGACCGGGTTGCACCTGTATCCACTAACAGAGGTATTTTCCCTTCCCCCTATTTCAAATGATACAAAGACTGGTCAACAGTAAGAAAAGCAGCAAAGTATCATCGTTGCAATTGTTACCCAAAATCCTTTTCCTGACCTGCAGGTCCTGAATACTGTTGAGTTTGAACATGGTGGCCACCTTATTTCCAGGAAAATTTAGGCTCTGGGTACAAGCGAGACCCTGGGCAGTTCCTCTGTGTGGAGTCAAGCCAGAAAAAACATCCTGGAGATAAATCCGGGGTGATAGGCAGATGCCTGATTGATTTGGTGGAGATCTCATAGAACTGTACAGTGTACAGTGAATTTCTGTCCCCTTCTGGTTGGCGTTCCCTGGTGCATGTAGACAGCAGCTAGGTCCGGACGTAGGGCCTTACACAAAGCTGCTGGGATGACGCCCTTTAATGGTGGGAGTGTTAACTGCTCTTCCACATTTCTGATTTCTTTACCAAGTGCCGCAGTGGCGATGGACAATGTTGGATGCTGGCCAGAAGCTGTCCCACATGACTTAGTCTTAGCATGGGTCACCGAAGTAGGACCCTCCTGGGATTGAACATCCGTGAAAGCCATGACTTTCTGCTGTGGGTTGGCAGGAGGAGCCAGTGGCAGAAACCATTCTTCTAACAAATCATCTTCCATACTAGGATGTATTTTTCAGAGCATGTTGGGGTGTGAGAGAAGGATACAAGGCAGCAGTATAAAGTGGAGCAGATGAGGGGAGAAACAGGTTGCCAAGCAGGCATGCCTGGAGCTCCTTTTTCAGGCCATTTGAGCGATACCCAGTTCACTGACCCATTGTCCCATAGATACCATGCATCCATCTGGCCCGGTTGATTGTCCTTTGGGTTGTTCTGGAGATACATTAAGATCTCTCAGTCAAAACTGCCTTCCTTCGGGAATTGCCTGCAATGCATCTAGAGATCTTACCTGGTGTAGAACATATTATGATAAGCAGTCATCAACAAAATGCCTTTCCTAGCATTACCTGCTTGCAAAGCCCGTGTTTTCCCACATGTTGTAGCCAAATGTTCACCTCCTTATCCTCCTGTGGCCCCCACATGGAAAGATGATGCTTTCAGAGAAAATTCGGCTGCAACACCTTTCTACACATGCTTCCTTCTTACCTTTGGAATACTGTCTTGGAGTGAGCTCCACTGAATTTAGTGGGGTTGAATTTGTTCATTGGGTTGGACTGCATGTCCTAATATGCAGGCTTGTTTGGACCTTCACTTGGTTTTAAGATCTTGTAATGTTGTGGTTTTTTGTTTTTTTTTAAGAGTACTTGCCTAAAGAAATATTGCTTCTCTTTAAGCAATATTGCATATTGGCATGTGCTTGTTTGGAACTTCACCCTAGAGTTTTTAGTATAGTTGGCAAGAAATCTGCTGTTCAGGAGACAAAATTAGCATATGTAGAGTACAGTAACAGATCACTTAAAAAAAAAAAACATTGGGGAAAGTTCAAACGTAGTTCAGTTATAACTAAGTCTTACTGAAAGCATTGGGGTGGAATTTAGTAGTGCCTCACCTTTGCTGGCTTGTGCCTATTTTCTGCTTTAAACTCACTTGTTAAAACCAGAAAGTGCTTTCCAGGATCAAAGTTTCTGGAGATTCCATGGCTGAAGTTGCACAGTGCTTAATACTTTGGCAACCGGATTTGGAGAGCCAGAATATTGCCACCCTATTTCTAGCACACAACTAGCTGAGCTGGACATGCACCTGCACCCTGGCTTCTGGAACCAGAGTCACGGTGTACAGTGTATTCAAGGTATGCCTTTGGGGTTTGCCACTTGTTTGGGGTACTTTAAAGGAAATAGGGTTTTATTACCTCCTCAGGCACACCCAACTCTCATGCACAGCTAGTTGCTGCACTCCTGGAAGCCATGCTGCTCCCTTCTGTGCTTGCTGTTGTATACTGTCGTGCTTCTCTTATTTTCCTCTTGTGAAAGGAAACTGGCTTGTAGACCAAGCAACTAGGTCTGCTGCCCTTAAGGGCCCTTCGGCCCAAGAAATATTGGCTGTTCATTTCGTAGAGCTCCCCCCTCCTTCTGAACTGTCCTCCCTGCAGCAGGCCATTTCCCCAGGGGAACACCCCTTCTGGGAGCGTGCTGGCTGTACTACTGCCCCAGATGGCACCTGGTACCATCCTGTTGGCCGTTCTGTGGCCTTGTGTGCCCTCATTCAGCATTTTTGTTCATGAGGCACCACCAGGGGTCCCACATGAACGAAGGGGGGATTATATTTAACAAAATTCTGGTTTGCTCCCTTCTCCAGCATTGAGGCTCAGCATGAATGCCAATCCTGCACCACTTGTTATCATCCTCAGAGTTCAGCCGACGTGGAAAGAAGGAACGTGAACCTGAAAACCAGGCTGGCTTTGACTGTCAAGGATACTGGCTTGCCCTGGCCAGATGCCCTGCCCTACATGCTCCTTTCTTTCAGAAACACTCCTAATAACTCCCCTGCTAACTGGGCAAAGAGGCACCTTTTAACGTGGTGGTTCTCTTTATTTAGCAGGGGGAGAGTAACTGGCCCTATCCACCCCCAGAACAGAACCTCCAGTGACTGTTGCTGGTGTCTATCTTAAGTTTCTTTTTAGATTGTGAACCCTTTGGGGACAGGGAACCATCTTGTTTGTTTGTTATTTCTCTGTGTAAACCGCCCTGAGCTATTTTTGGAAGGGCGGTATAGAAATTGAATTATTATTATTAAATAATAGGAACCATAGCCTTAGGAAGACCCCTAAGGGTGGGAACTGAACCAGGGTAAAGGCAGTACAGGACAGCTTGGTCCAGCTGGACCAAGATACAGTAAGCTGCTGTGTGAATTTAACTTTAAAAAAAAAAGTCACTTGACTTGCAGGTGAAAGAGGCCCACATACTACCAAGTACCAAGGCCTGTCGTTCCTTGCAGCCTGGAGACTAGGTCCTGGTGAGGAAATTCAAGCACAGGAAATTGTCTGGCCCCCAAGGTGGACGGGTCCTTTCTAGGTGTTGTTAATGACCCAAAACATGGTCAAATGTGAAGGAAAGACTACCTGGACTCACGCATCCCACTGCAGAAAGGTGCCCACCCACATCCAGAAGGATACAGACCAAAAGGAGGACTGGCAACCATGTGGCCAGAGGAACCTCCAACATGAAGAAGATCCTGGTGATACTGGTACTGGGACTGTTTAGTGCTGCTGTTTGTGCACTCTCAACTTACAGAGAAAACGTGGTCGTCAAACTATCCTACAAAATAGCCAAGGCCCTAAATAAGACAGATTGCTGGGTGTGTCACCACATGCCCATTCATGCTTGGGCGGGGTGTATGTGTGTGTGTGTCTGTCTGTCTGTCTGTCTGTCCATGGTCCTCATCCCTTTGAATGCCACCGTGCTAGATTATGAATATGCCACTTAGGGGAATAGGGGGAACCTCACTTGGGCAGATAGACAGGCAGAGATCAACTCATTCCTGTATGTTGTGCCCAAAGAGGGAGAGTTCTGTTTCCAGTGCAATGGCACCAGTCCACAGTTGGGAAACAGCACATGTGAAGTCACCTTCATAAAAAATGGGGCTACCATAAATGGCTCCTATATGCACAATATAACTCCCTCCAGCTATTCTATTTCAAGGTATTACCATCAAACAACACTGTACATCAAGACCTGCAAGAAAGGGTGGCCCTAGCAGGCCACTACTATGTGTGTGATAATCAAGCCTACAGAGCCTCTCCCCCCCCACACCAGAACGGAAAACATTATGTGGCCCAGCTATGGTGCACCGTCAGAGTAAGAGCTCAAATCCTCAAGGGAGAGAGACAAAGTAAACGCGACCTGCATACAGCTAAGGACATAGTAGATAGCAGGAGTCCCTTGCAGGTATCAGCTGTTATGGGATGGTCATCTCTCCCTCCAGTAGGGGTGGCTAGAGTTGGAGGAGCGGTTATTAGGCTCCAGGCTGTAGTGGAAGTATTGGCCAATGAGACAGGCAAAGCCCTGCTTTCTCTGGTCCAGGAACAAAGGAAGATCAGACAAATGACTCTCCAGAACCACCTGGGCCTGGATTATGTACTGGCCGCCAAAGGAGGTGCCTGTGCCCTGAGAGGAAAGGAATATTGTGTTTATGCACCTGATAACTACTGTATGGTGAAATTTTTGATCATGTACATAAAATTAGTAAGTGTCCTATGTAGGCTTGATCTTGACTGACGTCCTGGTTGCCTGATACAGGGGGGTCTGGGAAGGAAAATATTAGCAGTCTGCTTGGCTATAGTAATCTGCATGGGAACCTTATAAGCTGGAATAATGCTGATAAAAGGCTTGATGCAGCGGCTTGTTCAGTCCACCTCCAAGTATGCTTACCCTAGATGCTCAGACAGGCAGGTGATTTATAACAAACTGCACAGGCTGGAAGAGCAAACCTATAAGGATATTGGAAGGAGTGAGGCTTAATGTATCCACATGAAGCCTCAAAGGGTAGACTGATGAGAAAATTCCACTATCCCCTTTCACCTAGTTGTGTTACCTACATAGGTCCTAAAGGTCACAAGCTTCTGCACTGTGCTGTTACAAGGGCCCCTTTTCTTTGAAACAATATTCTGCCTCACTTGAGTAGAGATACAACACCTGTTGAACACAGCTTGCCCTGCCTGATTAGGCATAAGCTCAGCTAAAAGCTGATTGGTGCATTATTGCTGATTTCTGCCTTGTAATTGGTTCACCTTGTCTACCAATGGCTAAGCTTTATTCTGCTTGTACTAGAATGATTGGTGTATACCATGAAACTTTGGCCTATGATAGGCTCTGTACTCAATCCTCTAGCCTGTATGTAAACAGTATAGAAGACGCTTGCCAAAAGCCTGAGTGTGTGCTCTTGGAAGAGAGACACCTGGCATGCTGTGGTTCATAAAAGCTTTAACCTGATGGATGGTGAGGGTCTCTGCTCATTAAACAAATCCAGAGTTCCCGAGATTTCTCCATCAGTAGCATCACTGAGCTCTTATGCTGTCAAGTTCATCAGTTGGTCCTGTGTTGTCCTTGAAGCAACTCGGCAAGTTCTAAGGAGCCATGCTGCCTCTCAGGACCCTTTCACTCTATGAATCTGTTTCCTCCCTTCTTATGGAATGTGGGAGGGATTCCAGCCATGCGGATTAATGGAGACTGTCTGATCTACATGTTGTCCCTTCCTACAGCAAGGTGCAGCTACAGAACAGGAAAATGAGACAAGTAGTTATTTTATTTTTTACAAAAAATAACAACAAAAAACCCTTTGGTCTCTGGGCTGACCTGCTGGACTTCAAAGTCAGGGAAATTATTTTTGTTTAAGTGCTTGGTTATGGGTTGTACGTTTGTTGTAATTCTTTGCGGTTTCGCCTGAAGGGAGCGGGAGGATGTGTTGCTGATGCCTGTATAGTCTGTAGGAGAGACTGTAGCCCTACACAAGTAGAGCACCTTTAAAGTAATGTCTGAACTGATGTTCTGTATGATGAATAATAGTGTTTATGTAATGTTTTTGGGTTTGAAACTATGATAAAAGTACTGTAAAGATGCTTTATTGCCTTTTGATTAAGAACATAAAAAGAGCCCTGCTGGATCAGGCCTATCCAGTCCAGCATCCTGTTTCACACAGTGGCCCACCAGATGCCTCTGAGAAGCCCACAGGCAAGAGGTGAGGGCATGCCCTCTCTCCTGCTGTTGTTACTCTCCTCCTTCAACTGGTATTGTGATATATCTTGCCTCTGAGGCTGGAGGTGGCCTAGAGACGTGGCTGCATAAAACCTTGTAGGAATAAGGGAAATGCTTATACCTGTCATGCTAAATAGCTGAAAACGCTTTGTTATGCTTTTTGCATGTTCATTTTATGGAATGTGTTTAGGGACCATGTTTGTTCTGATCCTGTGTATGATTTGTATTTTGTTGTACTATTCCTAGTATGCACCATAGGCTATGTAGTCTACATGATGAGTTAGAGTCTAGTGTTCCCCGAAATTCACTGGTGATGTTTAAGCCACCTGACCTTTTGGATGTTGTCCAATTTTCAGAAGTGTACAACAGAACACTTTCCCCACTAGTACAAGTTGGGGGGCGGGGGGAACATGTGACAGAATTGACCTTTTTCCGGCTTTAAAATACATTCTGGGTTCATATCTGAATGTCCCTCAGTTCCAAAGCCAATTTTGGTCTGGCCTTGGTATTCCTTTTGGATTTCTTGTCTCTCACTTGTCTGTTAGAAATCTTGCTCTTATTGTTTGGAAAACTGCTACTTTGAGGGAGAAACGTTAAGCTTTTGATTGTTCTGCCTATCTCCAAGAGGCAGATTGTAACCTCTAGCTAGCTTTGCCTCACCAGTCCTTCCCTATAAAGGAACCAGCCTGTTAAAGGAGAGAGTTAAGTGAGGGGTGGGGGGACTTGAGGCTGCTGTTTCCAACACGTTACTTTGGTGTTAGTTTAGCTTTGTTCGCTGAGACCAGGCTGCATGGCTCCTGGGAGCATGCAGACTTCACAGCAATGCACGCTTTTGTTTTCTGAACTGCAACCTAAGAGCTACTGAGCTTCCTGTCTAAAACCAGACAAGAAGAAAAAGATCTCGCTTGTGCATTTTAACCATTTTGCTTCATTTGCCTGTGAACTATCCTACTTTTTATATCTACTTCAATAAACTAGCTTTTGATTGTTTTAAACTTGATCTGGCTGGAAACATGCTCCATTCTGTCTCCCTACGTGCCTGCTCTGGTTGTATGCTCTTTAAAGAGGTTTTAAATCATTTGGGCTATATTTTACTCTTGTTCTAGGCGCTTTCCTGATTAGTCGCTCAACAGCGGCACAATGCTTCTATTCAGGCAAATCACATTCAAAGCATAAATAGCAAAGTGCCCAGCAGGGGGAGCAGTCTCACGAAAACTAACAACCTGGAAAAACCCCAACCTTTTCATGCCGGATATACAATGTTATAGCACTACTAGTATTTTTAAGCCTGTTATAATAACGGGCGCTAGCCTCCCCCCCCCTTTTGTGTGTGTCTGTGTGTCTGTGTGGTGTTTTTTTTAAAATCTCTCTGTCTGTCTCTCTCTCTCTGTTTGTTTCTCACTTGCTCTTTGTTTTTGTTGTCCTCTGAGTTTCCCCCCTCCCCTCTCCCTTGTCCCTGTGTCTCTCATTTTTACCTCCTTTCCACCCCCTCTTTTTCCCCCCTTATTTCGTTCTTACATACTATTGAGGCTATGTTTTGTGTAATTAATATTCTTTATTTTTCTTGGTTTCCCCCCCTCCGCCCTCATAGTATTTCTTTATACACCACATTCTTGGTGAATATTTGTCCTGAGCCTGCTATTAGTCTTCCTTGTTCTAGGCCTTCCAGCACCCTGACCACGACGTCTTTAAAACTTTTCACTCTTGACAACGCTACATATAATTGTCCATGGCTGAACACTGGTTCAGGCAAATAGATTCCGACCTTTTCCAAGGTTTGTCCTTGTGACTTGTTTATTGTCATACCGAAAGCTAATTTTATTGGGTATTGTCATCTTCTTAAGGTGAATGGTAGGTCGGTGCATGTTGGTGCCAAATCAATTCTTGGGATGAAGACCATGTCTCCTTGTGCTGAACCTGTGATTACTTGTGCTATGATGATATTCTTTTCTAGGTTTGTTACAATTAGGCGGGTTCCATTGCATAGTCCTTTTTTTGTGTTAAGGTTTCTTAGAAGCATTATTATTGCGCCTACTTTCAGGGTGAGTGTATGTTTTTGGCATTCCTGTGGGTGTTTGGTCATTCAGGAATTCTGCTGGGTAGTTTTTGGCATCTTCCTCAGTGGTGTCATCTATTGAGTCTGTACTGTGATAAGTTATTTCTTCACCCTCCAATATGCTGAGCACCTAGTCACTGATGGTGTCCACACCACTGTTTTTTTGGACAAAGGATGGATCTTCTCGCTATGTCTTGGACGTTTTGCACTTGAATTTTTTCTCCGAAAATTTCTCTCACAATATCTGTTCTGCATATGATGCTTGATGGGATCTCAATGATGTTTTCTTGTAATCCCTCAATGCGTGTTGTCTCTCCACTGCCTACTGTGATTACCCACTTGCTGAATTCTGGGTCTATTGATCTTATATTGTTGTGAAGTTTTAGGATCTTGAATGTGTCCCACAGTGTACTGAATTTTATGCAGGCCTCTACAATATGGATTTGGGTTCCGTGTGGCACTACTGGAAGTGTCTGTCGGAAATCTCCTCCAAGTAAAAATAGTTTACCACCCATGGGTTTGTTGTTCTCCATGATTTCCTTCATTAGTTTGTCTACTGTTGTTATTGCTTGAGTGGATGCCATCGTTGACTCATCCCAAATGATTATTCTGGCTTTTTTAATGTTTTTAGCATCTTGGGAATTGAGGCGCATGTTAGACACGGAGTTGTCAAGTATTGGTACTGGCAGTTTGAATTGTGAGTGATATGTTCTGCCGCCTTGTAGAAGGTTTGCTGCTATTCCTGTGGAGGCTACAGGGAGCGTGAGTTCATTCTGGCCACGAATTGTGCTGAGAATGGTTTTATATAAGTATGTCTTTCCACTCCCTCCTGGTTCATCCAAGAAAAAGCAGCGGTGTTCTAGCTCATCGTTTTGGCTAGCTGTTATAATTTCTTCCATGGCTGCTTTTTGCTCATCATTGAAGGTTTTTGACATCTGTTCTGCTGTTTGTTTTTCATAGGCTTGGTTGTATGTTTCTTTAAGGTGCTCTGTATTATGCATGTTGTATGTTAAGCCGTAGTCTGTGCATTTCTTTCCATGGATTGTTAATATTTTTGCAATTTCTTGGAGGGCGAGGTCACGACACACTGTGCAATCTTTATTGTGCTGTAGATGTTTATGGACATAATCTTCAGTGAGGTATGGTTCATATTTTGTAAATAGCTCCTGCATGTTTTGGAGGGATGCAAAGACACAGATGTAGGCAACGAGTTCTCTGATTTGCGTGGGCATGTTGTATTGTGCTGCATCTTCGAGTGTACTTTCCCACACCTGTTCATCGTTTGAGTCCTCTTGTTTTTGCTGCTTCTTGGAAAGTTGGGTATTCAATTCCATCCACGCTTCTGAGGTTTCCATAGGATGTTGCTCCTGACACATGCAGCAGTAGGAGGCGTAGACAATAGCGCTCCTGGTCTGTTTGCAAATTCACAGAATACATTCTGCCAATCACTTTTTCTGCCCCACGCTGCCTAATTTTCCATGTGCTGTTTGCTTTGTCAAAGACATAAAATATTGGGATGTCTGCGTATAATATGTGTCTTGCCTTCTCGTCTTGCTGATTTAGTTTGAACCAAGCTGTCAATTGTGTTTCACGGCTTGCTGCTCTGTCAGTTGCTGCGCCAATGTCTTCTGGGGTGAAAATTACTGCTTGCTCGTCTGGGAGATGCACTGCCAGTCTGTGTACTGTATGGGATTGGTAATGCATCTCGAATCCATTTAGTCGCCATGCTGCTTCTGGCGCGCTGACATATCTTGTATCCAGGTAGGTTTTGATCTCGTCATGGTTCAAAGTGTCTGGTTCTAGGATTTCGATTTTTGCGCAATCGTGTCCCTTGTATATATATTTGAACAGGTATTTTACGCTCCTTACTGATGCGCAGACTTCGACGTTGATGTGGCAGTTATACTTTATGGCCAAAAATGGATTATATGGCACAACCCATCTATTATCTATTGGTTTTCCTTTTTGTATTTTGCTTTCTCCGGTGTCTCTTCTTCTGTATTTGGGGTATCCATTGATGTTTGCAATAGTGTGTTCTTGGTACTCTTTTGGAAATTCTTTTGTGCATTTTTCATTCGACATACACGGTAAATGTCGATTATGAGTTCCACATGGTCCGTGGATCATATGCTTTGTTATTATTTCATGCAGTTGTGGTGTTTTTTCAATGTCTGGGATCTCTGCAGATACTATGTTATCGATGGATGTTTCGGTTTTTGGCTTATAGTGTTCAGTCAGGATGAGCAGTATGTGTGCATGTGGCAAGCCTCTTTTTTGGAACTCTATGACATACAAAATGGCTGTTGGTGGGCCAAATATATGTTTCTTGCAGATGTCATCTATTAGGGATCTTAGTTTCAGGTGGAAGACTCTTGCCACTAAATCTGGTCGTGCTGCAGCAGTTTGGCCCTGTTCTAGGTTGTCTACAATGTCATTCCACTTTGGGTTGCATGTCATTGTAATGAAGAGATCTGGTTTTCCGTATTTTCTGACAATAGCCATTGCGTCCTGATAGTTCTGGAGCATGTTTCTGGGGCTACCTCCAAATGAGGATGGCAAAATAAATGGCTTTCCAGGAATTTGGCCTGTTGTATTGGCTGTTTCGTTTAAGTGGTCCATCAATCCTGAGTATTTCTCAACTCGTAATTTTGGCTGGTTTTGTTGTACAAAATTGAGTCTGTTGGCCTCTGTCTTTACATATGCATCTACCATGTATTGCTGTGTAAGACGTCCTGCATTTAGGAAGGCGTTAAAGTTGTCTCTGATGGATAGTCGGTGGCCATAGTACTGCATCTGGCTGACTCGTACTCTTGGTGCACATGGTTGCTTTGTTAAATTCTTTAAGGCTTGTGGCCTAAGTTGTAAAGGTATGTCTATCCCCCAGCTTTGTTCTCCACTGGGGAATAGTAATGGGTACACCATGGGCTCTAGGTTGGGATCAAGGACACTTATTCTTTGTGTAATTTTGTGGTCTGGGTTGCCTGCTCCGGGTTTACAGTGAATTAGTAGATCTCTTTCCAGTGGTGGCTCTCCGTCATTATTTTTGAAAATAAATGCTACCTCATTATGCTGCGGTGCATTATATCGTCTTGGATCATTTTCACGGTCTTGGACTATGGTCAAGGTTACTTCCCTAATTGCATCGCCTGTCTGTTCTGTTCCCTCCTGACATTCTGTTTCTACTTGGTGTAGCATTTTGCAAGCCTCAGCAAAGGGATTGTTTTCTGCAAAATGTGTACTTAGAGCTTGCATAAGTTGTGGGTTGATTTTTGTATTGGTTTTATTTTGTAATCTTCTCTCTGTGGGGTCTAAGATGTATAATTGTGCATATTGTCTGTCTTGGCCCTGCTGTGGGTGCAGCGTGCCTGCTCTGTGGCAAATTGTGCCGTGTATCTGGAAGCAGTACGGCCCATGGCCTGGTGGTGTTACTATGTTTGCTCCCATGGAGGCAAATGCTAGTGAACTATTTATGGATCTGATATTCTCCATAAAGTTTCTGCTGTGTTGATGTTGTCCAGTCATAAGTTGCTCAATGAATGGGTCTGTTGTAATGGGGAGTAGGTTTACTTTCCCCTTTGAGCAGCATTGTGAAAATTTGCAGTCTGTGGGTCTTTCTCCTTCAAAATGTTTAGCATTGCAGAATTCACATCTCTGGTCTAAATTTCCACATGTATGTGGTTGGATGTTTTTCTGGTTCTGCTCTGTATTGTCATTTAGAATGGATGTTGTGGTGATTGCAGCCTGATATTCCTGATTTTGGATTCTTTTTCTATGGGTTACCTCTTGGCGATGCTGTTTTTGTTTTTCAGCAGTCTGTTCTCTTCTTCTTGTTCTCTCATTTTCTGCATGTTGTGTTCTCTGTGTTTGTTGTTCTTCCGGAGTCTGATTGGCTTTTTTTTTAATGCGTCTATTTTTTGTTTTTTGTTGCTCATTTTGTCTCTGCTCAAATGTTCTTTTTGTTCGTCTTAGGTTTTCCTGTTCTGCTTTTTTCTGCCTTGTTTGTTTCTGCTGGCTAGTTAGCTCTTCCTCTATATGTTCTTCTCCTGGTGTCTGCTTTGCTCTTTTTTCTCTACGTCTTTGTGTATGTCTGTGCTGTTCATTTTCCTTGTGCTCATTTGTTCGTTTTGCACGTCTCTGTTTCTCTCTTTCTGCTTTTTTCTTGTTTATTAGTACTTGGTAGTTTTTTCTTTCTTTCTCTATATGTTGCTTCTCTATGTCTTGTTGGATTTCTGTGTTGGCTGTCGTTTTTCTGTTCTCTTCTTGTGCTATGGAGGCCATGTTTCTTTGTTTCTTTTTTTTTATTATTATTTTTCTCTTTGTAAATTGGCCTTTTTATTCTTTATTGATTTTGGCCGAATGTACTGTACAGACTTTTTGTTCTTGTTGTTTTGTAACTGTGGTTTATTTCACACTGTTGGTATCAGCAGGAATATTGGCAATTTTATTATTATCTTGTTTGTTCTGCCTGGCTGTAGCTTCCCTGTGTGTTAGTGGGCTCTGGGCTGAGGATCTTGGCCAAGGCCAAGTCAGTGTTTCACGTGTGTCTTTGTTCTTTGTAAATTTTGTCAGATTTTGTTTTTTGCCCCCTTTGAGGGCAGTGTCTATAAGTCAAATATATGTGTACTGTCCTTCTTTCCTGTCTTCTCTCTCTCTCTCTCTTTTGCTCCTTTTTTTAGATTTTGTTTTGTGCCCCCTTTGAAGGTTATTTCTGTATGACCCTCTGTGGTATTTTCTCCAATTCTCCACTATAGGCAAGGGATAGCACTGTCTCTGTTTTTGTGGGAAGAAAAGGGCTTCCCTGTTGGTTAGCCGGCTGACTCCCCTCAGGGAGTTTTGTGTCCTGGCTTTTTATTTTTTTATTTATTTTTTTAGTCAATGTGGAGGCAGTAATCTACAACGTTTGGTACTTTCCTTATGCTCTGCTCTGGCGGTGTTGAAGTGGTGACCGTTAGTCTGTTAACCTGTCTCGCACTCCCGTCATTTATGCAGCCAGTTTTCCCGTCCTTAGCTGGTAAGGGGGGGGGGAGTTCTCCAGCTTTGTGATTGGTTGTCCGCAGAGAGGGAGAGGGAATGGCAGGGGACTTCGAAGTGCTTGTGTTACAGTGGTGGCCATGTTGGCCAAATGGAAGATAGTGCCCCAAATGTTTCCCGCGGCGCCAACTGTCCTCCCGCCCTCCCTGCTGGCCGATTTCTCCTTCCCCGTCCCCTTCCCCACACAAATAAAGGCCGACAACGACCGCCCTCCCAGCTGCCCGAATAAAGAGTTCCCTATTCCCCCTCTCAAAATAGCCCAGTCGCCGCCACAGTGAATTGAAAGGAGAGAGGAACTCGCAAGCAGAGCTCCTCTCTCGGCCAAGCCTCTTCCCGAAGTGCTGCATTGGCTACAAAGAACGCCTATTGCGTTCTTTGCGTCCAAAGCAGCAGTCTGAGCAGTGGCTTTGCCGAGAGAGGAGCTCTTTTCGCGAGCTCCTCTATTTTGCTTTTAAAGAGTCCTTACTTCGCCCTGGTTCTGGTAAGGAGGTCTCGGGCAGCTGGGTGGGAGAGGGGGGGTTGGCGGCGACGGCCGCGGACACAATATTTTGGGCCATTTAGGCCTTTATTCAAGGGGGGGGTGCAAGGAAGGCGGTTGCAGCATTTGGGGCACTTTTGTCCAATCGCTAAAAACATGGCTGCCAGTCTCTGGGCGGCCGTATCTTTTTGGGCCGATCTGGGCATGCGCTCCGCACGCCCAAGGCTTTTATGGGTAAGGATATCGCAGTGATTAAATTCGAAACAAGGCATTGGAAATATCTGCTGTCAGCGTAGAGACTGCGGTGTCACAACACATGAAGTGCAGAAGCACACTTCAGAGACATGTCATGACCCTGTTGCAGAGTCTAATCTGGAAAGTGTCCTAGATAGAACGTGGAAGGTTTTAATGTTAGTTTTGTCTTATAGGAGACTGGTGGCAACTCTGCCCAAGGATTTTTTAAACAAGCCTGGGGTTCGTTTACAATATCTGTAAATATATATATTGAAAAGTCCCAAAGGGAATGCTTTAACAGGAGTCCTAAGCTTCAAAGGAGTTAAACTTGTGTATATGAGGTATAGAGTAAGCTTGTACTCCTTTGGTGTAGCACAGCACAAGGATGTACTTTACAATCAGATTTCCTGATGTTGCCATATACAGAGTCAGATGCTTGGTCCATCTAGCTCAATACTGTCTACATAGACTGTCAGCGGCTTCTCTAAGGTTGCAGGCAGAAGTCTATCTCAGCCCTATCTTGGAGATGCCAAGGAGGGAACTTGGAACCTTCTGCTCTTCCCAGAGCAGCTCCGTCCCTCAAGGAGAATATGATTGGTTCTTTGGGGCTGAATGTTGATGCCTAGGGGTGGAGGAAAATCTTTATAAACTCTTGTTAGTCTGTAAGAGGTACGCTCCTTGGACTTTTGCCAAAAGGCACCAGGGGTCGTCCTCAGCTCTGAGAAATAAACCTTTGTCTCTTTCACTATCCGTGTCAATGGTCATTTGCTCAGGTAACAATATCTGGTGTATTGTGTGGCAGATGTTTGTCTGTTTGTAGTCGGAAGTCCCATAATATTTTTACATCTTCATTTTCTTCAACTTTTTCAATTTTATGGTCCCACCAATGTTTGGCTACAGGTAGCTTGTATTTTTTGCAGAAGTTCCAGTGTATCATCCCTGCTACCTTGTCATGCCTTTGTTTGTAGTCAGCAGCAAAATGGGTGAGACCATGCAAAAATAATGGTAATGATAGCAATAGGAATTGATAACACTCCCAAAACATACAGCACTATCAAAACTCTTGTTCATAAGAAGAATCCAACCTATACATTATTGTGACAAAATCCAAACACTTTCAATGTTGTGAGAATATCCATTATTATTTTTTTGAGTATATACCAAAAAAAAGACCTCAAAGGGTTTTTTATATACAAATCACTTAAACTTTAACTGCATAAATACAATGAGTGTGAATAGTACATAATGAACGTAGGTCCTGAACATCCAAATAATCAATTGGTACAGGAGAGTCTTGTTCTCAATGAAAAAAAATGGCAAAAGTTCCAATTGCAGAAGTTGCAAGTGCAATAGCTAGTCAGCAAATCTGTACACAATTGTCTATCTGAAGCAGAGCTGTCTTGTTCTTCATGAAAAAAAACTGCAAAAGTTCCAATTGCAGAAGTTGCAAGTGCAATAGCTAGTCAGCAAATCTGTACACAAATGTCTGTCTAAAGCAGAGCTGTCTAAAGCAGAGCTGATGGGCGAACCCGGGAAATTCTCCAGCCCATTTCGAACATTCTTCATCAGAGCTGCAAAGCTTCTGGAAATGTGAGCATAAGAACAGTTCCGCAGCTGATTACATCATCCAACAAACATCATAATGTTATCCAAAACCTCCCCTCTATATGCCCATTAACACATACCCATTTCCTCCGAAAGTATTTTTTGGAGAGCTCTATCCTCCTACATCCCACTCCGGGAAAACAAATCATTCAATGACTAGTTAGTTCATGGGGCTCTGTGTTATATAGCCCGCTAATTGAAGGCGTGGTGATTCACAGGGAGTAACACGTTAATCGTACTGAGTGATTAATTACATAAACAAAACAGCTGCGGTCTGTTATTCATAAAGTAAATCATTCACATTGTCGGCACACTTACGTTGATACTATTGTCAGCACAATACACCAATCTGTTGTTAGCTCTTACTTTAGGAGGACAAATGCCGATAGCAATAATTATTGATCTGCTGGTAACTCTTATTTTGTAGTCAGTCTGTGCGATCTTTTTACAACAGCTGATTAGGTGGTCCTCTGTTTCATCTTTTTGTTTACAAAGGTGGCACTTGCTGTTTGTTGTTGACTTTTCAACTTTTGCTCTTATTGCATTTGTTCTTAGTGCCTGTTCTTGTGCAGCCAGTATTAAACCCTCTGTTTCTTTCTTCAAGTTGCCATTCTTAAGCCATTGACAGGTCTTGGTGATGTCTGATTTCCCACTTACATTGTGCAAATATTGACCATGCAGTGGCTTATTTCTCCATTTTTCTGCTCGGTTCTTGACTTGTTCTTTCTTGTAGGCCTGCTTGGTTTCATTGTTGTTGAATAGTTTCTTGTTATTGACCATTTTAAGTGCATCTTCTTCACTGTCCTTGATATATTCTTCAAGGCCTCTTTTTCTCCTCCTCTACTGTTTGATGGACTTGCAGCATTCCTCTTCCACCTGAGCTGCGAGGGAGGTATAGCCTATCTACATCACTGCGGGGGTGCAGAGCATGATTGATGGTCATTATTTTCCTGGTCTTACAATCTAGCTTCTCTAGCTCTGCCTGGGTCCAGTCTATTATTCCTGCAGTGTATCTGATAACAGGTACAGCCCAGGTGTTTATGGCGTGTATGGTGTTCCCACCACTGAGTTTAGACTTGAGGATTTTTCTAACTCTCCTGATGTATTCACTTCCAATTTTTCTTTTAACTTCAGCATGTGCAATGTTATCAGCCTGTAGAATGCCCAAGTATTTGTAATGTTCTTCTCTTCCCGGTTCTTGATGTTGCTTCCGTTGGGCAGTTCTATTCCTTCTGTTTTTGTTATTTTCCTCTGTTCGTTTTTAATGCAGCACACTTGTCTAGTCCAAACTCCATTGCTATATTGCTACTGAATAGATGGACAGTGTTTAGCAGTGATTCGATTTCTGACTGGGACTTTCCATACAACTTCAGATCGTCCATGTACAGCAGAT
Organism: Hemicordylus capensis; assembly: GCF_027244095.1. Taxonomy (NCBI): domain Eukaryota; kingdom Metazoa; phylum Chordata; class Lepidosauria; order Squamata; family Cordylidae; genus Hemicordylus; species Hemicordylus capensis. The sequence continues at coordinate 197,528,138 of NC_069658.1, read as the reverse complement.
GGTTGATTTTACTTGATGTTTTAGATGTTTGGTATCTGAGGCCTGTTTTGTTTAGTATTTGTGAAAGTGGAGTCATGGCCATTACAAACAACAGAGGGGAATGATGAGTCCCCTTGGAAAATGCCTTTTCTAATGCTAACCTGTCCAAGTGTCTTGCCATTGATTGTTAACTGTACTCCACATGCTAATTGCTTTTTTAAATAAATATCTGAATGTTTTTGCTGACACTAGTTGTTTCTAAACATTTTAGTATCTATGTGTGAGGCAATGAGTGGAAGGCTTTCTTCTAGTCAATCCATTCAACACTTAGATTTGTTTTCTTCTCTTGCAATTTTGTAAAATCTTTTTGTCAATCAGCAGCTGGTCTTTTGTGCCTCTGGTGTTCAGACAATTTCCTTTCTGTTCAACTGGAAGTTGTTTGTTAGTTAATAAGTGTTGTATCACTTCATCTGCTATTATTCCAGTTAATAATTTGAACATGGTTGGCAGGCAGGTTATCGGTTTATAATTACTTGGAACTGCACCTTTTGCTGGGTCTTTCATGATGAGATGAGTTTTCCCAGTTGTTAGCCATTGTTCAATATCACCACCTTGCAAAATGTGATTGAACTGTTTTGATAGTTGTTAATGAAGGCTTGTTAGGTGTTTAAGCCAAAAGCCATGCAATTCGTCACCTGGTGCAGTCCAATTTTTAATTTTCTTTGCTCTTTCACTTATTAATTCTGGTGTTATCAGGTCTTGCATTTGTTTCTACTTCTATGCTTTGGTAGAAACGTCTCTGATTCGACTGGAATTGGAGATTCTGCCTGCATTGTGTAATTCTGGCTTCGTATCTGCTAATCTTCTTTGACACTGCTGTTATTTGCTGCTTTATTATTTCCAGGACTTCTCTAATTTTCCTTGAATCTAGGTGGTATTTTTGGATCAGATACTGTTTGGTGTTTTCATTCTTCAGCTTCTTGTCTTTCATATCTTTCAATTTACTAGCATCTGATCTAAGTCTGGAGATTTTATTTTCTAATCTAATCTTCCATTTAGGTGATGTACTGCTTTCTTTTTTTACAGGTCCATTGAGCTTATATCCGAGCTCTTGTGTTATTATTGTTGCTGCACTGTACATTAGTTGGTTTGTTTCTTGCAAATTATTGGTTGTTATTTCTGCAAGTGGAGCATTGACATCTTTTAACGCCTGAGCAAGTTGTTTTTTAGCAACTGTTTTGAGAGCTGGAAGTCGAACCCTGGTGGTTGTTTAGTTCAATGTGCTTAGTTATTTTTTGCTTTAGTTCTTGTTGCTTTTCTGTTAAACGGCATTTGGGTTTTTGAGGTGAAGGCAAAGGGGTTTTGATTTTGGTTTTGAAACAGTTCAGCAACAGTGGCATCCTCTATTTCCAACACCTCCTCCACCTGCACTTGAGCAACTGCTTCAGTTGGTGGTTATTCTTCTTCCATATCTTGAGCCTGTGTTGCTCTTTGCAGTTTTTCCAGCTCAACTTCTGTGAATACGTTATTTCTTATTATGAATCTTCTCTGGTCTGCTAGCCTTTGTTCTGTTATTTCTGTATCTGGATGCTTCTCTTTCCAAATTTGGTACATTCTTTTTAAATAACCTCTTCTAGTTGGACTAGACTTGTAATAGCAGATCATTATTTCCTTGTTGGCATTTTTCGTATATTTTTTTCGGTTAAGTGACGTTTCTTCCAGTAACCTTGCAGTCTCCAGCCCTGGTTGCTCAACTGAAGATCCTGAGTCCTGTAGCCCACTTGCCACCAGATGTCCAGGGACTCCAGCACCTGGCGTGGTCCTTGTTGACCCGGGCGACGACCGATCCGGTACAGATTTATTAAAGTTACGTCTCACCATATTGTTGATGGGAGAGGCACTCTTTGTCTGGCTCCTCTGGTGAGACCTGTCCAGTATGGTTGGACCTCTGGCATTGCTCTCACCTTCCTCAGAGCACGCAAGCCCCATTATTATTATTTATTAATTAATAATTTACATTTATAAACCACCCCATCCAGAGGCTCTGGGCGGTGAACAATAACTTTTAAAAAGTCATAAAACCCACAATTAAAACAATGCTAAAACAATATAAAAACAATTCAAGAATGATTAAAACTATTTAAAACCAATTAAAATACTTTTTAAAAACAACACTTTACAAGCCTTGGAAGGCCAGGCCAAATAAATAGGTTTTTAGGATTAATGAAGTGGAATTATACCTATTGTTATAACAAGAAGCAAATCTGTCTTCAACTTGCTTCTGATAAGAGATTTTGACAACTCTTTTCCAAGACCCTTAACCAGTCATTTGTCAAGCAACTGACAAATGTTCCTCAGGTAATTTTTCACTCATCCAAGGCACGAGAATATTGTTTCACATGCAGTGTTTGAAGCAGACGTATTCACATCAATTACACATAATTTGTGTAGTTATCCTGTCCAAACCCACGTGGCAGGAAATACTGGAGTGGGGCAGACAGCTCAGTACAAGTCGGCTGAAATTTGCAGGCTGTTTTTCACAGAGGGCTTGTAGCTCACATCTCCTCCAGAATGGAGGATGTGTGTTCACATATCGGCCAGATTTACCCAGTGGCAGATTTAAGCAGAGGTAGCGGGATAAGGTCAGCGAAGGCCTCCCAGCGGCGGCTGCAGGGAGGGAAACAAAGGGAAATCCACCCCTTTACCCTCCCCATTGCCTGCGCAACATTTTAAAGGTAGAGGAGGTGACTTTCCCCTCACCCCCCCCTCCCCGCAACCACTGCTGTGTGGCCTTCGCTGACCTCATCCCGCTGTGCACAGTGGTGACTTCTAAGGAGAAAAAAGGGGGCTTTCTCCCTCCACCCCTACCCTTGCTGCTGCAGTGGGGGCTGTAAATCCTTGGCCACCTACGGGCAGCAAAAGGCTTAACCCCACCCCCGGATTTACCCCGAAGTCCCTGTGAGCTATCAGGGAGCACTTCACACATGATTCGGGTTTTTCATGGTGTTTTAGAGCATAGCCCAATTTATATCCAGGGTAAAAACATCCACTTTGTGCATCAGTTTTGGGGGGCAACTTCAAACTCTCAGTAAAGCCTTGCAGTAAACTCACACTAAAGCCTGCGGTGTGAAAAACACCCAGGGGAGATAACCCTGCATCCCCTTGGTCTTAGCCAGCCCAGTTCCTGGTCAGGAGAGAAGCCAAGGAGTTGGCCTGGGTCCTAGGAGGCTGGAGGATTCTTCTACTGACCTGGCTTCTGCTGTTTGTTCAGGGGTAGAGGAATGAGTAAATGAGGCTTCTTTAAATAACAGAGACCGTTTAAAGTTAATTCAAGCTATTGGGCCATAATATGCTATGACTGTATTGTCTGACACTTTACTGTGAAGTTCCAGTCTGGTGGATGAGGGAGTGAAAGAGAGAGCAGCGTGAAGTACTTTGAGGGGAGCGCCCACTACCCCATGCTACTCCTCGGAGTCATCCTTGCTGTCAAGTCTCTCTTGCTAGGAGGATCTTCCGTTTGAAGCCTATAGGCAGGGTGATGTCCATATACAGAACAGCAGGATTTCCCATTGTAGGAAAATTATGATTAACTTGGGACAGTCCTATACTGGGGTATGGCCAGTATTCCCAGCACTAATGGGCCACAGAAAAATGTCCAGACACAATTCAGTTAATGGTATAAAAGAACTTTATTATGCTTACACCTGGTCAAGAAGAATACAATCATTTTCAGAAACCTGAGGTGACAAGACCGTGGAGAGTTAGTGCAGAGCTTTCTCATCAGAACTGGCAAAAACTCCCACTCTTACACCCATTTCCCCACAACGAAACTCGTAGCACAAGTTATCGCTCACCTTTATTGGAATATTGATTGGCTAGAATCCTTATTTCATAACCTTTCGTGTCACCTTAGTTTCCCAACAGATTATTCAAACCTGATACATGTATGTCAGCTATTAGGGATGTGCACTGAACTGGCTGGCCTGGTTTGGTTCGAGTCCAGATCGGACTCGAACTTGACCAGACCAGTTCAGTCTGGCACTCCTTAGAACCCACCGCCCCCGGTTTGGTTCATAAGAACATAAGAGCCCTGCTGGATCAGGCCCAAGGCCCATTTAGTCCAGCATCCTGTTTCACACAGTGGCCCACCAGATGCCGCTGGAAGCCACAGGCAGGAGCTGAGGGCATGCGCTCTGTCCTGATATTACGCTCCTGCAACTGGTACTCAGAGGCATCTTGCCTTTGAGGCTGGAGGTGGCCTATAGCCCTCCGACTAGTAGCCATTGATAGACCTCTCCTCCATGAAGTTATCCAAATCCCTCTTAAAGCCATCCAGGTTGTTGGCTGTCACCACATCTCGTGGCAGAGAATTCCAAAGGTTTTTGTTTCCTGTACCCCTGTAGAGAACATCTGCCTTTTAATATAGATGAGTAAAGTTCTGTGGTGAGCTTAATATTTCCCAAAAGCATTGATGAGAAAACTGGAGCGGAAAGTTGTGAACTTAGGCCTTTTGCTAAAAGATGAATGTAAGCAGAACCTTGAAACTTGACTTTATGTAGAAAATAGGATTATCTGACCTTTTTGCAGACAGCTGAAGTTATAGTTCAGAATAAGGTCATTCTACTCTTCTGAAGTTTAATAGTAATGTTCAAGCCAAGCTAACACCTTACCTATGTTTTATTATTATCAATTAACACTGATACTACGTTCTATTAATACTAAAAAATCCCCTTGCTAACCAGTTCTACACCATGAATTTCCTACAGAAGTTATCATTGCCATGGCTACGCTGGTTCTTACTTGCAACAACTTTGCATAAACACTTCCTACAAAATAATACCAGGCACAGCTACAGGCCCATATATGGCTCTGTCAATCTGTTTATGGGAAAACCTGAACAAGATATCCTTTAAAAATCCAAATACTGGCCACTGGTATGGTGGCATTATATTAATGACGTCTTTGTAATCTGGATCAGAAACAAAATTTGGAACACTGTGTTGACATACTTCTTAAATTGCTCCAAATTTTATTTCTGATCCAGATTACAAAGATATCATTAATATAATGCCACCATACACCAGTGGCCAGTATTTGGATTTTTAAAGGATATCTTGTTCAGCGATCTAATTCACACCTAGCGGGACATTGTAGGTCGTAGTCCCTTCCCGTCCCTCCCACTTCCACTTCTCTCTAAGGTGTTTTTAATTGTAACACATTTTGCTTTTTCATTTACATGTGCAGAACAGCACACTTCTGCTTTACTGCACTTGGGAATTCCCAGCCTTGCATCACATTCCCATGTGCTTCTGCACCACAACAGCAGTGGTGTTAGTGTCTGGGCTGGAGAGAGCTCTAGCGAGGGAGAGAGGAGTGATGGTGGGTGAGACAGCCTGGATTGTCACTGAGCAGGGGAGGCAGAGTTCCTGCAGTGCTCCCAGGAGGGCTTCTTGTTGCTTCCAACTTCTACAGGCAGCTTCCCACTCTTCTAGCTGTTTGTGTAGTCAACAAGCATAAAAAGAAATGTGGGGAGAGTTGCTCGTTAGCCAGCTGACCAGCATGTTCTCTGCCAAAGACTACATTACTTCCCCTCACCCCTGCCTTGCCTCCCACACAAAGAGAGCCAGCATGATGTAGTGGTTAGAGTGCTGAACTAGGACCGGGGAGACCCGGGTTCAAATCCCCATTCAGCCAGGATACTTGCTGGGTGACTCACTCTGGGCCAGTCACTTCTCTCTCAGCCTAACCTACTTCACAGGGTTGTTGTGAGGAGAAACTCAAGTATGTAGTACACTGCTCTGGGCTCCTTGGAGGAACAGCAGGATATAAAATGTAAAAATAAAATAATAAAAAAATTAAAATCTGTACTTCTGACTCCATTAAGACACAGGAGATCTAACTAGGGAAGAGATCACTCTTTGTGTGTGTGAGAGAGAGTTTTAATTAAGAGCAATAGCAAAAGCCAGCCAAAAGTCCCTGGCTGGGAGTGCATGGCAGCAGAAAGGAGGAAGAGAGACAAAGAGAGATAAGGGGGAGCCCTATATACAACTTTCTCTCCCATGCTGCAATATTCTGCAATGGAGGAAGGGACTACATTCCTTGCATATTTACTTAAAAAAAAAAAAGTTAAACTCAGAGCAATATATCATTTCATCAATAAAGCAATATATTATCCACTAAGTGCTCATGTTGTAGTATAAAAGGAATTAAGGGTGACCCATTCCCTTGTTACTGGCCATACCTCTGGGTCCTATCTCTGCTTTGGCGGAGGGAGAAGAGGCAGAGTAATGGCTCTGCTTGACTCCTGTTGACACAGGGACTTTCCCTTTCACTCATTTGTTCTGAACCCTGCCCATGCCACCAAGCCTCAGGGTAAAACCTCCCTGTAAAACCACACTCTTCACCCACTGATCATTTGAACATGAACCCACCTGTAATGATGCTTTTAAAGCATCCTGTTCCGTACTAAAGTTATACCCAGTGATGCTTGGAGTAATGGAAGGGAAGCAATATTTGAAGAAATGAAAGGGGGAGAACCCCGAGTGGCTGGGAAGCAGCAACAGGCTGCAGGAGCGTGGCATGCAGCTGGGGAGGAGCAGCGTGGTGCACCGCGGGGAAGAGCATGGCGGTGGGCAGCAGCAGGGGTGTCTTGCGAGCTGGCCAGTGAGGGGGGAAAGGTGGGGGAGTTGAGCAAGGCAGCCCCTGAGGCAGGGCGGCGCATGCTCTTTGGACACATCCACCCCATTGTATCTCCACTCCAATTTCCTATAGAGAGAAACCATATAATCCAAGGATGATAGAAGAAAGAACGTCTGCATCTGTAAAGCGCCTAACACCCCATGGCCTCAGTCTTGAAGATAATACTTTGTGTGTGCACATTTATTCCTTTGCTAGGGATGTGCACCAAACAGATTGTTTGGGTCGGTTTGATCATGAACCAGACTGCCCTTCAGGAAAGGGGGCCAGTCTGAGATTGAACCAAACCGGACCCGGTTCGAAACAATCTGGTTTGATTATTTGAGCTGGGCTTGATTGAGAGCAGCGAGAGGGCTATTTAAAAGTAAATGAGATCCTTACCACTGGTACCAAATCTGCTCGGAGCAGCAGCACTCCCCCCAGCTGCCCATGTGATGGTGGTGAAGCTGCACATTCACTTGGCTTCTGTGCATGCACAGTACTCTGGCCTTTCTGCATGCACAGAGTACCGCTGGTAAGGACTTCATTTACTTTGAAGATGCTTCTCGCTACCTCCCGCTGGTGCCCCTCTCACCTTCACTCCTCTCGCTGCCCTCAATCAAGCCCAGTTTAAACTGTTGAACTGCTTCAAGCTGGTTTGATTGAACCGACTGGCTGGCCTGGTTGGTTTGACCAAACCAGTTTGCAGACCTGCGGTTCAGTCCAAATTTGGTTCACAAAAAAACCACAAAAAACAGTCTGTACACACTCCTAGACTCAAGGCCAGACTCTGGAGCTCATCATAGCAATCGCCAAGAAATATAACACACACACAGCTTCCACTGTCCATTTCTCACCATAACACTATCTCACAAACAAAACAAACCACAACTCAAGGAAGGAAGGGACCCAAGCTTTGCATTTGTCAATCTGAGATCAAAACCAGATAGTTATAGCAGCAATAGCACAGTATATTCTACTCAGTGCTGAGAAAAGAAAACTACAAAATCAAACCTTTCTTCCTCCTTTCTTGATGTATCATATTCAGAAGAGGCACACTATACGGGTGCTCTCTGCCTCCCAGTCCATTAGAATACATTTTGAAACTCCCTTCTTTGGGGCTCCCCCTCCCTCCCCCTCCCCCTCCCCCTCCCCAGCCAATGGGGGCACAGTTGCCCATGAATACACTTGATCTGTATGATAACAAGCCAAACAAAAAGCAAGATCACAAGCTGATCTGAAGCCAGTGCTAGAAAATCAACCAGCAAAGAAAAAACAGGCCTCCAAAATGGTGCTTGAAATGCCCTTTATTTAAAGTGCATTTTGTTTTTAGCTCAAAACTTTCAATTTTTCTTTTAATATACTTAATGACTGGCACATAGTTCAATTTATTTAACATCAATAATTTATTAGAAATTTTAACTCCCAAATAAGTAATTACTTCTGGAGTCTTAAGTATGTTCTTTAGCTTTTAAACCCATATTGAAACATCATAACTCAGATTTTTGGTAATTGATTGACAGACCTGATACATCCCTAAAATCTAACAGCACTTCTTCAACTATCGGTATTGTTCACAAAGGTTCTGAAAGAATTAAAACCACATAATCTGCAAAAAGGCCAATTAAATGCTCCTCACCATTAATCTTCAAACCTTTAATGTACTGATTATCTCTAATGGTTTGAGCTAAAGTTCCCATCACTAATATGGAAAATAATGGTGAAAGCAGGCAACCCTGCTTAGTGCCTCTATTTATTATAAAATGTTCTGAATTCCAATAATTGATCTGAATGGAAGCTAAAGATTTATTATATAGCTGTCGAATAAGATTAATAAAAAAATTTCCCCATTTGATATTTTTCAACTAACTTAAACAAATAAGGCCATTGGAGTTGGTCAAAAGCTTTAAAAATATCCAAAGTAAGGATAACCAATGGGTTTTTAAACACTTCCCATGATAAATTGAATTTAAAATTCTTCCAATGGGATCTGTTATTTCTCTACCTTTAATAAATCCAACTTGATCCAGATTAATAAAATTAGCAATAAAATTACTTAGTCTTTTGGCCAAACAAGCTGTTAAAAAAATTGATCTTCATGAAAAAGTGTAATTGGATGATAGGATTGAACTGGTGGCACAGTGGTAAAACTGCTGCCCTGTAACCAGAAGGTTACAAATTCAATCCTGACCAGGGGCTCAAGGTTGACTCAGCCTTCCATCCTTCCGAGGTTGGTAAAATGAGTACCCAGAATGTTGGGGGCAATATGCTAAATCATTGTAAACCGCTTAGAGAGCTCCAGCTATAGAGCGGTATATAAATGTAAGTGCTATTGCTATTGCTAACTGATTCCCTGTTTTAATTTGGTTTTGGTATCATTATTAAATGAACCTGATACTATTAGTCAGGGATATGATTACCCTGTAACACTGAATTAAAGAGAGAACGTAGATAAGGGACAATTATTTCTGAAATGTTTAAATAAATAATTGCAGTAATACCATCAATTCCAGGAGTTTGGTTCTATTTCTTGCCTTATTTCCTCTTTGAGAATCGGTTGATTTAGATTCATTCTGTGAATTTCTGGAAAGGGAGTGATCTTAACTGAGTCTAAAAAAATCATTATTTTATTTAGATTTGCTTGGTCTGAAGAATAAAGTTTAGAATAAAGTTGCACAAACAATTTTATTAGCTTCTCTAACTTCAGATAATGTTTATGCCTTTATCAGTTAAGTGCACTAATTTTAATCTGTGAAACCTTTTTCATTTATTTGCTAATAATTTAGATCCCTTATTACCATACTCATTGAATTTTTGCTGGATAAATATCAGCTGAGTGGCAATTTATTACTCCCTAAAGGCAGCATTGAAACGTTTTGCACATTCCTATCTGTTAATGGAACTGCTCCCGGGGAGTTGGCAGGGACCCCGAGCAATGTTTTAGGCTGGGGGCGGGGAATTAGCTAGCTTGAAATGGAGTAGTCCCACCTTCAGAATAAATTTATTCAAAGCTTTGGTCACAGAACTGAATAGAGAGCTTAAAGTTCAAAATAAAATGAGGTTTATTGGGCGATACAGGATGATGAAATAATGGTTAAAGAGCAACAACTAGCAAGCAATTTGGCCTGAGTTTCCAAATTAAGTTCACTCAAGGCTGACAAGAGAGAAACGGACAGTTTGGGATTTTAGGAGAAATGAGGCAAATGGGAAGAAGGATTTTGAGAATAGGGGCTATATACTACCTTATTCCTTCCCAGAGGAATGCTATTTACTGAGCCTTTGCAGCTCGGTCATTACCGAGAGGCATCTCTTCTCCGAGGCAGGCAGGAAGGCTGGAGTGGGAAGCCAGGAACCAGGCAGAGGTCCAGGAGCCAGGGGAAATTAAAAAAAAAAAATTGACCAGAATCTCACAGCCAGCCTAGAGTACTGAGCAGACCAGGTTAGGAAAGGGCTGTTTTGGAGGTGAAAGGTAAAACAGGAGTGAGAGTTAAGGCAGGGCAAAATGGAGGTGCCTCTGCCAAGACTTAGGAAAAAGATGGTGAGGCTGAGCAAGAAACACCTGGTGAATCTGAGGTAGAGCCACATGTGACACAAGAGGCAGTGGTGACCCTGACACAGGGATTGAGGGTGTCTTGATCTTTTATAGGAAAATTCTTGCCCGAGGGCAATATGCTGATTACACCTTGCAAATGTGGACAGGATACAACAATGTCCTATTCTTGAACAACAAAACTGGGGAAGATCTGAAAGTCTTGTGTAGGAAGAAGGAAAATGAACGCATCATGGTTGATCTTGTGTGTCTTTTAGAATATCTGGGGGTGGCTAAAATGTAAACAAGCAAGCTTCCCCCGCCTTGAGCCACCCATTCATCCATACTCATTAGCAAAGGGGATGGTCTGTTGTTTTCTTATCACTCCTTCCTGAGGAGGTGCTATCTTCACTTGATCCGCTGTGCCAACATAGGGAGAATACTTGGCTGATCCTTTAAAGAATAGCACCTGATTAAATCAGGTCTCCTCCAGCTTCCCACCTGAAAGTAATTGGGGTGAAAGCACAGGGAGGTCCTCTTGTAGCCCTGTGCTTTGAACCTGACCCAAGAGTTCCTTCTCTCAGACTACGTGCCCAAGTGACATGTACTTTGAGTTAGCTACAGGCCGAACAAAATGAAGATCTCACAGTCCCGTGGGATCTAGAGTGCAAACAGTGGTAATTACAGGCTTGTAGTTCCAAATGTAGAGGGGTGCTCCAGGTTGCAGGGAGGCAACCAGCCTCTCTTTATAACATCTTTGCATGTGCTACTCTGTCAGCTTCGCTTGGCAAACTATGCAGCTCAAGCACATTTCCAGGATTTCACAAATTTTGTGTAATCAGTTAGCAAATATTTTTTCTGACCTATCTTGTGCCCTTTGTTCTGCCATTGCTATTCATGTGGAGGATTTGCACTGAAGCCCTATCCACAATGGCTGGCAACCTTATTCGGCTGCTCTGCTGGTTTCAGGGGTTCTAGCTAACTAAGCAAAGAGGCATCTTTCAAAGTGGTGATTCTCTTATATTTAGCAGGGGGAGAGCAACTGGCCCTATCCAACCCCAGCACAGCATCCCTCCAGTGGCTGTTGCTAGTATTTGCCTTTTGTTTCTTTTTAAATTGTGAGCCCTTTGGGGACAGGGGACCATCTTCTTGATGTATTTATTTTTCTATGTAAACCGCTTTGAGAACTTTGGTTGACGAGCAGTATATAAATATTGTAGTAGTTGTAGTAGTAAGCATTGCTCACATACCTTGAGCATTGTTTGTTTGTTTGTTTGTTTTTGTTTGCAGCCATAAGGGTGAGAAACTTGTTTGGGTTTTTTTGTTTTGTTATTTATTTATTTATTTTTAAACTGTTTTCCTTTGAGGGAAATGTGATTTAATGACTCGTGTCTCACATTCACTGCTGGTTTTAGACCACTGAGGAAGACCAGAATGTGGAAAGTGATGTTTCAATCAGTCGAGTTCACCATTCCTTCCTTTTCAAGGAAAACAACCATTCTTGAAGGCTGGCTTGCATAGCTGTCTATGGGAAACCAGCATAACTTGCAGACTAGTGCTCCAGCATGTTCTGGGACCTGCGGTGTGGCTGGGCAGAGAAGGGCTCTGACTCAGGATGCACCTGTCAGTGCATACAGGCCACAAACGTTTTTGCGCAGGATGCAGCCCTCTCACGGTTCAAAACCACTGTCTAGCTTTTAGTTGTTGGATGCCTGATTTCCTCAGGGTCGATGATGTGAAGACTGTTAATGGAACTGGCCCGGGAATGTTTGGTCAACACCCCAATGTTCAGGCTTTGTGGGGAAATTAGCTCTTAAGGGGGTCAGTTCCACCAGTTTTAATTTGTGCAAACATTTGGACTCAAGAAATGACTGGATCGAGGCGGAATATGGTTTTTCAAAATCAAAAGAAGAACTTATTTGATAGAGGGGAATAGAGGAAGAGAATTGTGTGGTTAAAGCAACTAAAAATAGGTTTCCAGTAAACCAACTGCAATGAGGCATTTTAGCTTAAAGTCTAATTTGTATGAGATCCCCGGTGGGCAAGAGAAAAGAGGCTTGAGGGGTGAATGTAGAGGGGGTTGGATTTAAGATAGGAGAGCAGAGATAGTTCCGGGGCCCAAGGAGGGGCAAAGGCTCATATTCACCTGATATGGATGATGAGACCCAGGGGCCTCTGGAGGGACTGCAGAGTCTCGCTCCTCAGCGTGACGGAAAGCAGGAGGGGTGCAAAGATGGGAGAGGTGCCCATGAGAAAGGTTTCTCCGTGGCTCCAGCTTCCTGTGGGTGCGAGGCAAGCTGGATGGTTTGGCCCAAGGACCGATCCCAATAGTGATGTCAAGCTCTTTGTAGGTTGTAGGAGGGCAAAAGCAGTGCCCAATGGAGTCCCAAGTATAGCATATGAGGGAGCATGAAGATCGCTTGTTGGAGTCCCAGGTGTCAAGACTAAAGCAGCACAAGAGAGTGCTTGTTGTAATGGAGTCCCAAGTAAAAGGAATGAGGGAACACACTGGGTCATGGAACTGGGGATACATATATCCCAAAACGTGTCTTGGGGGCACATTTCTTCTGTCATACTTTGCTGATTAGAGGGGCCAGGATGGGCCTGGATGGAACACATTGTGTTTGATCGTTCTTCCGGGGTGTAACAATGTGGGGGTCTCCTTTTGTGTGCGTATATCCTGCCGGGATGGGCTCTCCAGTAATCCTATCAGTAATTTCAATGGGTACACCTCTAGGTCTATGTCATTGACTCATCTCCTTTGTGATGGGGAGAACATTACTTCGCTACCTTATCTGCCTTTCTTCCTGCTTGGCATAATTGGCTCGTTAGCAGAGGCGTAACGATAGGGGGGGCAGGGGGGGCACGTGCGCCAGGCGCCACCCGCTAAGGGGCGCCAAAAAGTATCCCTGAAGATCCCCTGCCGTTTTTGGGGGGGGGGTTGAGAAAAAAAAATTTTTTTGAGTGCACTGCAGCGGTCCCCCCTCCCCCTCCCCCAGTCCCGGTGCCAGCTCCAGCACTGGGTGCCACCGCCGCGTTTGCCGTTAGTGCCTGCTTTGCAAATTGCAGCTTCGGCGGCCGGACCTCATTTTCAGCAAAGAGAGCTCCGCCCGCCCTTCCCCTCAGCTGCTGTTCCACTTCCTGGGGCTTGCTTTAGTTTCTCCACCACTGTGGGATTGAGCTGCTGGGTAGCTGTGAAGGAGGGCAATCTCTGAAGACATGGTAAGCTCGGAGGGGTTTTATTCTGATGATCAAACAATCAAAGGCGTAGCTATAGGGGGGCAGGGGGGGCACGTGCCCCAGGCGCCACTTGAAGGGGGGTGCAATTCCATGCCCCCCATGATTTAAAAAAAAAAGTAAAAAAAAAATTTTAAAAAAATTTTTTAATTGCCCTCGGGCACCGCCGGGCAGCCCGCTGCTCACCGCTGCCACCCATAGCTGGCATGGCATCTCTTCTCCGGCGGCACCCCCTCCACTCGCACAGGCGCAGCAGAAGCGCACACGCGAGAACTCCGAGTCTGGGCGGGGCGGAGGGCCGGTGAGCATGCCCACAACCTAACCACGTGGGTTGAGGCAGGAGCATGAGCCAGTTCAGTTTCAGTGAGCATGCGCCCTGCAGGACCTTTGCCCGACCATGTGGGTTGAGAGGTAGCAGCAACAGCATTCACATGCTGTTTGTCCTGGTGTGCTGCTGCCGTCTGTTTTGCCCACCAAAGGCCACCACAACCGACCAATCTCCACTGCCAGCAGGCTGCATTCTGACTGCTGCACACACACGCATTCTCCAGACCAATCCAATCCAAAGTAAGTAAACTTTTTGCTCAAAAACCCATCTCTTTTGTATGTGTCGTCGCAGGCGCGCCCTACCCTGTAAACAATGCTTAACCAGAGAATGCTGCCTGAGGCTGCAACAACTCTCATTCATCATCAGTCGAAGCGCTCCACAGCTACAGTAAACTAGGGATGCTTTCTTGAGAGTAAGCCCTCTGAATTCAATGGTGCTTACTTCTGAGTAAACTTGTATAGGTCAGCTAGTCAGGGGCGAGAGAAGGGTTTTGTGATCCACAGAGCGCAGTGAAGTTTGGAGGAAAGGCAGGGGGTGTGTGATCCAGAAAAGGACAGTGTGTTTAATCCCCTCTCTGTTTTAAATTAACTTTTGGGACAAAAAGAAAATGTGCAGAGGAGGGGTTTACTTGCATGCAAGGAGAGGCTGGAACAGGAAGTTCCTGGAGCACGCGGCGGCCAGCGGGTGAGCCAGAGAGAAGACACAGCTGCAGCCTGCTGGTCCTTGAATGCTTCTGTTTCCCCCGCCTAAGCTAAGTTGCTGCTGCTGCTGCTGCTGCTGTGCTAAGCTAAGTGGTTCCCTGTCTTGTTTTGGAGGGCGGCTGCCTAGGAGGATGCAGGACAGGAGAGACATGGAGGAGGAGCCCTCAGCCTCGAGTAGTCCCATCCTGGTGCCTCCCCTCTTCTGCACCCCCCACCCACCCTTTGCTGGGAAGCCCCACCACATGCCAGCCAAGTTGGAGCAGTCAGTGCCCCCCCCCACCCCTCTTAATGCCTTCCCCATACACACTCCCCACTCAGAACAAAAGCCTTCTTGAACTTAGGCAAATCCCCGATGTCCTCTCCTCCCTCCCTTTTGCTTCTGCCTTCCTTCTGCTGCTGCTCCCTTCCTTCTGCAGCTCAGGAATAGCGAGACCATGGGTGCGTGGGTGGGTTTTGTGTTTCTTCCGGGGTGAGAGGAGAAGAAGCAGGCAGGCTGTGAGCTTGCTTGCATGGACAATGAGCTGTGGGATTTTCAAAGTGGTGGTGACTTGCCTAGGAGCTAAACTGCTGCTGCTGCCTATTGTGCTTCTGAAGGAGAACCTGGTGGTGGCGGTGGCAATAATTGTTTGCATAAATGAAGCTAAGGGATTCTCAAAGTGGTGACTTGATTAGGGGCTAAACTGCTACTGATGCCTATTGTGCTTTTGGAGGAGACCCTTGCATGGGGGTGGGGGTGGGGACGATAGCTGTTTGCATTAATGAAGCGGAGGGATTCTCAAAGTGGTGACTTGATTAGGAGCTAAAATTTGCTGCTATTTGCTTTTGATAGCTGCCAGTGGTTTGCAAATGCCCCCACTCTGCTTTTTGATATTGTATGGTTGCCACCTTTTAAAATCAGCTCTGCTCCTGCACCTTTAATAGCAGCCCAACTCCCAGTAATGAAGCAGGTGATGCTTCCACCCGCCCACCCTACCCCTCACATTTTCATACCAGGAAAGGCTTCAGTTGCTAACTTTCTGTGTGTCTCAGACTGCTGTTCAAGGCACAGGAACAGGACTAGTAAAAAAAGGTGGCAACCCTATAGACTGTGTTGTGTGTATTGTTCTCCGTTGCACTTATTTCTGAAATGGGAAAGAAAATGCCTTGCATTCTGGCCTCATGCTGCATAAATTAATTTACTATGTGGGGTTGCCAACCAGCTAAGAAATAATGGCCTGCTCTGGTCTTCTGCCTTTAAGACCAGCTTGATCTGCAGAAATTAACTGGGGAAGCTTTTCATGGTTTTGAGATAAGTAGGGGTGGTCATGGAGGGTGGGGAAGGAGGAGGCAGAGGCTGCTGGTGTTGAATGAGCAATGTGTGAGTGAGAGCTGTGCTGAGCTGCTGGAGATGTTAAACGAGAGTAGGGATAGGAAGGTCTTGAAACTGAAGTTGCTCCTGGTTTCTGGAAGGCTGGAGTTATAGTGGAAGAGGAGGAGAGAGAGAGTAGCAGCATATTTCTTGTTCTGATTTCAGCATAATGTGTTGCTAAAATTCCTCTTTCTGAAATGATCTCTTCCCATTCTGCAGTGCTGTGCTTTCAGGCACTTCTCAAACAAACTAGTGAGTGCTACAGATGTAGCATGGACTTTGTCACATCCAGTATTGTTCATGATAGTATTTGTTGTATTTGGACTAAGTAGAGAAATTAGAAAAATTGCAGTCAGAGCTCTATCTGTAATATTCTTGGCACATTCGCTCTCACCTGGAGTTTTAATTTGAACAGTAATATAGTTATACAGCTCTGGGGGCCTAAGAAGGATCCCTCTTATGCAAGTTAAATGGAGTTTGGCTCATGGCAACTGAAGAAACTGAAAAAACTGACTTAGATCAGCAAGGAAGGTGCGGTTATAATTTTCATGTAGTGCCATAATTTGTTAATTAAATCAACAAATTATTTTAATGAGCTTGACTTGTATTTTTGAGCTGATTCTATGGTAAAGTTATCTGAAAGATGGATGTCAGATGTTTGGACAGGGGGTGCAATTTCAGTGCTTGCCCTAGGTGCTATTTTCCCTAGATATGCCTCTGGCGGGGGGGGGGGCGCAATTTCAGTGCTTGCCCCGGGTGCCGTTTTCCCTAGTTACGCCTCTGCAAACAATGCTCTTACTCAGCATAAGGCAGCTTCATGTGTGTGCGTGGAATTCTTTGTTTTCTTTAAAACGTCACATCTGGTATGAAGCAGCACCCACCCACCCAAAGGATGCTTAAGCACCAGTGTAACATCATGTATACGGCTACTTGGAAGTCAGCCCCATGTGTCCAGGTGAGTTACGTAACTCGCTCTACTAGCAAATGTGTAAATGTCTCCCTACCATGCCAGTGTTTCTGCTGTACCTGTCCCTCGCTACTTTTAAGTTTTGCATCTTTCTCTTCGACTGTTGCCGAGATTTGGAGGAGGGCAAGAAGCAAGCACAGCAGAGACGGGGAGAGGAGAAGGAGGAGTGGGATTGGAATGGTTGCTGGATATGACTAGGCAGACAAGAATGGTCTGAACAGGAGAGTGGGGAGGAAACAAGAGAGAGAGAGAAAGAGTGACTTGTCTAGGACAGACTTTGCCCCTCTTGCTCCTCGCTTTTCTCCTCCTTTCTTCTTGGGAAATCTCTTCTGGGATTATATCAGCGCTCTCTCCTGCGTTCTCCACTTGGCGCGCAATCTCCCCCTCCAGGGAGCCCCCGATCCACCAGCGGCAGCTAATAGAACGCGCGCCGCGCAGAATTCCACGCACAATGGGGAAGTCGTTTGTGAGCAGGCTGCTTCTGATTGGCTGGCTGGGGCGTTCCACACAGCGGGGGGTGGGTGAAGGATAGCGGCTTCAGGGAGCGTCGTGCAACATTTAAGCTTCTTTTTTATATGTTTTAGCTTGCATTTTTCTCCTCGACCGGATTAGGCTTTTATGTAGCCTTAATCAGGGCTCAGCCACATAAGCTCCTGCTTTTTTCCCCCCTTGGTACAGGTGGGAAGTAAGGGGGGCAGATGCACGAGAGTGACTCAGAGCGTGTGCAAATATCTTTTTCTCGCCAATGGGGAACCACCGCCAATCTCCTCGTATCAGAAAGGCTTTAGAAGCGCAGGACACGAGGGTGAATATGGCAGCAGGAGGAGACCTGAAATCTGCCCGCTCCTGAAATAAACAAATCCATTTATTGTTATGTAGGATCAGAAGACCTTAACCAATTCTAGTTTCCAAGCGTGAATGTCTGGGTCCTGAACACACTTGTCGACTGTGTTGCTTCCCCACCACCCTTCTTTCTCTTTTTGCTAAAGCCAAATGCAGCTTCTTGGGTTCAATTGTAGCGCCGGTTCTTTGAAGGAGGCAGGCAGCGGTGCAGGCTCATGAGTCTCTTACTGTGTAAACAGGGACAAGCATGCCTTCTGGAAAGCTGTAGTTTGCAAAACTGGATGTGTGATGGGGAAAGGGTGACCCCTTTCGCTTTCCAGTCATTCTGGAGAGGAGGAGGAGGGCGGCGGGACCCAGCCCCTTGGATCTGCAGTGGAGATAGGGTAAGGAGGACCAGTTTTGCTAAAAGATCAAGAAGTTATTTCTAGCAGAAAGCTAGAGGGAAGGGTCCCCGTTGTTCTTCCTGCTCCACCCAGCTCTTCCTACCTTAGGGGTCATCCTCCCTCTCCTTCCCTTTTACACTATCTTCTTCTTTTGGTCTCGTGTTGGTTCTGTTTACATCTGGATCTGTGTTGGCTGAGACCCTAGTTAGCTCTGGCTGCAGTCCTGCTCACAATTTCTAGGGATAAGTAAGCTCCTTTGAACTCATTGAGACTTACTTCTAGGGAAATCATGCCTGGGATTGGGCTTCACAGCACATTTTGTTTTAAAACAGGGTAGAGTCTTCATTTTTTTTAAACTAAAGGGCTGTGCAGAAGCTTTTCCAGGGGTACAACTTAAAAGGGAGGAAAAGTAACCTCTATCCTTCTGTTCATCATGTTCCCAACTTCTGGCATTTTTAAAGGTTATTTAAAAAACACCAACAACCTCTGTGTGATTTCCCCATCCCCACCCCATGTATGTTTAAATTCAGATTGATTTTTTTTAAAATGGGGCTCATTAGTAGATGGCAGAACAATGAATCTTGTATTGCTACATTAATTTTGTATTTGTTGGTGGGGAAGGTGGGATCTAATTGTACTAAAGTAGCTAGGATTTCAGACTTGGAAAGTGCCTGTCTTTAATTTGTGTGGTGCTTAAAAAATAATAATAACTTGTAAGAATTCACCCCCAGAAATGTTGCTTGACTTGTATTTTTGAGCTGATATTATAGCAAAGATGGGTGTCAGATGTTTGGACAGGGGCGCAATTTCAGTGCTTGCCCTGGGCGCCATTTTCCCTAGATACGCCACTGCTCGTTAGCATGTTATCTCCTGTGAAAGAAGGGAGGGGAGCGAGGTGGTTCACTCTTAAGTTTAGAGTGGTCTTGGATACCAGTTAATGTGCTATAGTCTACTTAGTTGGGGCTCCCACATAGGGAGAGGGGGTACATCTTATCCCTGTTCCAATTCGCTTTGTTTGCAGCCAAATCTAAGGGCAACTATCCCCGTGCCAATTAAGTGACTTGTCCGCATGTGTACAATAAACTGAGAGCTCACATTGCAGTGCAGCTCCTGAACATATCCAAAGTGCCGTCTCCAAGCCTGGACATGCAACTGCAAACAGGGAGGCTCCTGGGAGATGAGTAGACTAAGTGTAGCTGGTAACAAGATGTTCATGGTGCTCTTCTCCCAACTCTTTGGCTTCAGGGAGCTCTGAGAACACTCCCTCTTAGATTAGGGTGCTGCTGCTGAATGCCAGGTCAGTTAATGCTTAAACATCTCTTACCCACGATTTGATTGTGGGTGAGCATGCTGACCTGGTATGTGTGACGGAGACCTGGTTGGATGAGCTGGGTGGGGTTGGTCTATCTCAGCTCTGTCCTCTAGGTTTCCTGAGCATTCAGCAGCCCCGCCTGGAGGGTCGGGGAGGGGCATTGCAGTCATCTATCAAGAGATCTTTCCCATTTCCAGGTGCCCAGTCAGGCAATGCCCTTATACAAAACTATGGTGCGGCCACACCTGGAGTACAATTTGGCGTACAATTCTGGTCACCACATCCAGAGGCGTAACTACGGAAAACGGCGCCTAGGGCAAGCACTGAAATTGCCCCTCCCCCCCGGCATCCAAACATCTGAACACGGATCTTTCAGAAAACTTATATTTTACCATAATATTGCCTCATATATTACCCCAACATATATGCCCTTCTCTATCTTTTATAAGCTGTATCCTAGGACTCTATCATATATAAGCTACATCCTAGGAGTCTTATCATATAGTCCTGCAACCAAGACACCTGCATCTTGTTTGTGCAACTGATGCCAACTGAATTGAATTGAAGAGCCAGCGTGGTGTAGTGGTTAGAGTGCTAGACTAGGACTGGGAAGACCCGAGTTCAAATCCCCATTCAGCCATGATACTTGCTGGGAACCTACTTCACAGGGTTGGGAAACTTAAGTATGTAGTACACTGCTCTGGGCTCCCTGGAGGAAGAGCGGGATATAAATGTAATAACAATGATGATAATTTCTTTGCTACAGAAACAGAAAATGCATCAGCTTCTCATGTTTGCATCATATATCCCTGTATGGAGTACACTTCAGAGAAGTAGAAAAACAGAGCTATAAACCTTGTAATCATCACAAAGATTGTCAGCAACAATATTAGTTAGGAAAATCAAACTCTCAGAGAACACTGTGGAAATGTTTCATTCTTATCAAGATGCAGTTCTGAAGGAATTATTATTATTATTATTATTACTCTGCTGTAATGACCATCTGCTAACATCTGCTATAAGCTTGAAGTGGATAGTTACTCTCCAAAAAATCTCCAGTGTACAAGCACTGGCACCCCTGCACATGAACCACAAATATTAACCCCCACCCCCAGATCCAGGAACACAGAATGCCAGAAGCTGGATTTAAATAGTATGTGTAATCTGTTTCAAGTGGCAAGTCTAGATAACTTTACTGGAAGAAAGTAGGGGCACTATTAAACTTTGGTTCCTATGGAACAAATAATGAACTGGGGCTTTCAATTAACTGTACTAAGCTATTGTAGGTTTGAGAGTACCAGCTCTCTGCACAGCATTAAAAATGCACTTCAGTTTGACTTTAGAAACTGTTCAAAGTAACAAACAAATGCACATCCAGCATTGTGAACTACGCCCATTTTATATTCATTATTTAAATACTTGCGTTATGAAATTAAGTACAAATATATAGTTAGAAGTAGATGAGGCAATCTGGCTGCGTCAAATCCAGTAGTTCAGTATCTGAACATCAAAGAGATCACAGACTCCTTCATGGGGTAATATATGAACAACTTTTGTTTGAGGAGTCTTCCTTCACATTTTTAATGCTTTGCTGTAGCCACAATTTCTGCTGACCCAGTTCCTTTCCTTTTAGTTCCAGATCTTCAATTTCAGCTTCAAGATATTTCAGTCTATCTCAACTTCCTTTCTATTGCAGCCAGCACCTCTACCTTTCCACTGGATGCTGTTTTTGACTTTTTTTCAATGAGATCTATCCCTTCCAAAACATTGGTGGTCATAGATCCACCTTTTTTGTCTCACAGTGTGTGTATCAGCAGCCGCTTTCAGATGAGCACTGCTCAACCTGAAAGCGGCTGCTGATACACTCACTATGTAAGACACTATGTAAGACAAAACGAGCACGCCGTCCTTCCTTGCCCTCTTGCAGGAGGGACACAAACTTGGTGGAGAGCAACCGCCCCAAGCTCCTCCCGTGCTGGCTGCTGCTGCCGTTTGCAGCCCTGGCATCCATAGCGCCTTACAAGCGCTGCAGCTGCTGGAAACCAACTCTGCCAGTGCCGCGGCCATGCTGCATCCCCCCACACCCCTTACCCTCGGCATCGGGGTTTCCCCAGCAGCAGAAGCAGCCCCACCCCACGTGGCCTTTCCAGACAGACTGCCTTCCTTTCATTTGTGGTGAACAGCCCCAAGCTCTTCTCGTGCTGGCTGCTGCTGCTTTGCGTCTCTGGCGCCCATCGCGCCTTGCAAGCTGCCACAGCCGCTAGAAACTGACTCTATCAGCGCCGCGGCCGTGCTGCATCCCCCCACCCCACCAGAAGTGCTCAGAAGTGGGGTTTCTTCCCAGACTGCCTTCCTTTCCTCCGTGGGGCAGCAGCAGCCCCTCTTTCCCAGCGCTGGAGAAGGAGAGGAAGTGAATGAAAAGCTTTTGCTCACACATGCAAAGAGAGTAAAAATAAAGCATATTAGGGGAAAGGGGGTCCCCAAAGAGTTCACAGACCAATACCATTACGTTTCAAAGTCAAAGAGCAGGGAGATAATTTTGCAGAAGACTGTTATAAACTCCATTTCTTAAACAGAAAGAGAAGAAAGGGGATGGATGGGAGGGGGGAAGAGGCTAGGCACACGCAACTGCTTCCCTCCGCTTTGCCCAACCAACGCACCACTTCCCTCCTCCTCCCTATTGTGGAGAAAGGCAAGGGGAAAGGGGATGGTTGGGATCATTGGGATAGATGGGGGGAGGGGGCAGCAGAACAAGCTGCTGCAAGACCGGGAAGGCAAGCCTCTTTTCTCTTTTTCTCTCTCTCTACCTGCCTCGCCCAGACACCCCATCCACCACCCCGCCGGTGAGAGAGCATATTGCTCAAGTTACAAAAACACAATGTCGTTGCCAACAATGCACAGATGATAGCCAAGCCACTACTAGGCTGAGGCTCGGCTCCTTTTGCTGAGGGGGCGCAAATGCTTGCCTGCTGGAAACTTCCTCCCAGCAGCAGGGAAGCAAATTGCGCCCCGTCCCTCAGCAGTCATCGGCTGGCTCAGCTGCAGCACAGAGCACTGCAGGGGCCATAGGGGCAGGTTTAATGGCTAGGGAGGAGAGGAGAGAGGGCTGCTCAAGGCACACACGCGCGCACACACAAACAATGCCCAAGGCTCAGGGGGAGCTTCCTTGCTGCTCGCCTCAGTCTGGCAAGCAAATTTGCGCCCCCTCCCTCGGTCGGGTCAGCACGCAGCAGGCAGCACAGGGGCCAGGGGCTTGAGCAATGGGAGCCGGCCACCCCCATGGGGAGGGAGGAGAGGGGGAAAATCCATTTTTTTAAAGGGTGGTTTGCGCGCATGCGTGTCCGGGCAGCCCGCCCTCCCGCCGCTTGGAGCACCCTTAGGCTTAGCACGAGGATTATGGAAACTTTAAAAGAGTAAAAACTCATGCACGAACACACCTTTGAATTGCTTTCTTTTTTAATTTTTTGAATTGCGCCGTTTGCTCTCTTTCTCCGAGTCACAGTAGCTCTCTCTCAGCCTCGAAGAGCAGAGCAGGGCAGCAGACAAACAACGCACGGAGGCTCCACCAGACGCTCTTGCCCAGCAGGCAGAACTGAAGCCTCGAAGAAGCACGTGACGTCTGACATCATGTGACTGATGAAAGCTCGCGAGAGTGCGGGGAGGTCCAGCCATTCGGCCGGCCAATGGCTGCAGCAGGCTTAGGCAGGGAGGAGCAGGAAGCATGGCGCCCAGAGCAGGGACGCCACGAGAAGGCAGGCTGCAGGCAGGATAATAGGGACAGGAGAAGGAGGAACCAGCTAGAATTTGGGGACTGCCGACCGGGGGCGGGGAGGGGGGTAGCCATCATTTTTGCGCCCTCCCTAGAGTGGCGCCTAGGGCACGTGCCCTGCCTGCCGCCCCCCATGGTTACGCCCCTGACCACATCTAAAAAAGGACATTGTAGAACTGGAAAAGGTGCAGAAGAGGGCAACCAAGATGATTAAGGGCCTAGAGCACCTTTCTTATGAGGCTAAGCTATAATACCTGAGGCTATTTAGTTTAGAAAAAAGATGACTGCGGGGAGACATGATAGAGGTCTATAAAATCATGCATGGTGTGGAGAAAGTGGATAGAGAGAAATTATTTTCCCTCTCTCATAACACTAGAACCAGGGGTCATCCCATGAAATTGTTTGCTAGGAAATCTAGGACCAACAAACGGAAGTACTTTTTCACACAACACATAATCAACTTTGTGGAATTCTCTGCCACGAGATGTGGTGACAGCCAACAACCTGGATGCCTTTAAGAGGGGTTTGGATAACTTCATGGAGGAGAGGTCTATTGACGGCTACTAGTCGGAGAGCTGTAGGCCACCTCCAGCCTTGGGGTCGGGGTGCCTCTGAGTACCAGTTGCGGGGGAGTAACAGCAGGAGAGAGGGCACTCCTGCCTTTGGCTTCCAGCGGCATCTGGTGGGCCACTGTGCGAAATGGGATGCTGGACTAGATGGGCCTTGGGCCTGATCCAGCAGGGCTGTTCTTATGTTCTTAATCTCAGAATTTTGAGGGTTGGTCCTTGAGGGTGGGCCTCCCAGATAGGCTGGGGATTCTGCTGGTGTACCGACCACCCCACTGCACTTCAGTCTAGGCTTGAACCCGGAACGGCTCCACCACGTTTCAGTGGCAGCGGGGGTGGCTCCTTAAGAGTGGGGGAGGGTGCACTTATCCCTCCCACCGCTTTCCCCCCGCCAGTGCTCCATTTTTAGGAAAATCCATGGGGCGGCAGAGTACCTCACTGCCACCCCTTCCCCCTTTCGTCACCAGACGTACGGCCATGTGTGCGCACGCAACGGGCGCACGCACAGCCGGTACTTCTGGTACCGTAGAGCCAGCGTGGTGGTGTAGTGGTTAGCGTGCTGGACTAGGACTGGGGAGACCCGGGTTCAAATCCCCATTCAGCCAGGATATTTGCTGGGTGACTCACTCTGGGCCAGTCACTTCTCTCTCAGCCTAACCTACTTCACAGGGTTGTTGTGAGCAGAAACTCAAGTAAGTAGTACATCACTCTGGGCTCCTTGGAGGAAGAACGGGAGATAAATGTAATAAATAAATAAAAAGGGGAAAGGGGTGGCAGGGAGGTACATCACTCTGATTTTCCTAAAATCAGAGTGCTGCCAGGGGAAAAGCAGCGGGAGGGGTAAGTGCACCCTCCCCCGTCCTTAAAGGACCCTGCCCCCCACCGCCGAAAGCCAAAATGGCCTTGGCTGCTGAAACATTTCGGAGGCGCCTATAATGGCCTCCGAAATGTTTTGGACTCAAGCCTACTTCAATCTCCCTACCTGAGCTGCAGGGGTGGTCTCGGAAATGGCCTTGGGTTCCCCCAAACTTATTGTCTTGGGGGATTTCAATGTCCATGCTGAAGCTCCCCTAGTAGGTGCAGCTCAGGATTTCATGGCCTCCATGGCAACCATGGGCCTGTCTCAGCTTGTACCGGGTCCTACCCACAAGGCAGGACATACTCTGGATCTGGTTTTTGCCGACAAAATAAATGATCTGGAGGTGGGGGAGTTTGGGATAACTCCCTTGTCATGGACAAAACATCATCTGGTGGACTTTAGTTTGACTGCTCTATCTGCCCTCTGCAGGGGTGGTGGATCGATAAGAATGGTCCGCCCCCGGAGGCTTATGGATCCGCTTGGTTTCCAGACAGCCCTCAGGGAGTTTCCAGTGTCCAGAGCTGGTGACCCTGTTGAATCTCTGGAACGGAGAGGCAGCCCAGGCTGTTGACATGGTTGCTCCTAAGCGCTCTCTCCAGCATGGTGGAGCCTGTTTGGTTCCTTGGTTTTCCTCGGAGCTTAGGGTGATGAAACAACTCGGGCAATGGCTGGAACAACGCTGGAGGAAGAGTCATGACGAATCCAACCAAACACGGGCTAGAGCCTGTTTTAGGGATTACTCCGTGGTAGTGGTGGGGCGGCAAAGAAATGCTTTTTCTCCACCTCCATTGCATCTGCTCAGTGCAGACCAGCAGATCTGTTTCATGTAGCAAAGACATTGCTGCACACATCCCCCCACCCCCAGGTAATAAAGGAGGAATCATCTACAGCCCACTGTGATCAGTTTGCGTGTGACTTTGCAGATAAAGTCACTGACATCTGTGCTGATTTGGACTCCAGAGTTCCAGCAGACGTGCCTCTGGTACCATCTGGTCCTATTGTGTTGGATTCTTTTCACTGGGTGCAGCCTGAGGATGTGGACAAGATCCAGGACAGTATGCAGGTGGTATTGTGTGCTCTTGATCCTTGTGCTTCATGGCTAATAAAAGCTGCCAGGAGGGGTACAGGCAGATGATTGGAGGTGATTATTAATGCTTCATTAAGGGAGTGCAGGATACCATCGTGCCTCAAGGAGACAATCGTAAGACCATTATTTAAAAAGCCCTCCCTTGATTCCTCCAACCCGGACAACTATAGACCTGTCTCTAACCTGCCCTTTTTGGGCCAGGTGATAAGAGTGTGTAGCATAGGCATAACAATAGGGGGGGCAGGTGCCCCAGGCGCCACCTTGTTGGATCATGTGGGGGGGGGCGCCAAAAAGTGCCCCCACCTTGCCCCTGCCTTTCGCGAAAATTTTTTTTTCCAAAAAAATTTTTTTGTGCACAGCAGTGTGGGATGCATTGAGCAGTCCCCCTCCCCCTCCCCGGGTCCCGGCGCCCCCCCCCATTGCTCCTGGGTGCCACAGCGTGGGCGCCTAAAGTTGCAGTACCTGCCTGCTTGCTGCTTCGTCAACGGACCTTTCTTCATCATTCATATCACTCCACTGACGAACGCTCACTCCCTGCCCCGCGGCACCGCCCCCCCCAGTCGCGCATGCCACAACCAAAAAGCTGGATTTCCTCCAAGCCAAAACCAAAGTGTTACCAAAAGCTGCTTCCCCACCCCTGTGCAAGACTGAATTGTAAAGCAGAGGATGGTGTTGAACCCCTCCCTGCTGTGTGTAGCTGCCATCGGCGTCCGTGCCTGTCCTTTCCTCCCCAATAATGGCAGCTTGCTGGTAATGTATGCAAGCCGCGGTGCTGCCAGATCCCCTAACTCCCTTGCTATTAGTTTCAGTAAATGGTTGCATTGCAAGCCGCACCGCTGCGTTGCCGGCCGCTCCCTCCCTCGAACAGGAAGAACACCACCTGCTACCGAGAGAGAGTCTGAGAGCCATCAATTGAAAGAAAAGTAGATATTGGTCTCTCTCAAAAGACTTCAAGGTAAACTGGGTAGAAAGCGGGAATTAAATTAGCCTGTGAATCATTTAAGAGTAATGGGGCAGCGGGGAGGAACTCTCTTAACTGAGACTTGGTCCCGCCAGGGCGTCAGGACAGCAGCTATTGCATAAGCTGGCAGCAACATTGCTTTTGGTTTCGGGTCATTCAAAGTCTGTCTTCCCACTCCATTGTTCTAATCCAGAGAAAGAAAAGTAGATATTGGTCTCTCTCAAAAGACTTCAAGGTAAACTGGGTAGAAAGCGGGAATTAAATTAGCCTGTGAATCATTTAAGAGTAATGGGACAGCGGGGAGGAACTCTCTTAACTGAGACTTGGTCCCGGTGGCCCTTTCTTGCTGGACGGAAGAAGAGTCTCCCAGGCAGGGGCTGGTTTGGAGCCCGCGCTGGTGGGCTGTTGGGGTGGAGCCTCCGGTGATGTTCTCATTGTAAATAAAAGAATTGGCAGCTTCCAGTGAATAGGCTTCTCTTAAGTGCTTATCAAAAAAACGAAGGGGGAAGAAAGGGGTTGTAAAATGTAGTCATATTTAGTACACTCTCGGTTTCCCTTTGCTTGCACAACTAAATTCGCATTTAGTAAAATCTACAGTCAATCGAATTTACCTTTTGAGCCAAAATTATTTCTGTTCAGAACAAAGTAAAGAAAACCTGACATTTCTTAGAAATTCTCTAGGCTGTCTTCTGCCAAATCCCATGGGGACAGGTCTATAAAGAAAGGGGGTTTATTTTCCATGTCCTTTGAACACAGTGCTTTCATATTTTCTAGGGCAAGATGTTTTCCCAGACAATCTCAATAATTGTATTTTTCTATTAATATGTTATTTGAAAATGTTGAGGATTTTGTGCACAGACAATACATACAGATTTGCTTACTTTTAATGATCTTATTTTAAATCTCTCCCTCTTTCTCTCTCTAACTGAATGTATTTGAATGCAAAAGCTATAACTGAAAATGTAGGTTCTGGCAGAGAGAGAGAGAGAACACTGTTTCTCTGTGTGTGTGTTTATCCTTATTTGCCACACTTCTGCGTGTGTATGTGTGTGTATACATAAAGATAAAATTATGGTTTGTTTGTACTATTCAGTTTCTTAACACACATGTTTGCCCTTGTGAAGAAAGATTGTTTCATGAGGGACATGCAGTGACAATTTCTGTGATTATGACTCCACTTTTTGCAGCAAATAACGTCATGGATGTAGTTGGCATGAATCTCCAGGAAATGGCATGAATCTCCAGGATACTATTGAAAACTATCCTAGAGATGTAAATGGCTTGATATTGTGAAATATTGGAGGGGGGGGTTCCCCCACATATCGCTTCAGTCAGAGTTGGCAGTCCTATATAGGTGTTTCCATTTGAACCCGCAACCTTTTGCTCCCTAGGCAAGTTACTTCCCTGCTGTGCCATTAGGTGTGGCTTGTATTCCTTGTAAATCTAGGAGTAGGCAGTTGTGGTGTGTGTGTGTGTGTGTGTGTGTGTGTGTGTGTGTGTGTGTGTGTAGGATCTTGATTATGGAAGTTGGCTGAGTGTCAGGATGGGACAGGTGTCTTGTGTGTGTGCTGCAGTAGTATTTAGGAACATAGGAAGCTGCCATATACTGAGTCAGACCATTGGTCTATCTAGCTCAGTATTGTCTACCCAGTCTGGCAGCGGCTTCTCCAAGTTGCAGGCAGGAGTCTCTTGCAGCCCTATCTTGGAGATGCTGCCATGGAGGGAACTTGGGACCTAGATGCTCTTCCCAGAGTGGCTCCATCTCCTGAGGGGAATATCTTCCAGTGTTCACACTTCTAGTCTCCCATTCATATGCAAACCAGGGTGGACCCTGCTTAGCTAAGGGGGCGGCGGGGGGGACGCGCACGGTGGGGGGGCGCAATTTCAGTGCTTGCCCTGGGCGCCATTTTCCCTAGTTACGCCTCTGGTGTGTAGTGATGTCCCAGCTGCAGAGGGTCTTGGATGAAACGGATTATCTGGACCCTTCTCAATCTGGCTTCCGCCCCGGATATGGAACTAAAATTGCCTTGGTCGCTCTAGTGGATGACTTATGCCAGGAACTAGACAATGGGAGTACGTTCCTGTTGGTTCTGCTGGACCTCTCAGTGGCGTTCGATACCATCGACCATGGTATCCTTCTGGACTGCCTCTTGAGTATGGGAATTGGAGGTACTGCATTGGAGTGGCTCCGATCCTTTCTTGGAGGGAGGGTCCAGAAGGTGGTGCTGGGGGACTGTTGCTCGGCTCTGTGGCCATTGGCCTGTGGGGTCCTGCAGGTTCAATTTTGTCCCCCATGCTGTTTAACATCTACATGAAACCGCTGGGAGAGGTCATCCGGGGATTTGGACTGAGTTGTCAGCAATATGCAGATGACACTCAGCTCTATCTCTCCTTCTCACGTGATCCTAGGGAGGCAGTGGATGTTCTGAATCGGGGGCTGGAGGCCGTGATGGGTTGGATGTGGGCTAATAAACTGAAATTGAATCTGGACAAGATGGAGGTAGTGTTGGTCAGTAGGAGAGCCAATCGGGATAAGGAGATTTTACCGGTTCTGGATGGGGTTGCACTCCCCTTGAAGGAGCAAGTACACAGCTTGGGGGTATTACTGGACCTGGCTCTGATTTTGGAAGCTCAGGTGGAGGGGGTGGCCAGGGATGCCTTTGCACGGCTTCGGCTAGTGCGCCAGCTGCGTCCCTTTCTCAAGAAGGTAGATCTGGCCACAGTTACCAGTGCCTTAGTCATGTCATGGCTGGATTACTGTAACACGCTCTGTGTGGGGCTGCCCTTGAAGAATGTCCAAAAACTGCAGCTAGTGCAAAATGCAGCAGCTAGGGTTTTATCCAGAGCTGCCTGGGGGGATCACTTCACACCCATTTTGAAAGAGCTGCACTGGCTACCAGTTTGTTTCCAGGTCCAATTCAGGGTGCTGGTTTTGACCTTTAAAGCCCTTAACGTTTTGGGCCCAGGATACCTGAGGGACCGCCTGCTCCCAAGGGTTGCTGCCCACTTGACAAGGTCATCTGAGGGGGCCCTGCTCCAGGTGCCGACAATGAAGGAGGCTCGGTTGTCATGCACGCAGGACAGGGCTCTCTCTGTTGCTGCCCCCAGACTCTGGAATGCTCTTCCAGTGGCTATTTGCTCCTCCGTCTCCATCACAGTTTTTAGAAAGCGTGTGAAATTTGGGCTTTTTACCCAGGAAAGTGTGTGAAATTTGGGCTTTTTTTATATATATATATGATTGTCTCTACTGCTGCTTCTTTGTATTTTGTATAGTTTTTATGCTTGTGTTTTAAATCTTTTTAATCAGATTTGTTTTATATTTTAGCTTAACATTTTAATTGTGTCATTTTTAATAGTCTTTTTAAAAAAATTGTGTGAACTGCCTTGGGATTGTTTTAATGAAAGGCAGTATATAAATTTAACTATCAATCAATCAATCAATCAGTCAGTCAGAAAGAGTCCCACTGGTACTTTATGTATGTATTTTTTTAATTTATATTTTCATACTGTTCTTCATCCAGATACCCAGGGCAGTTAACAAGACAAAATCAATTAATATCCTCATCACCACTGTTCTCCCCCAAACTAGCATAAAGGCACTTCTGCTGACTTTCTCCTTGGCAGCAGAATTTTGAACCTATTCTGAAATACAAATGAGCTCATGTTTTTGCTGGCCTTGCCTCCACTTCTCCCTAGGACCAACAGCAGTGCCATGCCCAGAGCCCTTGTAGAGGTAAAAGGGCAAATACAAAAAAAAAAAAAGGCTCGCCCACCTCCATAGCTAATATTCTAAAGTTAACCAGTTTAGCTCTTTGTCCTACCCCAAAATCATGCAACCTTTTGTGTCTGATTAAGATCAAGGAAGAACTCTATTAAGGACTAGTATTTTTAAGCCCGTTATAATAACGGGCGCTAGCTTTCCCTTGACTGTGTGTGTGTGTGTGTGTTTCTGTGTGTCCCTCCCCCCCCCTTTTCTCTTTCTCTCTCTTTCTCTCTGGTTTTTGCTCACTGTCTTTTGGTTCTTGTTTTCCTGTACCTTCCCCCCCCTTTCTCTCCATTGTCCTTGTTTACTCTTGTTTGTTGCTGTTTATTTTCCCTTTTGTCCCTGTTTACTATCCTCTCCTTTCCCCCTTCCCCCCCTTTTTCTGTTGTTTTGTTCTTCCTTCTCCCTCATTTTGTTGTTACATAGTGATGAGGCTATGTTTTGTGTAATAAGTAGTCTTTATTTTTTTTTGTTACTCCCCCTCCGCCCTTATAGTATTTCTTTATACACCACATTCTTGGTGAATATTTGTTCTGAGTCTGGTATTAGTCTTCCTTGTTCTGGCCCTTCCAGCACCCTGACCACGACATCTTTAAAACTTTGTACTCTTGATAGCGCGACATATAATTGCCCGTGGCTGAACACGGGTTCAGGCAAATAGATTCCGACCTTTTCTAGGGTTTGTCCTTGTGACGTTGATTGTCATTGTGAATGCTAATTTGACAGGGTATTGTCGTCTTCTTAAGGTGAATGGCAGGTCAGTGCATGTTGGTGCCAAATCAATTCTTGGGATGAAGACCATGTCTCCCTGTGCTGATCCTGTAATAACTTCTGCTAGTATGATATTTTTTTCCAGGTGTGTGACAATTAGGCGGGTTCCATTGCATAAGCCTTTTTTTGTGTTTAGGTTTCTTAGCAGCATTATGATTGTGCCTTCTTTCAGGGTGAGTGTATGTTTTGGCATGCCTGCGGGTGTTTGGTCATGTAGGAATTCTGCTGGGTAGTTTTTGGCGTCTTCTTCAGTGGTGTCATCTATGGAGTCTGAACTGAGATAAGTTATTGGTTCACCCTCTAATATGTGGAGCACCTGGTCATTGAGGCTGTCCACATCACTGTTTTTTGGGCAAAGGATGGATCTTTTTGCTAGGTTTGGGATATTCTGAACTTGTATTTTTTCTCCGAAAATTTCTCTCACGATATCTGTTCTGCATATGATGCTTGATGGGATCTCAAAGATGTTTTCTTGTAATCCCTCAATCTGTGGTGTGTCTCCGTTGCCTACTGTGATTAGCCATTTGCTGAATTCAGGGTCTTTTGATCTTATATTGTTGTGCAGTCTCAGGATCTTGAATGTGTGCCACAGTGTATTGTTTTTTATGCAGGCCTCTACTTTTGGACGGACACCAAGCGTTTTATTAGAGAGGATAGATAAAGGCTGGATGGGAATATGGGATAAAGTTAGGCAGCAAAGCAAATTATAATACCAGTTTCCAACTCAATGCTTCACAACTTTGACCCTCTAGCTGTTGTTGGACTACAACTCCCATCATATCTGTATATTGACCACTGTAGCTGGGGGATGATGGGAGTTGTAGTCCAACAGCTGTCCGAGCCTATACCCATATTCCCAATCTAAGGATACAGTGATTACATTGATATTACTGGTGAAGGGAGTTTTCTAGAAGATCTTGAATGGGGGAATTTTCCACTGCCCCAAGTGGATTGGGATCTGATTCCACATTTGAATTCTATAAATAAAGCATTAAAAGTATACCATCCATGTTAATTTTATGTGTTGTATAAATTGCAGAGGTTTTTCCAATCGCTGAAAATATTTGAACTGAAATGTTATTTGCAAATAATAATAAGTACACTTAATGTGCTTATTAGATTTTTACGTGGAAATTCTATTTTATTGGGATACTTGTTAATATTAAGACACAACAATTGCATAGAATTGGGTAGCACCAAGAGTAAAAGTTGTGTGAGCAGAATGCTTCTGGTCGCACAATACAGGGAGGAACAATGTTCCCCTTTCCTCCAGGAGCCCTCTGCATTCCCTGAAAATTTGCTCCTGAGGGTTCCCCCACCCTTGGGAACATTGAGGAGTGGGGCGCAGGCAGATGCAGAGGAAAGAGAAAATACAGGTGAAACTCGGAAAATTAGAATATCGTGCAAAAGTCCATTAATTTCAGTAATGCAAATTAAAAGGTGAAACTGATATGAGACAGACGCATTACATGCAAAGCAAGATAAGTCAAGCCTTAATTTGTTATAATTGTGATGATCATGGCGTACAGCTCATGAAAACCCCAAATCCACAATCCCAGAAAATTAGAATATTACATGGAACCAAGAAGACAAGGATTGTAGAATAGAACAATATCGGACCTCTGAAAAGTATAAGCATGCATATGTATTCAGTTCTTGGTTTGGGCCCCTTTTGCAGCAATTACTGCCTCAATGCGGCGTGGCATGGATGCTATCAGCCTGTGGCACTGATGAGGTGTTATGGAAGACCAGGATGCTTCATTAGCGGCCTTCAGCTCTTCTGCATTGTTTGGTCTCATGTATCTCATCCTTCTCTTGGCAATGCCCCATAGATTCTCTATGGGGTCAGGTCAGGCGAGTTTGCTGGCCAATCAAGCACAGTACACTGTATACTTTTCAGAGGTCCGATATTGTTCTATTCTACAATCCTTGTCTTCTTGGGTTTTGTTGTTGTTGTTGTTGTTTTTTACACTCTGCGTGCTTTGGGTGTTGCCCATGGCTTCTACAAAGGTGACACGTCCTCTTTAACGCCGGACTGCCCATCTGCCAGTACCTCTGCCCCCCTCTGCCCTTTGGACTCACCGTTCCTTGGTCTTCACTCTTGACTGGGATGCCCCACGGTTCCTCTGTGAACCAAGTTCCTTTACGAACCAAGCTTTTCCTGATGCGTCACCAGTTTGTAGCGAGTGACGGACTTCAGGAATCCACAGGAGTCCTTCCCTCGGTCAAAACCTCACCGATGCGCGCTGGTCTGGTGTCCTAGTGGATCCTTTGTCGGTCCCTCCGCTCACAGACTGGGAGGCTGGTGCTCCCCCGGTTTCCTGGCCAATGCACCAACTGATATAACCGTGAAAGCCGGTTCTTGTACGAGACGCCAAATAATACACACACACACACACACACACACACACACACACACACACACACACAGAGGGAAAAGCTTATGGGATGTTTACTGCTAGCAAGTAAGGCTTTCGGGGTGCACCCAAATCGAGAGCGAAGACCCCCAGTTACAGGTAAGTATTTATACACAGAGTGTAGATTAGTCATCTTATCATGGTGTAACAAAAGTCTTAGAAAAAATGCAAAGCCTATCATCAGTGCAGATCCACCTTTGTTTACATCAGAACGAACAATTGACCATCCCTTAACTCATATCAGTTTCCCAACATCCGCCGTTCATAGCTTATTCCGTTTCCCCATTCCTTGCCCCTTGTCTAGGTTTCTCTCAGTGGAATAATAAGATACCAGCAGCTGCAGCATATTTACTCCTTAAGAGGCAAAGGTTACTTCCCTATGCAGAGAGGGCTGGGGGAATTAACCCCTTAGTTTCTAGGGTGGAAGAGGCATAGAGAGTTATGGGACTTCATATTAAGATGGCTGTGCTGTGGTTCCCTAGGCCTCAGTTTCCCAACATCCACTGTTCATAGTTTCCCAACATCCATGTTCATAGCTTATTCTGTTTCCCCAATCCTTGTCTAGGTTTCTCTCAGCGGAAGAGTAAGATACCAGCAGCTGCAGCATATTTACTCCTTAAGAGGCAAAGGTTACTTCCCAATGCAGAGAGGGCTGGGAGAATTAACCCCTTAGTTTCTAGGGTGGAAGAGGCATAGAGAGTTATGGGACTTCATATTAAGATGGCTGTGCTGTGGTTCCCTAGGCCTCAGTTTCCCAACATCCACTGTTCATAGTTTCCCAACATCCATGTTCATAGCTTATTCTGTTTCCCCAATCCTTGTCTAGGTTTCTCTCAGCGGAAGAGTAAGATACCAGCAGCTGCAGCATATTTACTCCTTAAGAGGCAAAGGTTACTTCCCAATGCAGAGAGGGCTGGGAGAATTAACCCCTTAGTTTCCAGGGTGGAAGAGGCATAAAGAGTTATGGGACTTCATATTAAGATGGCTGTGCTGTGGTTCCCTAGGCCTTAGTTTTAGGTTAGATTGCCCTCCCAACGTGGATGGTTTGCGTGGGTATATCACAAACAATTATGTGATTATTTCCTTTGCAGGCTGTCTTTTTTAAAAATGAAAAAGCAGCTTAGGAGTCTGTGAAGGAAAGATGTGTGGGTGGAAGAAAGAGGTTGCTGAACTTTCCCTCTCTAGTTGTTTTCTTTTCCCTGCTCTGAATTCAGCAGCACAGGGAGAGTGATTTTGAGCCAAGGTGTTGTGCTTGCTGATGTGGGCACAATGGTAATGTAGTGCAGATACACTTTGTCCTCTCAGGCTTGTGATGCACTTCAGATTACTGATGTGGATGGGGCTCATTCCTGGGTCCGCTTAACCAATCAGTCAGATACAAGGATTGGGAATTATTAATTGAGGCTTTATTGCTCTGCAGTCAGCAATAGGTAATCAATAGGCTCATGTTCTCAAACTGATTACAGTTTGGTTACAGGTGCATCTTACATTTATATAAACAATCTAAATAATGCCGACACCCTAGACACAGTATACATGGCCAAGTATCTAGTACGCATGCAAATGATTCATTGTCCATCTGGTGATTACTCCTTATTTGGTTAGATCCTGTTTTCTTAACTGTCAGCGAAAAACAGTGAGAACTTTGACTATGTTAACAGGTTTCATAGATACAATTTAGCTGGAGAGAAATAATGACATTAATCACGAGAGGCCGTGATGTCCCTGAGTTTGGGCTAGGTTACTTTAAGTTAAAATGAGCTTTTCTAGGCAAAATGGAGTTTCTTTGGTTTTCTGAACACATCATTACCACATTCTCTCTTCTGCTTTTTCTGGTCCCCCTTTGCCTGTGTGTGTGCGCGCGTGCGTGTGCATATGTATTTCAAGCCCTTTTATTCCCTCCTCCCCCTATTTATTTATTTATTTGATTTCTATACTGCCCTTCCAAAAATGGCTCAGGACAGTTTACACAGAGAAATAAATAAGATGGACCCCTGTCCCCAAAGGTTTCACAATCTAAAAAGAAACATAAGATAGACATCAGCAACAGTCACTGGAAGTGGAAGTACTGTGCTGGGGGTGGATAGGGCCTTTAAATATGCCTTAGTAGTGACGCAGTTTCCCCCTCACTCTTTTGAATTTCCCTCAGAAAACCTCTAATAACTCATATCTCTGCCCCAAAAGTGTCTTTCTCCACTACAAAAAATTTAAGAGAGGAGTTCCCCCTTAGGCTTCCCCTATCTTTGCACCCCTGAAGTGCATATTATTCCCGTGAAGGAAATTTCCGATTGCGCGTTCTCCCTTGGAGAAGGCAGGAACTAGGGGCAAGGTTGCAGATTCGATTTCTCCCCAAACATTTGAGGAATTCCCCGCTGATTTTACTGCCCTGCCTCTCGGTCAAACCCGAGACGAACCCATACTTTCATCCCCCCAAACAGATTATCCCCCCCCCGCCGCAAAGCGTCTCTCCTCTCTCCCCTCCCCGCCCAAAATGTAAGGAGTTGCTTCTTAGGTTGTCCCTCTCTCTGCATACCCGACTAGGGGGGAGAGTCAAGAACTACTACCGCGGTTAAGAATGTTACTCGTCGTCTAGCCTTGCGCGGCGACACCGTCAAACTATTTGCAGAATTATTAACACAACTGCTGGTTACGTGTGTTTATCTGAGAAGTGGTTTAAAGTGACGCCCGTTAGCTACGTGGAAGGCGGCAGCCAGGGATGAGACCGCGGAGTCGGGAGGACGAGCTTGGTTCCAACCAGGCAGGTGGTGCCTACATACAGAGAGGGTGGCTCATCAGCAGTGCAATCTTACGAAGCGCGTCCACTGGGAGGGGAGAGGCCGCCTCGACCTGCCTTGCGGGGAGAGTCAGATGGTCACTCGTCCTCGTCTATGGCGAGGTGAGGGCGGGGGTGGGGGGGGGACTTGAGGAGCAACGCCTCGCTTAACTTTTTTTGGCGAGAGGGGCGGAGAGCAAGTGCCCTTCTATGGAGGAGAGATGGGCCATTAAGCTTGGCAGGCGGGAATCTGGAATCTTGAGAGGCTGTCCATTTGCCTCGAGGGCACAGCAGCCGCTGCCTCCCACTGAGCCCCCCCCACCCCGCTCAGCCCTGCAAAGCGAGCAGCCCCATATTCCAGCCGCATTGCCAGGAAATGCAAGCAGCAAGCGCCTCGCTCGCCTGTTGTGAGCCCCTTGGGCAGCTCCGTCCCTCGCACTTGCCCTTCTCGTCTCCCAAGGGCCGCAGGAGCCCTTTAAGGCTAGAAGTCACAGCGAGAGGCTTTTCGCAACAAATGCCCACACAGCGGCTAGAGTATACGTTGGGGCGGGGGCAGCTGAGGAGAGGCCTCCAGGCCCCACAACCAGCAACTTCTCATCCGCCGCCCTCCTGCTGGCTCCGCCTCATAGCCTCAGGCTGCTGGTTCAGGCAGCCTCTACTGGGGGCGAGCAGCAGCTTCCCGTTAAAGATCAAATGGAGCCGGGCTGTTCTTCATTGATTGGCTAAATGGTGTTCAACAACTGCGGGTATGGATCACAGAGGACCTTTTCCCCAGGCTGTGGGGTGAACCCTGAGGAAGGCAGGAGGTTTCCTGGAAGAGGTTTCCTTTTGTGTTGGATTTATAATGTTGTGCCCACCTTAAGTGGTGCAGTGGGGAAATGCTTGACTAACAAGCAGAAGATTGCTGGTTTGAATCCCTGCTGGTGTGTTCCCCAGACTATGGGTAACACCTATATCGGGCAGCAGCAATGTAGGAAGATGCTGCATCATCTCACACTGTGTGGGAGGAGCAACGGTGAAACCCTTCCTGTATTATACCAAAGAAAACCACAGGGCGATGTGGGTGCCAGGAGTCAAAATCGACTCGACGACACACTTTACTTTACCTTTACTCTCCAATATTGTACAGAGGAAATGAAAAAAAGGGCCATGCTTGTAATGCTTATGTTAAAATAGGACAGCCCTACTGGATCAGGCCCAAGGCCCATCCAGTCCAGTATCCTGTTTCACACAGTGGCCCACCAGATGCGAGAATCCCACAGGCAAGAGGTGAGGGCATGCCCTCTGTCCTGCTGTTGCTCCCCTGCAACTGGTATTTGGAGGCATCTTTACTCCGAGGCTGGAGGTGGCCTATAGCCATCAGACTAGTAACTATTGATAGACTTGTTCTCCGTGAATTTTTCTAAGACCCTTTATAAGCCATCCAAGCTAGTGGCCATCACCACATCTTGTGGCAGAGAATTCCATAGATTGTGTAGAATATGTCATAGATTGTGTGATTCCATAGCTGTGTAGAAAAGTACTTCCTTTTGAAGGTCCTAGATTTCCTGGCAATCGGTTTCAGGGGATGACCCCTTGTTCTTGTGTTGTGAGAGAGCAAAAAAAAATTTCTCTCTATCCACTCTCTCTATTTCATGCATAATTTTATAAATCTCTGTCATGTCTCCCTGTAGTCACCTCTCTTCCAAACCAAAAAAGTCCCAGATGCTGTAGCCTTGCCTCATAAGGAAGGTGTTGCAGGCCCCTGATTAGAATATCCAGGAGACTGCTGCCTGGTTTTCTGTCCCCACACCAGTCTCCTGGCTGCATACAATACATATTGCTGAAAACTCTATACTTTATGCTGTATTCATGTATTCTTTTCTGGTTTTTTGTTGCTTTTTTTAACGAGAAGATGCCTGTTCCTTACATTGAAGGAGGGGCTCTCAAACATGGGTCCCCAGATGAAAATGATGATTTTATCTATATGGACGCCCCATTATCTGGGTTTTATGCAAAATAAAATAACATAAAACACATAAAAACAAATGAAAATGGCTATACCAACAAATATACACTAAAAAGACTGAAGCCATTTAAACACATTTTAAAAGATGTTGGACTACAACTTCCATCACTTCCACCCACAATGGCTTTTGGACTACAACTCCCATCAATTAAAATCAAGTAGATTTTCTGTGGATCCTGGGGAATGTATAGAAAACGGACTGTAACCAGGATATTCCACCTGAAATATCCCTGGGAAAGGATCTTGGGTAGCAGAGCTAGGAAATACTCATCTTTGTCTAAGGTCTTGAATAGTTGCTGCCAGTTGAAGATAATGAATGGAGAGCTTCTATCTGGCAGCTTCATATGCTCAAAAGCACGGTGAATTCAGAACTTATTTTAGAGGGAAATTCAGAACTGTGCAATGGTATGCAAGTGCAATTTGTGCATGTAATGTGTGCTACTGCAACAACACATGTCTGTGTACAGATACTTGGTTGGCTAGAGTCTTCCATGATATTTAGAAGCCTAGTGCCAGTGTGCTTCCCAGACTGTTGCTGGAGGCAGATGCTCACTTCAGTGACAACAGCAAAAGGCATAATCTCATACTGCGCTGGAGGAAGGCAATAGTAAACTCCTCCTGTATTCTACCAAGAAAACAACAGGGCTCTGTGGTCGCCAGGAGTCAACACCAACTCGAAGGCACAATCTTTCCTTTTTTCTTTTACACAGAGTGGGAGGAAATCCTCAGAGCTGGGAATTCGACAGCAGGAAAGTGTAAATACTTTGTGGGAGGAACAATAAAGTCTGCAGGAAGTGTCTTTGGCAGAGAAAAGAGAAACGGCTACGCATCAACATGGTTTGGGTTCTAGAGAAGCCTTGATTACTCACTTTTCTTGCCAATCACTCTTTGTATCCTCTTACATCAAAACTTGGATTTTTGAACTGTTCAGATGTTCTTTCAGAAAACACCCCTTCACACTTTGTGTCTGGCTGCATATTTTTAAAAGCCTTGTGTGAATGGGTATGCTCAGAGGTTAGGATACATGCTTTTATGCAGAGAGTTCCATGTGTGTCCCCAGCATCTCTAGTAAAAAGGATTTCAGGTAGCAGCACTAGGAAAGACCTCCTCTAACTGAGACTGGAAAGCTGCAGCTGGTCAGAGCAAAAAATACTGGGCTGGATGGACTAGTGGTCTGACTATAAGATAGCTTCCAGTGTTCAATGGAAGAGTCGGAGTCTTCCTTTCGGGGGCGGGGGGGGGGCTTCCTTTCACTTTTAATGTTTCATAAAGTTTTATTTGATTAGGTTTCTTTTGTGTTTGTGTTTAGCATTTTGCAAACTGTAGGTGGATTGATGTGCCAGAGATTTCATGGCTGTGTTAAGGTGATTAGCAAATGCAAATATTTGTGCTTTTTGGTTGATGATTTCTTGGTAACCTGTCCTTTGTACAATGGATTGTACTGTTAATGCTGCACTGCAGGGAACACTGGGTGGAGATCTCCATGCAGCTCAAAGTCCAAAATGATTGGATGCATGTTGCCTGTAGCTAACATGGGCAGGGTGTCAAATAGTTTATTCCTTTGCCTTGGTTGTGGTTCAGCTGGTTGGGGTTTTTTGTTTTGCTTTCTACATTGGGGGAGATCATGTAGGGAAAAAAGGTGCTTCCTGTTTAGGGTAATGAAATTTTAATTTCGGCATAGTGACTAGAACAATCTGATTTTGTCGTATCTGAATGGGGGCAGGGAGGAGAGATGAAGCAACAGGAAGTGTGGACTTGTGCTTCCTGTTGCTCCATTCCTTGCCACCTGCTGCAGATAGGAGAGGTGGTAAAGTTTGATTCGGGGAGAGATGAGGTGTGGTGTGAGCAGGAGTTGCTGCCACTCTCCTGTTGGGTAAGGAGGGACTGAAAGGGAAAGCATCAAGGTTTGGGCTTGGGGAAATAAGTTGCTCCTCTCTCTGTGCATTTTGTGTACCAAGGAGAGAAAGGTGGGCAGGGCTTGGGAACTGAGGAGCAGAGAGTGGGTTGACTTGCTCTGGTTGGGCCAGACCTGCTCTGTGCACCCTGCCAGCTTCCTCCTAAATAGGCATACCAGTCGCCAGGTGACAACTGAAAGCAGTTGTGGAGGTTTGAGAGGTCTGCTCTTGTGAAAAATATTGCAGGGGGCAAATGTCCAGGAATATTTCAGACATAGTTGGTCATAGCCCAAACCTTGAAGAAGGCAGAAGCCTGGATGCTGCTACTCCCCCACACATAAGAGTTCCTCAAATCCCGTTTTATCGGCTCATAATTAATTTATGTCAGTAAAGGTAAAGTGTGCCGTCGAGTCAGTGTTGAGTCCTGGCGACCACAGAGCCATGTGGTTTTTCTGCAGTAGAATACAGGAAGGGTTTGCCATTGCCATCTCCCACTCAGCATGAGACGATGATGCCTTTCAGCATCTTCCTATATTGCTGCTGCCTGATATAGGGGTTTCCCATAGTCTGGGAAACATATCAGCGGGGATTTGAACCGGCAACCTCTGGCTTGCTAGTCAAGTGACTTCCCCGCTGTGCTGGCCAGAAATAATCATGGGCATGTAAAACAAGATCCCTCACCCCTTTAAAACATCACACACACCCCACCACCAACAGATGAAATTTTGATTACAGACCTATACCCCAAGTTTGGTGGGGATAATGCGGGGCAGACCTGTTGTAGTTAAAGTTCAGTTCAACAGAGACTCTCAAACAGGCTTCCTCAAACTGCGGCCCTCCAGATGTTGCTGAACTACAATTCCCATCATCCCACCTACAATAAGTTGTAGCTGGGGGTGATGGGAATTGTAGTTCAGCAGCATCTGGAGGGCCGCAGTTTGGGGAAGCCTGCGTCTCAAATAATGGTTTTAAGTTATGTTCCCTATTCTGCAAAAAAAAAAAAAAAAAAAAGTTCTCTGATGTTCAATTCATGAACTTAAGGAAGTCAATCCAGCTGGTGTTGGTTTGTCATGGATATTAAATTAGCTCTTCCAACCTTTTAGTCATTTGATTTAACTCTGGCCTGGCCTCAGAAATAGGTATGACCTAGGCCTTGATGAGAGCAATGTGACTTAAGTAACTTGTGATTAACTCTGTTCACTCGTAAGCCCTGTTCAGTTGTATATACAGAGTCCACAAGAGAACGCTGGCAAGCTCTGTGCCCCTTGCCCCCCACCCCACCCCCGGCACCAATGCACTTTGTAGGCCTACCCTACATTGTTCAAAAGTACATTGTCTGAGGAGACAAACTCAATATTTGGGAGGTATCCTCATGGGCATTTCCAGATGGCAGCTTAAAATTGCTTCCCAACAAATGCACCAAGTGTGCATTTGTATGATCTGGATTTTGACACTCTTGTATATGGGAATGTTTGCACAGCTGCAGCCTGCAATCGGTGTTCCCTCTAAGGCGCGCTCACAAGTTTTTCAATGTCCGCTCAGTTAATTTTAGATCCCACTCAGGTTGAATCAAGAAGGACCCATTCCAAATGCACATGTGCACACACTGCCTTGATACTGCACACCAGAACAAAACTCATTCTGCACAGATGGAAAAAAATTAGAGAGCACGCTGCCTGCAATTGGATCTTATCTTGACGTTTCAGGCTTAAAGCATTACATGTGCATGAGAAAGTAGTGGCTGGCAGCTCCAGCCACAATCAGTTTATTC
Source organism: Hemicordylus capensis (assembly GCF_027244095.1). Lineage (NCBI taxonomy): Eukaryota > Metazoa > Chordata > Lepidosauria > Squamata > Cordylidae > Hemicordylus > Hemicordylus capensis. The sequence continues at coordinate 197,486,196 of NC_069658.1, read as the reverse complement.
CCACTTTGAAGCCCGTTAGGGTGAGCGTAGGGTTTTACACCACTGCCTCCCTTGCTCAACGATTTTGGAGTGTTTCTCAACGATTTTGGAGTCATGGACCAGTACATTCTTCATGCTCAGTTTCCTGGACCAGCAGTTAGTAAAGGGGCCACCCCCCTCGCTGCCACCTCCTACCCCCAGTGATGTCATGTGCAAAGGGGGCAGGGACCAGGGTCCACGGAGCCCAGGCGAGCTCTCCAGAGCTCATTTCTAGGCAGGCAGCCCTCTCTGCTGGTTAACGTTCATTTCGCTTCCTCAAAATGAACATTATCCGGTGGCGAGGGCTGCCTGGAAATGAGCTTCAGGGAGCTCTTGGTGCGGCCCCTGCTGGCCCAGAATTGGGTTGTGTGGTTTTTTTTGCAGGGGGGTGACTTTTATTAGTGATGCCTCACAGACTGGTACCTAATGCCTCACGGACCGGCACTGGTCCGCGGACTGGTGGTTGAGAAACACTGGTCTAGAAAGCACCCATGACTGGGAATGCTTTTGCAGGGTGTCCAGTGTTCTAATCATTGCATTTGTTTCCTCAGACAAAACACTGTATCTGTGGAGAGTGGGGAGGTGTGGCTTAAAAGCTCATTGTCATGAGGTGGGGCTTACTAGTGCATTCTCATGTACACTGTGCCTGGTATAGCATGCAGGCTTTGAGTCACGACTGAGCTGGGCTTAACTTAGTCAAGAAGACTAAGCTTTAGCTGGACTGGGCTGAGCACACGTTCCTTGCTATCCCATCCAGGACATGGATCTCTTTCTAATATTCCTTCTCTCTCTTCTCTCGCCCATTCCCCACCCCTACTCTCCAGGATGCGTCCGGTCCAAAAGTCCTTGTGTGTGCTGATGGTGCTGACGGCATCTCTGGCGTTTCTCTACCTTCACGTGTGGTCACAAAAACCCTACAGTGTAGTGGACCTACGAAATCGGCCTGACCGAGCACCTGAGCAGTTGTTGAAGGACCACCTCCTGGTGCCTGACAAGAAATATGCACACATTGCTTTCCGGATCAAAGAGGAGATTCTGGAGTAAGCCCCTTTCCCAGATGTTCGCTACCTGTCCTGATTTATCAGGGATAGTTCCACTCTTTTTTTTGTTTAAATCAGGGCCGGTACCATCATAGTTCTTATTTTGTCTTTTGTGGAAATGTTGTGTATGCACCTTTAAAATAATTCTGCTTGTTTCAGCCCATTGTCTAGATATTGAGAAGGTAAATCTCTAAAGATAGAGACGGCTTGCGTGTACGTCAGTGACCATAAGGTGCCACAACCACCGCTTCCCTTCTTTCATTTCCCCCAGCCAGGACTGGCTCCAGGTGTTCAGGGCCCAAAGCAGGCTACCTTGCATGGGCTCCATCCTATCTACCCCTCAGGTTTATGATGTGCGAGATCAGAAAGAGAAGGTGACAATGAAGTGGCTAAGCCAAGAAGGTGGCTCTGTTACCTCTGCATAAGGACTATGGGTACAGAGATGGTCTTGGAGATTGGCTATGGGCCCTTCTGAGCGACCTTGGCAGTTGTTCAATGGTTACAACCCCAGACTCCTGCTCTGCTTCCAACCAGCTTCCCAGATGCAAAATGTGGCTCACTGTGTTTCGCTTGCACCCTTTCATACATGACAAGCAGCTCATTTGTGAACTCTGTTAGGGTTGTTGGCCAACAATTAATTTTAAGGCAGAGATGTTTCCGCAATGCTTATTTGTATGTTTCCATCCCGTTACAGACTTCTTCCTAAGAATTCCTGTAAATGTGAAGTGGAACCTAGTATGAACCTCCCCTTCCAGAAACATTTCTTTGGTCATGGCTGGTCTCTGGAATTTGCTAATGTGTTCAACCCTGCAGAGCTGCCAGAGATCAACAGCATGCGAGAACAGGAGTACCGCCGTTACCGGGAGAGGTGAGCTCCACCCAAGGCTGGGTGCAGTTTTCATTCATACCTAAAAGGAGCAAAAATTTGGTGCATCACAGAATTAAACATTCTGAGGCTTGGCTGGCTTTTTCCCCTGAGTAGGAGATCCTCAGGATGGTAGTGAACTGAGCATGCTCGAGACAGAACTGGACTACGTTGACTTGTTTGTGGGCGTAGCCTCCTCCTTCCTAACCCCAGTTCCAGTTCTGTCTTGCTCGGGGTAGGATGTTTTAGGAGAGAGCTCATGCAGTTAAGCCTTTGCTTCAGTTTGTTTTATTTATTCTCCTTAATGACCAGCCTCTGGCTATTGAGGGAAACAGGAGTCACAACTCTTGGGTCTGTGCCTGCCTGGTGGTTTCCCCCCCCCTCCCCCCCCCCTTCCTCTCCTCTTGGCTCTGCAAGGGTGGGGAAGGGAGCTGCCTCTATTTGGAGCCAGCAAACAAACAATCAGATAAGATTTCCTACTCAAGTTAATTCTTTTAGCTTGCATTCGGCTTGATTGGCTACTTACTAAAGTATTTGCATTTGTTTGGAGGGGTCCTGGTCAGAAGAACTCTTTCAGGGCTCAGGCTTCTCAGCTGCACGTGTTTTCTCAGCTCTTGTTGTTGCCACGCCTTAGTCCAGCATGACTGCTTCAGATTCCCCCTGCAGCCTCAGGCTCAGACAATGGGGACAGGGACCTTGGGGGGGCACTTAGCCAAAACCCCCAAGAGGTCCAGGCGCAGTGGACGCCAAGAAATAGAGGCGCCAGCCTGAGTGAGTCCTTCCAACGTACTTTTAAGGGAGCGCCTGTTGATTCAGGTGGCCAGCTGGAAATCAAAAGCGAAAGCAACCCAATGGTGCCAAGTGGAAGGCTGGATCAAACAAGCGCCTTCGCTTTGAGGGAGATGACCAGAGCCCGGTGGGCACTATCCTGGCATCTCATCCTCCGGCCATTGGGGCCTCAGCGTTTGAGGGGGAACCGGCTGGTCCGCGCATTCCCTCCACGCTGCATGATGGATTGCTCACACGCTCCCCGCACAGCCTCAGCAGTCACCGCTGTAAGTATAGACCTTTTCTCACCCAGGATTCTCAATGGCTGTGTGAGTTTTTTTGGAGCAGTGGGAGGAAAGTGGTCTTGTGGCAGCAGTCATGAATTTTCCCCTTTGCTAAGCAGGGTCCACCATGGTTTGCATTTGAATGGGAGACTGAGTGCTGTAAGATATAAATGTTTTCCATTGAGCCACCTACAGCCTCGCTTGCTACTCTCCTAGCATGGCCGTTACCAGTTCTGCGGGTGCCTCACCCCTTACACGCTGGGACACGCGTGACTCCCAAGTTGTTTCCACCATCGCTTAAACCCAGCCCATGGCTCAGGGGTTTTTTCCTCTGTATGAGCGTGGTTGGTGTATGCCCAGATTTTTTGCCATGCAAAACCAAGAGAAGGCGCAGGGATTCTTTCCCCTCTTCCTCCCACCCCCGCTGGTGGAACAGGAGTTGTTAACACCCCATGCTTCCTAGTGGAGCCAGTGTGGTTTAGTGGTTAGAGTGCTGGACTAGGACCGGGCAGACCCGAGTTCAAATCCCCATTCAGCCATGATTCTAGCTGGGTGACTCTGGGCCAGTCACTTCTTGCTCAGCCTGGCCTACCTCACAGGGTTGTTGTGAGAGAGAAATTTAAGTATGTAGTACACTGCTCTGGGCTCCTTGGAAGAAGAGCGAGATATAAATGTAATAATAATACTAATAAGGCGGCCTTCCGGTCCCACACTGGGTCAACTTGCACCATTCCCCTTTTCCCTTCCCCCCAGTCACCTCAAGTGGTGCAGCAGGGAAATGCTTGATTAACAGGCAGAAGGGTGCCAGCTCAAATCCCCGCGGGTAGCTATACAGTTACCAGTGATTTACGAAGAGCCTGAAAGGCATCACCTCGTACCCTCCCCTTCCCCAAAGACCAGGGAGGCCTACCGCCCAGTTACCACCTGACCATCAGTCAGAAAAAGGGGCTCCTTGCAATCTCTGCCTCTGGACCCTACTGGGCCATTGAAGCCAGACAAGGACGAAGGGGAATTATCAGGGGGGGATGTGATGCCGCCCATTTCTAACTCTGCCAGACTTTTTCCCTTAGCAGAACTCGGAAGGTTTTCCTGTCTAAGGCACAGCGCACAATCAGTGCTGTCTCCCCGTCGGAAACTGCAGAGCCGTCTTCGCCCCTGGACTAACAAGTTTTCCCTGCAGCTGATCCGGTAACATCCACAGTTACATTCCCCCCTCTATTTCGCAGGGTGATGTGTGTGGAGTGGCAGCGCTCTGCCTCAGCCAAACCGATGGTTGACCTCCCCAAGCAACATTTCCAGTCCCAGGGGACCCCTCAAAACCTTTGGCCATGCCTAAGGTTGTCCCTTCCGGGGGCTCAATTGGTCTCCTACACTCATAGGACAGGGACCTCTCTAGCCCCAGGACGACAGGCGCTGATACTCCCTTCTCTTGAAGGTCCGAGACGCCTTCAGCCACGTCCCTCAAGTTATGCACCACCAACCCCATCTTGCTCGAGCGTTCGACTCTGGACCAAGGCACTGTTCAAGATGGTCCCTCCCGACCAGCCTAAGGTTTCACCAGGGCATTAACTAAATGAACAAGACTGCTGCTCTTAGAGCCAAGTCTAGCTTAGATTGTACACAGTCGAGCCATAGCAGTGGGCGTGGCTGTATACAGGTCATCTTGGCTTAAGACCTGAAATGCTGACGATTATTCTATGTTTCCTTTGATTACTGCTCCATTTGTGGGAGCTACCCCTTTTGGTCCCACTTAGACCCAGTTTTTGGTCAAAACATGGGATAAGAGTAGGCTATGTCTTCTCCACACAGAGAGCCCAATGGATCCCCCGTAGTTGGTCCGGTTCCCTATCACCCTTACAGGCAACACTACTTCACACCAATTCCATTGGTACAGCTCTCTGCCGGGAGGCTGAGTGCGCAGACTTAGTGGCCAAGGGCTACAAAGATGCTTTTCTGTCAGAAGGTTCAGATTTCGTAATAGTGTATTATATAGGAAAGTATAACAGGATGGTATCAGAGTTCTAAACTTAATTGCCTACTATGAAGCCTCGCATCTTAGGGATATTTTGTGGTTAATAGTAGACCTGGAAAAGTTCTGGGTGAAGATGAAGGTTCCCGAGGATCATCTTGGTAATTTCAACAACCAGTTATTGATATTTGAATTTATTAAGAGTTCTAAATCTGTTACAAATCCACCTTAAGTACCACCTTTAAGATCTGGGGGATTTGGTATAAAATTTTTGCCCTCCCATATTTCCCCTTGTTAACCATTTGTAGTCATCCCAAATTTCCAACTTTTGACTCTCCCTCCCGATTACTTGATGTCTGGGAGGTATCACACAATAGATTTAAGGATTTTTATTATTTCAATACGCCAATTGATTAGAACCATTTTGGGAGAAGTTTATGAATAAGCATTGCTCTTGGTTAAATTTTCTTCAGTTTCACTCCTCTATTTTACATCCTGATATAGTTAAGCAAGCTAATAGGAGTTTGACTATGTTTGTGGAATTAATATTAAAGGCTTCAGAAGACTCTTAAGGGCCTGATTTCTAGATTATAGGAGATTTTAATAAGCCAATCATCTGATCCATTAACTGGCCTTAAGTTGGCTTGGGAAAATGACCTACAGCAAACTATTAGCGACTTACTGTGGAAAGGAATACCAAAATGGAAGCTGGTGTTTTCTACCTCTTCCTGAATTAGAGAGTATTTTGTTAAGCTCTCTCTCAGGTGGTATTTGACCCCTTCTAGAGCAGCCCACATCAATCAGAGTCTGTCCCCATGATGTTGGAATGGCTGTTGTGATAGGGGTACATACTCCATTTATGCTGGTCTTGTTCTGCTTTTGGGCAGAGTTGCCTCTATTACATATATTTTCAGAAGTTAGTTTGACATTATCACCTAAGGAGCTTATAGTTTTTATGTTAACTGAGGCTGGACTTTCCATTGCACTACGTTGGAAGCATAAAACTATGTCGTTGACTTCTTGGCACCAGTCTTTGTGGCACATTACCATATCTGGGAAAAATTGACTCATATTATTCATCTTCGAACAGATCAAGCTAATTCTCCTGATTTTTCTTTAGGATCTGGTCAGTTTTATTCTGTTCACAAATCAAGATAATTGTAATTATTCTCCTCCATCTAATTACTTACATATCTGGAAGGATGGTTAATGGATGTTTTTATGTATCGGTCTTACTATTAGGGGCATGTATTGTCTGAAAGAAAGAAAGAAAGAAACTACAGGTCTAAGACACCATTCTGGCTTCAGACACCAATCAACCAATTGAATATATCAAGCCTCCTGGCTCGCCTTCCGCAGAGGGTTGATCTCACAAAGAGAGATCCACTCCCCACAGGGGTGCCTAAGGTCCTCACCTTTCTCCAGGCCGGCCTAGACCTTCCTCTGCAACCAAGCACCCTGAGGCACCAAGCCTCCTCATTAGCCTTGGTTTTGCCATTTTTTCTTCCACTGACTTGGGCCAACCGAACCTGCGCCCACTCATACAAATTCCTGGGGGAGCGACACACCTATCTCCTCTCTAGTCAGGCGTTCTTTGCCTGGAACTTCAACTGAGTTCCTAAACGCTCTCACGAAGGACTCCTTCGAGCCCATTGCTACCAGTCCACTGAAGCTCTTGTCTTATAAGGCCCTCTTCCTGGTAGCTATTACCTTGGCTCAAGGGTTTCTGAGCTAGGTACCCTCTTGGCACAGAAGGTATATTGCACCTTCCAGCTAGATGCAGTGCATCATGGCCTGAACACCACCTCCCTCCCAAAATGTCAATTCTCACTTTCATAGATCCAGAGTTGACATTCTTCCTTCATTCGGCCTTTCCCCTGTCCAGCCAGGGGAATGATTGTAGCACAACCTGATGGGCCCAGGGCTTGGCGTTCATCGCACCAGACACATTCACAAGTCCAACACCCTCCTTGTCTTTTTCCGTCTCTCCTCTTTGGGGAACAGAGTTTCTAAGGGCACCTCGACTGGCAGGATCGGATCATGCATTCACCTGGCCTACTCGGATCTCAACATTCGGTTCATGGCGCGATCGACCAGAGGCACAGCTACCTTTGCGGCCTTTTTTCAGCCCATCCCACTATCGGGAATCTGCAAGGCAGCAGCACTTGGCCTTCCGCTGCTCCGTTCCCCTAGGCACTATAAGGTTCTGACCACTCAGCGGCACAGGCAGCCTTGGGGCGCACGGTGCTTTGACAAGGGGTTTGAATACATCCTTCCCATCCCAGGGATTAGTGTCTTCAGCTTGGGCACGTCCCATCCTGAGGATCTCCTACTCAGGGGGAAAAGGAACATTGGTCTTACCGTGAAGGGTTCTTTTTCCCTGTAGTAGGAGATCCTCAGCCCCACCCGGATGTATTTTCGGGAGGTAGAGATGCACAGATGGTTAACGGGGCCAACTGAAGGATGGGCCTGATTGGGGACGGAGGCAGTCCCTCAGGAGTAGACTCCTAGGCTGTTTTTTTGCACTTGTCTGTCTTATTCTCTAACCTCTTGTCCGAGTTCTTCCCACTTTTTTCTTTACCTACAGCTTACAGAGTACTTACACAGAGCTCTCTCCACTCGACATACCACCTCGCTCAACAGCCCTGGAACTGGGGTTAGGACGGAGGAGGCTACGCCCACAAACAAGTCACGTGGTCCAGTTCTGTCTCGAGCATGCTCAGTTCACTACCATCCTGAGGATCTCCTACTACAGGGAAAAAGAACCCTTCACGGTAAGACCAATGTTCCTTTCTAAAAGAAAAGCACTCTGACAGAATAACAGAAAAATCTGTTATTTTGGCCATAATTGAGCATGGTGAGAATGTTATAAACCAAGCCATTGAATTTTTTAACCCAACAGAAAGGCCACTAGCAATTAACCTGGACCAATCTCTGTTTGTGTCAGCAAAATTTGTTCAGTGGATGGGGCAGACACTCATGGTAAATGTGTGTGTTGGCTAGGAGATTTGTACTTGGGAATTCTTTGCAATTCCAACAGATCAAGCTTCACGAGCAAGAAAACAAAATGTTTAAAGGATCTGGTGGTACAATTACGCTTGCTGAAAAACAAAAAAAAAATCCACTTGCTTTCTGATTCTGCATGCTCTCTGACCCAGAACTTGGCCAAACTTTTGAAACATGGGTATTTCCTTGATGACACAATCCATCCCACCCATAACCTTCTGTTTCATAAGCAAGGAGAAACCCATTTCTGGATGACTTCCCAGACTCTGTCATCCTTTAGAGATGGGATTCAGCTGATGAATCTCAAACCAGAAGATACCATCAAAAACCAGTCCTAGGATTTTCCAGAAGAATGTCATTGAGAATCACATATAAAGTATGCATTGCATGATGCTTGTCAAACAGAATTCCCTAACTTATTTTAGGAGCTTGCTACACAAAATGATTGCAGAAGCCTAGGTGTATGTTGTCTTCTATTTCCTGTCCTCTGTTAGGAAACAAAACCACATTTGATTGCTATGCAGACAAAGTTTTTTGAAGTGCAACATGCCAAGGAAGCAGACTTTGTGTGGGCGATGTATTTATGTAAGAAACTTTCATTAATGAAAATCGTCCAACTGGAACACTAAAAGCCCAGTAAACTTCAGATTTTGACTGATAAGGAAGGAGTATTTCAGGTTTGCATTTCTGACAGTTTGAAGTAACTAGCCTAGGGAGCAAGAGGTTGCTGGTTTGAATCCCTGCTAGTATGTTTCCTAGACTATGGGAAACACCTATATCGGGCAGCAGCAATATAGGAAGATCCTGAAAGGCATCATATTGCGTGGGAGATGGCAATGGTAAACCCCTCCTGTATTCTACCAGGAAAACCACAAGGCTCTGTGGGTGCCAGGAGTCGACGGCACAACTTTACCCTGGAGAAAAAAGGCAAGATAAAAGGGTGTGCTCAGGAAACTGTCACATCAAATAAATACCCGGCAAGTAGATGAATTTCCTTCGTGTCTTGCTGAACAAACAGGAGCTGATTTTGCTGCCACACATGAACCAGGCAAAACTAAATTGCAGAAGAGAAACCTGTAATATTGGTGGAGTTGAAAATACCAATGCATAGTTGCCATCATGAAGAAACATATATCAGGCAGCACTAGATCCTTTAAAGAAGGGGAGTAAATTTTTACTTATCTTCAGTGTATATGTGGTGTTTGGCAGTGCCCCCAAAGTGGCTCATAGCATAATTGGAAACACAACCTAAAAATAAACTAGACAACAGTTAAAAATGGGAAGAAAACCAAAATAGCAACACTTGTAGTGTCATCCAGTTCCAAAAGCCTGATAGAACAGACTGTTTTTGACCAGTCATTGGAGGGATTGGGACACATGAGCCTGCCAGGTGAGGCATTTCTGAAACTTGAGTATTTCTACAGAGAAGACCCTCTCTCCTGTGCTTGCCAACCAAACCTCAGCAAGTGTCTGCACAAATCCAGGTGTATAATTGCCATCATGGGGAATCTGATATTGGGATGGTGGATCATGTATCTAATGCTTTGGGCTGTAGTGCTAAAACTGCCCAGCTATGCACCATAGGGCTACCTAATGACGCAGCGGGGAAGCAACCTGCCTAGAGAGCAGGAGGCTGTTGGTTCAAATTCCCACTGGTGTGTTTCCCCCCCCCCTTCAATTCAATATTTATTGATTTTAACAATAATAATATTCATTCATAACAAACAAAATAAACATAAATGGACTTCCCGCGCACCTCTCTTCGTGAAACATCAGTTATAAAGTTTACCCTTGCTATAATAATAATTCAAGACATAAATTTGAACCCTTATAAACACAGTTAATCTATCCAACCTGCATTTTTTTTCTAAATTTCAAATCCAGCTGTAAGATCTATAGTAGGGAAATAGTTTTTTAAATACAACAAAAATGGTTTCCAATCTTCTTTAAAAGATTCTAAGTTTTGGTCTCTTATCAGTGTTGTAAGTTTTGCCATCTCCGCATATTCCAAATTTTTTATCAGCCAATCTTCTTTTGAAGGCAGTTCATTACTCTTCCATTTCTGTGCGTATATTATTCTGGCCACCGTAGAAGCATACATGAAGAATGTTAAGTTATTTGTAGAAATTACTCCTTGTGTTATTCCCAGCAGGAAGGATTCTGGCTTCTTAAGAAATGTCATTTTAAATATTTTCTTTAACTCATTATATATCATATACTGGTGTGTTTCCTAAAACATGGGAAACTCCTATATCGGGCAGCAGCGATATAGGAAGATGCTGAAAGGCATCATCTCATACTGCGCGGAAGGAGGCAATGGTAAACCACTTCTGTATTCTACCAAGAAAAGCACATGGCTCTGTGGTCGCCAGAAGTCGACACAGACTCGACGGCACAATCCTTTATGCACCACAGGCATAGATGTGGTTGTCATTTTTGTTGGCAGATTCAGTGGTTGCCATTTTTGTTGGCAGATTCAGTGATTGAACTAGTCAATCCCTTGTAAATCCTTTGGCATTGAAAGGTACCTCTGCTTTTATTGCATCAATAACATAGGTTTATGACTCCTGAGGATGTTGATGAGCTGATTAGAACAATGCGGCCTACCACCTATTCTCTTGACCCTTGCCTGACCTGGCATATACTATCTGTCAGAGGGGTTGTTGTAGAAGGCCTGGTAGAGATTATAAATGCTTCTCTGAGGGAAGGCAGGATGCCTCCTTGTCTTAAGGAGGCAATTATTGGGCCACCAGGGTAGAAGCCTACCTTGGATCCCTCAGAGTTAAGCAAATGTAGGCCTGTCTCCAACCTTCCGTGGCTGGGCAAGGTAATTGAGCGAGTGGTGGCCTCCCAGCTCCAGACAGTCTTGGAGGAAACTGATTATCTAGACCCATTTCAGACTGGCTTTCGGGCAGGCTATGGGGTGGAGACTTCCTTAGTCAGCCTGATGGATGATCTTCAATTGGGAATTAACAGAGGAAATGTGACTCTGTTGGTCCTTTTGGATCTCTCGGCGGCTTTTGATACTGTCAACCATAGTATCCTTCTGGAGCGTCTGAGGGGGTTGTGAGTGGGAGGCACTGCTTTGCAGTGGTTCTGCTCCTACCTCTTGGGTAGATTCCAAATGGTGGAGTCTGTTGTTCTTCAAAATCTGAACTTTTGTATGGTGTCCTTCAGGGCTCCATATTGTCTCTGATGTTTAACATTTACATGAAACTGCTGGGAGAGATCATCAGGAAATTTGGTGCAGGGCGCTATCAGTGATGACACCCAAATTTATTTCTTCATGTCATCACCATCAGGAGAAGGTATAAACCCCCTAAATGCCTGCCTGGAGGCGGTGATGGGCTGGATGAGGGATAACAAACTGAGACTGAATCCAGATAAGATGGAGGTACTCATTGTGCGGGATTGAAACTTGGGAGATGAGTTTGATCTGCCTGTTCTGGATGGGGGTCGTACTTCCCCGGAAGGAACAGGCATGCAGTCTGGGAGTGCTTCTGGATCCGAGCCTCTCCCTAGTGTTTCAGGTTGAGGCAGTGGCCAGAAGTGCCTTCTATCAGCTACAGCTGATACGCCAACTGCATCCGTTTCTTGAGATAAACTATCTCAGAACGGTGGTACATATGCTGGTAACCCCCAGACTGGATTACTGCAATGCCCTCTATGGGGGGCTGCCCTTGTATGTAGTCCAGAAACTACAGTTAGTCCAGAATGCGGCAGCCAGGCTGGTTTCTGGGTCGTCTCGGAGAGACCGTGTTACTCCCTTATTGAAAGAGCAACACTGGCTGCCGATAAGTTTCCTGACAAAATACAACGTGTTGGTTATAACCTATAAAGCCTTAAACAGCTTGGGCCCTGGGTATTTAAGAGAACGTATTCTTAGTCATGAACCCCACCACCCATTGAGATCATCAGGAGAGGTCTGTCTGCAATTGCCACTGGCTCGTCTGGTGGCTACTCGGGTCTGAGCCTTCTTCGCTGCTGCAGGGAATGCGCTCCCTGCTGAAATAAGAGCCTCCCCATCTCTGGCAACTTTTTAAAAGTCTTTAAAGATTCATTTGTTCACCCAGGCTTTTAATTAAATATTTTTAATAGTTTTAACATTGTTTTAAATTTAAAAAATTGTAATGTGTTAACTTTTGTTCATTTTGTTTTAACTAATGTTTTAACTTTTTCCATTGTCATTTGTTTTGCTTTGTTGTAAACCGCCCAGAGATGTAAGTTTTGGGCAGTATAAAAACATTTATTTATTTATTATTTATTATATTTCTATATCTCCTGATATGTACATCTCTAAGCGGTGTACAAAATTTAAAATATTTAAAAGTCACAAATTAAAATACAGGACAATAAAAACAATAGAATAAAATAGTTATTAAAACAAGTTTTTAAAATTATTAAAAATTCTAATTAAAAGCCTGTGAAAACAGGAGAGTCCTGAGGTTCTTCCCCAAAACAGAGAAGGAGATACTCTTATTTCAGTAGGGAGCATATTCCAAAGCCCTGGGGCAGCCACAGAGAAAGCCCAGTCATGGGTCACCACCAAACGAGCTGGTGGCATCCGTAACCGGACCTCTAAAATATGTTAAGACATCAAGAGCATTGCCCGTGTTCCACACACTTTCAGACTGTGGAGCAACATCCTCCTTCATGGGCATGGCAATGGCAAAAGATCAACTTGGCAGTCATACTAAGCCTTGATTTCCTTATGGAAGTTCTTCAATTAAAAATGTTCTTGCAGCCACCAGGATGAGTGTGCAACTAATCTGCCAGCCCTCTAAATGGCTACACAGGCTCCAATCATTTTTAAAACCTGGTAAGGCTGACTGTTGTCATCTTAGGACAAAACGACTCCTCTCTGCTCTGTGAACAAGGCTAGAATGAATCTCTTCTTCCAGAAAACTCAAGCTGTCGACAAACAGCCACCCACTCACAAATCTCTGCTTTAGCAGGCTTGACGGGCTGTCTTTCAAGCTGGAATTTGGATTGTGAGTGCTATGTTGTCACTCTAGCTGACAATCCCTTTCAACCAAAGTGCATAGATCCCGGGAGAGAATTTGGATAACAACTGCAGAAGTCTAAAATGCTGAGCAAGTGTTTCTCAAATACGAGAGATAATATTCCAGCCTAAGTTTTCATTCTTATGGTATCGCCCACCCCACAAAATCTCCATGGTGTTTTGTTTTATGCAATGGCAATAAGAAATAAAAATAAAGCTGAAATCCTAGGAAACTGCCTTATACTGAGTCAGGCCACTGGTTCATCCAGCTCAGTACTATCTACATCAGGGCGGCACACCTTTGGCCCTCCAGCTGTGTTTGGACTACAACTCCCTTGTCCCTTCATTCCTAGCCCCAGTGGCCAATAGTAAGGGATGATGGGAGTTGTAGTCTAACATCTGCAGGAGGGCTGGAGTTGTGCAGCCCTGTTCTACATGGAGTAGCTTGCAGTCTGTCCAAGGTTTCAGGAAGGAGACTTTCCTAGCCCTACTTGGTAATGCCTCCAGGGAGGGAACCTGGGACCTTCTGCATGCAAAACAGAGGCTCTGCCACTCGGCTGTGCAATTCCACCCCTAAGGGGAATATCTTACAGCAGACAGTGGCTGCATGTCGTCACCCATCCATAAGCAAACCAGGACAGACCCTGTTCAACCAAGATTATTCGTGCTTGCTTCCCCATAATCCTAAACACACTTGCCTGACATGAGGAAAATTACTCAAAGTAGTCCCATTGAAATTGGGCAACTTTCAAAAGGGACTAGTCGGAGTAATTTTGCTCACATGCTCTGTTGGGACGGACTTCTGAGTAAGTTGAAGTGGCTCCTCATTTTTGCCACCCCATTTTCAGGTGGTAGTAATGGGGGTGATTTTGGCAATTTTATTGGAAGGGACAGCAAATGGGGTGAAAGATTTTTTTTGGGGGGGGGTCTTATCAGTGGGTGGTGGTGGCAGCCACCTCTTCCCCTCCCCTTTTGTCTTCTGCCGGTTCTGCCTCTTCAGTGGTGCCCCTTTCAATGGGCAGTAGCAACTTCAGTGATAGTGTATACCATTCTTCCCCCAGAATATCCCTGTAGTGATGCTGTGTCATTCACTGATAAGCCCCTGGTGACTCTGTTCTCCCCCCCCGCCACACACACACGGAAATATAGGAACATAGGGACATTGGAAGCTACCATATACTGAGTCAGACCATTGGTCTATCTAGCTCAGTATTGTCTTCACAGACTGGCAGCAGCTTCTCCAAAGTTGCAGGCAGGAATCTCTCTCAGCCCTATCTTGGAGAAGCCAGGAAGGGAACTTGGAACCTTCTGCTCTTCCCAGAGCGGCTTCATCCCCCGAGGGGAATATCTTGCAGTGCTCACACATCAAGTCTCCCATTCAGATGCAACCAGGGCAGACCCTGCTTAGCTATGGGGACAAGTCATGCTTGCTACCACAAGACCAGCTCTCCTTGAACATAGGATGCTGCCATATACTGAGTCAGACCATTGGTCTATCTAGCTCAGTATTGTCTACACAGACTGGCAGCGGCTTCTCCAAGAGGGTAGGCAGGAATCTCTCTCAGCCCTATCTTGGAACTGCCGCCAGGGAGGGAACTTGGAACCTAGATGCTCCTCCCAGAGCAGCTTCATCCCCCGAGGGGAATATCTTGCAGTGCTCACACACCAAGTCTCCCATTCAGATGCAACCAGGGCAGACCCTGCTTAGCTATGGGGACAAGTCATGCTTGCTACCACAAGACCAGCTCTCCTCTCCTTGAGAATATAAATGGATAACTTCTGGTTCAGCCAGAAGGAAGGATACTTAGGATGTTTATGCAACTGCAATCTTAAGCCTACTTCTGTGGAAAAAACATGAATGTGGTGGGGTTACTTCTGAGCAGACATACTATGGCCTGGGTCATCTTAGGGTTGGCTCTTCCTAACTGTTAAAAGTCAAAGTGGCAAGTCAAGTGACAGATACCCACAAACTAATATGTGTTGTGCATTTCTGTTCCTTTAATTGCCCCGACAACAAGGTGTTTTGGCAAGCACAGAGGCATTTGTGCTTGTCAAACGTCCCTTACGTGTTGTCCTTAAAAGCCGAGGAATACTTCCAAGGCCACCTGGTGGCAACTCAAGCCTTTCTTCCTTCCAGATCCCAGTCCTCAGCTGACCAGCTCCTCATAGTCCAAGCCAACTCTCCACTGGAGTATCCAGCCCAAGGGGTGGAAGTCCGGCCCCTCCAGACCACCCTCATCCCAGGTGAGAGTTTCTTCCTTGAGTTTCCAAGAGAACCATGTGGCGGCAGGGGAGGGGGAGGGCAGAAGGATGTGCCAGTGTGCTTGGCAGAGCAACTTCTCACGCTGGTCAACACTCCCCTAACCTCCGTGAATCTTTTCATTCCCCAGGTCTGAGTTTACAGGCAGCTGACAGAACATTGTACCGGGTAAGATATCTGCGGCACAAAGATCAGGTTGTTTCCTCATCCTTGTTGGTTGCTGACTCTCATGGCTCCTTGCAGAAATTGGTGGTTTGCAAGTGAGAGCCAGTTGAAATGCAGCACTGTTATATGCTCGAATGCTGAAGGGGGAAAGCCCTCCCTGTATGTAGAAAATGCCAGAGGGAGAGGCCCAGCCTAGGCCTCTCCTCCCTACTTTATTTTTCTGCATGAACAGAAGTTTGTGTTGTGTGTGTGGTAACGCACTTGAATATGCACACCTTTGCCTGTGACCGGAAATGCTGTAATCCAGAAAATATCTTGCCTCTTGATTCCACTGAAAGAAGAAACTAGCCTTGTGTCCTTGACAAATTACTAGCCTGTTTTATTTCTTTTGTGTTGTCTCTGATGAAACAGCTGAGATTATGAACCACAAAGGCTTTGGAGGGTGGGTGTGATGATTGCTTGTTTGAATTATCAAAAAGGCAGCTAGTCAGAATTCCCTCTAACAGGGATTCCCAGATGTTCTTAACTACAACTCCCAGAATCCTCCAGCAAAAGCCATTGCAGCTGGGGATTCTGGGAGTTGTGGTCAACAACATCTGGAAATCCCTGTTACAGGGAGCACTGCAGGTAGGGTTTGAGAACGTTCAGATGGCATCAGCAGAAGGCTCCACTCTGTTTGCACCTTGCTGAGTTGCTTCTCCTAACCCATGGTCTCCACTTGTTCCCCAACCCTCATGCATTCCTATTACTACTCCCTTTTCCCTACCCTCCTCCTAGACTTCTTGCTGCAAAACTTCAAATTCTGCAGAAATTAACATATCTGGGTTAGTCCCCCCCCCACTTGAACAAGCATGTACCATGAGCTGCATGCTGTTGAGTCGGCCCACTGGCCCACCTAGCTCAATATTGTTCACACTGGCATTGGCTTTCCGAGGTTTCTGGCAGGAGTCTTTCCTAGCCCTGTGTTGAGATGCCAGTAATTGGATCTGTAAACTTCTGCATTCAAAGCGTATGCTCCAACACCATCCAGATTTGCTTATGTACATATTACAGTACAGAGTACGAACAGGTGTAGTTGCATTTGATCTATGAAGTGTCCTAAAAGAGTCCAGTTCTATTCCTAGTGAATCATTCACAGCTAGATCCTAAAATCTGCCAGCTCCTTCTGCACCTGACCCCTGGCATCCTTCTGCTTCTCTGGCAGGTCAACCTGACAGCTACTATGGGCACCTTTGATGTGGCGGCTGAAGTGGACGGGGTTAAGGTGGAAGGGGAGGGGGAAATGCACCTCATCATGTCGGGCTCCCAGCTGGACAACCTCAACCGGCAAATGCAGTTTGTCACCTACACCAACACACTCTTCCATCCCAACACAGCTGACATAGGTGGGTATGGAGACGGAGTCACCGGAGCAGCAGTACACCGCATTGGGATTTCAGTGCAGGGAACTGAAGGGCAGGATGGCTCTGAAGGCATCCTGGAAAGAACTTCCACAGAGACCCAAGGGAATTGCAACAAGGCACTGGAAACAAGACAGGGGTGGGAATAAAAGAAAACCCCAGAGCCAAGGGCTCTCAAGCTTGGACCCCCAGGTGTGGTTGGACCACAGCTCTCCTCCTTCCCAGCCATAGTGGCCTTTCGACTTCTAGTCCAACTACAACTGGGGACCCAAGTTGAAGAACTCCTGCATTATAGGGCTGCAAGTGGAGGCTTTGAGGCAGGTCGGGTCTTCTAAAGAATGCAACAGAAGTGTCCCAACCCTAACCCTGTCTCTTGTGGGGTGGGGGAGGCTACAGTGACCCACAGAGCCTTTGTAGCTTGGTGGCTCAAAATGTAAGCTGTGAGGCAGCAAGTCACCAGTTTGAATCTTGCCTCTGCGATTAGGTGACTTGGGCAAACTACTATCTCTCCGTTTGTTGTACTGATTATTGTGTATTCAAAGTGCTCTGAACATTCAACGACAACAAAAACCCAACACCCACTATATAGTTCATGATCAGTAGAATCCCTTTCTCCCAGGAGTTCATTGGAGTTTTTTTTTTTTTTTTTTTTAAGCTTAAGACCTCTTTGTATGTGGTGGCAGGAGTAAGTAGAGGAATTATTTAATCTTTGCTATATTCTCTCTGTCCATTAGCTTTCTATCCCACTTCTTAACCAGAGTCCCCAAAGCAGCTCAGAAGGTTAATAAAATGTAGTAAACGCATTAAAAGCCCTTTGCCCAAAATACAACCAAGTGATCTGGGTGGAGCATGAATAGGCATTTGATGTTGCCCCTGCATGCCTTCCTCTTCAAAGGACAAAAATCTGCAATAGATTCTTGTGATGGGGGAAAGAGCTGGGACAGGAGTAGACTTCTGTCCTTGTCTTTGCCTACTTGCTTCCCTCTTTAACAGCGCAATACCCACTCTGAGAAAGGGCAGGGCAGCAGTTCCAGGAATAGTGGGATGAAAAAGCCAAGAAGTTTTCCACACTCTGTTTTTAGTTTGCATCTCCTCCGGAATGGAGAGGGTGCGTCCACATTTTGGCCAAATTTACCCCAAAGTCCCTCCAAGCTATTGGGGAGCACTCCACACACAATTCAGGTTTTTTGTTGCATGTTTAGAGCGTAGCCTGACTTATATCTGCAGTTAAAAAACTTCCACTTCTTGCATTGAGTTTTTGAGGCAAGTTCGAACTCTCAGTTAAGCCTGCTTGTGTGGGAAAGCTCCAGGCAGTTCCTGGGAAGGAGGGTGGTGCCAGAGAGGGCATGGAGTTGTTCTGAGCTGGCAGCTGCGGAAGTTCGGAATCCTTGCCAGCTGGGCCCCTGCATAGGCTGCTGCTTCTAGTGCTCATGGGTGGCTTAGGCTGGACAGTGTGGAGCTGGAGAAACAATGGAGCCCTCTTGGAAGACTTGAGGTCCAGAATCAGGAAGCATTTGCCGTCCAGTTGATTTAACTAACCACCACACTATGCTGGCTCTCAGTAATAGGCTTTCAGAGTCCGCTGTGACTGTGATCCTATGCATGCTTCCGAGGGAGGGAGGGAGGGAGGGGTTGTTCCCTTTTGGGATGACCTGTTTTAAGTATTGTGCA
Organism: Hemicordylus capensis; assembly: GCF_027244095.1. Taxonomy (NCBI): domain Eukaryota; kingdom Metazoa; phylum Chordata; class Lepidosauria; order Squamata; family Cordylidae; genus Hemicordylus; species Hemicordylus capensis. The sequence continues at coordinate 197,467,748 of NC_069658.1, read as the reverse complement.
CGTACCTGTTGGGTAGTGTCTCCTCAGGAACCAAGTCAGAGGGTCCTTCCCAGTCTTGCCACACTAAGCCATGTTTCTCTTAACTAGAAAGCAGAATCTTAGGCTGTTTGGAAGTCGCAGCTACATTTCTGTCTCTCTCCAAGGAGGTCAGAGTGGATCATGGGGTCTCTCTTTCCTTGGTCCCCGTTTTACCCACACAGCAGCTCCAGGATCACCCTCCCAGGATCACCCACTGACCTTCATGGCTGAGTGGGGATGTGATCCCAGGTCTCCCCAGCCCCAGTCCAGCACTTGAGCCAACCACTATACCATGCTGACTCGATGATAGGCATTATGTTCTTGAAAAATGGCACCAGCCCTGTCTGCTGGCTTAGTCAAGTTGACACAACACAAAAGGGGAAAGGACAAGGAAAGAGCCAGCTGGGTTGTAAGAGCTTTCCGGCTACACAATGTCCAGGTCAAATGGCCATTGCTGGAGAGTGAGAAAGTGTTCAGTGCGGGGTTCGTGTCTGTCCAGGTGAATGCCTGCAGCCCTAGACTGATGATCTGCCTCTTCCTCTGTTTTCCAGTGCAGTTTTCTACCGATGAGCACCAGGCCTCTTTCGCCATTCGCATCCGTCACCTACTTACCCCCAGGCTCTACAACCCAGGATCTTCCAGCAGAGGGACCCCTGGAGGTGAGGGCAACCTATGAGGGCTGTGGGTCTCTTGTGTGTCCTGAGAGAAGGTTTGGGCTTTGAAGCCTGCCTGCTATGCCTGGGCTAAGACTTGGACTTCAAGAAAGGGTGTCCCTGACCATGTGCAGGGTGCCTTTTTCCATGATTTCAGCCAAATGCTTAGAGATGCTCATGTTGTTTATTCAAAAGGAGGAATGTTCCGAAAGAGAACGGAATTGAGTTGATGCCAAAAAAGTTGAACACAATCCGCAGGAGATCCTGAATATATGTGTATAATATATCCTGATACACAAGATATTTGCTGGAGGAATTCAGGACCTTTTGCGGAGTGTGTTCATCTCTTTTGGCAGTGTTCAATGATGCAAGCATTTTGGATAGAAATTCTTGGGCTGATCTCAAAGGTAACTGGAAAGGTTGAAACCTGAAAAGGTTACTCTGTGCTTAAAAGAAATATACACCATTAATTTAGATCCCATTTATTAAATCCAGCTAAAATTATTCTTACTGTGGCCGGCGGGGTGGGGTGGGCAGGCATGGGGGCCAGGGAAGAAGCCTTGCCAATATTGGATTCATTTTAAGCGGGGGTGAGGGGGAAATATGGCTTTTCTGACCAAACTTTTATTTTTCAAGAAGCTGATAAGAATCAGACAAGTTTCTGGTATTTAAAAACATTGCTACACCTTGGAATGACAAACGGAATGTTTCATAATGTTGCACCTTATGTATAATTTTCAGGGATATAATGTTAAGCTAACGTTTCTGTCCTCCTATATCACACCATATTAGAAGAAATCATATTTAGCCTTGACTTTAGGAGGAGTGTCTTAACTGTGTAGGAGTGTTCAGCTGTTGAACAGTGCATTGTACACTCACAGTGAGTCAGGGTCTCCCTATCTGTCCCTACTCTATGACCCCTGAACTGACTCTGCAGCACTTCCTGTGCTGAGTCACAATCCTTCCTTTCCTCCTAGAGAGCAGATGGAAACATCTCTCTCTCTCTATCTATCTCTCTCTCTCTCTCTCTCTCTCTCTCTCTCACATATCCACTATGTAGTCCTTTAGATTAGATATAGGTCTTTCCTATCCAAGTGTATTTAACCAATAAATATTTAGTATTTAGTTCTACAAGGATCTCCATGTGTTTTCTCTAAACAGCTGCAATATCCAAACCATCCTCTGGTGGGCTTTCGTTGGGAGGTTTTTAGGCAAGCAGTGGCTTAATGGTCAACTGTCAGCAGTGCTATAGCAATTTCCTTCACTGCTGAGGCAGGGGATTGGGCCAGAATACCCCCAAGGTTCTTGCCAATTCTAAAATTCTTATTATGCTATATATTTAAAATAAAATATACATATAACCAGTGATGCTTGTGTCTTTGACTCTGCTTGTTCCAAGGCTGAGTTCCAAGGCTTTTAAACAGGCCTCAGGGCAGAGCCCAGATGGTGACTCCAGTGAAGCTTTTTATAGTTATGCCTTTTCCAGTGCCATCTGCAGCCCAACTCTTGAGTAATGAGAGCCACTGTTTGCAAATCAGCATTGTGCTTCTATCTATTCAAGGTATCTTGCACCCTCTAGTGGCCAGTGCAAGCACTGCACTGTAGCGGATTGTTGGGTATATTGTTCTTTTCACATACAGCAAGTATGTAATGCTGTGAAGGGTACCTTTTGCTCTCCACTTGAGGCCCTGTCAAGCCATACTTCATCAGCACCCTACCAGTCCCTTCTGTATTTTGTCTCCACAGCAGAATACAACGTCAGCGCCTTGGTCACCATAGCCACGAAGACCTTCTTGCGCTATGACAAGCTGCAAATACTGATTGACAGCATCCGCAAGTTTTACCCCACAGTGACCATCATCATCGCTGATGACAGCCAGACCCCCGAACATGTGCAGGGACCCCACATTGAGCAGTACTTCATGCCCTTTGGCAAGGTGTGCGACTTGTGGAAAAGCCTCAGGCCTGACATGATTAAATGCTCTGCAGGATTCCATGGGACGTGCTCTGACAGAGCGGCTCTCTTTCCCAGGAGTTTGGCTCCCAAGGAAAGAAAAGTCCTGTTCAGACGTTACTGTATGAGCACTCATAAATTGTGTGTACAGTGCACTCGGGTACAGATCTGTACGCAGGTGTATTTATTCGCATTGCGTTGAACGGAGGTACAGCAGGACACTTCCTGAGGGGCTTGTACCCAGACTCACAGAGGTGCAGTCATCCACACCCAGCCATGTACCTATGTACAGTCATTTGTGCACTCGTACAGAATGTCTGAATAGGGCTAAAGAGACAAGGGGACCAGTAAACATAGAAAGCTGCCTTATACCGGGTCAGACCATTAGGCTAACTAGTTTGGTACTGGCAACACTGGCTGCCCAATAGCTTCAGAGTTTCAAACAGGTTTTGAAACTGCAGAAATATGATATATTTCTATTTCATCTATTCCATATAGATGCAGGGAACATCTGCAGAAAGCTAAGAGAGTGCTAAGTGGCAAGACAACATTAAATGACATGCCCTTGAACTGGAATCCCAGGAAAGTGTTGATGTCCATCTCCTACCACCAATTTTTCGACTGCAGAAATATGCCATTTCCCAACACAAGGGACAGTGTTCATATACTGTTGTAATTTGGACACTGGTATTTGAAGGCTGTCCCTTGTGTTGGGAGATGGCATATTTCTGCAGTCGAAAAATTAGTGGTAGGTGATGGACATCAACACTTTCCTGGGATTCCTGTTCAAGGAATCCCAGGAAAATGAGATTCCAAGAAAAGGAATCCCAGGAAAACAAGGCATGTCATTGTATGTTGTCTTACCACTCAGCACTTTCTAATAGAAGCTTTTGGCAGATGTTCCCTGTTATGTGCAGAAGGGTAAGTGGGATTACACCTGCTGGCCTTGCCCATAGCCTCCACACATTCAGTGTGTAGGAAAATTGTTATTCACTTGGGATATTCACAGTCCTCTACTGGGGCGTGACCATTATCCTCAGCAAAAGGGCAATGAAAGAATTGTGATGCCCTCCAGAACTACTTGCCTTAATAACCCACAGAAAAATGTCTAGACACAATTATTCAGTTAATGCTATAAAAGTACTTTATTATGCTTACTGCTAGTCAAGATGAATAAAATTGTTTTCAGCAAGTGGAGGTGACCAGACCTTGGAGAGTTGGCATAGAGCTTTCTCAGCAGATCCCTTCCCATACTTACTTCGCCATTCTGATATCCATCTCCCCCCATGGAAACCCTTAGAACACATTATCCTTGACTGTTACTGGTTTAGAATATCGATGGGCTAGAACCCTTATTCCTTAACCTTTCATATCACCTGATACATGTACGTCAATTATGTACATCAGTTGTGGGTTTTTGCTTTCTGTACCCTTGCAGAGAACATCTTTTGAGCATAGCTTCTGTGGTGAGCCTAATCTTTCCTGAGCTGAGAGCTGTGAACTTAGGCCTTGCTAAGAGATGAACTTAAGGAGAGCTTTTAAACCTTGACTTTATGCAAAAAATAAGACTACATGACCTTTTGCAGGCAGAATTCAGAGGTCATACTACTCCCACTAAAAAAAATTCAAAATAGCAACTTGTACAGCTGGAAGTGGGAAAGTGGCTGCTACACGCTTACAGCTGTGCATGCATGGAAGTCCACGCTTGTGCTGGACTTGTGGATATCCAGAATGGGACCACCAGGTGTGATGTGCCATGTCCCCTCCACACAGTCAGTGTGTAGAGTGGGAATGTCCGAGAGGAGCTCAAGGCTGTATTCATGGTCAGGAAGAGAACGGAGTTTCTCTATCCTTTCTTCAGTGTGAGTCTAATCCAAGTTCATGATTGTGAGTACAGTACCAGCGGGCAGTCTGAATACATATGGATTAATTTGAATACAGGGTACAAGGGACTAGATCAGTGCCTGGAAAGGGCTAGTGTTGGAGCTGAGCCAAGGTCGGAGAGGGAGTCAGAATTCATAGGAAGCAATGCCTAGGCTAGGGGTCAGTGTCTGGAGGCCCTTGGATCACTCGGTCCCCTTGGGCAGCTCCATAGCCCTTCAGTTGCCAACCCAGAGTTTAAAAGGAGTTGCTGACCAGAAACCCAAGTGTTGGTGGAAGGGATGTGGGGACAATACTTCAGCTCGTGGGGACACAGTGAGGAGTTTCAGTGCCCACTGGTTAGGCACTTACCATTAAATGATCATGTGTCAGAGTTCAGTCATTGGTAGTAAAGCAATGAGGCAATGCTTGGTGGTCTGGCATTGGCAGTGCTTGTGGATGGTGCTCACAGGACCTCTCTCTCCTCTACTTAGGGCTGGTTTGCTGGCAGGAACCTTGCCATCTCTCAGGTGACCACCAAATATGTTCTGTGGGTGGATGATGACTTCATCTTCACACCCCGCACCAAAGTTGAGAAGCTGGTGGATGTCCTTGAGAAAACTAGCCTGAACCTGGTAAGTCTCTTCCCTGTGGCTGCTTTTCCTGACCCTTTCTGGCAGATGTCTTCCCCCTGAAAACCTTCTGGTGGCCCTTATGCAATATGCCGCCAAAACTTCACATCCAGATGTGGGGAGAGATTCCACTATTGGATCATAAAGCTGGGAAACCTTCAGCCATGAGATGAAAACCCGATGTATAGCCATGGCAGTTGAGGAGATTCAAAACTGATTCCAGGGCCGGGGTTACATGCTGAGCCCCAAATCTAAGGAATGTAGGGAAAACCAAGCATGAATGAATCTTGTCCAAATGAGACTGAGGAATTCTGTTTCCTTAACTGAGTTTTTGATTGACATCCATATCAAATAGTCATATGCTCCATATCCAACTCAGTTGCTTGAGATCCATATCCAATTCAGAAGTGCAAATGCAATTAAAAACAAGAATCGAACAGCTCCGACTATGTGCTCAATAATACAGCAATTTTCTGATTATAATACACTTCCCCCACTCCTTTAATAACAGCCTCAGTTCATGATGCATATAATACATGGAGATATACATTTTAGGAAAAGGGGGCATCCTTACAAGTATTACCTGCTTCACAGAGCTGCTTCTTTCTTTGCCCGTCAGCCACACGCTCCTGCCTTCTCCTCTGCTCAAACCAAAGGGCTCAAATCAGCTCTGAATGATTGGGCAATCCATTCCAGTCCGTGATCGGTCTGCCTCCCCATCTCAGTGTACCATGTACTGTAGAATAAAGCGCAAGCAGTTCCTTACCCTGCCAGCAAGAAAACTGTTTCCTGCTTCCTTCCACGGCAAGTTATAGAATTGGTAATAAGTAGCAGTAGCTTTCCTTGTCCAGGCAGCTCGGGGGCAAAGGAAGGGGAAAGGGAAACAAGTTCAAGTATGGTGGTGCATATAACCAATGGAAACAATGATTTTCCTCAATTTTCTTTTAGAAATTAGCACTCTGTACAATATATGGGGGTACGGTGTAACTGGAAAATCGCAATAAAACCAGCTTTGAGCCATTCCAATTTTGAGTGTCCAAGTCTGAGATGTGAGCATTGGTCAAAGAGGAGCAAAGAGCAAGAGGACGGGTCGGGAGCCAGAGCTGAGAGGCAACTGTTGCACAGGCAAAGTCCTCGCCTCCCTATGCTTTCCTGTTCAGCAGTGCCCAGTGACCAAGCTGGGTTGATGGGGCAAGCTCAGAACCTGGCAATTCCTGCTGCTTCCCATGCATAGTCTTTAACTTCCTCTGTCCTCAACTCTCCATAAAGCTCACTTAAATCTCCACAAATAAGAGCTCTAAGGTAAATCATGTGTTCTTCATCTGGTATCCTGAAGTCCCTGCTTGCTCTCTTAAAGCTGATGAAAAAAGCTACAATGTCATCTCATTTTTGGTATAAGGGAAACATCTTCATGTCAGTATGAGAGAAGGAAGAGTTTGCCAGGCTATAGGCACCATTTTGGACTCAACCACTTCAGCGTTCCTCTATTCTCATTGGATCAACCTCCAGTTCATGCTGTCTCTGGGCTGCTTTAACTCTATCTCCATCACAAGCTATTCCTTCTTATCCTCAAATTTCCAATGACTTGGAGTATGAACCTGGTTCCGTTTTCAGCACCATCCCCCACTAACTGTTTCTGATCAGCTGGTGGTACCTTTTTTTTGGAGGTATGCTCCTTTATCATCTGTCTCCCTAATCCAATGAAATAAAGCCACCACTACTTGACTGCAATTGCCGTGTGTGTGTCCTTTCCCTCAAAAGTTCTGCTCACACCAAGCTTCTGCGTGAATCCATCTTTTATAAATTTTGTTATGCGGGAGAATCTCGTTACTCATGCGGGTTCCGTTCCTCGCGAAGAGTGGAACCAGAAGTAACAAGGCATTAGAGCTAAGGAAAAGGAAATTAGGTTCCAGGTGGAGGGAAAAACTTTTAAAATCCTCCAAATAGACCAGAATTTACTGTGGCATACTCTGCCGGTCCCCCATGGAATGCCCCCTAAAGGACAAAATGCCCCCCACCCCAAACTGCAAAAAAACTACAGGAAAAGGTATCTTTTTCTTTCAAGAAATGAGACGCAAAATGGCTCCACCTGGGTTCCTCCAGACAAAATAGTGGCTGGACACGGTCACTTCTGGCCCTCTAGGAACTGCGGATATATGGGTTTTAACCCATTAGAATCTGCAGATACTGGAAACAGTTGTCTATTAGACACCCCACAGATTCGTGGACCCGCAAATCACACCGTTCTCCTGTACCACTTCCAAATTCAAATCCCATGAATTCTAATCTTGCCACACTGCCACCACATTGTGACGGACCTGGGGTCCCATAGAAGGCTCTGTCCCGCCCAGTGGTCAACTGAGATGCCAAAGGGATAGCTGCTCTAGAGCTCAGTAGGTCAGTCACAGCTTGGCCCAAACACTGGCAAGGGCATGAGATGGGACCACACATACCACAGATTCACCCAGGCCAGAACACAACGTTTTGACAGAATAAATGGTTTTATTTAAGAACATATGACACCAGGTACTGGCAGTCATTTAAACAAATAAAAGACAATAAAATTACTAATGCTATAGTATAATCACTCTCCTTGCAACTATCTTTCTTCCCAGCTTCTTTCAGTCGGCCTCTCTTCAGCAGCTGCTTCCACCTGTCAATCACTCCACTTTCCCAATATTCTTTCTCACTCATCCTTCCATTTTAGTTGTCACTTTCATGCCTCTGGGATGCTTGTAAACTGGGCACCTGATTGGCGGCTGCTGGAAACCAAGTACTCTAGGGCAGGGGTGTCAAACTGTGGCCCTCCAGCTGTTGTTGGCCTACAACTCCCAACATCCCCAATAACAATGGCCAGTAGCCAAGGATGATGGGAGTTGTAGGCCAACATCTGCAGGAGGGCCACAGTTTGACATCCCTGCTCTTGGGGTTCTCAAACTTGGCTTCCCAGATGATGCTAGACTACAGCGCTTGTCATTCCCAGCCACAATGGCCATGGGGGTGATATACAACATCAGCTGGAAACCCAAGTTTGAGAACTCCTGGAATACTGGACTAGATGGGCCTTTTGGTTTGATCTCTTGTGCAAGTTGGGGCTGCGTCGGAGCAACAGGCTCTTGCAATGCGGCCAGCCCAATGCTAATTTTAAAAAACTTAAATCTCAGTTCCTGATGCAGGCTACATCTGCATCTCTGAACTGAATAAAGAACTAGAAAATTATTTAGGAACAGATAAATAATGCACTGAGTCAGACCATTAGTCCATCTAGCCCAGGCCTGCTCAATTTAGGCCCCCAGCTGTTTTTGGACTACAACTTCCATAATCCCCATCCACATTGGCCAATAGCCGGGAATTATGGGAGTTGCAGGCCAACATCTGCAGGAGGGCCAAAGATGAGCTACCCTGATCTACACAGACTGACAGTGGCTTCTTCAAAGTTGCAGGCAAGAGTATCTGTCAGCCCTATCTTGCAGATGTCAGGGAGGAAACTTGGAATCTTCTGCATGCAGATGCTCTTCCTAGAGCAGCCCCATCCCCTAAGGGTAATGTAGGGATGTAGGTCCACATTTTGGAAGAGCGCTGGCAGGGGAGAAGCAGCAGGGCAGGGGCTGGCAGGTAGACAGCGCCTTCCCTGCCCCTTAAAGCAACCCCCCTCTAACCCCCTCTGAACTGGTTTGAACGCCAGCTGCCAGAACTGGTTCAGTGCTGCTAGAATGGAGTGCCAAACGGTTCCATGCACATCCCTAGGTCTTATTGCTCACACATGTAGTCTCCCATTCAAAGGGATACCAATGGTGGACCCTGCTTAACAAAGGGGACAGTTTTGTGCTTGCAGCCACAGGGCCAGCTTGTGGTATCCAGGCAGAATCATCTTGCTTTTCCAATCAATAAATAACTCGAAGTGGCTTACAGCAGGAATTTTTTTTTTTTTAAAGGTCAGAGTTAACAAAATTAAAACCCATTTCCACCACCTCTGGACTAACTGTCATGAGCATCCTCAGCCTCTGAGCTTCTGTCCAGCCCAAATGTCCTCTTTTTCTGCCTGGCAGGTGGGTGGAGCAGTGCGGGAGATCTCTGGTTACACTTCCACATACCGACAGCAGATCAGCGTGCAGGCTGGGAACGAAGAAGGTGATTGCATACGAATGCGCCAGGGCCACCACCATAGCATTGAGGGTTTCCCCAACTGTGTGGTCACTGATGGCGTGATCAACTTCTTCCTGGCACGCACAGACAAGGTGCGGCAGGTCGGCTTCGATCCTCGTCTCAGTCGTGTCGCACACCTTGGTGAGTGGAACTAGCACTTAGCTTGTATGTGAACCAGTGTGTCTTTATCTTTTATTTATTTATATATTGCCTGATAATGTGTATCTCTAGGTGGTATTCACAATTTAAAACAGCAAATACAAAACTGTAAAAACAAAACTTTCATAGGATTAGAAAAAATGCAATTAATTTCAGTTAAAAGCCTGAGAAAACAGGTGTGTCTTGAGGGCCTTTCTAAAAGCAGTTTGAGGTGGAGATGCTCTTACTTTGACAGGGAGCATATTCCAGAGCCCTGGGGCAGCCACAGAGAAGGCCCAGTCGCAAATCGCCACCAAGTGAGCCGGTGGTATTTGTAACTGGATCCCCAGATGATCTTAATAGGTGGCTGGGTTCATGACAAAGGAGGCGCTCTCTTAAGTACCCTGGACCCAAGCCATTGAGGGCTTTATAGGTAATAACCAGCACTTTGTATTTCGCTCAGAAACACATCGGCAGCCAGTGCAGTTCTTTTAAAATTGGTGTTTATATGGTCCCTTTGGGTTGTCCCAGAGACCAGTCTGGCTGCCGCATTCTGTACCAATTGTAGTTGCTGTACAAAGGCAGCCCCACCTACATAGAGTGCACTGCAGTAGTCAGGCCTGGAGGCTATCAGCATATGCACCACTGTCTTAAGGTCATTTACTTCCAGGAATGGGCATAGCTGACGTATTGGCTGAAGCTGATAAAAAGCATTTGTGGCCACTGCCTCAACCTGAGAAACCAGAGAGAATCTGGGATCCAGTAGCACTCCCAAGCTACGTTTCTGATTTTTCAGATGGAGTGTCACCCCATCCTGAACTGGCAGATCTAAACCATGTCTCGGGTCCTGACCTTCACAGATAGTACCATTTTTGTCTTATTTGGACTCAATTTCAGTTTGTTGTTCCTCATCCAGCCCATTACCACCTCCAGGCAGGCATTTAGGGAAGTTATGCCATTTCCTTATGAGGTCGATATGAAGAAATAGATTTGGGTGTCAGCATATTGATAACAGCCTGCACCAAATCTCCTAATGATCTCCCCCAGCAGTCTCATGTAGATATAAAAGAGCATTGGAGACAGTATGGAGCCTTGTGCAACTCCATACTTTAGTCCTTGCTTTGCAGAACAGAGCAGCAGTCTCAAAGTGACCCCTTCTGGAATCTACCCGAGGAACGGAACCACCATAAAACAGTGCCATCCGATCCCATCTCCCTCAGGTGATCCAGAAGGATACCATGGTTGATAGTATCACAAGCTGCCAAGAGATTCAAGAGGATCAGCAGAGTCGCACTCCGTCCATCGATAGCCAATTGGAGATCATCCATCAGGCCGAATCAAGGCAGTCTCAACCCCATAGCCTGCTCATAATCCAGTTTGAAATGGGTCTAGATAATCAGTTTTCTCCAGGATTGTCTGGAGCTGAGCAACCACCACCCACGGTCACCTTGTCCAACCATGGAAGATTGGAAGCAGGTCTGTAATTGGCTAACTCTGAGGGATCCAATGCAGATTTCTTCAAATAAGGCCTAATACTAGCCTCTAACACAAGGAAGCATCCTGCCCTCCTGCATTTGTAATATTTACCACAATTACCAGATGAAATAAGCCAAGCTGGGCAAGGGTCAAAAGAACAGGTTGTAGGATGCACAATCCAAAGCGGTTTGTCCACATCCTCGGGAGTCACAAACTGAAAGTGATCCAGTCTAATTCTATAAGAAGAGTTGCTGGACACCTCCACAGTAGACTCTGAAGTAACTGTGGAATCCAGCTCAGCCCGAATAGGAGAGATTTTTATCCACGAACTAGCCCCCTCACAACCCTAGTCAACTCCACCGGATGTGAATTTGCGGAAGCAATGCAGGCAGAAAAGAATCACTGCTTTGCTGCCCACACTGCCATAGCATAGATCTCCAAACTTGCTCTATGTTGTGATCTGTCAGGTTCACGCCAAGTCTTCCTCCACTTGTGCTTTAGTCTACCTCGCCACTTCAGTTCCTGTAGTTCTTCTTAATACCACGGGTCTGATTTTGAAACCGGTCAGAGAGGACACTTAGGAGCTATTGTGTCTACCACACTAGTGAGTTCATTATTCTATGTTTGCACCAGAGCAACAACAGAATCACTAGCAGAGCCAACTCTAAACCCTTCCAAGGCTTTTTGGAATCCTATTGGATCCAATAACCTTCTCAGGCTGACCAACCTAATAGATCCTTCACCCCTACAGAAGTGCAGCTTGTGGTTGCAAGTCCTACTTTAACCAGTCGGTGGTCTGTTCATGATGATGGGGAGATGATAGGAGTCCCCACACCACCCTGATCAGAGCAAAAGACCAAATCAAGCGTGTGACCAGCATTATGTGTTGGTCCAGGGACCACCTGGGATAGGCCCATAGTCGTCATGGCTCATGGGGCACAGGCCTCCAATGAATTCCTGACATCCCTGAATCTCATCAGCCGCTTCCCTCCTTCATGGCCTCTTCCAGAAAGTGTAGCAGTGGAGGCGTATGTACAAGGCACGTGAGAGAGCTCCTAGCTCTCTGCTGCTTCCACCTTCATAGGTGCTATAACACATGATTATCCTTGAGCTGTGATCTGGACCCTAGTACCTAGCAATGCCCCTGAACTAGATTGAGGAGGTGGGGAGTGCTTACTCTTCTGTATAAGGTGGCCAAAGATTTCATACGGCGTATACAGTTTGAGTGGTGCACTCGGGATCCCTGGTGATGTTTCAGTGGAAGGTAGGGTTACACTTGTGAATACTGACCACTCTGAATGAAGATGTGGTTCTGACTGCATGAGGGCTTCCTGGCTAAGGCGCCCCAAGACCATGCTGACCTATCAATTTTCCTTTTTCTTTCTAACCACTCTCCAAATACAGAGTTCTTCATCGATGGCCTGGGCTTGCTGCACGTGGGCTCCTGCTCCGATGTGGTGGTGGACCACGCCCCCAAGATCAAGCTGCCATGGCTGAAGACGGAGAGCGAGAAGCAGTACGCCAAGTTCCGCTACCCCAACTCCTCAGACAACAGTGTGATTGTCAAGCACAGCCTCTTCTACTTCAAGAACCATTTCAAGTGTATGGCCGGCAACTAGCCTTTGTTGCTAGGGAGTTTAGCCCCATCCTTAACCACCGGCTGGGTCCTCAGGCCACCAGGCCGACTGATCTCAGGCACCCTGCTGTGGCAACTGGCCACAGCCCTGGGCGAATGGTATTGCCTGTCCACTTGCCAAGCCCACCCCACCCACCCCCAGAACTCAGGGAGGCCTCAGCATTCTCCGGCCTTAAGAGCCATTTGGGAAATGGGCATCCACTCCTTGTTCTTGTCTTGTTTTTAAAAACCTAAATGTTTTCTAGAAGGATGGAGAAGCTGGGCTGCTGGTTGCTTCCCAGCCTTGTTGGTGGCGGAGAGGGTGCTGCATTGGTGTTACCCATCCTGCATTGGAACTGGGGGACTCTGGCTGGGGAGTGATACTGCCCCATAGAACCCTAGGAGTTAACTTTTTTCATTCCCCCTCCACCCTGCTGGGAGCAGCTGCTGTCCTCGACTTCCATGCGGCCCCTCGTCTCCCTCCGCCCACTCCACAAACCTGCCAACCCTCTCAGATATCCCAACCTCCTCTGGTACTGTTTAGGCCAAGAGAGGGATGTGATCAGAGGGAGACCTGAACTTTGGGGCTTTCTCGAGTGCCACAACATTTTTGTGCCAAGTCTTTGCATCTGTGCGCCCTTCCCTAACTCAGCCTCAAGCTGGTGCCATCCTGGGATATTTTGAAGTGCCAAAGACTACAGTGATGGAAAGCGGCCACCAGGGGGAAGCCTTGAGGTATGCATGCAGCAAAGTGTCGCGAAAGAAGGGCCGGGCCATCAAGCACACACCAAACTCCAGGCACTTCCAGGTCTGCCCTCCCCTGCAATAGAAGTGGCCTGTACGTTCCCAGCCCTGGCTCATGGACAGGGAGGTGGCCTAGTTTCTTTTCTAATGTGGCGGAATTTTTGTATGCTGATTTGAAGAGACTACCAGAAATAGTAGTGGATTTTGTCTAAACCAAGTTCATTTGCCAAGCTTTTTCCAGTATCCCGAGACCCTCTCTCTTTGCCTTGTCTGTCCCAACCCAGCAACCTTCAGCTGCTTTTCCGACCATTGTTGTTTGTTAGGGGGAAATGTATTCATAAGTTGGGGCTGGATTTGGTTTTCCTACATGTTGAGTTGCAATGCATGGGGTTGGTCTGTGGGGTAGGTAACAGAAGAGGCTGCAGCCAATCAGGTCATTCTCATATGCCTCACTTCTCTCCCCACCCCTGGTATGTTGTATACTTTCTCCTAGCAGTCCAGCTGCAAACTGTGTTCTTGGAGCCAGTCTCCTTGATGGATCTGGACACTGATGCAACTGTAGGGCAGTGAGGGAGAGCGGGGAGGGAGGGCCCACCTTGTAACTTTCCGCTGGCTATAGGGCTTGAGTAGGATTGACTGGATTGCACTTCGGCTGTGGTAGAAAGCAGGGAACAAATTGTACTGTAAATTCAGGTGTGTATATTGGTGCTATCACAGCACCTAGGAATTCTGTATTTAATCCTGTGGTCTCCTCTCTGCATGTCAATTCAACACACATGATTTCACCACACAAGGGAGAACGTATTTCCTTTGCATTTCCCACCAATGCTGTCCGTAGGGACCTCAGTAGGTGAAGATTTGTGCCCAACTGTAACACCATCTCTGTCTTTCTGCCCCTCCAAAGGGTCTCCCTCTATTCTGCAGAGGTCTCCCTTACTCCAGAGCAATGATGCCCTCCTGAGTTTACTAGCTCAGCATTTTCAAAAATTAGGGACAGCCTAGAACTGTAATAGAGATTGGGTGTTATCCAGTAAATTAACAAGCCCCTAGGCCTGTGCACCTCGACATATCTTTCCCCCGCTCCCCCCGTAAGAGTGCGTAAGATTGTATTATAAATCCCATTGATGTCTTTGGGTCTGTTTATACATTCAGCATAATTCCGTGCTTAATGTGGGATGAACGAAAAGGGGAGGCAAAGTTCAGAAATATGCATAAACAGTGGGCTTTGTTGAGAGAAACTCAGTAGAGTGCTTCTGAATGATTGCAACCAGGAGCATTTGGTGCAAACAGGTTTTTGGGGGGGTTGTTTTTGGTGCCCCAGAGAAGGCACTGCTAGACTGCATTGGGCATTTTGATTTTTCTCATCGTCTTATGCACCTTTTCTGACGTTTTGCCCAAGACTGCCCTGACCATAGAGTATGTGCCGCTTGCTGACTCCCGCTACCTGATCGTCCCTTTCTGGTGGTGACAGCAGTAGCTCACGCTCTTTGTCTTGCCCTGCCTTTCCCAAAAGGCAACTGGAGTGATTTAAAGGCTCTTCCTGCCACTTTGCATGGCCACCTGTCTCTTGAAAAGGCAAGGCAGGACAAGCAGATGGGGGAAGAGGAGGGCAGCAGTTGGCATGTGCTGCCACCCAGGGTAGTTGGGTGGAGGGTGGCAGGCCAGGTGAAGCTATGGGTTGGCAGAGGGCTAGCGGGTGATCTGCTACCCGAGGTGGTGGCCTTACCTAGCCTCCCCTTGCTTCCCCTTGCTTCCCCTTCTCAATCTCTTTCATTGTTCCCTCCTCATGGGGGAAGAAATCGAGCAAACCCTGCCCATACCCAGACTAGTAAGGACAAAGAGCTCAGTCTTATTGACACACTAACTTGCTGATTAAGGACCAGAGAAGGGACTGGAACTCAATGTTTGGCCCCACGGTTGCACATGGAAGGGGCCCATTTCAGTTCCTGGCACTCTGAAGCAGGGCTTGCAGACCCTGGAGAGTTGTTTCCAGGCAGCATACAGTGGTTTTCTCGTTTAAAAGTGCCCTATGGTCATTTTCATGGAGAAGTATTCAAATATGCAGTTCTTCAGCTGCATTCTGAAGTGGTACAGTCCAGAAAAATCTATGCTGTTGGACTGGGCTGAATGTATGTTACTTTCTGTCCCATACTATTGCTTTCAGTCCACCATTTTCAATGTGAGGTTCTGTGTTGGTAGGCACAGCTTTTTAAAAAATATATAAATCACACACCCCACAGTTCTCTCTCACACCAGAAGAAGAAAAAGGTAAGGGTGATTGATTTCCAGAGGGTCTCGTTTTGACAATTTGATCAGGCGGGCCTAGAGCCTGCTCCCAATTAATGAGATCTAAATTGCAAGTAAAAACTGTCCACTGGAGGGAAGCAGCTTGAGAGATGAACCTCATCATCGCCATTCCTGACATTCTCACAGAGGCTCTGCAGAGGAGGGGAGAGCCGAATATGCACTTGGAGGGCAGGTGGCTACAGAGTTGAGAAACAAACCTCATCGGGGAGGGAAGGAGAAGCCCTTTTCTCCAGAGCAGAGAATCCGTAAGGGCATGCATCCCTCTCTAGAAGGGCTTGCAATGGAAGATACAAGTTTAACAGCAGTGAACATTTGAATCCATACTAGGGCAGACTGGGAATCAGCGCATCTCCTCCTGCCTGCCCATCGCCCATCGCCCATCTCCCACATCTTGCATCCAGCAGGAAGGGAAAGGAGTGGCATCGGCTGCAGTGAGAAAACAGAATTGGCTACCCTTCAGACTCCCTCTGGCACTTTCAAGCCTATGGACTGAGACCCTGCCTGTCCCTTTCCTTTTGGCTATGGTTACTTTTCCTGCAACTGCTTCAAACAGATTTTTTTTTTCCTGTAAAAGAAACAATTGGGGGGGGGAATAAACACTTTGGGGGGTTTTTTCCTATAAAAAGCGTTGCTTTGTTTTTCTGTTGTGCAGTTACACTTTTCTATAAGGGACATGAGGCACATGTAGATTTGGCAGTGGACACTTACTGGAGGAGATGAGCTTGGATTTAAAACATTGGGGAGGAAATGGGGTTCCTATGTCGGGTGGGGGGGGGGAGAGAGAAATCCCAATAATTTCAGTCTGTTGGTTTTGTGTTTTTACTGCTCCTGTACACTTAGAAACAGAGGTGGTGAAGTTCCCCCCATCATTGCATTTTCATGTGAGGAAAAGCATCACCTGCTAAACTGCTGCTTGTTGGGCTACTGTGAATGGCACTGAAGCAGGACTAGTAAAAAAACAAACAAACCAAAACCCCGCCCACACACAATCTTCTTTAAGAGGAGACAGAAATGGGTTGTTCTGTTGGCATAAGTGAAAGATCCCTTGTATGGTGAAGTTTGGTGAGGGCTTGGGGTGGCAATCTGGTATGTGGCTCCTAGTTTTACCAAAAAATAATGGTGGCATTTATACTGCCCCCACCCGCCTCAGCAGCTGTAAGTCCACCATGGCTTCAAGTAGGCATCAGTCTAAACTGCTGCCTACCTGTAGGCTTAATATGGCAATGACAAGGCTAGTGCCTTGTGCTGAATGCTGCAAAAAAGAGGCACATGCACCAGCACGGGAAGAACAGGGACTTTTCTATGAGTTATGAGACATGGCTTAGAATTGCCATGTGGATTTATCCTTCCTGCAGGCCAGAGGGACAGGAGGTGGAGCCAGGAGAGGAGGGAGCACAATACAAACCATCCCCCCAATTCTATAGTATTGGACTAGTCCAGCCTACAACTAGTCACACATGTCTGGGCAAGTGAAGAGCTGCTGGGCCTGAAGACCCGGCTGTCCCTGCTGCCTCTTTACCACCATGTGTCTGTTTCTTCCAAGCCCGCACTCTCTAGCGGCAGGCAAAGTCTTGCTGGTCTCGGAGGCAGCCAGGTGCCTTTAGCATGTCTGTCATCTCCAACAGTCCTTGTCCTGGTACGTGTGGGTTGCTCAATACAGTCCTTGGCTCTTGGCAGGCAAGAGATGGTCATACCCAAATGGTTGGGTCTTTCTGCTCCCCACTTTCCTGGGCAGAAGCAAACAAAGTTTTCCATGAGACCCTATGCTGCATATTATGACAAGGTCTATACCCTCCCAATCCTCTCTAGTAGAGATGTGCATGGAACCGGTTCGAACAGCAGCTGGTTCGAAGGTGGGGGTACTGCTTTAAGGGTGGTGGAGGGTGCATTTACCCCTCCCGCCGCTCTTCCCCCACTGGTGCTCCAGTTTTATAAAGTCCCTCAGGGCCGCAGCAAACCTCCCTGCCACCCCACAGCCCCCATTTACCAGAACTATCCAGAAGTTGCTGATGCGCCTGCATGCACATCAGATGTGATGCATGTGTGCACATACAGGTGTGTTGGCTACTTCCATATAGTTCCAGTAAACGGGGGCAATGGGACAGCAGGGAGGTACACTGATGCCCCAAGGGACTTTAGAAAACTGGAGCACCAGTGGGGGAAGAGCGGCGGGAGGGGTAAGTGCATCCTCCCCCGCCCTTAAAGCAGCAGCACCCCTGCCTTCGAACCACCCCCGTATGCTTCCGTGCACAACCCTACTCTCTAGTTGCTATTCTCTCAGCCTCAGCCACAATATGGGGACAATATTGACCTACCTTAAAGGGTAGTTGTAAGGATCAGTAAGATCTACTGAGTGCTTTGTGTATTCCACATATGCGGAACAAATGCTATGTATCACTACTAAGATGTCAGGAGCAGTCAGCAGCAGACTATGAAATGCACTCAAGTAACTGCTGCTAATGTGAGAGTTCGAAGAAAAATGGGCAGAAAGGCATGTGTCCCAGCTCTAGTGCGTAGGCTCACACTGGGGGCCTCCCGTTTTGGAAGGGAAGGGTGAGCACCAGCTCCATGGCTAAAGCTCTAGAATGTTCTGGATCTACTTCTGGGTAGGCTCAGTTCCTATGTGGGACAGGAAAGGGCTCACAAAGAACTGCTCCCATTTTTTATATCTCTAGAAGAGACTCATTCATTCACCAACAGCTGAAGAGAAAGGGCTGTGACGCCAAGACTGAACCAGGGAGATGGGCATCTCTCCTTGGAGTTGTCGTCCTAGGTCTAATTCTTCCAAAAAGCAGATAAGGTGGTAAACTTTGTGGCTCAAGGTGCATGTGGTGGTTCACCTGATTTTATGCTCCCACTATCAAAGGAAAATTAGCATTTCAGTAGTTAAGAACACTTTCCCCCTGCCACTGATGTGTCGGGGTGAAAGTGTAATTTGTAAGCACTGGCTGACATACAGAGCAAGGATTCACTGGTTCAGTAAGAGAGCAGCCTAAGAACTTCCCAACTAACTGCACTGGCTGGCTCAGTTGAGAATGTGGCAATTTTTGGTGCCTTCTCCTTCCTTTGTGCCACCTGAAAGCATGTTCCCGATGGGTGTGCAGTCCTTGGGGACCTTTTTTCAGGTGACACAGAGGACTTTTTGGGCAGTTGTCAAAAATTGCTGCTTTCCCAGCTGCACTGTTTGGCAAGTTCTGTTAGGCTTCTCTCTCACTGAACCACAGCATCCTTACAGCGGTGTCACTTGTGTGCCAAACGGCAGAGCTGTCTGACATAGTGTGATCGTGTGCAGGGAGGCAGGTGAGAGCCTGCCTCCCTGGTGCAAGGGTTCTTGATCATGAGAACAACCTCAGAATATGTATGTACAGATCTGTCTGCATATACATTTCTTCACGTGTCATTGCATACAGCAATACACTTCCTATCATGTTATTGAGCAACCTCAACCCAGGTTTACTTTTAAAATGAACGCAGGTACAGTCATTCACACAAAAACATGTACATTTGTACAGACATCCAAATGTGTAAAGCATGATGTCTGAGTAGGGCTTATTGTATATTTAGATTTTTATTCTCATGGGGGAGCATTCAGTGATGTGAAGCCCACAACTGGTGTAGTCTAAAGTGGTACAAAATCTAAACACAGGTTTACCACCCCATCTTCTGCTCAGGAGAACCAGGCTGCAGGTTTCGCAACTATATCCACCTCTACGCAGCACAACTGGATGTAGAGAATCCTAGATTGGAGCTAACGGGGGAAAAAGCCCTCCTATTGTCTCTCTACACCCCTGGCCTCTTACCGTGGTCTGCTGGAGATAGGAAACAGCATCATGAACGGTGACAAAAATCTGTTGTGGGTTTAGGTTATGCATAAGGCCGCAGAAGCTCAGGGTCTGCAGAACCTTGGCTGTATGAAAAAGAGGAAACAGACGGGTCATTGAGGGGCTGGTCTCACATGTGCAAGTTGCCTCTTGATGGATGTGCACATGTGAATGAGACATGACCAAGCACCATGGACAAAACTTTCCTGTAATTTCACAAACATTTGATCTTGCATAACCAAGGACTAGTTCACACCTAAGAATGAGACCCTACCATCACCCCTGCAATGATCGTCCAGTCCTGAATCGGTGGGCAGGAGGTCAAAGGATACTTCTGACACTACATATTAAAGTGATCACCCAAGTTATTGTTTAGTCAAGTGTTACATTTTTATAAGCATTTTATATTCTAAACCTCCTTGGGAGAATTGTGGCCTGAAAAGGCAGGATACTAAATCTTTTGAATGAATGAAATTTCCTCTAAATAAAAGTATAAATAGTAGCCAAAATGATGTGCACTATTATGGAGATGGTGCAAACCACAGCGATGCTACTGTGGGCTTGGAAGGCAGTGAGGATGCTGATGCTGCTTGCACAAGAAGTGTCCCCACTGTTTCTCCCATTAGGCACAATCCAAGAAACTGTAGCGATGCTGGTTGCCCAAGCAGCAGTATCCTAACTGCCGATCCTGCAGTAACCTGTCTGTCTGTCTGTCTGTCTGTCTGTCACACACACACACACACACACACACACACACACACAAACATTTGCTTTAAAAGTCAGCTAGGTGATAAAGACTGGTGGCCCCTCTTGCCTCACTTACCGTTGCAGGCAGCTAAATGCATCCGCACACCTGCTTTCTGGCATTCCACACACACCTGCAAGACAAGAAAAGCCATTACCATCCTGGCCAATCTGGAAATGTGTCCTTCAGACACAGCCTGCCTCTGTAGGTCCCTGATAGCAACTCCCTGATTGCCAAGGGCCCAGGTGCATTGGGATCTTCTCAGTCGTAGGATCATACAGTTGGAAGATCGGCCAGCCCTGGGTTCCCAGCCTTGAGTCCCCAGATGTTTTTGGACTACACCTTCCATCAGCCAATGGTAATGATGGCTGGGGGTGATGGGAGCTATAGGCTGACATCATTTTTGGTGATCCAAAGTTGGGGTACCTTGAGACGAGTCGGGTTTTTTGGCTGGCATCTGCTGCCCTGCAGCTGCACACAGAGAGGGCCACTGTCTGCATTTCACGGACTAGAACTGGTCACTGTTTGTGCTCCACTTGTTTTTCTTTTAAGTACACAAAATTGTGACTCCAGACAGAGAAGTTGCCAAGTTAGTCTGATGCAGCAAAAGCAACCAAGTTTTGGTGACACCTTTAATACATTTATGTTAACAGAAGCAGCTTCTAGTAGACTTGAGTTCATTTCACCAGATTATCCTCAACTGGCAAGTACACACACCCAGATAGGGGGGAAAGTGGGGGTGGGAGGTGGGAGTGAAGTTGATGTTAAAGAGATGTACAGGTGAAACTCGGAAAATTAGAATATCGTGCAAAAGTCCATTAATTTCAGTAATGCAAATTAAAAGGTGAAAAAAGGTGATATATGAGACAGACGCATTACATGCAAAGCGAGATAAGTCAAGCCTTAATTTGTTATAATTGTGATGATCATGGCATACAGCTCATGAAAACCCCAAATCCACAATCCCAGAAAATTAGAATATTACATGGAACCAAGAAGACAAGGATTGTAGAATAGAACAATATCGGACCTCTGAAAAGTATACAGTGTACTGTGCTTGATTGGCCAGCAAACTCGCCTGACCTGACCCCACAGAGAATCTATGGGGCATTGCCAAGAGAAGGATGAGAGACATGAGACCAAACAATGCAGAATTGCTGGCCACTAATGAAGCATCCTGGTCTTCCATAATACCTCATCAGTGCCACAGGCTGATAGCATCCATGCCACGCCGCATTGAGGCAGTAATTGCTGCAAAAGGGGCCCAAACCAAGTACTGAATACATATGCATGCTTATACTTTTCAGAGGTCCGATATTGTTCTATTCTTCAATCCTTGTCTTCTTGGTTCCATGTAATATTCTAATTTTCTGGGATTGTGGATTTGGGGTTTTCATGAGCTGTACGCCATGATCATCACAATTATAACAAATTAAGGCTTGACTTATCTCGCTTTGCATGTAATGCGTCTGTCTCATATATCAGTTTCACCTTTTAATTTGCATTACTGAAATTAATGGACTTTTGCACGATATTCTAATTTTCCGAGTTTCACCTGTACATGGTAAAGTTAAAATGCTAGAGATAAACGACACTTCACAACAGCAGTAATGTTACTTGATTGCTGCATGGAAAGGGCTCCATTCTCAGCTTAGGCCCCCCAGTTGTTTTTGGACCCATAATCCCCAGCCAGAGTGGCCAATAGCCCAGGATTATGGGAGTTGTAGGCCAACATCTGCAGGAGGGCCAAAGTTGAGCAGCCCTGCACTAGAGGAAGAGGGGTCACTAGTGTAAGAAATAAATGAGAGCACCTTGCAAGGCTTTCTAATGTGTAACTGGATTACTCAATCCATAAAAAGCCAGGCAATTTTGTAATTTAAAAGATCCATCTGCAGCCTTGCTTGGAACCTGAATCTCCTGTTTGTACAGTTGTCTGCATTTATGTACTAGTTAGCAAGGAGAGCATGCCTGAATAGCTGCAGAATACATTCACACATGGGCCATCACAGCCAACCTGCCCCTTCCCGATGCTTTGGGGGTTAAGGAGATCTGGATCGCAGCCTCCCTGGCCAGATGCTCTAAGTCTCAGCACTCGTTCTTTCTGGTACTTGGTACACTCTTCCCCCAGCATACACAGTGGTCTTTTGGTACCTGTATAAGGAGACGTGCCCCAGCTGAGTCAACAAAGGCTACGGCACTGCAGTCAAGAATCACCGCCTGTAATGCTGTACCTGGAGGAGCAAACAAGACAGATGACGCACCAGCAAAATCCATGGTGATCTACACGCCTGAGCCCACCAACTAGTGCTTGAATTATGGAGGGGGGGGAGTAGGGGAGCCCTTAATGAAATCCGCACACCCCATACCCAACTCCTTACAATTGTAGCCAAACAATGGCTCCCCATTAGCCTTCCGAACACATAAACAAAAGAGGGCCAGGCTCCCTCTGCAATTTGAGCACAGCTGACAGCTTCAATGGGAGTTTGCCATGTGCCATTCTACAGTGGCTGAAAAGCACTCCCTTCTCCAGCCAGCTTTCTGAAACTCTGCCACAGACATGCAGGCAGGTTCATGCACACAACAGACCACAAACATTCATCAACACTGGCTAGTTGATTTCTAACACACAGGCTACTGTTGCTGAGTACTCAGAGAAATCTTCGCCAACTGTATGGTCACTACTGCACAGAGAAGCAAGGAACCTGATTGCCTTTGTGCTGGAATTCAATATTGTCCACACAATCCAAGAATGGAAAAAGGTTTCTTGCCCTCTTGAATGCAGGGGGAAAGCTCCATGTGGTGCACTTTCAGCTAGGCAAAGTTTAGGTGAGTGTAATACATCCAAATGGGCAGGATTCTTCATATTTTGCTTCATTTGACTAGTTCTGCCTTTTTATTTTATTTGTATGAGAGTCTGGAGTCATGTGCTCCTTTAGGGCCAAAATAATAACTGTATTATTAAAAGACAGTCTTAAGACAGGAAACATCTCTTCTTCAACAAAAAGCAGCTACAGGGGCCCTGATCCAGGTTGGGATTGCAGTGTAGAAAGAGGGGCTTAACCCTTTCCTCTGGTGCAGTTTCTCCACTGAAAATGGCCACCTAAGCTGCAGTTTCCCATCAAAGGATGGGCAGAGAGGTGCTGAGAAGTGGGAGTTTAATCCTTCCCCTTACCCATTTCTCTCCTTCAGGTTGCCCCCCTCCAACCAGCTTTTCTTAACCACAAAGTACAAAATGTGTGTACCCAGGAGGTTTCCTCAGGAATCAGGCAGGAATAAATCTTTGCATACCTGAGTCAGGCTTCTTCTCCAGAATGGAAATGGTGCTCCCCTAGAGGGGGGAAAAGCACATAAACGAGCAATTAACCTCCACTGGGGTGAGGTGGGGAGGACGGGAGGGTCTCAAAGTCAACCCTCCAATCTAAGTCTTGTTTATAATGATCATAACAACTGCCAAACACACTTCAATGTTTGTTTTGTTAACACATTAGGGACTAATCAGAGCAGTGGTGCTCTTCCGCCTGGCACCCCAAGTTCTCTTTGAAATGTCCCGGGGGCACCACCGCCCAATCTCCTCTTGGGTGTGGCCAGGGCCAGTCCTGGCCACCTGGGCCTGGCAGGGTGAGCAGGAGCAGCCCAAGTCCCCCACCCCACCCCACCCCGCAGTGTGCCTGCACAGTGTAGCAGGTCTCCAGTTACGGAGCAGCCAGCCGGGTGTTCTCTGCAGCCTGAGAGGTGAGCAGGCAGCCACAGCAGCAACCACTGTTGGGTCACTGACTCTCCTGTCCCGCTCAGAGGCTCTGCAGTAGCAGCCCAGCGGCCATCTGAGCAGGCATGCCTGCAGCCAGCCAGCCCGCGGCGTGTGCCTCCCTTGGTGGGTTGCCACTGACAACTACACACACAACCCAGATCACCAATCTGTGAGCGAGAACAAGTAAACAGAGTTGCCTGAGTTCTCATGTTATGCTGTGGGTTGTGGTCTTGGGGTGGGGTGTGTGCGTGGGGATGAGAAGTGTGGGGGCGAGAGAGAAGGTGCATGTGATGTTGCTGGGCAGGGGCGCCCTTCCCAGAAACGTGTGATGGGAATATACGTTTCTGTTAATGCATATTTGCATAAACATAGTTTTACATCCTTATGAGTTCAGTTGCTGTTTGGGTCCTCAAGAACCTATGTGTTAAAAGTACTGCATTGTGTGTGTGTGTGTGTGTGTGTGTGTGTGTGTGTGTGTGTGTGTATAGGGGGGATGATGTTGATCTTCCGCTGCCATCAGACAGAAGTGGAGGAGGCATCTAGGTCCAGGCTCCAAAATTACCTAGGTGCGCCTCTGAATCAGAGGCTGAAACACAGTCAATCACTCCAACCATGATCGGGGGGCTCAGAACTCACCCCCGGGATATGATCACCTAAACAATAGCTCCTAGGTAGAATTCACAGTTCCAGAAAAACTTCCATGTTTCCTAAAAATGACCCAGCAAGTTTCCCAGGCAACTTAGCTGAAAACACCTTAGAATTCCTATGAACATAAAAGGTGCCTTTAATGGCACCTACTGTACATACAATGAGGCACCTACATACAATGTGCCCCCTCCGGCTGAGCAGTAGTGTACTGGAGGGCAGCATATACATATTTTAAGTCCAAATGTTAGACACAGGGGCGTAGGGTGCTTGGCCATGGCTGGAGGACAAAGTCCTCCGGAGGCTCTGCCTCCCCCTAGGTGCGCAAAGCCCCAAGCCACCCCCCTGCAGCTGACGTCAGACGCAAGGGGGCAGGACCAATGCCAAGGCCGGAGGCCATCAGAGCTTCCCTTTCCCAGTCAGTGGATCACGGAATCACTGCCTAGGAGCTTCTTCCCCTGCCTTCTCAAGGAGACAGGGAAAGGAGCTACCCGTCAGCGATCCCATGAACCTCTGACTGGGGAAGGGAAGCTCTGCCGGGCTGATGGGCCCCGGCCTCAGCATTGGCCCAACCCCTTTACATCAGAGGCAGGGGTGGGGCCAATGCCCAGGGGAGGGTCTATTCGGACCCTCTCCCATCCCTCCCCAGTTTCTTTGAAACGCTGGCTGGCTGAGCTTTTCGCCACAGCACAGCCAGCATTTCAGTGAAACACTGGCTGGGGAGGAGAGGGGCATGCTTCCCACTCCCAGCCGCAGGGGCGTATCTAGGGTAGGGCAGGCAGGGCATGTGCCCCGGGCACCACTTAAAGGGGGCGCCATTTTGTAAAATTAATTTTTTTTAAAAAAAAATGGCTGCCAAAAATAAAATGGCCACAGTGCATGCTCAAATGGCCTCTGTGAGGTCCTAGGTCATGCCAGGTCTTGCAGAGGCCATTTGAGCATGCGTGGTGGCCATTTTGTTTTCAGTGGCCTTTAAAAAAAAGATTATTTTTAAAAATGGTCACCGCAAATGCTCAAATGGAAGGCCCTAGAGGCCAGCGGGGGGAGGGGGAACCTTTGCAAAAAAAAAAACCCCCCAGACTGTAGGAAGCCCCCCAAAGGGGCTACAGGTTAAAATATATATATAATATAAGACACTGTACACATATTCAGATTGGCACTATGTACCAGGGCTTATGAAAACTGAGCTGAAGAGTACGGTATGAGCTAGGATTGTATTCATTTGCTCTTACTTTGCTTCTTGCGATAAGTGAGTTAAATGTGATGTCTTGCTAATATGACTATTAATGGTGAATTTGTCTTTGAATCAGTGTGAAACCCTTAATATTAAGGCCCACTGGGAGTTTCTTGCTCTCTTTCTCTCATTTTAACTGTCTTTCTGAAAGACTAGAATATATTCCAAGCAGCGACACAGTTTACTTTGCATATCCTTTAATTATTTACAGAGTATCTGGGAAAAGTCAAATTCTCCATTGATTTTTAAAACTTATGTAATGGTGATGCTACAGGGCATAGTAGAGAATTAGACAGGCACTTCTGTTTAGTTTTCCAAGTACACCTCCACATAGTATTTGGGTATTTTATGAGCCCCAGCATACTGAAATGTGTAGTTTTCCAGCATTTTTTGGTCTGGCTACGTCCACTGCTAAATAGTTCTTGAAATATTAAAAGATTAACGAGCCTGACTTGTATTTTTCAGCTGATATTATGGTAACGTTATCTGACAGATGGGTGTCGGATGTTTGGACGGGGTGCAATTTCAGTGCTTGCCCTAGGCGCTATTTTCCCTAGATACGCCTCTGCCGAGCCGGCAACCATTTCATTCGCCAGCTGAGTGTGGGAGGGGGTGAGGCCCCCTGACTGAGGCCAAGGGGGAGGCTTGGCAGCTCCCCCAGACCCTGGAGGCTGTGGGACACTCATTCCCCCTTCCTCCATGGTACCTGTGCCCTTGGTTAGACACATGTTCTTGATAACTCCTTTGAAAACTTAGATTAAATCCAAATGAACATTCCTGATAACTCTTTGACCGTAAGCTGATCCAATAACCCAGCTCAGCTGACCATCATGAGTGCATCCACTGGGTGGGTTCACACAACTGATCAAAAGTAAGGAAGCTAGAGACATGTCAGGCAAATGTAAGGAAACAGACATGACATCCGAACCCACGTAAGTTCAGTTCCTGCGCTCAATTCCTGAAATCCTCCCCAGATTCTCAGCCCATTTGTCATCGCCATTTGGAGTTGGGCAGATAATTTGTGAAGAATGTTTGGAATTTTGGTGTGGAAAGAACCACACTTAGGCAAGTTCAGATGTCATATCCTCTGCTGCTGCTTTGCAACATTCACCCAACTTGTCCTTTGCTTCCTTACTTTTTGGCAGTCATGTGAACCTGTCCACGATGTACAGTAGCACGTAGCCAATGCCAGTGCATGGCATTTTGCTGCCTGAAGTGGAGCACCAAACGGCATGCCCTCCCTTCCCACCCTCCCTATTAAAATCTTATCTCCAGTTCCCTCCATCTTTGAAATCCCTCCCCCTTCCTTCATTTTCTCTTAGGAAGGGAAGATGGAAAGTAGTGTGGTACCTTTCCCTTCTTCTAACAGGTCATCCTTGGGGTGTGTGGGATGCTATGACACCCCTGAGAACTGGCCCACTATCTTCTGCTTGAAGCAGCCTACTTCACCCTGCTTCATGGTAGCCCCCTGCTGCATAGAACCATGCATTGCAGAAAGGACTCTGAGGTAAGGCAACATACATCAGATTTTAACTTTATTAAACATTGTGCTTGAAATTATAAGTGGACCATTTTGTTGTTTCCATAAATTGTATCTTTGGTTCAGTATGACGCTTTTTCTTCCAGTTTATACCAAATCAAGCCAGTATCCAACTAGCCCAGTATTGTCTGTTCTGACTAACAGCTGCTCTCCTGGTTGCTAGGAACATAGGAAGCTGCCATATACTGAGTCAGACCATTGGTCTATCTAGCTCAGTATTATCTTCACAGACTGGCAGCAGCTTCTCCAGGGTTGCAGGCAGGAATCTCTCTCAGCCCTTTCTTGGAGAAGCCAGGGAGGGAACTTGAAACCTTCTGCTCTTCCCAGAGCAGCTCCATCCCCTGAGGGGAATAACTTGCAGTGCTCACACTTCTAGTCTCCCATTCATATGCAACCAGGGCAGACCCTGCTTAGCTAAGGGGACAAGTCATGCTTGCTACCACAAGACCAACTCTCACATGGCTCACTCCCAATAAGTGGTGGCTCTTATTTGAGGGCAGAGTGGGCAGCACCCACCTGAAAATACCTGAAAATATTTGTCAGCCATTTTACCTCCTCCATCTGTCTTCTGTAGCCATTTCTCTGCCTGCCTCACTATCTGTGCCTTTTCCCTGCCTGCAGCCTGGCCCCAGTGGGTATGTAGGGTGGGCGACAGTACCAGAATTTTGTAAACACCCATAAAAACACAAAGAGTTGTTCAAATTTGAATATTAATGAGGCAGGAGCCAATTACAAGGCTTGCCTTTGTTTTCAGAAGGTGGGCAGAGCTTAAAATACCCTGAGCACCAATCAGAAGGCATCATGGTGATTAACTCTTCAAGAAGTCAATCAGAGTGCCCAGAGAGTGGAGAAGTCTTTTTCTTTTAGCTGCTTGTTGAATTCTACTCAGTAAACTTCTGCAGTTTGCTTGGGACATTTGTCCCAAGGGGGATCCTGTAGGGTTTGTGGGAGAGGAGTCAAGAGGGAAGGGGAGGGAAAGGGATGTAGAAAATGGAGTTGTTGCTGAGTAAACCTTTAATTACATCTACTTAAGATTTCCTTAAGTTTATGCAAGAAACAGCTATAAAACACTACCCAGAAGAATCCAATCACCATTTTGGCTAGAGAGCAGGTAGGCTGGCTGATCTCTTGCTGGCTTCTTTGTTGGTGTTTGTTTGGAGGGGAGGAATGCAACCTCTGCTT
This sequence comes from Hemicordylus capensis, assembly GCF_027244095.1. NCBI lineage: Eukaryota > Metazoa > Chordata > Lepidosauria > Squamata > Cordylidae > Hemicordylus > Hemicordylus capensis. The sequence continues at coordinate 197,439,290 of NC_069658.1, read as the reverse complement.
TCTCTCCCTTGCTCTCTGATCAGATCTATATGTAAAGCATTATGACCCATTCCCAAAATGACATGCCATAAAACATTGGAAGGAACAGCAAATTGAAAGACTGGACTAATTAGATTAGAAACTGGCATAAGAAGTCAGAAAGTTCTTTTAGGACATATGTGTGGATTTCTGAGTCCAAATTGCTTTTCAAATAATTGTAGAAGTGGTTTGCCATGTTGGTGTGGTGGAGAGAAGGAATGGATTCTGTTGGAAGGGAAATAATTTTAAAAATCCATTTGCTATGCAGAGAGCTAATCAGGTTTTAGTCTGGATTGAAGCCAGTTTCTGTAACATTAATATACCCACTGGCAGTTATGTTATGAAAGTGATCTCTATAAATAACATTTGCTGTTTGCTAGGATGGACACTCAGGCTAAGTGGTGAGAATCCAAGGTGAGCAGAAAGTGCACCCAGCTGTTCAGCAGGCATGGAGTAGAGAGAGAGTGTCCCCAAACATCTTTGCTTCCCATGGTGTCCTCTAAGTTACGGGTGACTAAGAGACACCTTTTAAAGTGGTGATTCTCTTATATTTAGCAGGGGGAGAGCAACTGGTCTTATCCAACCCCAGCATAACATTCCTCCAGTGGCTGTTGCTGGTTTCTGCCTTATGTTTATTTTTAGATTGTGAGCCCTTTGGGGACAGGGGACCATCTTACGTATTTATTATTTGTTTTTCTATGTAAACTGCTTTGAGAACTTTGGTGGAAGAGTGGTATATAAATATTCATCGTCAACAACTTCAATTGAAAATCCTGTTATTTTTCTATTACTTATGTATGCATTTTTTAAAGTAGGCAGGCAGTGCTATCCTTGAAACTTCAAAATGCATTTGATCTCCACTTTTTTGGCTGGTCTCTGCTGTACCTGTGGCTTATATAGATATATTTACTTTTACTTATAGCCTGTGCTTCCTCCAAGAAGCCAGAGTGGTGCACATGGGTACATCTATCCTCCCAAAAGCCCTACGCGGAAGGTTATGCTGAGAGAGAAGTGTCTGTCCCAGAACCACCCAATGAGCTTCATGGTTGAATAGGAATTTGAACTTGGATTTCCTCGGTCTAGTCCAGCCTGCTAACCACTGTACCACTTTGGCTCAAAGTTTTTTCTTCTTATTTATTATTAGTAGTATTCGGTTTTTTGCAACAATCAGGCAGACAGAGCTGCCCTGGTGACTTCAGAATGCATTTACTCTCCACAGAAGCAGCCTTTTGTTGCTGGTCTGAGCTTTACTTAGGGCTTGTACAGTTCATTTCGTGTGTGTGTGTGTGTGTGTATGTGTGTGTGTGTGTGTGTGTGCTTGTGTTTTGATCCCACTCATTAGCTGCAAATCTGCACTTTGCCAGTTCTTGCTAAGACACCCTAGTCCTGGCTCCACCTCCATAGCTGCCCACAATTGACTCCACCTCTCAATACCTGTGGCTCCACCCATGACCTGCCTTGCCTAGCCCCACTCCCAGTCCCAGGAACCAGCAGCCACTACTTCTCCCAATGTAGAGCTGGATAGGAATGTGCACGGACCGGTTCGGAGGCCATTCTACTGGCCTCCGGACCGGTCCGGATATGGGCGGTTCAGGGTTCGGAAGGGTAGGGTGGGGGGTTCCATTAAGGGCGGGGGGGGCTTTACTTACCCCTCCCGTGCTTTCCACCTTTGGAGCTGTAATTATTGTAAAAATCCCGGCGGCAGGATCCCTCGCTGCCTGCTTCAATCGACGACGATAGCTCCTCCGTGGTACTTCCCTGCCGCCCCCTTGAAGCCTCCTTGAAGACCCTGCTGCTGCCGCCCCCTTGAAGCCCCCTGCCGCCCCCTTAAATCTCGCCCCGACCCGACCGCTCACTCTCTAGAAATGGGCGGGCGGCAGGGGGATGTCCTCCTGCCCCCTTCCCTGCCGTCTGCAAAAGTCTTTAGGAAGCCTTCTGCGCGTGCAGAAGGCTTCCTAAAGACTTTTGCAGTTCGGCAGGGAAGGGGGCAGGAGGACATCCCCCTGCCACCCGTTTCCCTGCCGGTCTGCAAAAGTCAAACGGGCGGCAGGGGGATGTCCTCCCACCTACTTCCCTGCCGGGCTGCAAAAGTCTTTAGGAAGCCTTCTGTGCGCACACGCGCAGAAGGCTTCTTAAAGACTTTTGCAGACGTCAGGGAAGGGGGCGGGAGGACATCCCCCTGCCGCCCGCCCGTTTCTGAAGAGCGAGCGGTCGGGTCCGGGGTGAGATTTAAGGGGGCGGCAGGGGGCTTCAAGGGGGCGGCAGCAGCAGGGTCTTCAAGGAGGCTTCAAGGGGGCGGCAGGGAAGTACCACGGAGGAGCCATCATCGTCGATTGAAGCGGGCGGCGAGGGATCCTGCCGCTGGGATTTTTACAATAATTACGGCGCCAACAGTGGAAAGCGCGGGAGGGGTAAGTAAACCCCCCCCGCCCTTAATGGAACCCCCCACCCCAGTGCCGGACCGCAGCTCCATGGTTCCGTGCACACCCCTAGAGCTGGAATGGACATTTGGCCAAAACTGATTCTATCTGAAATGCTAACTCCCAGTACTAGAATCCCCGATGTCCTCTCCAGTCCTTCACCCAGAATTAGGGCCAAGCCAAGTGTTCTCAGTTGAGAATGTTTAGCTCAAAATTGAGGAAGGTGATCTGGGCCAAAAAGGGGGGCAACACCTGCCTTACCTTATTTCCTGTTGCATTGTTCTGGAGGGGTTTCTCTGTGTGTTGGGAAGGGGGGCACGGAATGGCCGTGTTTTTCCCAGAATGCCCCTTGGAACAACACTATGTGATGATGAAGTGTCGTTTGGAGAGGGTAGAGGGGGGGATACGAGGGCCATCGGGAGGAACACCACTGCCACCATTGAGTTTTCTGCCCTGACCCCAAAACAACACCCAATTTTTTTCTGTCTGCAGATGGGTTAACAAAACCCCTGGACCCATTTCGGCTCAGCCTGCCCAGAACATTACCACAGTGCTGATGTTCATCTTGATGCTGCTCTCTAGACCTTGGTCCTCATGCTGCTCCCAGTCCCGGTCCAGCCCCACAAGTTGGCTCAGCGTGTCACGGAAGAAGCTGCGGTTCCCATAATAGATGGGGGCCTGGTAACTCAAAATCTTCACGCCTGGGATCTCAAAGCACTGAGAAACGAGGATGGGGGCAGAGAAAAGAGGTGCATAATGCATCATGTTTGGCATGGCCTACCTCATTCCCCTGGGTACACAATTTGTTCCTGAGGCACAATCTTTTAGGAAATGAATCCATTTTTAAAAAATAAAATGCTTGTTTAAGTATACATAACAAAATACAAATTCCAGTAAATCTGAAGGTTTTGAAAACAAGTTTACTGTAATCTGCTGTAATTCAAATATCTATTCCAGTAATTAAGAAAAAAGCCTCTTCTTATCCCAAAGCTACTGGTTATGTTTTACCCATTTGGGGCGTTAACTAGGTCCACTAATTTAGTAATTTCTGCTACATTCCAGGTCCTCCTGGGATACAGTTCTGACCTCCAATGTCATGCTGTTTCCATACTAGCAGCATCAGAATACTGAATACTAACTTCAGACTGTCTTCTGAGAGAACAGCCTTTAAACAGCCCTATAATATCATACAGTCTAAAGCTAAATTATAATCCATTACAGACACTGGGTGACATCCAGACTAATGCTGCATTAGTACAACAAACAAGAAGATCATGTAGCTGAGCAAATGCTCAAAGTTGCGCAATCTCTTACACACTTGGTCCAATTGTGCAAGTGCAGCACCTGCACAAGGACAGTGGATAGCTTGGCATCAATCCCTGCAGAAGATATGGACTGAGGAAGAGGTTTCACAGCAGCTTCACACCTGGAATGCAAGCTCCCTACTTAGCAGAAATAGCTAGGACAATGTTTGCACTAGGAAAACATTGGTCTGGGTGTCAGCCACTATAATGCTTCTAATAATTATGGAAAATCTATCAAATCTTCATTACAAAATCTGTTAAACCATCTTTTTTGTTGGTCTGCTGTAAAATTTCCAATATCAAATTTCTCCAGTCCTTATAATTTCAGTGACGGATTTCCACACCACTTGGATCTTATCACAATGTCACTAACAATGACAAAACAGCCTGCTTTTCCAGAAACAATGGCCAAGGATGCACAATAAGCCCCAAAATGCAATCCCCCCACCACTTTATGACCCACCCTCAATATTCGGGGGTGGGGTGGAGTAGGGGGAAAGCAAAAGGATTTATCAAAAGGTAAGACAGAGGCAGGGAATTTATTTATTTATTTACTACATTTATATCCCGCTCTTCCTCCAAGGAGCCCAGAGCGGTGTACTACATACTTGAGTTTCTCCTCACAACAACCCTGTGGAGTAGGTTAGGCTGAGAGAGAAGTGACTGGCCCAGAGTCACCCAGCAAGTATCGGGATGAATTATCTAGTAAAGAATTGTCGTAGCCTATCAAAAACTGGAGGTTCCACTGCAGAGTTTTTGTCCTTTTCTTGCTGTAGTAGTGACTGCAGTGGGGCTACAACTTCAGACACAGGCATGATACGAGAGTGCATTTTTATGTCCCCACCACCCTTACCTTGCTATTGGACTTGACAGGTTTGTAGATCTCCGTATCAGCTGCCCTGCCCAGCACTGAACACTCGGCCCTGTTGGAAGAGCAAGCAACATGAACGACTGAGCTGGCTGTTATCCTTTTGGGCAGAGCCTCCCCAACACCCCAAGCAAGCATGACAGGAGGTGAAAGCTTTTTAGGGAGCCAGAGTCTCATGTTACCTCTGTGGCATGGGAGCTGCTCCAACATGGCTCCTTCCTGCAGTGCCAGGAAAACTGGAGAAGCCCCAGGCCACTTTGGAAGAAGCTCACAAGGCAGCTTCTCACTGAGCCAGCATTGTCCCAGTTGCCAGGAGGGGTAACGCTGGCACGGAGGGAGGAGCTGCACCATAAGCTGAACCATTATGCAAAAGTGCCAACGTTGTCAAGATAAACAGGAGAAGTGGCTCAACATTTCCAACCAGGAACCTCTGGCACTAGTGCAGCCTTAGCCACCACTTGGCACCCCAAGATCATCTCCATAGGCCCAGTTCACATGCATTCTTTTAAAAAGTATTATTTTTTGTAAAGTAGTAATATGCAAAAAAACCCACCACCCACACACACATAAGAAAAGAAAAGAAGACGAGACCAAGAATTAGCAACTGTGTAAAATAATATAAACCCTGGGATTTAAGTCTTGTGGTTATTTCCTCGCCGAATTAAAAAATAAAAAAAAAATCACTGATGATTAACATTGGTCCACATATTTTCAAACACCCCATTCCATTGTCTCTTCCACCTTACACTGAATTACTACTAAGTGGATGTAATTTGCCAGGATGTAATTTGCCAGATTTTCAATATCTAGTCTTTATTTAATGATAATTTTTCATTCTTTTAGGACTGAGCAATGACTGCAAGTCCCACAAGCAAGAAACTCAAAATTATTTATTGGGATTGTTCTGTCAAAGTAATTCAACAATACTATGAAAGCAGAGCTACAATATTTAAATCCCAGTTTGTGGTGCGTCTACCCAGAAGTGAGCCCTTTTGATTGCTTTGGGACTTGCTTCCAATCCTACATGTTGACTGTCCTATACCTTCTGACTCTAGGTAAGTGTACATTGGGCCGCAGCCTTACAGAATTAAATAAATTAGATTAATTGATGGGAAATCTTTTGGATGGCGTGCCCTCTAGCAGTTTTTTGAATTTTAAAAAATGATTTTTAATGTAAGAATTTACAATAGCAGGTAACCAACATTATCTAAGAAGTGGTATTCTCCTTTCTTTCTCACTTAGGAATTAACAATTTTTCTAAGACAGTGATGGCTGAGAAATAAATGTATGCCAACTCTGCCTGAAGCTACTCCTGAAGATCCCACCTCATCATATTTGCACACCATCAAGCCATTAGGAGACCTAGGATTGCTTTCAGTGGCCACATGGAGATCAAATCAAATCAAATCTTTATTGTTATGGTCATTCGATCAGCAAACATGGAGATTAGCCCTGGAGATTCCAGGGCAATCATAGAAAATGAATCGTTGGCACTTACCTGAATGGTCATTCTCCTCAGATGTATGGATTGTATCCAAGGATCATGGGTTGTCGCCACCTACTGCTCCGAGTTAGGGCCAATCAAAAAAGATCTTGACAGCAGGAGGGAAGGACAACCCCCTCGCCCCTTCAGTCATTAACAAAGTGCTTCGAAGCTCCAAAAAGAAACTAGAACAGACACTGCAGAAGAATAAAATAAGGCAACATGCCCAAGAATGCAGAACAGCCAAATGGACAAAGAACCAAGGTCCAAGCCTAACACTAAATCACCCCCTCAAGTAGACCACACACCAGAGGAGGAAAACACCACCCCACAGTAATATAGGGTGCAGTAGAAGAAGGACAATTAGAGGGGAACAGGATCAGACACACAATCAGGTGGGTCGGATACAATCCATACGTCTGAGGAGAATGGCCATTCAGGTAAGTGCCAACGATTCATCCTCCCTCAGAAAAGGATTGTATCCGAGGATCATGGGACATACCCAAGCTGCAACCAATTTGGGGGGGGGGGCACAAAACAGAAGGTCTGATCCTAAGGCGGAACCACCCTCTGCAATACACGTCGGCCAAAGGATGCATCCGCAGAGGCCCAATCGTGTATCTTGTAATGCCTAATGAAAGTTGAAAGGGAAGCCCAGGTGGCCGCCCTACAAATGTCAGCCAAAGGGGCCAAGGTAGAGAGGGCCGCAGAAGCTACTGCGCTGTGTGTGGAGTGAGCAGTAATGCCTTCAGGCGCAGCCTCCCCCGCTGTAGCATATGCCAACTGGATAGTTTGACAGATCCAGCGAGACAAAGAGGAATTAGAAACCTTCTTCCCCATAGAGCAAGCGCGGAAAGAAACAAAGAAGGATTGGGATACTCTGAAGGATTTAGTCCGCCTTAGGTAAATACGGATCACACAACGAACATCCAATTTGTGCCAGTCCCTCTCCTTAGGGGAGGAGGGACTGAGACAAAAGGAAGGAAGCATCAGCTCCTGCACTCTGTGAAAAATCGAGTTCACTTTGGGGAGATAAGTTGGATCTGTACGTAACACCACATAGTCAGGAAAGACCAGGCACAACTCCTTCCTAACGGACAGAGCACCCAGATCGGAGACCCGTCGAGCCGAGGTGATGGCCACCAAGAACAGAACCTTCAGAGTAAGAATACGTAAGGGGACAGTACGCAGAGGCTCGAATGGAGCCTTCGAAAGGACCCTGAGAACCAGATTAAGATCCCAAGTTGGAAAACGATGAATGGGAGGAGGCTTCAAAATGGCCGCCCCTTTCAGGAAACGCTGCACATGAGGATGCCCAGCCATGGAAGAAAGGCCCGGGACCTGTAGTACGGATGAGATAGAGAACACCTGATGACGCAAAGTGTTAGGGCGAAGGCCTCTATCTAGCCCCATCTGCAAGAACCCCAAAACCTGCGCCACAGAAGCCGACAGGGGATCCCCCCCAGAAGCGTGACACCACTGCGAAAATGCCTGCCAGGTGGACTGATAGACGCGAGCTGTGGATGGGCGCCTAGAGGCCATCATGGTGTCCTGGACCGCAGAGGGATAGCTGCAACGCATTAGTGAGCTCCGCTCAATCTCCAGGCGTGAAGATTGATCCACTCTGGGTCTGGATGAAATATAGGACCCTGATGAAGGAGATGCGCCCGATCCCCTAGAGGTAGTGAAGGTTCCGTTGAGAGGGCGACCAGGTCCGAAAACCATGGCCGTCGCGGCCAATGCGGAGCTACCAGAATGACCTCCATTTTCTGGTGCCTGATCCTTCGCACCGTCCGGGATAGCACTGCAAAAGGCGGGAAGGCATAAAGCAGACCCTGCGGCCAGGGGGACATCAGAGCATCCACCCCCTCCGTCCCCGGAGATGGATACCTTGAGAAGAATCTGGGCAGCTTGGCGTTGTCTAGAAGCGCAAAGAGGTCGACCAGGGGAGCCCCGAACTGGCGAACAATCTCCCTGAAGACCTGATTGTCCAGGATCCACTCCCCTGATCCAGCTGGGACAGGCTCAGCCAGTCTGCCACCGTGTTGTCCACCCCGCTGACATGATCGGCCTCCAATGAGCACAGAGTCTTTTCTGCCCAAAGCAGCAGGCTCTCGGCCTCACACATCAAGGGCCAAGACTTCGTCCCCCCCTGACGATTGAGGTGTGCCTTGGTGGTGGCATTGTCGGTGCGAACCAGGACATGCCGACCGCGAACCTCGGGAAGAAACTGAGCAAGAGTCAGTCGGACCGCCCGGAGTTCTAGCCAGTTGATGGACTGACACCGCTCTTCATCTGACCACTGACCTTGAGACACCTGGTGACCGCAGTGACCTCCCCAACCTAGGAGACTTGCGTTGGTCGTTACCACGACACGGTCGACCGAAAGGAAACTCACCCCCTTGCGGAGAGCCTGGGATGCCCACCACCTGAGAGATAGGCGCACACGAGGGGTCAGGGACACTCTGAGTCTCGACCTGCCCGCGACTAGATCCTGAAGAGGTAGGAGAAGCCACTGCAGAGGACGAGAATGAAAACGTGCCCAAGGCACGATCCCGATCGTGGAAACCATCAGACCCTGCAATTGTGATAGAAACAAAATGTTTGATCGAGCATGGCCCAGCAGCCTGCAGCAAGCAGCGAACAGTTTCTGTCTCCTTTAGTCAGTCAGGTGGACCATCCCCCGCGACGTATCTATTATCACCCCCAAATGCTGAATCACGTTGCTGGGGGTGAGGGAGCTCTTTTTGAAGTTCACTAGAAAACCGTGACCTGCCAAGACCGCCAGGGTCTCCTTGATATCCTACAGCCCCTTCTCCCAAAATGGTGACCTTATTAAAAGGTCGTCCAAATACGGGTAAAGATGTATCCCATTGGTCCGCAAGTGCGCCACAAGTGCCACCATGATCTTGGTGAACACTCGCGGCGCAGTCGAGAGACCGAAGGGGAGAGCCCAGTACTGGTAGTGAACCCCTGCGTATGCGAAACGCAGAAACCTCCTGTCCAGAGGATGAATGGGAACATGGAGATAAGCCTCCTTGAGGTCTATGGAGGCCAAGAAGTCCCCTTCCTGGAGAGCCATTAGGATGGACCTCAGGGTTTCCATCCAAAAGTGCCTCCCCTTGAGGAAGCCGTTGACAAACTTTAAGTCCAGGATGGCTCTCCATTCCGTGGTCTTTTTTGGAACCAAGAAGAGTATAGAATAGACTCCATGTCCCACCTCCTCTGGGGGGACCGGTTCGATCGCCCTGATGTCGAGCAGATGGTGAATTGCCTTGACCATCAGGGAATGCTTGTGGACATTGCAGGACTGAGGAGAGGAGAGAAAGCGATCTGGAGGACGGGACAGGAACTCCAGGCTGTAGCCCAGGGAAACTGTGCGCCGAACCCAGGCGTCTATGGACGTCCGGGCCCACTGGTGAGCAAAGAACCCCAGCCGGCCGCCCACCTGCCGCCCCGAAACGGAGTCATTGTGGAGCGGGACGTTTGAACCTGGACTTTGCATACTGGCCTGACTGCTGGAATTTTGGTTGAGGACGGTCTCTGGCAAAGCCCTGGGATCTGGATCAGGAAGGCTTGTCCTGCTTGTTCTGACGGGAACGAAAATTAGACAGGAACCCCCTCTGCCCAAAACTGCTTGAGGAGTAGGAATAAGAAGAAGAAGCATTAGAGAAGGATCTGCGCTCCTGCCGCTGCACGGAGGAGGGCATAGCCTTTTTCTTATCCTTAGTTTCGATTTGCACCGGATCCAATGCTTCCCAAAAAAGCTTACCTCCCTTAGAGGAAGAATTGGCTAAATTACTTCTCGATTTTTGATCTACTTTCCAATTCTTGAGCCACAAGTGCCTTCTGACGGTGATGTCAGAGGCCATGGCCCAGGCAGACAGTTGGACGGTGTCAAGGGAGCTATCTGCCATAAAGGCAGAAGCCTTGCCTAATTTGTTTAGACCCTTTCTAAGGGTCACTAGTTCCGGCGGGACCAGAGGAAGAAGCTCCCTGACCCACAGGACCGAGGCCCGAGCAAAAATAGAAGTGGCCACCAAGGCTCTCACAGCAAGCGCCAAAGCTTCATGGGAATGACGCAACGAAGCATCACACTTCCTGTCCTCAATGTTACGAAGCACCTCGTCCCCGTCCTTCGGGAGGACTGCCCCAGTCACGAGAGCCACGACTTCCTTGTCCACTGGGGGAACCTGGAGCATATCCATAATGGGCTTAGTAATAGTGTAAAGGCGCCTAACCCCGGGTGGAGGGCCCTTGCTTTCTAAGGGCCGGTCCCACTCACCCCGAATAATGTCTAGAAATATCTGAGAACAAGGGACCGCCACCTCTGGGGCCCTGAGCAAAGGCAAAACAGCTGGATCTCCTTCAGGAGCTTCCTGAGGAGCCGGCACCAGTCCCTCAAAACGCAGAGATTTATGCGCCTTATGCAGGAGAACTGGGAAATCAGCTTGACTAAATAAACTATAGGGGGCCTGGGAAGGCGGCAAAATTTCTCCTTCATCTCCAGACAGCTCCCCCTCCTCTCTGCCCGAATCTGAATCCTCAGAAGGCTGCTCCCTGTCCTCTGCTGGGAACAAAATGGGTGCCGTTAAGGCAGACCCCTGCCCAGTAGGGTGAGAAGGAGCACAGGGGGGCAGGGTAGGCGGTCCCAAGGGTGCCCGCAGAGACCCAGGAACAAACGGCTGAGGTGGCAAAACGGGAGATGTTCCCGCTTGAACACCCGAAATGGCGGCCGGATTGGCTGTTCCCGCTGCCTGAGCACCCAAAATGGCAGCCGGAGCGGCAGAGGTGGGAATCTGCCGGGCGAGATCAGGAACAAGCTTGCCAAACTCCTCCGCGACTACCCGCCAGAGGAGGGCAGCGAAACTCGGAGGAATCTCCTCCTCAGTCGCCCCAGATTGCCCCCGTTCTTGAAGAGAGGGAGAAGGGCAGGCGTGCTTGGCAGGCGACTCTCCTGGCAGCGGAGTCCCTACCTGAGAGCTCCACTCTGCTGACCGAAGCTGAGGCACCACGCCGCTCTCCTGTAGAGGCAGCGGGGACGGAATTCCTCCGCCCGACTCTTCCTCCGCTCGAGCTACCGAGCCGCCCTCCTGTAGCAGCGGTGGGGGCTGAATTCCCCCGCCTGACACTCCCTGCCCTCGAGCAACACCCACCAGCTGGGACCCCACAGGCGACTGTGGGCGACACACTTGGCCGCGCACGCTGCCGCTTTTTTCTCCTCGGAGAGCTTCTTAAGTTTTTTCGCCTTGGGGGGCTGAGTCTTGGGCGCGGGAGAGGTAGCCGCAGCCCACTCAGCACGGCACGTCGCTGGGGCGACCAAGTCCTCAGAGAGGGAGGAAGAGGCCTCCCTCTCACAGCGTGAAACTGAAACCTCCATGGTTCACAAATTGCCGCCACGAATGCAGGAAAGATCGCGAGCGGACACACTAGGACAGATCCTTCTCTCAAAGGTCTAACTAACCCAGAACCACCAGGAAAATGAAAAGGAGAGGTGACACTGGAGCGAAGCAAAAAGGAGCACCTGCTTGGAGCGAGACAGGGCGGAAGACTGAAGGGGCGAGGGGGTTGTCCTTCCCTCCTGCTGTCAAGATCTTTTTTGATTGGCCCTGTCTCGGAGCAGTAGGTGGCAACAACCCATGATCCTCGGATACAATCCTCGTCTGAGGGATAATTGACAATTCTAGCATAATCTAAAAACAAAGCATGCTTTCTCCGCCCCGCCCCCCAACTCCGCCCCAACAGGAGTATTGCTTTTATTTATATCAATTGCATCAGATGAAACCAATTACATCTGCAAGAGGACTATGCAGAAGAAACGGACAGACAGGCATCCATGTACCTCTGTGTCCGACAAACAACAGTCACCATGGAGAACACAACTCCCACTGCCAAGCCCAGGTCTACACTGAGCACAACCACGGAGAGCCACGTCACCACCCACACAGCCTGCAACAGATGAGAAAAGATGCAACAGGATCAGTAGGGCCACAGAAGAACCACTCAGAAGATGGAAGCGGCTTTGACACAGATAGGCGTTTCTTGACTTTGCCCCCTTCCACTGGCTCTGCTTTTCCCTCTGCCCACTCAGGTTTCATACCACTCAGTCAAGGGAGTCTGCAGAAATGGCTCTTGGCAGGAGGAAAGGTCTGTTAACTGCAGATCGTTGGCTTAAATCTCTGCAACCTTTATACCAGGGATTCTCAATGTTGGGTCCCCAGATGTTATTGGACTTTAGTTCCCATAATCCCCAACCAAAAGCCACTGGGCCTGGAGATTATGGGAGTTGAAGTCCAATAACATCTGGGGACCCAACGTTGAGAATCCCTGCTTTATACCACTGACACTCCCAACTCCCCCACCATTAAATGGTGTTAAAGAAACCATGAGGAGGTCTGGACTATTTGTAATGCAGTAAACATACCATGCAGGAGCCCTGTTCAGTCTTGATGGAATCTGGGGGGAGCTATACCCCAGAGGTGTGCCCACAAGACCCACCCTGATGCACTCTGAAACTTTACCCCCACTCCATGATTACAACATTTGCCTGCAGTGATCCATGCTGCACTCGTACGGAGATTCCTCCTGTCATCAGAGTACTGGAGCGCTCCAGGGACCGGGTTTCATAACAGGAAGGCTCTCTCCACAAGAACAGTGTCTGCCTGTGCAGATGAATGCTGTAATTGTGGAGAGGGAGAGGGTGGGGTTTCAGAGCATGTCAGCTCAGGGGTGGGGCTTGTGGGCATGCTCTCGGGGATGATGTTCGCCAATACAGTGCCCCTAGATTCCCAAATGACTGAACAGGGCTGTAGTCTTATACATTTTAGAGCTAACAGCTTTAATGTATCCATTTAACAACACTATAGTGGGACTCTAGGCATAGGGTCAGTCCAGACATCACAGAAAACCACAGTCAATGCATGGTTCCATGTAAGGTCCTCAAGAATACGTGCTGCTGCTCCCCTCTCCTGTCCACTCAAACCTCCTAGGAATTTTATTTCCAATTTAGGATACAATGTAACAAAGATTGGTTGGTTCAGATATCATATTCCAATCTTGGGTTTTTTCCTAACCAACTTTCTTGAAATAAAGCTAGATATGAACCTAAGTGGGTGAGTGATCGTCTGCAGGCAGAGTGGATCAGGCCCGCTCTCCCCACTGAACCCCTTTTTGCTTTGCACACTGATCGTGTGTAGAGCCTTAACATATTAAATCATAACAGACCAGAAAGGTGGGGGAGAGGAAGAAAATACAAAATATAATACAAAACAGTTTAAAAAACATTTTTAAAAAATCAATTAAAATCAGATCAAAATTTTGAAATTTAAAAAGCCTGAGTGAACAAAAAGGTCTTCACCTGATGTCTAAAAGAACAAAGTGATTAAGCCAGGTGAACCTCACTGGGGAGGCTGTTGCATAAACGGGGTGCAACCACCGCAAAGGCCCTCTCCCTAGTAGCCACCCACCTCACCTCGTTTGGCAGGGGCACTCGAAGGAGGACCTCCGAAGATCTTAAGGTCTGGGTTGGGACATACAGTAAGAGACAGCAGGTGAGACAACAAGCCTCCCTCCATCAGACTGTATGAACTGCCTTGTGTGCATAGTCAGAGAAGCAGCATATATAAATAAATCTATTCCAGCTGCAAAGCAGTAAATAAATGTAGTAAATAAATGAATCTATTCCAGCTGCAAAAAAAAAAAAAAATGACAGCTACAAAAACCCTTTTGGTAGGGAAGGAACATTTAGAGTGCTTAATTTCTAACCACCAAAATAGAAAGTGGCCCATTCCCAGATGCTGTCATTGCTTACGAAGTCAATGTGGCTGATCCTCCACAGCTCAGGCAAATCCTGGAATTGCAGAAACATCTGGCGAAGGCTGGTGACATTGATACAAGCTAGAACAGCCTAGATGATAAAGAAAAACTGGGTCTGCTACAAGACAACTCTCCAACACCCTGTTTGCTAGCATGACAGGAGAACGTTGGCTATGATCATGCTGGAATAAATAGTTTGGCACTTTCATTTATAGCCACCTACAGGTCAAGTACTTAAACATACAGATCTTGAGATCTGATATGAAGCTGTTCAAAGCCAAAGGCTGAGAAAACATGCTATGATTTCTCAGTTCTCGATGGCTAGCACTGCTGGCCGTGGAAGGTACCCCAGCTGCATCCTGTCTCAGTGCCTCAAGGCATAGACAGCACAGTCCTTTGCAGAGATCGGTGCACCGAAGACCATATTACTTTTATTGTGTCTTGTATCTATTTTATTGTTGTGAGCCGCCCTGAGCAGTAGTGCACTGGAGGGGCGGGGTATAAATATTTTTAATAAATAATAAATAAATAAATTGATTTCAATGACTGAGGGTAATGAACTGCACGCCTGATTATCCCTACTCAACCATCCATGGCCCTGACTGGCTCACCTTGGGCAAATAGTAGAAGAGCGGTCCGATCCACATCAGCACAATAAGGACCACAGCACTAGTGAAGAGGCCAGAGAGCTGTCAGAAAGGGAAGCAGATTTTGTCATGAGTAAAACCCCAGTTAAACTGGAGCCCTTACCCAGGTCATATATGTGTATTAATACCATATGCTTAAAATTACTTCACTTCCCCTTCTCTTCACAGTCATGCCAATCAGTACCTAAAGCTCATGGCATTCCCACCATAAAGTCGTCACATTTTTATTGGCAAAGGCTTTGTGCATAAGAACCAAAAACAAACAAAATATATATTTTTTCCTGGCATAGACAAAGAACTTGTTGATTTCTGTGTGTTAAAAATGAATAGGTTTGCCACCTTTCTATGGACAGAGATTATATGCCTTTATCAGTAAGCCCCAGCCTCCAGGTTCTAACTAGATTTGCCAACCATTTTTTTCTAGCAGGGCTCCTGTGCTTTTAACAGCTGCATGACAAGCAGAGATGAAAGAGCCAAAGCTTTTCTTACTACTATTGTATCTCCATGTTGGGAAAAGCTTCTTAGCCGGATCTCTATTCACATTACTATTCTAACACATTACTATTCTCTAACACAGTACTATTAAAGGCACAGGAGCCCTGTAAGGGGAAAAGTTGGTTTCTCCATTGCCAACAGGCTGCTTCTTCCCATTCACTTGTGCCTCATATCCAGAGCCAGGACAAAGCATTTGTGTGTTCTAGACAAAGTTTGAAAATTACATCCTCAGTGAAAGTACACAATTTTACCTCTCAAAACCAGTTACCAACTTCCACCCGAGATTCTTCACCCAACTTGTTGTGGACGTTTGAAGTTAAGTGGAAAATCCTCAGCAAAAGTCAAGAACCAACATGGGAATCAGAGGTTGGTAGGCTTAGACGACACACTTGCTAAGAACATGTGCTAGGGATGTGCGAACTGGCTTGAGGTCAAGCTGGTTCGCGCTCAAGCTGGCCCAGTTTGGCTTGAGGTCGAGCTGAACCCCCTGGACCAGTTCAGGCAGGTTCGGGGGTGCCGGACATGGGGTTGTTGTTGTTTTTTAAATCACACTTACCTCCGTGGGCTTCAGTGGCCTTGGGAGGGTGCTGCTGCAGCCAGCAGGGTGCATTTTCCAGCACTCCCCCTCCCCCTGCCGGTCTCCCATGGTCCGTTTTGGCCTGTTTTCAGACCATTTTGGCCCTCTTTGAGCATGGGTCATGACCTGGCCAAGCAAATGGTTAGCACACATGTGTGGCAGCCTCCAAAATGGCCACCGCATGCTCACAGAGGGCCAAAGGCCCCAAACAGCCCCAAAATGGGAGGGAGGCTGGGGGGGGAGCAGCTGGAGACCCCCCCTGCAGCCACTAAAGCCCTTGGCAGAAGTGCAATCTTTCAAAAAAAAAAAAGAAAGAAAGAAATTAACCACGTCTGGCACCCCCGAACCCGCTTGAACTGGCTCAAATGTGAACCAAGCCAGGCACCTCATTTGGGGTGCCAGAGCTGAACATGACCGGTCCAGTTCGAATCCAGTTTGGATTCAAACCTCACTGAGCAACCTGCTTTTGTTCACATCCCTAGCACACGTTCCCTGGGAAGCTCTGGTTCCCATCTTACTTAATTTTGGGCAATTATGTGAACCATTCCTATATATAAACAACGTATCTATAGCTTTTTAGAGGAGCCGTTAAATCGTGCGAACAGTTCAGGCTTCAGGATTAGTGAATTACTGTTGAAAAGAGGGCGGAAGTTTTGTTTTGCACTGTAGCCATGGACCCACTCTTTGTAATGGTTTAGGTAAACCGTCCCTCCCCTGCACTGCAAATCACCAAATACACACGTGGTACTGTCCAAAATATGTGCCATGGAGGGAGAAGTTTTCTGATATTAAAAACATGTTTATAAATTATAACACTTAATAGTTAAAATTTTAGTTCCTTGCGCCCCTATGTGAGCTTGCACCCTTGGTGGCTTCCTTACCCATCTACCCTTTGTCCCAGCTCTGCTCATACCTGACCTGGGGCTCACCCACTCGCTTCCGACTGCCACTGACATCCTTTGCCCACTGCTTTCCACTTCCATTTCCTTTGATAGCATCAGGCCCTTTGCCACTGGCTATGCCTAAGCAGCAACCATGAATATACCAAGGTGGTGCTAGGCAAGGCAAGTTGTCGTCAAGATGCTTCCAAGACATCGACTTATACCTGTGTGTGTCCACCAGCACTCTCCAAGATGTTGGTTGTAGCCAGTGTGGCTGAATTGGGGAAACAGGTAAACAGGGAAGAAACCAGGTTTGAGAGGCCATGGGCCAGTAGTTCCTGCGGGAGGAGACAGGAAGGTGAGGTGAGGACAGGTTCTTATCTGGTTGAAGCTGCCCTGCCTTGAGAGGAACTAGAAAGGGAGCAAGGGAAGAATTCTTGAGCTACATCTACAATACAAACCAAGGGCAATTTTAAACAAGCTTACTTCATGCCTTTCCCCCAAAGGGCCCTGCAGACTGCATGTTTGTGTGGGCACTATAAAGACCTCACAGATAGGGGTGTGGACAAACCGTCTGACGCTGAACAGGTATGCCTTGAACTGGGCCAGTTTGGCAGTTTGATTGTGAATGGAACCAGAGGCAGTTCAGTCCATGATCAAACCAAGCCCGTTTCGGGCAGACCAGTTTGGCATTAGGGATGTGGATGAACCAGTTTGGAGGTCCTTTTCCAGACCTCCGGACCGGTCCAGCAGCAGGGGGGGTTACCTTTAAGGAGCAGGGAGGGTGCTCTTACCCCCGCCCCCATTGCATTTCCCCCACTGATGCTGTGCTCAAGATCGCTGGTGTGGGGCGGCAGTGTACCCTCTTGCCACCCCGGTCAGTGTCAGGCCGGAAGTGGCCAGTGTGCGAACGCACGTTGCGCACACGAACCGGCCACTTCTGGTCTTACGCTGACCGGGGTGGCAAGAGGGTACAGGATTTTGAGCACAGCACTGGTGGGGAAAATGCGCCAGGAGGGGTAAAAGCACCCTTCCCGCTTCTTAAAGGTCACCCTCCCTGCCGAACTTCTTAAAGGTCACCCTCCCCGCCAGCTGCCAGTTCATGCACATCCCTATTTGGCATTGAAAGGGCGGCCAGGGTGGTGCCAACAGAAGTAGTTCAAAGTTCCTACCAGCCCGGCACAGAGGTTGGTGCTGCCAATCGCCCCCAGTACATCCCCAGCACACGGCGATCCCTCTTCAGCAAGCCGCATTGAACACCTGGAGGCCGGAATTGCACTGCCAAGCAGGTGGCTTGCTGAAGAGGGAACACCACATGCTTGGGCTGCACCAGGGGGGCAAGTGGCCGCACCGGCAGGTATGCTGAACTGGTAAGAACTTTAAACTACTTCTCTCATTGCCACCACCCTGGCTGCCCTTCAGACCAGGGATTCTCAACATGGAGTCCCCAGATGTTATTGGACTTCAACTCCCATAATCCCCAGGCCCAGTGGCCTTTGGCTGGAGATTATGGGAATTGAAGTCCAATAACATCTGGGGACCCAATGTTGAGAATCCCTGCTTTAGACGATCGCCCCACCGTTTGCTTGTAAAGGGGAATCCTCACCTGATTCCCCTCTACAAGTACAGCCCCTCGAACCGCTGAACCAGTTCGGTCAAACAAACCGGTCAGTCAGTTTGACCAAACCAGTTTGGGGACAAGTGGTTCGATTCAAATTCGGTCTGAATACGAACTGAGCCACAATTTTCGGTTTGTGCACACCCCTACTCATAGAATTATACTTCCCAGGATTCCCTGATCATAGAGGGTGGTGAGAGTGGGAGTGTAAGGGAGTTATTACAGACAAGTCAGTTACCCAGCAGTGACATTGGGAGGCGGGGTGCAGGTGTACACGTGGCATCTCTCATGCTTTGGAAAGCTGTGCCATGAAGTGTTCAGACAAAATATCCCAACTGAGATGCCCTGAGGAGGTCAGAAAGCTGGCTGGGGGATCAATACAGATAGGGAAAACAGCAGCAACAAGGTCTCCTGGGACATTTACACACTCACAGCAGGTTTTACTGCAAGTTTACAGGGAGGCTTCACTGCAAACTCGAAGTTGTCCCAAAAACAACAACACAAATAGTGGATTTTTTTACCCCGGAAATCAGGCTATACTCCAACACGCAGTGAAAAACCCGAATTGTGTCTTAACTGCTCCTTGATAACTCTCAGGGACTTTGGGATAAATCTAGCCAATATGTGAACCCTCCCCACCCCCTCTATTCTGGAGGAGATGTGAATTAAAGGGCTTCAGAAGCCCCATGTGAAAAGCTTCCTGTAGTACCCCAAACAGGGCTGAAATAGGGACAGGATATCAGGTGATGGAGACAGAAATGCCTGGAGTGAGTGAGACACAGCCTTGAATTTCTGTTTCTCAAATGAAAGCTACAGAGCAAGAACACAATGTAGAAAGAGCAGGAATGGGGCGCCACCCCACCCCACTGTCTTGATTTTGCTATTCCCCATTTGCCTAGCACTGGTTACCCCATACTTGGCAGGATACAAGTTGTGATTAGCCTACAGCTCTGAAGTCTCATTGACGTGTAGCTCTGGTTTTCCCTGTCTCTTTGAGAAATAGAAGGCAAAGGCAAAAGCCCATCCTCGCTTAGGGATCAGATTATCTTTCTGAGTGCGATAATAGATGTTCATTTTCTGAGTAACTAAAGGTTTCAAGAAGAACCCAAGTCCTACAGGGCATAGGGGAGGGAGCTTGACGAGCAAAGGAAGCAGAATCCTTGGCTGGAAATGTCCAGGTTCTAACCCCACCCTGAGGAGACCCTCGCTTTCCAGGCTGGACACACACCTGGTTGGGGTCAATGACATAGTGGTGCTTCTCAGCGTAGATCATGGCCAGTGACACTGAGATGGCGTAGGCCACGAATGTGAGGGCCACCGTGTCCCCCAGCACTTGGGGCAGCAGATGCAGGGCTGGGAGCTGGGGCTGTGGGAACCTGCATGAAAGAATGGTGGAAGGGGAATCATCGTGGGCTGGGACAGAGAGCATTCCCTGCCCCTCCCCACCCATCACCCCCATACCAGGTTGACCTCAATGTCATCCCAATGCGAAGGTCAGGTCAGACCAAGCCAGGAAGCCTCACTGTCGTTGCCATGCCGACAGAGTGGCAGTGAGCATAGAGAACAGAGAGAAAGAAAGGCTCTTACCCTGCTGGGAGGTGTCCAACAATCTGCACGTTGTAGTGAGTGCTGAGGGAGGAAGCAAAGCAGATACCAGTGGCCAGCAGTACCTGTCGAAGAAAGTACCTGTCAAATTCAAGGGGGTCCATGGTACATCATTTTTAAAAGCACCCTCTTAAAGCAAGGATGAGTAGATTTCAGACTTGCAGAATTCTGCAAAAGCTGCAGAATTTTTAATTAAAATGCCCAAGGTCCACCCGCCAGAGTCACATGGAAATTAGTGGCTAAGGATGGGGGGAGGTGGACATCCCTACAAAGGAAATATGAGTGATGCACACTCTATCGATTTGTTCATGTGTGTAAAATGGGGGTTTTCTATGCATCCACCATCCTCTAGTTGAATGGAGAAAGACAGGACAGGCCTGGCTAGGCTAAGACCCCACACATACCATGATGATCTCTCCTGGGATGGGAACCCTCATCCGGCTACGGAAGCGGTTATTGATCTCCTTGATGGGTACCAACACCGCCAAGCAGAGGCCTGAGATCAGCAATTCGGCCACATTGGTTAAAGGCAAGGCTTCCACCACAGAGGCCACCGTCTAGGGAATAAGACAGACACAAACATCTGACATGGTATTAACAAGGGGCAGCCAGGTCTTCTGTCACACTGGAATGCCCTGAGCAGCCTGGGAACAGCAATGCTGACTGAGCCCTTCTAGCAACAACTGGCTTGGATACGAGCAGGCCAACTCAGCATGTTCCATGATCTTCAACAGGGGTTCCCAACCCTGAGTCCCCACATGTTGTTGGACTACAACTCCCATCACCCCCAGCCACAACAGCATTGTGACTAGGGATGATGGAAATTGTAGTCAGGGGTGTCCCAAGGTACTGTGATGCCTGAGACGAGGTGTCAGATGCTGTCTTGCCCTGTGGCCCTGGAGGAGGCTAGCCTTCTTTCAAAACCAACCCTTGCAAGCTTTGAAATGCAGGGGGTTGGCATGAAGGAATGTTGCCAGCAGCCTCCTCTTCTCTCCTCATGCGTTTTGCAGGCTTTGCAAGGCGTGTGAGGAGAGGCACTCCTTGCAAAACATGCAAGGATCAGATTGGTCCTGAAGAGCTGGCGGGCGGCATGTACCTCGCAGCCTTACTGGTGCCCCAATAATCTGCTGTCTAAGGCAACCGCCTCACCTTGCCTCGTGGAAGGACCGCCCCTGGTTGAGGTTCAACAACATCTGGGAATCTGTGTTCCCTGTAACAGGGATTCCCAGACGTTGCTGACTACAACTCCCATCATGCCCAGTTACAACGACCTTTAGCTGGGGATTATGGGAGTTGTAGTCAACAACATCTAGGAATCCCTGTAACAGGGAACACTGCTGGGAATCCTAGGTCTAGAACTCTTGATCTACAAAACAGTTGGTCTGAGAACAACTTTAAGCTATCCTAGCTATTACCACAGGTAGAAAGAGAGAAACAGCAGCCATGTTCCCAGTTATAAGAAAGGCATTTTGGATTTATGTTCCTGGTGGCTTTCTAAACAGACACACACAGAGCCTCAATATGTAGATCTGCATAGGGCCTCCAAGTCCTTTAACTAGTACGGTTTCAAATACATACCTTGAAGATGGCGAAGCAGCCATCAGGACGTTGAAGGGGTAGACCCAGTAAGCTCTGGAGCTGTGACACCACCACATGCAAGGCAGCACCACTAGTAAAGGCCTTGATGACAGGCTCTGAGAGATAGGTGGAGAGGAAGCCCAGGTGAAGTGTAAACATCGCTATCTGGGGAGGAGGAGGAGATGTCAGCACCATCTGAAGCTGTTTCCAGTACCAGGGCTGTGTGTCTGCTATGATTCCACAAAAGAACAAAAAACCCACAGTACTGGGTGTGTGGAATTCCAACTTCCCAATAATTTCATGTTCATTTTTTTTTGTTTTTAAATCACAAGTTTCTAGTCCTTATGGTGGTGGAGGTATGGTTGAAGGTCTGAAGGCCAGTGTTCTCTCTAACAGAGATTCCCAGGTGTTGTTGACTATACTTCCCATAATCCCCAGCTAAAAGTCATTGCAGCTGGGGTTGCTGGGAGTTGTAGTGAACATCATCTGGAAATTCCTGTTAGAGGAACAGTTCTGCAGGCTATACCTCATAAAATCTCAAAAGTCAGAGGAACAGAGTGAATGGATAGGAATTTAAGTGATCAGAGGGCAGGGTTTTAGTGCCTTATATAGTCTCATGACTAGCAGAACCAAAATGCATTATTCAAAATGGCAGCAGGAGGAAGTAGATTCAATCCAAAATAAGAGAAATTGCACCAATTTTGCATAATTTATACAAGTCACAGAAATCAGCTTTTCTTGCTGCAGCATTTAGATTAAAAATAAGCAAATAACAGAGTACAAACAGCCCTGCCAATAACACATTTACAAAAGAAGGAGCGTGTGAATTGTGCCAAAGTCTTTCTAGGGGAGCTAATTTCTCCATTCTGGTGCAGAACAGTGGTCTGCAACAAAACAAAGTGTCACTGATACCTATGCCATCAGCTTCAGAACTCTTCAGAAGAGACATCAGGAAATACTTTCCCACCCAATACACAACTAACGTGTAGAACTCATTGTCACAAGATGTGGTGGCGGCCATTAGTTAAGACGCCTTTCTAAAAGGATCAGACCACATCACGGAGAAAAAGAGGATCCATTTTCAAAGACTGTATACTTCAGTCAGTGGCGGCTTAAGACCTCTGTGTGCCTGAGGCAGGGTGTCAATTGCTGCTCCCCTTGCTTGCACCCTCCTACTCTCCTTTCCCAAAGGGGTGATGGGCAGGAGGGCCTCTTGCTGCCTTGCTGACACCCCAACAATCTGCTGCCTTGAGGGGACTGCCTCACCTCGCCTCATGCAGGCCCGCCTTGACTTCCGCACACCAGATGCTGGGCACAGATGACGGGGGAGAAGAGCTCTGTTGCCTTCATGCCCTGCTGATGAGCTTCCATGGAGTTGGTTTTATAGGAGAGTTAAATATCTTATTTATTTTATTTACCGCCCTTCCTAAAGTGGCTCAGGGTGGTTTACAGTGAAATCAGAAATACATAATTAAAATCAGAAACCAATTAAAAGCAGGTTAAAATGGCAATTTAAATATGATTAAAAGCCAAGCTAAAAAGCTGGGTCTTTAAGGGTCTCCTGAAGGCCTCCAAGGAAGATATCCCCTCAATAAAGACTCAAAATATGTTGGGAATGCCAGCAAAAAGCAACTCCAGTCCAAGCAGCTGTCCTGCTTGTGTGTTGGTTGTGAGTTTGTGGCCATCTTTGATCCTCTTCCCACTTGTCATCTTTTGGCAAGGACCAATTCTCATTCTTTCTCTCTCTCTCTGGCTAAGCTTTGAGGGGCCTGCTTCAGTCTCGTTGAGTTCTGAGCAGCACAGCTTGACTCACCATAAGGAGCCCCATGAGGAAAGCCATGGCAGCAGCCACTCCAATGCGCTGTCCCTCGAGCAAGGCCATCTTATCAGGATCTGTGTCATTGGACTGCTGAGGCATAGGAACCAAATGCTCCACAACAGAGCCTGTCATCAGGCTGACCACAGCAAAGGTGCCTGGGAGAAAAGAAGGACAAGCAAATCTCTGTGTGCCATACTGGACTGCATTTGATCATACCCAATTATCCCTGTGTTACTGCACTAATGGTTAGGATGTTGGACTAGGGCTTGGAAGACCCAGGTTCAAATCCTTATTCAGCCATGAAACTCATTGGGTGATTCTGGGCTAGTCACTGTCTATCAGCCTAGCCTACCTTACAGGTTATTTTGAGGATAAAGAAAAGAAGAGAACTATCCATGCTACTTTGAATTTAAGGTAGGATAAAATACAGTAGATAATGCCAACCATTCATACTTTCAAAAATCCCATGGATTTTTGGCGCCCAGGTGAAGCCTGGCTTTGGCCCAGTGGGGAGGCGGGGGGGGGCAGAAGATATGCAGATGCTCATCCCCACCCAATGTCTACTCACACGCCTGCCCAGGACCCACCACCGATGCCACCATCTGCCCGCCTTTGTGGCTGCCGCGTCCACTGTGTCTGTCGCAGGCCTGGCTTTGCTATGACGCAAAGTACTGCAACATGTTATTATGACGTCACCATGACACGTCATTCAAATGTGTCACAGCATTTGGCAGCACATGGTAATGTAATTATAATATGCCGCAGCACTTTGAGACCTAACCAAAGACCAGGCTGGCAGCACTGGATGACGTGGACACGGCAGGTAGCTGAGCAGGCAGACAGGTGGCAGGGGCCAGGCAGGCAGGTGAGTGAGTGGAAGACGGGACCAGAGGGGAAGGCAACCACAAGGCAGTCACCTGTGGGCCCAGCCGCACAATCTTTCTGAGTTCAGAGAGCTGAGAAATCTCTGTTTATGCCCTACTCAATTTCAAGGGCTTTGGGGGGATGAAATCAAATAGGCTGAGAGACAAGGATCAACACCACCTGGTGAGGTTTATGGCAGCGGAGGGATCTGAAGCTGGGTATGCAATGTCCAAACGCAGCACTCAGTCCAACCCCGCAGAATGTCAATTTAGTCTTAAGAGTGAACATGAGTAGGAGGAAGGGAGGGTTGCCGCATTTTCCAATTTGCACATTTCCCCTGAAAAGTCGAAGAGCCCAAAATCTGAATTTTAAATGTGTGGAGTTTGTAAGTTCTGAGTGAATTTCCCATGTCTGGAGTGAATTTCAGCTTTTGGTATTGCCTAGTAAAAACTTTTTTTTTAAAAGGTTATATCTGTCCCAGTAAATATGTCCAATTCAAATGCATTGCTGCTATTAATTAGCCTACCAGTTGTCATTAGAACAGGCAGCACATATGCAGAGAGAGACTATACATTGTTCCCCCGCCCCCGAGAGATGCAATACACTGCAACCCTGTCCCTCTGCAGGATCCTAGTCAATGAGATGTGCTACCCAGTCGAAGGTGGAGAGCAAATTTTACCCTCACTGCAAGAGTATCCCCAAGTTGAGCGCTTTACCTTTCTCTACAGCAGTGATGACAATCCTTCACTTATATGGGGAAAAGGGTGCACTCTAGGACACTACTGGGACAAGGTGGAGCTAAAATTCCTCCTTCGCCTGTTGATTCCAGCATGCTCCCATGCTCCCATCCACATAGCCTGTCTCTGTTTGTTTGCATAGCCTTATATATCTGTTTCTTAGTCATGCTATAGTGTGAAAGAACATTGAAAGCTGGCCTTTATCTGTGTATCTAGTGAGAGAGGAATATTTATTATTTAGAACATAAGAACAGTCCTGCTGAATCAGGCCCAAGGCCCATCTAGTCCAGCATCCTGTTTCACACAGTGGCCCACCAGATGCCGCTGGAAGCCTACAGGCAAGAGTTGAGGGCATGGCCTCTCTTTTGCTGATACTCCCCTGCAACTGGTACTCAGAGGCATCCTTCCTCTGAGGCTGGAGGTGGCCTATAGCCCTCTGACTAGTAGCCACTGATAGACCTCTCCTCCATGAAGTTATCCAAACCCCTCTTAAAGCCATCCAGGTTGATGGCTGTCACCACATCTTGTGGAAGAGAATTCCACAAGTTGATTATGCATTGTGTGAAAAAGTACCTCCATTTGCTGGTACTAAATTTCCTGACAATCAGTTTGATGGGAAGACCTCTGGTTCTAGTGTTATGTGAGAGGGAGAAGGATTTTTCTCTATCAACTTTCTCCACACCATGCATGATTGTATAGACCTCTATCATGTCTCCCCGCAGTTGTCTTTTTTCTAAATGAAATAGCCTCAGATGTTGTAGCCTTGCTTCATAAAAAGGTGCTCTAGGCCCCTGATCATCTTGGTTGCCCTCTTCTGCACCTTTTCCAGGTCTACAATGTCCTTTTTTAGATGTGGCGACCAGAAGTACTCCAGGTGTGGCTACACCATACTTTTGTATAAAGGCATTATAATATTTGCAGTTTTATTTTCAACCCCCTTCCTAATGATCCCTAGCATAGAATTGGCCTTCCTCATAGCTGCCGCACATTGACTCGACACTTTCAATGAGCTGTCCATCACGACTCCAAGATCCCTCTCCTGGTCAGTCACCGACAACTCAGATCCCATCAACATATACTTGAATTGGGGCTTTTCGTTCCAATGTGCATCACTTTACACTTGCCAACACTGAACCGCATTTGCCATTTTGTTGCCCATACACCCAGTTTGGAGAAATCCTTTTGGAGCTCCTCACAATTCATTTTGGATTTCACTACCTGAAATAGTTTGGAATCATCTGCAAATTTGGCCACCTCACTGCTTACCCCTACTTCTAGATCACTGATGAATACATTAAAAAGCACTGGTCTTAGTACAGAACCCTGGGGTACCTCACTTCTTATTTCCCTCCATTGTGAAAACGCTCCATTTATCTATACCCTCTGTTTCCTGTCCTTCAACCAGTTAGCAACCCACACACGTACTTGTCCCCTTATCTCATGACTGCTAGGTTTTCTCAGGAGTCTTTGATGAGGAACTTTGTTGAAAGCTTTTTGGAAGTCCAGGTATACTATGTCAACTGGATCACCTTGATCCACACACTTGTTGACACTCTCAAAGAACTTCAAAGGTTTTGAGAGCAAGATTTAGCTTTGCAGAAGCCATGCTGGTTCTCTCCCAGCAGGGCCTATTGTTCTATGTGATTTACAATGTTATCCATGAGGATGCTTTCCATTAATTTTCCTGGAATGGATGTTAAGCTAACCAGCCTGTAATTTTCCGGATTGCCCCTGGATCTCTTTTTGAAAATCAGTGTTACATTGACTACTTTCCAGTCCTCCGGTACAGAGCCTGATTGCAGGGATGCGTTATATATTTCAGCAAGGACGTTGGCAATTTCACATTTGAGTTCTTTGAGGACTCTTGGGTGGATGCCATCCAGCCCTGGCGATTTGCTAGTTTTAAGTTTTTCCAGACAGTTTCGAACATCATCTCGTCACTTCTATCTGACTCAGTTCTTTAGCCTCCCTCACCGAAAAGCCTGGTTCAGGAACAGATATATGCTCAGTATCCTCTGCCATGAAGACGGACGCAAATAACTCATTTAGCTTCTCTATAACCTCCCTATCCTTCTTAATAATCCCTTTCACTCCCTCATTGTCTAACCATCTCCCTGGCAGGTGTCCTGCTTCTGATGTATTTAAAGAAGTTTTTATTATTCCCTTTGATGCTTTTAGCTAAATGTTCCTCAAACTCTTTTCACCTCCCTTAGTGTCACCTTGCATTTCTTTTGCCATAGTTTGTGTTCCTTTCTGTTCTCTTCATTTGGACAGGCCTTCCAATTGCAGAAGGAAGTCTTCTTCCCT
Organism: Hemicordylus capensis; assembly: GCF_027244095.1. NCBI lineage: Eukaryota > Metazoa > Chordata > Lepidosauria > Squamata > Cordylidae > Hemicordylus > Hemicordylus capensis. Next base: position 197,412,254 of record NC_069658.1, on the reverse strand, counting down.
TTTATGGCTTTTTTTGACGGTATCTGATAGCCATGCTGGCATCCTCCTGCACTTAGTGGTACCTTTCCTCCTTTGGGGTATACAGTCTAACTCGGCTTCTAGTATTGTGGTTTTGAGTAAACTCCATGCATTCTGGAACAAAGTGACTCTCCTGATTTTCCCTTTCAGCTTTCTTTTCACCATACTCCTCATTTGGGAGAAGTTCCTCTTCTGAAATCCAAAGTGTCTGTGTTAGACCACCTTGGTGATTCTCTCCCCACATATATGCTGAATTTGATCTCACTATGGTCACTGTTGCCTAAAGGGTCGATGACACTGACATCACGCACCAGGTCGTCCTAGGGCACAGTCATTCAGCATATCTAGAAATGTTACCTCTTTGTCATTACTTGATTGTCAATTTACCCAGTCTATGTGTGGGTAATTGAAGTCAACTACAAATGAAGTCAACTAAAAGTGAACTACAACTCCCATCATCCCCAGTTGCCATTATTACTGCCCTGCCTCTACTTGACGCCTCCCTGATTTCCTTCTGCAACTCCCAGTCACTGTCAGCATTTTGATCTGGAGGGCGATAGCACATCCCCAGTAGCACATTTCCTTTCAGGCCTTGTATTGTCACCCACAGGGCTTCTGTGGAGGACACCGGCCCACCTAGGTTTTCTACCTTGTTAGCTTCTATCAATTCATACAGTGCTACTCCACCTCCAAGGTAGCGATGTGCAGACAGGTTCGATATCAAATGCATTTGACGTCGAACCTATTTGGTTCAGCTGTTTGGGGTCAAACCCAACCATCCCGTTTGGTCCAACCCGGACCAAACACACACCCCCCCCACACAGACACACTTACCCCCTTAGGGGGAGCTGCTGGAGGCAGGGGGGGTCCACGGAGGTTCCCCCTCCCCACACTGGCCTCCCTTTATGCTGCCACCAGCCGTTTGGCCAGCTCTTCGGCCCATTTTGGAGGCCGCAGCACCTGCACAATTGGCCTCTGCATGACCCAGGGGTGACTCATCACCCCTGAGATGAATCTGAGGTTCCCACCTTGGCATGGATCCACACAATCATGTTAATGTTGGTCACCCACCTAGAATCAAACAACTATGTGAACCAGACCACTATTTATTAGGGAGCCCAAGAGGAGTACCTTCAGAGCCAACTGTGATGACTACATTCTGTCCGAATTCTGTGGCACACTCACCTGTGGACACATGGCGCCCAGTGCCAAAGAGCATGTACAGTAGGGCAGGGAAGAATGAAGTGTAGAGGCCGTAGACCGGTGCCACTGAGGTGAGCAGAGCAAAGGCCATCCCTATAGGAAACACCGCAGAAAAATCTTGTTATTGATTACATGTCAATCCTGTGGTGTGAATGTGTTACAACATCTTGTGAGGTAGGCTAGGCTAATGCCTGGCCCAAGATTACCCAAGCTTCCCTCATCCCAGCTTCTGTGCTAACCAATGCACCAGGGTAGATAACCATTGGTACTCCAGCTACTATTGAACTGCAATTCCTTGAACACATTATTGTGGCTGGGGATAACAGAAGTTGTAGTCCAACAATAGCTGGAGTGCCAGAGGTTGCCCACACCTACACTACAATATACTGGCCCTTCAGTATGTTCTGACTGAGCCAATACAAAAGCTCTATCTGTTTTCCCCCCTGCTACTTGTAACCATTTCAGGATGTACTCAGGGCCTAGCTACACATTCCTCCCCCACAATTGCTTTTTCTAAGCAAAACCATCTTGGAGGCCCTCCCTCTCCTCACCACTGCTGTTGTCAGAGGTGGAGACTGTCCCGGTGCAGGATGGGGGCAAGCAAAAAGCCTGGCATAGGAAGGGGGCACTTAATCATCCCCTGACTAATGCCTCACCACCCCAAATCAACCCTCTCCAGTTACTTTTCCTCTTGTGGGCTCCAAATACATGAATACCCTCATCACTCCCTCCCAGAGCAGGTTTTTTGCTTCTGGAAAGAAAGGGCAGCCAGACGTTTTTCACACCTGGCTTTTAGTTCGTATCTCCTCTGGAATGGAGGGTGTGTGTTCACATATCGTTATGAACCCCACCGCCCATTGAGGCAAGGTCCTCAGGAGAGGTCCGTCTGCATTTGCCACCGGCTTGTCTGGTGGCTACTCAGGGATGGGCCTTCTCCGTTGCTGCCCCGAGGCTTTGGAATGCACTCCCTAGTGAAAAAAGAGCCTCCCCATCTCTGACAATTTTTAAAAAGTCTTTAAAGATGCATCTGTTCACTCAGGCTTTTAACTGATACTGTTTTGATTGTTTTTAATGTTGTTTTAGAATATTGTTTTAAAACTTTTTAAAATTGTTGTGTTTTAAATTTCTTATTTTTGTTTTTAACTAATGTTTTAATGTTTTATCTTGTTGTAAATCGCCCAGAGACGTAAGTTTTGGGCAGTATAAAAATATGTTAAATAAATAAATAAATATTGGCCAAATTTACCCTGAAATCCCTGTGAGTTATCGGGGAGCACTTAACATACAATTCAGGTTTTTTCACTGCATGTTAGAGTATAGCCTGATTTATATCTGGGGTAAAAAAAATCCACTTTTTGCATCAGTCTTTTTGGGCAACTTTGACCTCACAGTAAAGCCTTGCAGAAAACCCATGGTAAAGCCTGCTGTCTGGGAAAGCTCCCGGGGATTCCTTACACATGCAACTAATGCTGAAAACTGCCTGTCTGGCTGGTATAATACCATCTATTTTATCTGGGGAAAATCTGGACGACAGCTAAACTTCCTGCTAAACCAAAAGGAGAGGAAAGGGAGATCACTAGAAAAAAGTTACAAGTAGCACCATGCCAATCTGTTCACGAGGCAAGCTAAAGGCCCTGTCTCAGACGACACTTTTGAGGTGCTATTTCAGGCTAGCAAACGTTGTACCCCCCCCAAAAAGGTAGTTTTAATCTCATGGAAACAAGCCTCATACAGAAGCAGCGGGGAACTGCATGGAAGCTGGTGCTGGGATGCCCATTACATGAAAGTTTCAAAAGCAGTTCCTTTAGGACCGGGGCTCCCAACCTATGGCACTCCAGATGTTGCCGAACTACAACTCCCATCACCCCCCGTTACAATTTATTGTGGCTGGGGACGGTGAGAGTTGCAGTCCAGCAACATCTGGAGTACTACAGGTTGGGAACACCTGCTCTAGAGTAGTACCACCTTGCCCATGGTGGCACCACCCTAGGGCATCCATTGTTAGGAAGCCACAAGGCTCCTGGTGCTCCTAGCATAATCGCGAATTCCCCTCTCCTGTTCCCTGCCCTGCTGTCAAAGGAAGAGCAGACACCACCTGACCACCCACATTTCACTGATGAAAAAGGGACCCTGTATTCTCACAGCCAAGGGCTGCTGCACACTCCCCTCCCCCACCCCATACACACACCTTCAACCCTGAGGGCTGAGGGCTCTTCTTCTTCTTCTTCTTCTTCACTGTTGGTATGCTGCTGCTGCTGCTGCTCAGAGCCGGTGTGGGGTGGTGGTTGGACTAGCAGCAGGAGACCCAGGTTTGCATCCCCACTCAGTCAAGAAACTCACTGGGGCAGGAGTGTAGCTCAGTGGGGAAGCATCTGTTCTGCCTGCAGAAGTCCCAGCTTCAATCCCTGGCATGTCTAGGTAGGACCAGGAAAGACCTGCCTGAAACCCTAGAGGGTGCTGCCAGTCGGTGCTGACTAGATGGACCAACAGATCTGACGCTATAAAGCAGCATTCTGTATAACCTTACTGAGTGATCCTGGCTCCGATTGGATACCACCTAGTACTTCCCTGAACAAAGTAAATTCTCTTTGTACAGGGGTGGGGTGGGGTGGGGTGGGGGTGGAGATGAACTTTACCAATCCCCTCTTCAGCCTTCCATGCCCTCTAGAAATATGTCACCACTGTGGGTTGGAGGGTCTTCAAGAGCATATTTCCAAGGGGTTGCAGAGGGAAGGGAGGGATCCCCACCCTCACCACCCACCATAGAAATGACACTTCTGCCGAAGAAGCACAAATTAAGATCCACCCTATTGTTTCTTAGACTAACCTACCTCGCAGGGTTATTGCGAGCACAACACGTGGCGAGGGGGAGGAAGAACCATGAATGCCACCCTTAGTTATTTGGAGAAAGGGTGAACTATAAATGTAACTGTTAGTAAACTGACCATAACAACGCCCTTATTTATAATTAAAAATGGTTCATTTCACAGTGAATTTGGTTGTGTTATAGAAAGGCTGCAACTCAATCACAATCAACATTTGCTGTCTCACTAGATGAAATTGGGGTAATGCTTGGGAAAGGGAGACATCATAGGGATAGGGTTTGAACATGGGGAAGAAGGATCAGAAAGAGGAGAGTAGAGAAGACAGCCAGCTCAGAGGGAGTGGGATGTTAACCTTTTGAGCCCCATGTGGCAAAAGAAGGAAATTGACTTAAGTAGATGTCTTTGCCATACATTACATTAAATGCACAATTTGGCCCATCTTTTGTGTATTTTTTAAAAGGTGAAATAGCCAGCAGATGGGAGAAGCCAAACAGGGCTCTGAGTTGGGAGCAGGGAACGTGAGGAGGGTGTGCTTAACTCTGTGTTGCCATGCTGCGGTTTAAATGAAAATCACATCTCTGGAACTGCTGTTAGCTCCAAAAGGTAAGTGTGTCAATTTAGGGGGTACAGAGCATAACAAAGGATTAAATATTCCCATTCGTTGTAGCCTGATCCTGACCGTCACCCCACTCTATGGCTGCTGTAACTACACATTTAGTATAACAAAACATGTCATTTTGGCCCAATCAGAGGAATTAGCCAGTCTCCAAACAGCTTGTAGGAATCAGGCATGTATGCAGAATGGTCAAAACCTCTCCCTCAGGGATATAGTCTCCCTCAGGAAGAGGGTCTCACAAAGCTGCAATTATGCTTTGAAATATGGAATTCTGAACTTATAACTGTTTGAGGGGCAGAATGTTGTATGACAAATAAAAACAGAGGATTCGATGCCATCTCCTCCTGAAAATGGGCTCTCAAAGAGCTATGCATTTTGAAAGGAATCTTTCACATGTTCTTTAGTGGAACTTGTCCCCATGGAAGTTTCCTTCTCTTCCTCGGTCAAAAGGTGGAGGAGGTAATGCTGGCAGCAATTGCCCTGACCAGGAACTCACTGATGCATGCTCCATTAGGCACAGCTCCCTAGGTCTGGGCTGGCAATGGAGGAAGAGAGGTTCCACCTTAACAAGGCTAGGCAGGGACTGATTCCAACCTGTGGCCTCTAGGGCGGAAAAACATTCAGTAGCGGAGTGCCCCCCCCCCACCTCACTCAACCAGAGAAAACAGAGGGATCAACTCCAGCAGCAAGATGGGCAGCCCAATTCTCTGCACAGTTACTCAGAAGTAAGTTCCATTGTGTTCAGTGGGGCTTGCTACCAGGTAAGTGTGCACAGAATTGCAGCCTCAGAAAGCTGAGGTAGGAGTAGAGGACAGATGACTGAAGAGAATTCAAAAGGAAATTACATAACAAAGCTGATCAAAGATTTGAAAAGTATGTGAAGGGGGGTGGTATTTGGAAAAGCATAAACTGGAATTACAGGAGAAGTGGATGTCGGGAGGACACTGACGTGTGTGTGGGGAATCAGAGAAAGTTTGGTGGGGGGCAGGGAACAGATATCGGAAACCTAGTTTTCAGGAAGGTGGGCTGAGATCATCTTCGCCACCAGAAGAAGTAAGGCGGGCGGGTGTTAGAGTGGGAATGGAGAAGTGTAGAACCCCATGGAGCGAAAGGGAATGCAAGCATTAGACTCTTAAGAGAGACAGAGCAGAACCTGGGGAGCAGGGAGAGACTGCAGAGCTCTGAAGATCTTACAGATGGGCAGCAGAAATCAGGTAGCTAAAACAGATTAGGAGGAAGGGTATCAGAACCAGGAGAGATCAGAGAAGCAGGGAGACATGGTAGAGAGAGAGAGCGTGTATACAGACATATGTGGAGCAGGGATGGTACCTAAAAGTGACATGTCCCCCCTCCCCAATTTCCCAAGACTGTTCCTTTTGCTGCCCTGCTCCAGCAGGTATTTCCAGAGGAAAATTCTCCAATAAAGGGGGGGGGCTTGCTCCCTTTGATAATGTTCTTCTTCAGTCTTTTTAGCCAAGATATTTCTGTTGGAATTGCCACCTGGCATTCAGTTCAGCAGTATCCCTATCCCTACCTACACACACACACAAACACGCATGCATGCATGCACACACAAAAACTCACCTTGCGGGATGTGCACAATGCCCACAGTTAGCCCTGCTACCACATCCCCCAGAAGCCACTTCTTGGGTTGATACCTTGGCAGCCAGCTTGCAATGGGAAGCCTGCCTCGAAGGAAGTGCAAGGCAGCAGCTCTGGAGCACCGGCAGCCACGGGCCAGCCTGCTCCTCAGCATCCCTGCCAGACTGCTTCCTGGCTCCAGCGGTGTCCCATAGACCTGCTGGAAGCGCTCCTCGGTGTAGATGCCCCGGTACAAGGCCAAGCTGCTCATACTGATGGCTGCAGGCGGGCAGGATGCACACTGTCACCTTTTATCCCCAGCTGGGCTCAGCTTTCCTGGCCAATCGCAAGGCTTAGGGAGCAGGGATTCTCCTCCCTCAGGGAAGCAGAATGGGGTCTGGGCAGGAAGGGGGAGGAAGCTCAGGGTGCCAAGGGTCAGACATAGGGCACCCTGACTCCAATGCCTTCCTGTGCTCATTGAGACATGCAGCTTTCTAGGCACTTCTCCAGTGTCCTTATAACTACCAGGTACTTCCTCAGTTTTTTGAACATAATGGTTTTTAAGCTTTCTTTCTGTTTCTGATTTTCCCTGTGTTTTACTGCTAGCTCTGAAACAGTTGGATTCTATTTTATTTGTTTTGCTTCAGCACATAAAACAGAAAAGCCAATTCAAACATTACACCCCCCATGGCAACAGAAGTTCAATACATAAGTATCAAAACAATTTACTACAAGGTACCAGATCTTGATATGTTTTGAGCTCAGGCATTCCTTGTCAGGAGATGCAGTGGTCAGAACCCGATTAGCTGCGAAGGCATGAGTTCAAATACCCATGAAGCTGAGTGACCTTGGACCAGCCACTCGGCCTAACCCACCTCACAAGATTGTTGTAAAGATAAAATGGTGGAGGAAGAAACACGTGTGACGGTCATAACAACAACCCTGCTGGATCAGGTCCAACATCTATCTAGTCCAGCATCCTGTTTCACACAGTGGCCCACCAGATGTCTCTGATAAGGCAAGAGGTAGGGGTGTGCACAAAACTATCTGGCCTGGTTCGGTTTGAGTTCGAACCGAACCTGAACTGCACTGGGCCAGTTTGGTTTTGGCCCTCTTCGAACCTCCCCCCGCCCCCTGGGTTTGGTCCAGTTAGTGTTCATCGGCCACGCAGGGTCCCACTGCACAGGCATAGCAGCCTCCAAAACGGCCGCCACGCCAGGGAATAGGCCCAGAAAAGGCCAAAGACAGCCGAACCAGGCAATTTTTACAAAAAGGAAGGCCGGCAGGGGAAGGGGGAACCTCCACGGACCCCTCGCCACCTTGGAGAAACCCCTCAGAGGGGGTAAGTTATAAAGAAGGAAAAGAGGGGGGATTCTCAAAAATGTTCGACGAACCCCCGAATGGGGGAGGGGGCTGTTCGGTCTGGAGTCAAGCTGAACCGGGGATGGTTCAACTCAACCCTGAACCTTCAAACAGAACTGGTTTGATATTGAACCAGTTCAGATTCGAACCTGTTTGCACATCCCTAGCATGCCCTCTCTCCTGCTGTTGCTCCCCTGCAACTGGTATTTAGAGGCATCTTGCCTCCGAGGCTGGAGATGGCCTATAGCCACCAAACAAGGCCTGCATTCCAGGGGCGTAGCAAGGTTGGAGTGGGCCCAGAGACAAGATTTTAAAATGGCCCCCCCCCCAAAGTCCAGGGCCTCCGCACACCCCAGGCCCCCAAGGATTTAAGTCTCATATTCCAAAATAAGTATGCTGCCTGCAAATACATTTCACTGAATACACACACACACACGTCACAATATATAGTGATATACATTGAGTACTATACATTTGTATTACTTTTAATGCCTAGAACACACTAGAAAGATGAATTATTAAAATGGGCCCCTCGCTGCAGATTAGCAAAGGAGACTTTCAACCATGCAGGGTGAACCTATGTTTGTTTTCTCAGAATTCTGAACAAATTCAGTCAAGTTTGATTGCAGGAGGTTTTTCACAGGAGGCTTTTAAAGCCCTTTAAGACACATCTCCTCTGGAATGGAGGTGCTGCATTCACATGTTGGCCAGATTGACCCTGAAGTCCCTGCAAGTTATTGGGGAGCAGTTCACACACAAGAAAAATAAAATAAAAGCACCACACATGCTTCACAGTTCTCACTCAGACCTTCTGGGTTGCAAAACAACTTGAACATAAGTGCATTTATAAATGAATGAATGAATAAATAAAATTAATAAAATACTGTTCCAGAAGTTTTTGCAATTTTCTGCCATGAAACAAGCCACTTATAGGACTTTTTAGATAGTTTTTTTAAGTCAGCAAATTTTCCAAGCTGTTTCAAAATAAATTTTCAGAGACTTCTCGGTCCCTCCTCCCCCACCCCCATATCCAAGCCCTATGGCAAGCAGATCCCTATAAAAGGGGGGGGGGGGCGGGAAAGGTAACCACAAAAAGGAGTTCACACTCTACCTGGCAGCAGGGGGTCTTCTGCTGCAGAGAACAGTGGAGGCCTCTCTGGCTGCCTCCTCCTTCCTGGCTTGCTTGGGCCCTACTGGAGTTCAGGCTTCACAGAGGCCTACACGAGGCCTCCGTGGAAGCCCCGCCCACCCGCCAATCAGCTGAGAGGCGGGAGAAAAGGAGCTCTTTGCAGCTGGGCTGCTGCCTCGATTGCCGGCCAGGAGAACAAGCTGGAGAGACGGCGAACAGGGCAAGTGGCTAAGGGGCCTTGGGGCTGGGCAGGGGGCAATGGGGAGTCACATGAGGTGCCTCTGGGGTGCCCCTCCAGGCAGTGGGGCCCCCAGACAACTGTCTCCCCTTGCCCTATCATTGTTACGCGCCTGCTGCATTCCTTGAATGAAAGGTGGAATAGAAATGCAATAAATTGTAATTTAACCATTATTCGTCTACAATTTGTGGTCTACTAAACTAAATGCCATCTACCAGTTGTGTGTAGTGGCCCGCTTGGATCTTGATACACCTTCCATTTTTGCAGCCTGCCTGGGCAAAAATACAAGGCCTACCAAGCAAGTGGCAGGTTGCAATATGTGGCTGTTGGGCAGTTTGTGTTAGGGATGTGCATGGAACCAAGTGGGGGAAGTTCAAGGGGGTGGTGGGGTTTGACCTTGAAGGCAGGGTGCACTTATCCCTCCCTCTGCTTCCCCCTCACTGGTGCTCCATTAGCAAAGGGTCCGTCAGGGTGGCAATGTACCTCCCTGTCACCCCATCCCCTCATCGGACCCTACGTCACCGGAAGTACCCGATGCGCCTGCATATGTCAGCGCATGTGCACACACATCACGCTTGCGCACCCAACATGCACGCTCACAGGTGCGTCAGGTACTTCCAGTTATGTAGGGTCCAACGAGGGGACGGGGCAGCAAGGAAGTATGCTGCCGCCCCGAAAGACCCTTTGTTAACAGAACGCTAGCGGGAGAAAAGCGGAGGAAGGGGTAAAGGCACCCTCCCCACCCTTAAAGTCAACCCCCTGCCTTCGAACAGGCAGTGCAGATTCCTAGTTTGTGTCTTCAACCCTCAGGTTCTTTATCTAACTGGGCTCTTCATATTCAATAATTTTCATATGCACACTTATTTAATATCTGTGGTCACTTGTAGAAGTCATATCACACTGGCTTTGCACATTCTTGGCAGCCACAGGCACTGACAAGGGAAATTTCCACTGACCGGGCCATCCAGGTAGAAAGTAGGTTTCATCTGTTATGGTTCTCACATGGAATATGTCCTCCCCATCCGAAAAAAAGTGTTTGTGGCAGCCTTCAAATGGCGTTTTAATTGACTCCAAGGGAGAAAGAGGAATGCCTGGCCCTTACTGCTTGCCTTCAAAAGGACAATGAAAACTGTATTTTTTATTTATTTTTTGAACTATAGACAGACTCTCTCTCTCAAATTATATATATACTAGCCAACCCTGCACAGAGCATCTGTGCACTCTTTGGGACCGGCGGTTACCTCTTCCCCCGCACCTTCTGCCATAGTCTCCGCTTCCAGGCCCAGCAGCCTCTCCTCCCCACCGCCACTTCTTCCCCCCACCCCCACTTTCTCCCCCCGCCCTCCTGGGCCTGGCCTCCACGGCTCGGCTGGGCCCGCCGCTGCCTCTGGCCTCTGCGACCAGGTCTGCCGCGGCGACCAATCCTCCTGGGTGCGCCTCAGCCAATCAGGCCCGGATGCCGCCCAGCCAATCAGCTGGGTGCTGGGACACACATTTCAAGGCACACCCAGGAGAATTAATAATATAGACTAGCCAACCCCGCACAGAGCACCTGTAACCACTAGCCCCAAAGAGCGCACCTCCTCCCCCCACCTTCTGCCCCAGTCTCCGCTTCCCCACCATGGCCGGCCCGTGCCAGGCCCAGCCGCCTCCGCACCGCCACTTCTGCCCCCCCCTTTCTTTCCCCCCTCCTGGGCCTTGCTTCCGCCAGCCACTGCCTCTGTCCTCCACAGCTGGGCCCACCGCCACGGTGACCAATCCTCCTGGGTGGGCCTCAGCCAATCAGGCACCTCCGTCGCCCAGCCAATCAGCTGGGCACTGGGACGCACATTCCAAGGCCTACCCAGGAGAATGAATATATATATATATATATATATATATATATATATATATTCGCTAAGGCATACCTGTGTCTAATCCCATGCGTGGCAGCTCTTGCGAGAGTTTGGAGGATAGCTGCTGGATAGCGATGGGGACAGACAGGGGAAAGAAAATGGTGGCAGCGGCAGCCATCCGGCCGGTGGGCCAGGAAGATAATGGTGGTGGTGGGCAAACAATGGCACTGGCGGGCATGAGAAGGCGGGGGCGGCTGGCCAGCGGCCAGAGAAGTCGGGGATGGCAGCAATGAGGAAGGCAGATGGGGGAGGAAACAGCAGCGGGGAGAACTAGAAAGTGCCAACCAGGCCAGCCGGTGAGGGAAAGCGCCGCCGGCGGGGAGTAGGGGAAAGCACCAGCCAGGCCAAACGGCGAGGGAAAGTGAACTGGGAGGGGGAGAACAGACTGGGGCTGAAGCAGGGGTGGGTGGAATGAAGATGGGGAGGAGATGCAGGGAGAACTAGGGGCACAGATGCTCTGCACCAGATCAGCTAATGGAGAGAGAGGAGAGAGAGTTTTTTTAGACTTAGTACTGTTTTTAAACTTTACGTGTTAGACTTTATGGCTGACATCCAGAGCAACAGAGCAAGGATACAGTGAGGTGCTATGTCCTCACAGCCCGAGGCTTCCCCAGCAGTGTGTGCTTGCATGCGGGGTGCCCCTCTGGAGCTAGTCCAATCCAAATTCCTAAGAGCAGTATTCCACATACCCCCATATGTCTCTTCACACCGGTCTACAATTGGAGGCAGGCCTCGTGAAAGTGGAGGCCAGAGTATAGGTGTCCATGCTCAACTACTGGCTAAGACTATCCTTCTTCCCATTGGGATTAGTCCCCTTAACGATGGAGGATGGACACCAATCCACATAGAAGCAAACCCTGCCGGCAAAACTATCCTCATTCAGGCTCCCTCCTCCCCATCTACTCTCCCTGAGTCATGAGCCGGCCAGAAAACACTCCTTAAGCAGCGCAGTATGGATATTGAGCGCCAAACGGATTTAGGCAGGGCTCCAAACCTCCCTATCGCTGAGAGGCTCAGGCACATAGTAATACCAGCTGCATACCTTAGGCAACTGGAGGTCTTTAACCACAGAAGGAACTTCACCTTGGCCCGGTGCAACACCCTCCCTTCGGCTGTGTTTGACGGAAGATACGGGAAGATCCCCTTGTCCGTGCCCCTGCGTCGCCAGGCAAGTTGAAACCACCGAACACATCCTCTTATACTGCCTATTTTACAGAGACATCTGTAACACCCTTATTCTACCACTACACACGAGGTCATCAGGCTCTACAGCCCAGTTCTAGGTTTCTCTACCACTCTAGTCTGACGGCAACTCCCACATAACATACAATGTTGTCAAGCTCTGCGCGGCAGCGTGTAATATTCATCGGGCTCTGACCGCCAGCAAAAGTTAACCAGCCCCAACACAGCTCATACTTGTTGTCCAGTTACTCAGTCCTACTGTTTTTACTGCCTCAGCATCTTAGATAGCACGGAGTATATTTTATTATAGTAAATAGTCATTGTTTTAAGTCTTATAGCCTGTGTAGCTTTTTACAGATTCTATAGCTTTTTATAGATTTTATAGACATAGATTTATAGATTCTAGTTGTACAACTTTTATGTCACTACCCTTTAATTCTACATTTCACAGTTTCCAGGCATAGATCCTACTGCTTTTAATGTTAATAGTTGCTAATTTCACAGCTTTTATGTCTCCTTTTGCCTTATGCTTGTCAAAGACTGAAATAAAGAAACAGTACAATCAATCTTTGTATTGCTTGCATGCGGAGGGGGAAGCAATTTTCCCCTCACACAACCCTCAGGGTCATATTTCTGGAAGGCACAGAGCATTTCTGGAGGCAGGGAAGATCAGCAAACATGGCTTCGTCCTCCCTGGGCATGTGCACTCCACCGCTAGGGAATCCTCCAGCTGCAAGGGTGCCACTCCCTCTAGTCAAGATACCAGGCGATTTTTATTTTATTTTAAAGAACGAAAAGCACTCTTTAGACTTTCTAAAATGGCCTCATATATTTAATTCTCCTAGGCGTACCTGTCAATAATCCCATGCGTGGCAGGATAGCGACGGGGTGAAAATAGCTATGCTGGCCGGAAGAGGAGGAGGCAGCCCGGCCGCCAGGAGCAGGAGGTGGTGGCAGCCTGGCCAAGCTGCCAGGAGCAGGAGGCTGCTGCCAGGAATTGGTGGGCAAGAAGGAGGAGGTGGCAGGACGGCTTTCCGGCCAGCCAGCCAGAAAGCGCCGGGGGAGGGGGCAGAGAAGGGGGGGAAGAATAAGCCAGCCAGCCAGAAAGCACGGGGGAGGGCCGAGAAGTGGGGCGGGGGAGAAACGGGCCGGCCAGAAAGCCAGGCAGGCTGGGGGGCAGAGAGAAAGGTAGTGGCGGTGGGCGGGCCGGCTGGAGGTGCAGATGCTCCCAGCTAGTTTGTTTTAATCTGCGCTTTTTCTCTCTTTCTGTGTATTATTCAGCCAGTTTATATTAATGTCGTCATCTTAAATGGCACAGCGGGGAAGTGCTTGACTAACAAGCAGAAAGTTGCCAGTTCGAATTCCCACAGGTACTATATCGGGCAGCAGTGATATAGGAAGATGCTGAAAGGCATAATCTCATCTCATAAAGTGTGGGCGGAGGCAATGGTAAACCCTTCCTGTATTCTCCCAAAGAAAACCACAGGGCTCTGTGTGCGCCAGGAGTCAAAATCAACTTGATGGCACACTTTACTTTTTATATTAATGACACTATATTTTGAATGTAAGCAACCCCGAGTGCCCTTCTGTGCAGAAAGACAAATTAATACACTACAGTACAAATTAATACACTAAACAAAAGTTATAGAAGCTTATATATACACAAATACTGTAGAGTAGAGAAACTGCTCACTGTCAAAACACTAGAACTCAGGCTCATGCAGTTAAAGTGATTAGCAATATTTTATTTATGGATCATGTTTAGATCCTACCTTTTCTCCAGGAAGCATTCATGGCTGAGCTGTCTCCCACTTTATCTTTCTCATAAGCCTGGGACGTAGATTAAAAATTGTGATTGGCCCAAGGATACCCAGATTGCTTCATGGCCAAGTAAGGATTTTTAACCCATCTCCCTCCACACTCAACACAGTATCCCACTCCTGAACCACAATGGTTCTCAGAAGGGGTCAGGATAGACAAACGAAGTCGCCCTTCACGCAGTGTGCAATTAACTTATGGAATTAATTGCCACAGGATGCTCTGATAGTAACCAGCATATAGCTTTTCAAACCACTTCAGTAAGTTCATGGAAAACAGATTTATTAGTGCTTCAAGTTAGAAAAGAAGGGACCATTCATTATTAAAGGCAGCAGATCAAAGATTATTAAGTGTTGGGGACAAAGGACTGGGGATGGCTTCCCCAAGATCTTTCTCTGCTTGGGTGCTTCCCTGGCACATCAGGCAAGTCACTCTCAAAGACCAGATGCTGGTTTAGATGCAGCAGTAGCTGATGGTCAGGTGGTCCACTAGCAGGAATCGCAGACTGCAGCTGTGGACTAACTGAGAGGGAAGGCAAACCCAATAACTAACAGGTGGCGATGGGGGAGACTTATCGGCATTGCTCAAGCACATGCTTGCTGATTGGTCAGTAGCCCTTTCTGCAAGCTGCTGATATCAGTAGGGCTAGCTAGCCAGCCAGCCATCACGATCACAATCTTGCATGGAGTTGGCTGCCTCCACAGCAGCCTCCCAACAGTTTCTGGTATGAATAGGCTCTTCCCTTCCTCTTTAAGCATCCTGCAGTGGTGTCAAGTAGCTCCTGTCAGAGAACCACACACTTCATTGGCCACTACTAACTAGGTAGCCTTTATAGTCTTTAGAAATTATTTACTTTAAAAAAAAATCTAGGCCACTTTTCATCTGAAGCTTCTAAAGTAGCAAAACAGCAATCAATATAAGCACTTTTTAAAATCTGCTGTCAATATTTTTCTATTGGCTGCTTGAGTCCTTCATGTGATGCCTACCAAAGCAGTAATGAAAATTAATACCTTTCAGATAATACTGAAGTTACTTTTTCCTTTCTCAGGAGTGTACAATATTTGGGGAAATTATCTTACTGTTTACTCTGTAGAACAAGCCACCTAATGGCACAGCGGGGAAGTAACTTGCCGAGGGAGCAAGAGGTTTCTAGTTTGAATCCCCACTGGTATGTTTCCCAAACTATAGAAAACACCTACTGTATATCAGGCAGCAGCAATCTAGAAAGATGCTGAAATGCATCATCTCATGCTGTGTGGGAGATGGCAATGGTCAACCCCTCCTGTATTCTACCAAGAAAACCACAGTTAGCCAACTTGCGCCTCCAAAGTTTATGCTTCTGTCATCCTGAATCGGTGTGGATGACATCATCACAAACTATGCCACTGAGGAGTCCCTATGTATCACTCACTGCAGCTGTACCCAATTTGGTTCAAAGAGGTTAGACAGTCCACATATTATCTGGCTTGTGCCTCAAAAGTTACACATCCATCGTCTTGGATTGGGGTGGGTGACATCATCACAATCTACACAGTTGAGGTGTCCCTATGTGTCCTACAGCTGTAGCAAATTTGGTTCAAATCGGTTAGGTGGTTCACAAGTTAGCCCACTTGCACCTCAAAGGTTTATGCATCCTCCATCTTCGATCGGGGTGGATGACACCATTACAAACTATGCTGTTGAGATGTCCCTACAACTGTGCCCGATTTGGTTCACATTGGTCCAGGTGTTGTGAAGTTGATTGGGCAGTGGGGACACATGGACGGACACACACAGGATGCTGGGTGATATGAGATCATCACCAGAAAGCAGGCTAAAAAGGCAAATCTACAAGTATATTAAGGGGAATCTAATCCATGAATTGCCTCTATAAAAGTTAGGATGGCAGATTTCTTTCTCTTTTTGCAGAGATCTTGCTTTCTGTTAACCCCGTTAGTCTCAGAACCTACTATAGTCGACTGGGCAGCCTGTTTAACTTGAGTCCCCGTGTTTACCCCTGCAAATTTGTTTTGTCTCCGACATGGCAGCCTGGCCTTTGCGTAACCTGCACTGGAGCAAATCCCTTTCTATAAACAGTATCTTCTCATTGAAACAGGATCTTGGGCCAAGAGCTACTATCAAAATAAATGCTTCTTTGGGCAGCCCATAGTCCCAGCTCAGCACAGGCTGTCCCCAGGTTTTCTGCCCCCACCGCCCACTGCCGCTATGCTACACTATGCTATGCTACACAAAACACAAGGACTATTATTTGCTTGGGTGCAAGCTGAGGGCACACAGCACTGGTAAGCTGCTGGGGTCCAGGAGGAGTCAGGCAGGGGTCCAGACAGAACAGCCACACGACGCCAGTCATGGCGCCATCACACTCCCAAGCTCCAGCCTTCCTCATAAGGCCTTTTGCGGGATATGGGGGGGGGGGTAGTAGATGATACACCCCTAGCCTTTGAGTATTAAAGAAGCATCTCACATGTTTATTGCTGCTCACAGTTCTTTACAATTCATTTCTTCTTCTTACTTATCACTGGCAACTTGCATCGGGACATCTGATCCCTCCCACTCCAGTGCCTATAACCAAAATCACATATGCATTTTAAAGAGCTTTACTCACCATTCATGAATCTTCCCGTATTTAATGTGTATTACTGCCATTCATAATTAATGTCATTCTCACTTTAAAGAACACACAGCCCCTCCAGCTAATGCAGAAGACAGCTGCCTACCCAGATGCTGACTCCCTCTCTCATCATCTTAGAATACAAGGTCATCCATTTAAGTTGACCAGCAATAGGTTCCTAGGAAAAAGGAAGTACTTATTTATACACTACATAATTAACCTGTGGGATTCATTGCCACTAGATAGATAAGGTGACTGTAAGCTTAGGTGGCTTTTTAAAAGGTTCAAACAAATTTGTGGAGGATAGGTCTATCAATGGTAAAGGTAAAGTGTGCTGTCAAGTTGATTTCAACTCCTGGCGCCCACAGAGCAATGTGATTTTCTTTTCGTAGAATACAGGAGGGGTTTACCATTGCCTCCTCCCATGCAGTATGAGATGATGCCTTTCAGCATCTTCCTATATCACTGCTGCCTGGTATAGGTGTTTCCCATAGTCTGGGAAACATAGTCTGGGAAACACCAGCATAGTCTTCCGATAGTCTGAGAAACATACCAGGAGGGATTTGAACTGGCAGCCTTCTGCTTGTTAGTCAAGCATTTCCCCGTTGCGCCACTTAAAGTGACTTCTAATAAACCATAATAGCTAAATGGAACCTCTATGTTCAGAGGCAGTATACCCCTGAATATGAGGTGCTGGTGACAAAATATGAGAGGGCTGCTGCTTTCATGTCCTGCTCATACACTTCCTAGAGGCATCTGGCTGGCCACTTCTCGAAACAAAATGAACATCTAGATGTAGCTTTCATCTAATCCAGCAAGGCAGTTATTGTTATTAACATTTATATCCCACTCTTCCTCCAAAAAGCCCAGAGCGGTGTACTACATACTTAGGTTTCTCCTCACAACAACCCTGTGAAGTAGGTTAGGCTGAGAGAGAAGCGACTGGCCCAGAGTCACCCAGCAAGTATCACGGCTGAATGGGGATTTGAACTCGGGTCTCCCCGGTCCTAGTCCAGGACTCTAACCACTACACCATGCTGGCTCTTATGTATTTAGGGCCAGTTCACACAGCACACTCAAGAAGTGAAGTGTCTGTGATTTTGTGAACTGGTCCTTGGAGCCCAGCAAGCTTCAAAACTCAGCAGAATTACAAGCCAGGTGAAGTTTTCACTACTGTACTAATTAAAACTGCAGAGGAGAAGGGCCAAATATTTGAATACTCCTCTAGATAGCTTTTTACAGGCAGTGATTACAACGGTGGACTAGGACTTGGGAGGGCCAGGTTCAAATCCCCACTCAGCCATGAAACTCACTGGGTAATTCTGCACTTTGCACTGGTTGCTCTCTCAGCTAACCCACCTCACAGGGTCATTGTGTAGCTAGAATGGAATGGGCAAGAGAAAACCTTGTAAGCTACTCTGCACTCTTTCAGTAAGAGCAGGATCGAAAAGTTAACTGATAATGCAAAGAAGAAGAAGAAAACCCAAAACACCTGGGTTTCTTTCGTTGTTCTTTTTAAAGAACACCTCCCTTTGCACATCAGGGAGCCTGCTAAGCTTCTAGCTGATATGCTCACTTCTTGGGAGCAAGGAGGGGTGTTTTGTTTCAACACCGCGGAGGTCCAACTGGCCTGTGCAAAAGCATGCCCTCAGGAAGAGAGGTGCAAAGAGCCCTCTAAGCATTTGAAGAGCTCCACCCTCGTTTCGCTGAACCGCCCAAACGAACCTATAGCAATCTTGCCCCCTCTAAGTGTCCATTCTCCTCCTCCCCCGCAATAAAATAAAATAAAAAAATGAAGGGAGGAGTTGCTCCGCAAACTTTCCCCCTGCACCCCTGCTCAGTAAAGCCTGGCGTAAGTCAGAACGGCTCACTCACACACCACACGCACCCAGTGTGACTTGAATGCTCCCCCAGCCCAGCTCCATGCCGCTGATTAGGGGCAGCCTGCCATCACGCCGCGGCCTCCTCCCCCTGCCTCTTGCGAGCACCAGCCAGAGCCTGCTGCAGCCGCCGCCGCTTCTCATCCATCCCCAAAGCCCATTCTTCAAAGTCTGGGTGGTGCACGCTAACAGCCCGCAGCCTTCCAATTCCTTCTATTGTTCCCAGTGGCGTCTTATCTTGGCGGCTGGCTGCCTGGCCCGCTGGCTCGACACGTCCCGTCAGCCTTAATCCCACCGCAGGGAGCTCCCCCTCCAGGCTCTCATTGTTTGCGGGGAGGATCACTCCCGGATGGGTTCCTGTGTTTTGGATGGGCCTCCGAGGATTAGCCTTGGCGCTGGGCCAGCTGGCAGCTTGCAGCCTGCCAGGGTGATGGGGGCGTGGGGTGTTGGGCCTGGACTTGGGTGTCGTCTTCGCCCCCGCCCCCCCCCCACGCCCCAGCGCTATTGTCCGAGGGCAGGAAGCTGGCCCAAGCACGCGACGGAGGCCAAAATAGACCAGGCAGGAGGGCCCCTGGGGGAGTGTCATGCTGTGCATGCTCGGTTCAGCACACAGCCACCCCAAGGCAAAGAGAGGGAGAGAGCAATGGACAGCATGTCTGGTTGCATTCATGGGAACAAAGGCACGCGGTGTTAGGTATACACAAGGTCATATGCATGTTTATTGGACATCCCTCGATTAGTATTGACCACCAGATGACGCACAACGGAATGTGCGGACGGGCTCCACGGAAACGCCTTGTGTTTGGGGTGATGTGCCGTGAAATGGAAGTTCAGTCTGTGCTGTGTCCTATTCACACATGCACGATACCGCATCAAGTGGTGAGCAAGCAAGTGTGATCCCGCCCTATGGTTATCCCAAGAGCCTTATTTTATTCTGCTTAGTCACTCCCCACAGGGTAGGCAGAAGGAGGGAATGGAATTACCTCTGCAG
Organism: Hemicordylus capensis; assembly: GCF_027244095.1. NCBI lineage: Eukaryota > Metazoa > Chordata > Lepidosauria > Squamata > Cordylidae > Hemicordylus > Hemicordylus capensis. Next base: position 197,392,905 of record NC_069658.1, on the reverse strand, counting down.
TAGAATCCTAAACAAGTATGTACTGCAGGGAATAAATCATTAGTAAGTGTGCTTAGGCTGAGTCTGTTTCATTTATTATTCATGTGCATATTAAATGAATATTCATTTATAAACATTGGCCAGCATCCCGACTAATGCTGCACTCGCACAAGGACATTGTTCTAAGATCGGCCTGTTGCACGAAGTCTTGAGCTTGTGTTCCAGACTAGTGCTTGTGCAACACAATGTGGCACACCTATGGCATGCCTCATATGTTTTGGAGGGAACTTTTGCACAATAGTGCAGTTCAAAAAATCCCCAACTTTGTGCAGCCAACACAACTTTGTTCACTTCCCCAGCACAGCATTAGTCAGAAAGCCAGACAGTGACTTAGAACAATCTCACGATCAGCGAGACCCGGTTTGGAAAAGTAAGCAAGCAGGGAGGGAGCCCTGGGTGGCCAGACCGGCCGTCCAAATGACTGCTGGCTCCGGACAGAGCCGGCGGGGGCTGGGGAGTTTGAGGGCCGCGCGGCCCCCGGAAGCTCCAGTATACCCTGCGTGAGTGCGCATGGCATACTAGGGAGAGCCCCGAGCTGGGAGGCTGCTTTTCAGCCTCCAGCCGGGGGTCTACTCGTGAGGAGCCGCACTGTGGCTACCCACGATTTTTAAAACCGGGTTTGCGGAACGCTCACTCTGCAAACCCAGTTTAAGGGGAGGGGTAGTTAGGCGGGTTAACCGCCTGGAGGCCACCAGGCTCGCCTGCAAGCCCAGGGGTTCCCACGGTCAGGAGAAATCAGGCTAGTGTATATATTCAATTATGGAACTCATAACGTGCTACAGGGTTGCCAGGCAGTCTCCCTCCCAAGCACTGACCACCCCCAAACCAGCTTACCTTCAGCAAGCTGTTTAATCATCTGTGAGTCCAGTTAGTCCTGTGAGTCCAGTTAGTTAAAGATTCACAAGAACAGTTTAGGATAGAGGAGAGTATATGCTCCTCTTTAAAGATGAGTCAGTGCTTTTGCTCTAGCCCAGGGGTTCCAGACAGGGGATATTATACCCCCTAGGGGTACCTGAAGGGCTGCCAGGGGGTACTCGAAGCACTCCTGCCTCCCTATGCTGCAGCTGTGCTCTTTGCTTCCCATCTGAGGATTTTATTTATTTATTTATTTATTATTAAAACTTTTATACCGCCCTTCCAAAAGGCTCAGGGCGGTTTACATTAAAACACCATTAAAATCAGTTAATAAGTAAAACAAAAATTATAAAGCATAAAAACAATGATTAACAATTAAAAACATCATAAAACAACAATTAAATAATCAGAACAATTTAAAAACAAATTTTAAAAAGCTGAGAAAGCCTGGTTGAAGAGATGTGTTTGCAGGTGTTTTTTGAACATTGCCAGAGATGGGGAGGATGTTATCTCAGCAGGGAGCGCATTCCACAATCTCGGGGCAGCAGCCGAGAAGGCCCATCTCTGTGTAGCCACCAAACAGGTTGGTGGCAACTGGAGACGGACCTCCTCAAGTGACCTCAATGGGCGGTGGGGCTCATAGCAAAGAAGACGCTCTCTTAAATACCCAGGGCCTAAGCCGTTTAGGGCTTTATAAGTTATAACTAGCACTTTGTATTTTGCCCGGAAACCTATTGGCAGCTTGTGTAACTCCATCAACAAAGGAGTAATGTGGTCTCTCCGAGATGACCCAGAGACCAACCTGGCTGCCGCATTCTGAACCAACTGAAGTTTCCGGACTACGTACAAAGGCAGCCCCACATAGAGCGCATTACAGAAGTCAAGTCTGGAGGTTACCAACAAATGTACCACTCTTTTGAGGTCATTGATCTCGAGAAACGGTGTATCAGATCTCGAGAAGCTGGTGTATCAGGTGGAGCTGATAGAAAGCACCCCTGGCCACCGTCTCAACCTGAAAAACCAAGTAGAGACGTTGATCCAGAAGTACTCCCAGACTGCGAACCTGTTCGTTTTGGGGAAGTGTGACCCCGTCTAGAACAAGCAGATCAAAATCGTCTCTAGAGTTCTGACTCCGCACAATAAGTACCTCCGTCTTATCTGGATTCAGCTTCAGTTTATTCTCCCTCATCCAGCCCATTACTGCTTCCAGGCAGGCATTTAGGGAGGATATGCCAACTCCTGAAGAAGTTGACATGGAGAAGTAGATCTGGGTGTCCTCAGCATACTGGTAACACTCAGCTCCAAATCCCCTGATGATCTCTCCCAGTGGTTTCATGTAGATGTTAAAAAGCATTGGAGAGAGTATGGAGCCTTGAGGGACACCATACTTAAGCTCAGATTTTGAAGAGCAACAATCTCCAATCGACACCATCTGGAATCTGTCCAAGAGGTAGGAACGGAACCACTGTAAAACAGTGCCTCCCACCCGCAACACCCTCAGACGTTCCAGAAGGATACTATGGTCGATAGTATCGAAAGCCGCCGAGAGATCCAAGAGGATCAACAGAGTCACACTTCCTCTGTCAATTGCCAATTGGAGATCATCCATCAGGCCGACCAAGGCAGTCTCCACCCCATAGCCTTCCCGAAAACCAGTTTGAAATGGGTCTAGATAATCAGTTTCCTCCAAAACCGCCTGGAGCTGAGAGGTCACCACCCTCTCAATTACCTTGCCCAGCCATGGGAGATTGGAAACTGGCCTAAAATTGCTCAGCTCTGAGGGATCTAACACAGGCTTCTTTAGAAGAGATCTAATAATTGCCTCCTTAAGACAAGGAGGCATCCTGCCTTCCCTCAGAGAAGCATTTATGATTTCTACCAGGCTGCCTACAACAGCCTCCCTGCTAGATAGAACAAGCCATGTTGGACAAGGGTCAAGAGGACAAGTGGTAGGCCTCACCACTCCAAGCAGCTTGTCCACATCATCAGGAGTCACAAACTGAAATTGATCCAGTTGAATCGTATAAGAGGAGTTGTCGGACACCTCCAGTTCAGACATCAAATTAATTGTGGAGTCTCCATCCAAGTCGGTCCGAATCCGAGAGATTTTGTCTGCGAAAAATTCATTAAACACAACACAGCGGGTAACTGATGCTTCCAAATTCTGGTTCAAGGAAGAGGGGGCAGATACTCATCCCCTCACAACCCTGAACAACTCCGCCAGACATGAACTCACAGAGGCAATATGGGCAGAAAAGAACCGCTTCTTTGCCACACGTATCGTCTGAGCATAGATCTTTAAATGTGCTCCATGTCGTAATCTGTCGGATTCGAGTCAAGTTTTTCTCCACTTGCGCTCCAGTCGCCTACCTTGCCGCTTCAGTCCCCGTAGATCTTCCGTATACCAAGGGTCCAATTTTGAAGCAGGTTGGAGGGGACGCTTAGGAGGAATCGTGTCTACTGCCCTGGTGAGCAAGTTGTTCCAGTTCTCAACCAGGGCATCAAGAGGATCACCAGCAGAGCCAACATTGAGTCCCTCCAAGGCTTCTTGGAATCCTACCGGATCCAGTAGCCTCTTCGGGCAGACCATTCTAATAGGCCCCTCGCCCCTGCAAAAGTGGAAAGCGGTTGTAAGTCCAACCTTAACCAGATGGTGGTCCGTCCATGACAACGGGGAGATCGTAAGAGTCCCCACCCACGGAACACCACCCTGATCAGAATAAAAGACCAAATCAAGCGTGTGACCTGCAATATGCATCGATCCAGAGACCACTTGGGATAGGCCCATAGTTGTCATGGCCGCTATGAACTCCTGAACTGCCCCGGACAAATTGGTCCCAAAATGAACATTGAAGTCCCCCAGCACCAAAAGTCTGGGAGACTCCAACGCAAGTTCCTCGACCAAGTCCGTGAGCTCAGTAAGGGATTCCATTGGGCAGCGGGGCGATCGGTACACCAACAGAAGTCCCAATCTATCCCTGGTCCCCAAACTCAAGTACACACATTCAATATGGTCCGATACCCTAACAGGGACCCTGGCTTGAAGCCAACATGTCCTCATAAGAACAGCCCTGCTGGATCAGACCAAAGGCCAATTGAGTCCAGCATCCTGTTACACGCAGTGGCCCACCAGATGCCTCTGAGAAACCCACAGGCATGAGGTGAGGGCATGCCCTCTCTCCTGCTGTTCCTCGCCTGCAACTGGTTTTTAGAGGCTTCTTGCCTCTGAGGCTACAGGTGGCCAATAGCCACCAAATTAGTAGCAGTTGCTAGACCTGTCTTCCATGAATTTGGCCAAGCCTCGTTTAAGGCCATCCAGGCAGGTGGCCATCACCACATCTTGTGGCAGAGAACTCCATAGATTAATTATGCGCTGTGTGAGAAAGTATTTCCTTTTGTCGGTCCTAAATTTCCTGGCCTTCAGTTTCAGAGGATGACCCCTGATTCTAGTGTTGGGAAAGAGGGAGAAACACTTCTCTCTGTCCACTCTCTCTACTCCATGCATAATTTTATACATTTCTATCATGTCTCCCCGTAGTTGCCTCTTTTCCAAACTAAAAAGCCCCAGATGCTGTAGCCTTGCCTCAAAAGGAAGGTGCTCCAGGCCCCTGATCATCTTGGTTGTCCTCTTCTGCACCTTTTCCAGTTCTGCAATATCCTTCTTAAGATACAGTGACCAGAACTGCACACAGTACTCCATGCTCAGTTTAACATCTACATGAAACCGCTGGGAGAGGTCATCCGGGGACTTGGACTGAGTTGTCAGCAATATGCGGATGACACTCAGCTCTATCTCTCCTTCTCACCTGATCCTAGGGAGGCGGTGGATGTCCTGAATCGGGGGCTGGAGGCCGTGATGGGTTGGATGTGGGCTAACAAACTGAAATTGAATCAGGACAAGACAGAGGTACTGTTGGTCAGTAGGAGAGCCAATCGGGATGAGGAGATTTTACCGGTTCTGAATGGGGTTGCATTCCCCTTGAAGGAGCAAGTACGCAGCTGGGGGTATTACTGGACCCGGCTCTGATTTTGGAAGCTCAGGTGGAGGCGGTGGCCAAGTGTACCTTTGCACGGCTTCGGCTAGTGCGCCAGCTGCGTCCCTTTCTCGAGAAGGCAGATCTGGCCACAGTTACCAATGTGTCATGGCTGGATTATTACGTCATGGCTGGATTATTGTAACACTAGTGTTTTCAGGCCCATTGTAATAACGGGCGCTAGTAGGGGGGAGTTTCCCCCCCGCCCCACTCCCTCTGGCCTTTGCCCCCCCCCCATGCCCTCCCAGCTGGGCGAGACCTCCTTACCCGAAGCAGCCCGCGACAGTCGGGCGATCTAAAAGCAGTTTTTGCGAAGAAGAGAGGAGCTCCCGAACAGAGCTCCTCTCTGTGCTAAGCCAATGCCCAAACTGCTGCTATGGACGCAAAGGACGCAATAGGCATCCTTTGCGCCCAAAGCACCACTTCGGGAAGAGGCTTAGCACAGAGAGGAGCTCTGTTCGGGAGCTCCTCTCTTCTTCGCAAAAACGGCTTTTAGTTCGCCCGACTGTCGCGGGCTGCTTCGGGTAAGGAGGTCTCGGCCAGCTGGGAGGGCGGTTGGTGGCCGTGGCGGCGGCCGCGGAGGCATTCTTCTGGGCCATTTTGGCCCTTAATCATTGGGCGGGGGAGCGGGGAAGGAGTATTTGGGCAGCTGGGAGGGCGGGAGAGCGGGCGGCGGCGGCCGGGCAGACTCTGGGGGCGCTGCTGCCGGTCCGGTCCAGGCCGCCCCCGCCTCACATTCCTGGCCGGTCTCCCGGGCAAGGGCCCCAAGGACTTGCAGCCGCCCGGCGGCGGCGGCGGTGCCAGGCCTCGGCGGCGGCTCCGCCACCACCTCGGCTGGCTTCCCCCACCGCCTCCTCCCCCCGCCCGGCTTTGGCGGCACGGCCAGGCCGCGGCCATGGCTCCGCCGCCGCCTTGGCCGCACTGCGTCCTCTGGCCGAGGTGGTGGCTTTGCTGCCGCCTCGGCCAGTGTCCCCCTTCTCCGCAGTCCCGGCTTCTTTGGGGCAGCCGTTTCTGGCCGCCCAGGATGGCCGCCGGGTCCTGCCTTTCGTGCCTCCCTGGCTCTGTTCTGGGCATGCGCTCTGCACATGCCCAGAAGAGCCGAGGCACGGACGGACACCAAGCGTTTTATTAGAGAGGATGCTCTACATGGGGCTGCCCTTGAAGAATATCTGGAAACTGCAGCTAGTGCAAAATGCAGCAGCTAGGGTTTTATCTGGAGCTGCCCGGTGGTAGCACATCACACCCATTTTGAAAGAGCTGCACTGGCTACCAGTTTGTTTCTGGGTCCAATTCAAGGTGCTGGTTTTGACCTTTGAAGCCCTTAATGGTTTGGGCCCGGGATACCTGAGGGACCACCTGCTCCCAAGGGTTGCTGCCCGCTTGATGAGGTCATCTGAGGGGGCTCTGCTCCGGGTGCCGACAATGAGGGAGTCTCAGTTGTTATACATGCAGGACAGGGCCTTCTCTGTTGCTGCCCCAAGACTCTGGAATGCTCTCCCAGTGGCTATTTGCTCCTCGGTCTCCATCACAGCTTTTAGAAAGAGTGTAAAATCTTGGCTTTTTGCCCAGGCATTATTTGATTCTCAGCTGCTGCTCTTTGTACTCTGTATTGCTTTTATGCTTTTGTTTCAAATTTTTAATCAGATTTGTTTAATATTTTCACTTAATATTTTAATTGTGTCTTTTTTACCATCTTGTTTTTAAATTTTGCTGTCAACTGCCATGGGATTCTTTTAATGAAAGGCGGTATATAAATTTAACAATAAATAAATAAATAAATAAATGTGGCTGGACCATAGATTTGTATAAGGGCACTATAATATTAGCATTCTTATTTTCAATCCCCTTCCTATTTTCTAATGATCCCTAGCATGGAATTTGCCTTTTTCACAGTTGCCATGCGCTGAGTCGACACTTTTAACAAGCTGTCCACCACAACCCCAAGATCTCTCTCTTGGTCAGTCACTGAAAGCTCAGACCCCGTCAGTGTATATGTGAAGTTGAGGTTTTTTGCCCCAGTTTGCATCACTTTACACTTGCTTACATTGAACCAGATTTGCTTTCCCCCCCTCCGCACTCATGCAGTTTGGAGAGATCCTTTTGGAGCTCCTCACAATCTGTTTTAGATTTCACTACCCTAAATAGTTTGGTGTCATCTGCAAATCTGGCCACTTCACTGGTTACCCCAACTTCTAGATCAGTGTTTCTCAACGATTTTGGAGTCATGGACCAGTACATTCTTCATACTTGGTTTCTTGGACCAGCAGTTAGTAAAGGGGCCGCCCCCCTCGCTGCCACCTCCTACCCCCAGTGATGTCATGTGCAAAGGGGGCAGGGTCCAGGGTCCACGGAGCCCAGGCGAGCTCTCCAGAGCTCATTTCTAGGCAGGCAGCCCTCGCTGCTGGTTAATGTTCATTTCGCTTCCTCAAAATGAACATTATCCGGTGGCAAGGGCTGCCTGGAAATGAGCTTCGGGGAGCTCTTGGCACGGCCCCTGCTGGCCTGAAATTGTTCTTTTGTGGGGTTGATTTTTATTAGTGATGCCTCACAGACCGGTACCCAATGCCTCACGGACCAGTGGTTGAGAAATACTGTTCTAGATCATGAACAAAGAGCACTGGACCCAGTACAGATCTTTGGGGCACCCCACTTCTTACTTCCCTCCATTGTGAAAACTGTCCATTTATTCTCCTCTGTTTCCTGTCCTTCAACCAGTTACCAATCTACATATGAACCTGTCCTCTTATCCCATGACCTAAGTTTACTCAAGAGCCTTTAGTGGGGAACTCTGTCAAAAGCTTTTTGGAACTCCAAGTATACTATGTCAACTGGATCACCTTTATCCACATCCCTGTTGACACTCTCAAAGAACTCCAAAAGGTTCTTGGGGCAAGTAGGCAAGACTTGCTCTTGCAGAAGCCATGCTGGTTCTCCTTCATCAAGGCTGTTCTTCTATATGTTTAATAATTTTGTCCTTAAGTATACTTCCCATAAATTTACCTGGCACAGAAGTTAGCTAACCGGCCTGTAATTTCCCAGAACCCTCCTGGATCCTTTTTTGAAAATTGGAGTCACATTAGCTACTTTCCAGTCCACTGTTTCAGAGCCTGATTGTACGAACAAGTTACATATTTTTGCTAGGAAGTCAGCATTTTCACATTTGAGTTCCTTCAGAACTCTTGGGTGGATGCCATCCGGCCCTGGCAATTTGTTAATTCCCCCCCACCCCCAAGACAGTTTAGAACATCCTCGCTCACATCTCAGAGATGTGTTTATTACAGAAGGAGAGGAGGAGGGTGAAGACCCTCCTCATCTGCTCCTGACTGGTTGGTTACATGCTGAAGCTCAGTGTACCCCTCCCCTCAGGCTGACTGACAGGCTTCAGAAAATTAGCACTGAGTACTCCTGTATTCTACCAAAAGTAAACCACATGGCTCTGTGGTTGCCAGGAGTCTACACTGACTCCACAGCACAACTTTACTCCCATTGGAATTAATGGCACAAGTAAACTTGACAGGAAATTTAGGACTAAGAAAAGGAAGTACTTTTGCACACAGTATATAATTAATCTGTGGGATTCTCTGCCATGGGACATGATGATGACCACTTGGATGGCTTTAAGTGGGGCTTAGACAAATTCATGAAGGACACATCTATCAGGGGCTACTAGTCATGACGGCTATATAGGCTGCCTCCAAGCTCAGAGGCAGGATGCCTCCAAATATCAGTTGCAGTCAGTGGTCCATCTAATTTTTTTAATCTCTGTGCGGAATGAATTTTGTCCTGGGTGGCAGTATCAAGGCAGTGTGTGCACACCTGCATTCAGCACGCCTTAGAGGGAACAGTGGTTGCAGGGGGAGAGCAACAGTGGGGGAGAGAGCATGCCTTCATCTCTTGCCTGTGGGTTTCACAGAGGCATCTGGTGGGCCGCTGTGGGAAACAGGGTGCTGGACTAGATAGGCCCCTTGGGCCTGACCCAGCAGGGCTATTATTATGCAAATCATCGCTTAATATCAGGAGAAATCAAGGGAGATGCACATGCATGTGTGAATTCTCACTCAGAGGGAATAAGGCCTGATTTCACATGCAGGAGAATGAGATGGTAGAGTTTTGAGACTCAGACTGCTGCTAGGGGAATACAGTTTAACACTACTCTACATGAAACAATTCCTGCAAAAAAACCAACAACAACAAACCAACTAGCATAACAGGGAGCAAACTGAGCTAGAACCTTTCTGCCTGATGTGATAGTGGTTTTGGGTTTTTTTACTTGCAGGTTATTTTTTTCATGGGGGAGCATTCAGAAAGTATCTGTTTCTTCAGAGGGCAACTAATTCTCTAGCTGCCCTCTGAAGCAATAGAGCCTGCTACCTCAGGATTCTACCACCTCATTCTGCTGCATGTATAGACCAAACCTCCAACCTGAGTTAAAGAACACTAGAACCATTGTACCCATTCTGCAGATGAGAAACAGAGCATTTGCTAGAATTCTGGAGTGTATCATTTCAGACTGCCAATGATGGGGTCAAGTCTTTTAAGATTTGTTTGTTTAAATTTTTAAAACCCCTGTATGTAGCAAACTAACACATCAAGGGAGAAAGTTCATAGCTAACTCCACAATGAAGTGTGGTGAGGTATTAACCAAAGGTGGCAGACCACTGGAGTGAGGGGACAGCTGCCACCATCTTGTCTACCAGTTGCCTCACCAAACTCAGCTCATTTTCATCCCTCTCCTCTTTGTAGCCACCACTCTCCTCTCCTCCTCTCCTCTCCTGAAGAGGAAGGGAACAATCTGAGCAGCTCACCCTGGAGGGCAGGGGTGCACAGAAAGGATGACAACAGCAGTGAAGGCAAGAGTGGCAGGTGAGGTGAGATGAAGGCAGGATGGCATTTGGTGCCTCACCTCAGGTAGTCAAACGTTTTGGGCCACCATTTAGAAAGATTTAGTATAACCCTCTCCTCTATGTGCTAATTTCCTACCTGCAAGGAACCCTCCCCCCATGAAGTGGTACAGTCCAGAACTTTGCCACCTTAGTCTGTGTAGTATGTAGATGGCTTTGTAAGATTTTGCTCTAAACTGAAGTAACAGTCAAGGCTGAAGTTCCCATTCCTCTTTCTTTTTGGAAGTCCTCCTTCAGAAATTCATAGTCCCCATGAGCCTTCTCCACACCCCTCATCCCTAATTCCTAGAGGCAGAACACCCCAACACTATATCCCATAGTGCATTATGTCCCTCTTACTACACAATGTAGATTGCAAGTCCCTCTTGGTTAAGGATGCTCCTCTTCTGTGATCTTGTACAGTACCTATGCATATGGTTGGTGATAAATAACAATCAGTATGCAAGCATTACCATGCTGGGTTAGACCAATGGTCCATTCCGTTCAGCATTCTGTGTCCAGCAGTGGCCAACCAGATGCCTCAGGAGTATCAGCAAGACTTGATGGCGATAGCCAGACTCTGATGTAAACCCTAGCACAGGCCTGCTCAACTTCGGCCCTCCTGCAGATGTTGGCCTACAACTCCCATAATCCCTGGCTTTTGGCCGCTATGGCTAGGATTATGGGACTGGGAGTTGTAGTCCAAAAACAGCTGGGGGGCCAAAGTTGAGCAGGCCTGCCCTAGCATCTGATCTAAAAAATGCTATATTGTCTCTGAAGTCTAACCTCATGCCTAGGTGATTATCCTTGAAAGGTCTTAAAAACTATACGTGCTAGTGACTGGAATTGCAACATCCCATAGCAATACATTCCATATGTTTAAAATGCATTTGTGGTTGTGTTTTCTTTTGGTTTGCCTTAAATCTACAGTCCACACATTATTTATTTATTTATTTATTTATTTATTATTTAACATATTTTGTATACTGCCCCAAATCAAGGTCTCAGGCCTGACCCCAAGCTTTGCATTTTGAAATAGCATGATTTTTCCACCTATTCAGTCTCACCATATAATTGTTGTTGTTTTTTAATTATCATGTCTATTCCTCAGCTGTCTTTCCCCCTTAACATAACAGCCTCAAGTGAGTGATTAATATCTTTAAGCCCGCAGTGAATATCTTTACTAGGACTAACCAAAATTTCCAATGAGCTTTTGTGTGTCACAGAACTCTTCCTCAGGCAGGATGTTAAACAAAGAAAAACAAATGAAGGAAGAAAAAAAAAACATTTAAATGCATGGTACTATACCATGTGTGCAATTTAAGATAGTGATGGTGATTAGTTTAGGACTTGTGCCATGTGCAAAAGTACCAGATTACTCAGAGGCCTGTTGGGACATAGACACAGCAGTGGCCCTACCTTTGAAAATCTAGAACTCAGTAGCTATCTGAATTGTCCCCGGCATTAATAGGAACTTGTAGACCTCCTTAGGCACAAAACAGAAGTGAAGATAATATGATAGCAGAGCTGGAGATCAATATTATAAAACACAGTAGATACAGAATTAATAGAAGCAAGAATGGGTAGTGTTATCTAGTGGTTGGACGGCTATTCAAAGCTTTCCTAAAACTAAATTATTAGTAGGGCTGAGCTGAATTTGGTGGCGGGACTGCAAAAAACCAACAACAACAAAAACCTTTCGGCACTGTGAAATACATCCCTAATTTTGCCAATAGTATGAGGGAGGGCTGCAAAATACGCAAAAATGTTTGTCCATTTAGAATAGACCAAGGGCATGAAGTCCTGTGCCTTCTCTGATTTGACTTTATGATATCATCACATAGCCAGCATCACATAGAGCAGCTGCCAAGAAGGGAAGTAAACAGGGTGAGGTTTGCAGGGGGTGGGAGGGTCTTACAGATAATCTTTTGGGGCTTCTAGAACTTCATTTTAAAATGTTTACCCATGAGAACTGGACAGTCCCACAGCATCACCTTAAGTGGCGCAGCGGGGAAATGCTTGACTAACAAGCAGAAGGTTGCCGGTTCAAATCCCTGCTGGTACTATATCGGGCAGCAGTGATATAGGAAGATGCTGAAAGGCATAATCTCATACTGCACAGGAAGAGGCAATGGTGAACCCCTCCTGTATTCTACCAAATAAAACCACAGGGCTCTGTGGGCGCCAGAAGTCGAAATCAACTTGACAGCACATGTTACCTTTACCTTTACAGTAGCAGCTGGTGCAGATAGCAAAGTATACTAACATCTTAAGAACATAAGAACAGCCCTGATAGATCAGGCCCAACCAAGGCCTATCTAGTCCAGCATCCTGTTTCACACAGTGGCCCACCAGATGCTTCTGGGGAAACCACAGGCAAGAACTGAGGGCATGCCCCCTCTCCTGCAGTTGCTCCCCTGCAACAGCTATTTAGAGGCATCTTGCCTCTTAGGCTGCAGGTGGCTTCTAGCCCTCAAGCTAGTAGCCATTAATAGACTTGTCCATGAATTTATCTAAGCCTTTCTTAAACCCATCTAGGCTGGTGGCTGTCACCACATCTTGTGGCAGAGGATTCCATAGGTTAATTATGCATTGTATGTGTGGGCGGAAATATTTCCTTTTATTGGTCCAAAATTTCTTGACAATCAGTTTCATGTGATGACCACTGGTTCTAGTGTTATGTGAGAGGGAGAAACGTTTCTCTCTATCAACTTTTTCTACACCATACATGATTTTATACACCTCTATCATGTCTCTCCTCAGTCATTTTCCCCCTAAACTAAAAAGCTCCAGGTGTTGGCTTACCTTGTAAGGAGGGTGCTCTAGGCCCCTGTTCATCTTGGTTGCCCTTTTCTGCACCTTCTCCAGTTCTATAATGTACTTTTTGAAGTATGGTGGCCAGAACTGTACACAGTACTAGTGGTGTGCCAGGAACTGGCAACTGCCAGTTCGAAGGTGGGGGTGGGGATAGCATTAAGAACTGGGGAGGGTGCTCTTACCCACCGACCCCACCATGTTTCCTCCTCTGGCGCTGTGTCTAAAAATGGTCCCGCGGGGTGGCAGTGTGCCTCCTTGCTGTGCCGGTGTACATCAGGCTGGAAGTGCACCGGGCATTTCCAGGTACTTCCGGTCCGACGTACACTGGGGCGTCAAGGAGGTACGCTGTTGCCCCATGGGGCCATTTTTAGACACCGTGCCAGCAGGGAAAACGTGGTGGATGGGGGAGAGAGCACCCTCTCCGGTCCTTAAAGCTATCCCCCACACACACACCTTCAAACCGGCTGAACCACCGGACTTTCAAACCGGTTTGGAGGTCCATAAAAGGGTCTCCGAACTGGTTCATGTACTTCCCTACACAGTACTCCAGCTGTGGCCGAACCACAGATTTGTATAAGGGCATCATGCTATTAGCCGTTTTATTTTCAATCCCTTTCCTAATGATTCCAAGCATGGAATAGGCCTTTTTCACAGCTGCCACACATTGTGTGGACACTTTCAACGAGCTGTCCACCACGACCCCAAGATCCCTCTCCTGGTCAGTCACTGACAGCTCAGACCTGATCAGTGTATATGTGAAGTTGGGTGTTTCTTTGCCTCAATATGCATCACTTTACGCTTGCTAGCATTGAACTGCATCTGCCATCTTGTTGCCCACTCCCCCAGTTTGGAGAGCCTCTTGGATCTCCTCTTAATCTGTTCTGACTACCCTAAATAGTTTAGTGTCATCTGCAGATCTGGCCACCTTGCTGCTTACTCCAAGTTCTAGATAATTTATGAACAAGTTCAAAAGCACTGGTCCCAGTACAGATCCCTGGGGAACCCCACTTCTTCTTACCCCCTCTTCTTCTTCTTCCATGCTAGGTACTCAGTGGGTTGGATTGTCACACAATCTGCTGGATTTACTCATACAAGAACTAGAAGCTCCATTACCTGTCCCCTTGCTGTGCAAATCCAAACACTCTGCATCAAATAAACACATCAGCTCGGCTGCACCAGAGCACAGCTACCACTTAACCTGCCTGACTTCACAGAGCAGCAGGCAGGAGCACCAGGCCAAGAACCACCTGAAGAGCCTCTGCACAATCCTAGTCATGGAAAGTTGCCCAAGCCAAGAGATTGCAGGTTTGTTTTTATTGTTATTCTTATTTAAATCTGCAGGTGCCTCCAGAAATGTACTCTTCCGCCAGTGGCTTTCCTCTGTGGGTGGGATTCTTCCGAAAGTAAACCTCCCCACCCCCGTCATGCACAGAAGCAGAGATCCTGGCTGCTTGTAATAAAATGATCCAATGCATATATATTCAGTTTTTTAAATCCCACATAAGGTGGGAAACTGTGTGAGAACTGATGTCAATAGCAAATATTCCATTCCCTGTCATCACTCAATGGATTCAAGAGCTTGGGCTTCATTGTTCTTCTTTACTAGGTTCATGCAGGGCCAGTCCAGGATGTGCTGGTGCCCCCAACCAGCTGTGCAATCGAAGTAATACAGCTCAGGATCCAGGGAAACGTTTTGTCCGAATTCTAAAAATGCAAATGCCACTTTTTGCAGGCCTTGAAAGCAGACTATAGCTAGCCTTATTATTCAAAGTAAATATAAAACAAACCACCAAAAACGTTATAAAAAGGAACAGCCACAACACAACAGCCATGTCACAGAGGATGCTTGGGGCATGGGCGCAACTCTTAACGCACACCCATACGTGATCTGAGAGGTATGCCCCAGTATCTACTTATATTGCATGGCATTTTGAGAGTGGGGTACATCTTTCAGACTGCACATAGATTCATTGGCACCTCTAAAGAAGAAAGCAGCCTCTTGTATTGGTTCTAGGTGCTGATTCAGATATGTATATTCCTTATTCAGTGCAGCATCCAGCAGTGGCTTGTGTGTGTGAACAAGCCATCATGGATCTAACCAGAGTCAACACCAGATTTCAGTGGGCGCTCTGCAAATTGCCCTCCATGTGCCCTCTCCCTGCCTGGGTGAGTCCTGAAAGAATCACTCTCTGCTACAATCATAGAAAGGCTCTGGGCATAGAAGTGGTTTTGAGGTTCAACAGTAGGCTCAACCCCAGTAGAAATCCATTCACACTTTCACCCAAGAATCACCAAGTGACTGTATAATCAAGTAATATACATACACATGTAAGCTTATCTTTGAGCCCTTTAATCACAGGGACTCAGCAAGTTTTTTCAGTACTCCTGGCTAGCCAAAACCAGACTTTCAGTTTGCCTCATCCAAGCCTCCATGAGTCTAGTTGGAGAGTGGTGCAGGACCAGTAGGAGCGATACAGTCTACATTTGGTTGATTTTCCTACCTTTGCCCGAGGGGTATCCCTGGAAAGACACACCACATTCCTTTTGGGAACAAAGCAGAGAGATCGTAAGCCAGGGTAGAGGTTCACAAGCTGGACTTGAGCTGCAGCAACCAATGTGGTCACATGACAACCTTGGCAATGACCACAGTTTTGAAAGGCTAGCTTTCTGAATGGCTGCAGTTGGGTAACCATTAGGAAGGGAACACTTCCTTTTCCAGCCCCCACGAATCTGGGGTAGTGGATCAAGCATTCCCTTCCCATAACTGGTTCTTTTACCCTGATTGCAGTTCCATTATATGAAAGGAGTGAATTCACTCCGTTGGTGTGTATGGGAGAAAAGAAGAGGGCTTTGTGGCTCCATAAGAAGTTCCTAGTGCTCCCTCCCACTGCATTTGATAAACTAAGAGCCAGAACTGATGGGAGAAAATGATAATGTCTAGAATGGGAGATGACTATGCGCTGGGAGTCCTCACTGGGTGACCTTGGGCCAGTCACTGGCCGACATCCAGACTAAGTGACTCATGAGAAGTCCCACTAATGGGAAGTTACTCTTTTCAGTAGGACTGCTCATGGGTAATTTAGTCTGGCTGTCAGCCACTGAAGCTGTTTTCACGGGCAGTCTAACCCAAGCTAGGGAAGTCAGGCTGCGCATGAGAACCGCCAGGATTGTGCCTGATCCTGGCAGGGCAGCTTTTAAACCCAGCTTTTAGCCAGGATTAAGGGAGTGAGCACACCCTTAACCCGGGCTCCGGGATCATGTACTCTGGAATTGTGCACACAGTCCAAGGAGATGCAGAGAAGAGCGCCTGCCTCCTAGGGGAATCCCCCCCATGCACCACGCTCAGCATGTGGTGCATTGTGGGATTCCTGGAGGCTAGGACGCATCGTCCCGGCCCTCTGAAGCTGGATTGTCTGGGAGCACAAACACTTTTACTGTTTTTCTAGCAGAAGGGCCAGGTTTGCACAGCCTTCCCCCTGCCCAGTAGGTTGAGTGAATAGCCCCACTAACTCTTAGCCAGCCTAACTCATAGCGTGGTTGTAAGGAAAAAATTGGGGTGGGAAGAGTCTTGTAAACCATTGGATGTAAATTCTATATATATAGAGAGAGAAGAATCTGTATGTATGGTTGTGTGAAATAAAGTCATATTTCTTGATGATCTACAGCAGTGGTTCTTAATATGGGCTCCGCTAGATGTTGCTGAACTACAACTCCCAGCATCCCCAGCCACAATGTATTAAGGCTGGGATGCTGGGAATTGTAGTTCAGAAACATCTGGTGGACCCCACATTAAGAACCACTGATCTGCAGATGCCAAATTTTGCATACAGTCTTACCACTGAAATTAGCTGAATGAATATTTATACTGCAATATACCTGGTGAAATTTTAAATAATCTTTTTGATGTTTTTGAAGAAATTCGGAATATCATACTTCCCAACTACCTACAGGTAATTTTGCATGAATAATCCTGCCACTTAAATTATCTGAATGCACCACATTTTACACCAGAATAAGCTCAGAGAATGGTTTAAATAAAAAAAAAATGTATGTTTTAGAAGGAATTTTTAATACCATCATCATATTTTAACTGTTACTGTTCTCAACACACTTGAACACTCAATAATCAGATCAGTAATTCCAAAATAACATCATGCCCAAGAGAATCAGAGGATCTTTCTCAGGTTCAAATTATTTATTCATTCATTCATTCATTTATTCATTCAAATTTTAAACCGCCCTTCCGAAATGGCTCAGGGCAGTTTACAATTAAAAACAGAAACCTTTAAAACCAATAACAATTAAAACAGAAATATAAATATGAACACCAATTAAAACACATCTTAAAAAACAATTAAACTATCACAACAATTAAATCCCTGAAAACCAGGTTAACATTAAAACAGTTAAAACGAATTAAAAACCCTGAAAGTCCAGGCCAAACAAATGGGTTTTAAGGGCTCTCTTGAAAGTCAGTAAGGAGTTAAGATTACAAATTTCTGCTGGGAGTGCATTCCACAGCCCGGGAACAGCAATAGAGAAGGCCCGCCTCTGAGTCGCCACCAAACGAACTGGTGGTAATTGGAGACGGACCTCCTCAGATGACCTTAATGTGCGGTGGGGATCATATAAAAGAAGGCGCTCTCTAAGATATCTTGGATCCAAGTCGTTCAGGGCTTTAAAGGTAATAACCAGCACTTTGTATTTTGCCCGGAAACATATCAGCAGCCAGTGTAACTGTTTCAAAACAGGCATCATGTGGTCTCTCCGGGTTGCCCCAGAGACCAATCTAGCTGCCGCATTCTGAACTAACTGAAGTTTCCGGACTATGTACAAAGGCAGCCCCACGTAGAGCGCATTGCAATAGTCAAGCCGGGAGGTTACCAGCTGATGCACCACTGTTTTGAGGTCATCCTCTTCAAGGAATGGGCGCAGCTGTCGAATCAGCCGAAGCTGATAGAAAGCACTCCTGGCCATGGCCTCCTGAGATACCAGGGTGAGGCCTGGGTCCAGGAGTACTCCCAAGCTGCGCACCTGCTCCTTCTGGGGGAGTGTAACCCCATCCAGCACAGGAATATCTAACTCACCCCTCAGATTCTGAGCCCCCACAATGAGCACCGTCTTGCTTGGATTCAGCTTCAATTTGTTATCCCTCATCCAGCCCATTACTGCCTGTAGGTAGGCATTTAGAGAATTAGTGCCATTTCCTGAAGATGAAAAGGAAAAGTAGATTTGGGTGTCATTAGCATACTGATAATACTCAGCACCAAACCTCCTGATGACCTCACCCAGCGGTTTCATGTAGATGTTAAAAAGCATTGGTGACAGAATGGAGCCCTGAGGGACTCCATATGACAGCTTCTGTTTTGAGGAGCAACTGCAGCAAGCTCCACCATCTGGAATCTACCTGAGAGATAGGAATGGAACCACTGCAAAGCAGTGCCCCCTATCCCCAACTCCCCCAGGCGATCCAGAAGGATACCATGGTTGATGGTATCGAATGCCGCCAAGAGATCCAGAAGAACCAGCAGAGTCACACTCCCTCTGTCGTTTCCCCAGTAAAGGTCATCCATCAGGCCGACCAAGGCTGTCTCAACCCCTAAGCCAGCTCTAAAGCTAGTTTGAAATGTGTCTAGATAATCAGTTTCCTCCAAGGCTGCCTGGAGCTGGTCGGCCACCACCCTCTCAATCACTTTGCCCAACCAAGGGAGATTAGAGATTGGCCTGTAACTGTTCATTGCTGTGGGGTCCAGGGAAAGATATATAGTCCGTATATATCCATATATAGTCATTAATGACCACATATAGTCATTAATGAATAAAATGAATAATGTTTGCAGTTTTCAAATTTCAAATTATTTTACTTCTCTTTTGCAAGCACATTAATTAAAAATTCTATTACATATATTTAATTTGCCCAGTCAATGACAGGTCAGCGGGCCTCACCGACTAGTGTAATAATAGGAACACAGGAAGCTGCCATATACCAAGTCAGACCATTGGTCTATCTAGCTCAGTATTGTCTACATAGACTGGCAGCGGCTTCTCCAAGGTTGCAGGCAGGAATCTCTCTCAGCCCTATCTTGGAGATGCTGCCAGGGAGGGAACTTGGAACCTTCTGCTCTTCCCAGAGTGGCTCCATCCCCCAAAGGGGAATATCTCACAGTGCTCACACTTCAAGTCTCCCATTCATATGCAACCGGGGCAGACCCTGCTTAGCTAAGGGGACACATCATGCTTGCTACCACAAGACCAGCTCTCCTCTCTTCAGGGAAAACAATAATTTAATAATCATTATTTTCTTCAGGGGAAATAATAATTTCCCCTGAACTGTGAGGACGGAACAGTTGGAAGAAATGGAAGGAATACTGTTGCGTGCCTTCCTCTGCAGCCTCCCACAATGCCTTGGCCCACAACTGTAAGTGTTTCTCCTTACACCTTTCCCCTCCTTTTTTTAAAAAAAAGCTCAAATTCCATTTGGAGAAATGTGAGCCCCAAAGAGACACAAAGGGCTCTTTATTGGTTCAAAGGAGCTTTGCTGTTGCCAGCGGCTGGGGCATTTGGCCAAGGAAACTCTGCCAGTGACGGGAATGGAGAGGGACGAGGTGGGAAGTGGCAGAGCTCCCCTGCCCTCTCCTCACGGGCCGATCATCCAGGCCTTGAGCACTGTGCCCCTGAGTCCAGTTCCAGCACGTAGCCTTTCCCAGCCCTGGAGCCCCTCCCTGGCCTCCTGACCCTCATTGTCACACTCCCTCCTCCTCTCCCCTTCCCAGTTGGCATGTTAAATCCTTCAGCAAGCAAGTGGCCTAGCTATCTTTCGTTCCTTTACAATAGTAGGCTGAAACCTATTAGGCAAGGTAATTCATTAAAGTGTCCAGTGGGACACCCATACCGATATAAATAGTAACATAAGCTGGGGCAAAGCCAGAGGTCTTGAGATAGCCCATAGCGAGGGGGTGAAAAACAGGAATTGAGAGAAGCGGGGAGTGGGGAAACCTCCCAGATTCGAAGACTCTGAATTCTTCTTAGCTGTGACCGCTCCCCGCCCCCCCGCTCCCAAAAGTGGCGAGATCAAAAGAAAACTATTAAAAGGGATTCATTAGCAAAACAGGAAGCCTGACACAAACTACAATGTTCTTTATTGGAGGATATTAAGTTTAGTTGTTTGTGTTTAAAGTTTTTGTCCAAAATGGTTCCTCAAAAAGTTTTCACACCCCTGCTTAATCAGCAGCTGTGGTATCTGCTGCTATTAGGACTCGAGCCCACAGTGGGGCATTGCGGCCTGAGGCAAAGGACAATATGATGCCGCCACACACACACACACCCCAAATCTGTGGGTTTGAGTAGGCAGCATTCTCGGGGCCTGCTGCCAAGGCAGCAATGGTGACTTGCAAATGTCCTCAGTCTATGCCACCAAGCCAAACAGTGGTGCCAGGGGCATTCCTAGCTCAAGCGGGTGGGGGGGGGGAGGAAATAAGAGGTTTGCCCCAATGGTTGAAGGTTTTTATTTATTTTATTTATATACCGCCCTTCCTAAAGTGGCTCAGGGTGGTTTACACTAACATCAAAAATTATGTAAAAATTGAAATCAAAAACCAATGGAAAGCAGATTAAAATTCCATTTAAAACTAGATAACAGGTTAGCTCTCTATTCTGACCAGCAACGGGACTCAGCTGGATTCTTCTCCCTGCCTCAGACTTGCCCTGGTCCTGTCTTGCTTCCAGGACCTTTCTCCTAATTTGGCAGGAGGCAGCTAGGCCTGACAGCACCATAGCACCCACTCCACTTTGTACATGTCACGTTTGCTATGGGAGTGTCACCAAAATCTGCATCCTCATGGCTGGTTCACCAGCAGCACCCCTCTGTAACAATGGAGGGCAGCCATAAGACTCTACTGGTCCATCTAGTCCTGTGTTGTTCTTGCCACAGTGGTCAGCCAGGTGCCTCAAGGAAGCCCACAAGCAGGACTTAAAAGTAATATCCATCTACGGTTGTTGCTCCCTGGCAGCTGGTGTTCAGTGGTAGACTGCCTTTGGACATGGAGTTTACTTGTAGCCCTTGAGAGGCCTATTACTCTGCATGAATTGTCTAATCCCCTTTTAGAGCTAGTGCATCATTGCTGCCCATCTTTTAGCAGTAGTTTTCATAAACTAATCACGTGTTGTATGGAGAAGTATTTACCTTTTTCAAATCTATTGTCATTCCGAGTTCTAGAACAATGGGAGAGGGGAAACAAATTCTATTCACTTCCTCCACACCATGTACCACTGTCATATTCCCTTTTGTAAAACCCCTTTTTTCCTAAACTCAGAAGCCCCAAACATTTCTGCTTTTCCTCCTAGGGAAGGTTCTCAAACTCTTTGATCACGTGGCCTGCTCTTTTCTGTACATTTTCCAGCTCTACCAACTATTTTTTTTGAACTGGAGTGACTAGAATTATATATAGTATTCTGAATGTGGCCACACCATAGCACACAATATATTAGGGCACTTCAATACGACAGTTTTTGTGGAGTTATCATAAAGATCTGATCCTTCACAGTTCCTAGCCTGGTCTAGGGACAACCTAATATAAGGAGACACTACCAGGTCAAGGGTCACCCTCTAGTTCACTGCTGCTTAAGATCGTAGTGTCTCTTCTTCAACACAGATTTTACTTTCTGTCCCTTTCCTAATAATCCCTAGCATGGAATTTACTTCTTTTTTTCCCCATAGCTGCCATAAATGGTTGATGTTTTTAATGACCCCAGTACCCCTTTCACAGCTAGTCACCAGCAGTTAAGACCCCTCTCAGTGTATGTGAAGTTAGAATTTTTTGCCTCAATGTGCATCACTTTAAACTTACATATGACCTCATTTGCTATTGTGTTGCTCATTCACCCAATTTGGAGAGCTCTTCCCAATCCCCTTGGGTTTATAGCCAGCCCGAATAATTTCGTGTCATTCACAACCTTCACTGTTCACCTCTTACTTCAGTGTGCCATTGTGAAGTGGGTCTCTCTACCCCACTCCATCTTCCCAACAGCTGCTAGTGGAGGAAGGGAGACTCACTGAGGCTATTCTCACGACCAGCCGAAACTGGGCTAAGGGAGTCCAGCCCGGTTTTGACTGGTCGTGTGTAGCAACAGGAGCTGTGCAGCTCCCAGCAGCAAGCCTACTTAAATGCCCCCCTCTTAAATCTGATTGTGTGTTGCGACTCACGGATAGCATCCCAACTGGGGGGGTTCCCAAAAATGCCCCATGCACTCACACGGGTCATTCTGGGACTTCCGGGGGACAGGAGGCCCCCAAACCCCACCGCCCCAACCAGCTCCGTGACCGAGCCAGTAATTGTCTGCGCCCGGCTCAGTGTCTAGTCATATGACCAGTGGGGCATGTGGTAGTCACAGAAAGTTCCTGCACATGCAGGTTCCCAGCCCCTGGCCAGGGAGGGCTTCCTGCTCGTGTGTGGGGAGAGCGGGTAAAGCCCGCTCTCCCAGCAAACCCCATTCAGGCTGTCCACACTGCATGTGTGGAGAGCCTTATTATGTGTTGCCTGCCCTCCATGCTGTAAAAGCCTATAATTGTTATGGAGAGAACTCGGCACAAGAATGCCACCTTTGACAGCATCTCTAAAGCAAGGGTAATGTGTATGCTAGCTCCAAGGTGGAAGATCTAAACAGCAGCCCAGAAGAGTGGCTGCTGCAAGCATGGTTCCTGGGCCTGCATGCTTGCAGGGATGGTGTGTGAGCTTTGGGGTCAGCTTTCGTCCTAGTCTTCAGGACTATAAGAATTGGTGCATACAACAGCCCTGCTTGTGGTAGTTGCTCTTTTATTTCTTCTCATGGTAGCACCCAGCTCAGTGTCTAGCCATATGAGCAGTGGGGCATGTGGTAGTCACAGGAAATTAAAAGAGCAACATTTATGATGGTCTCTCATTGCTAGGGTAGCGTGGCGATTGGCAAGTGAATCGCTACAGAGATAAATATGCATAACAAAACCTTAGAAACTTGTATGTAGCCGCATATACCTCAGAATGAGCCTCCTCATTCCAATGTTTCAGATCAGCTAGTGAGGCCTTGGTTCAAGTTCCTACTGTCTAAAATCCAAACTGACTTCCACACAAATGGAACCTTTTTTTATTGCTGTCCTGAAGTTTTGGACTGTTCGTTTAGCTCTCCCTTATAGTGTTCCATATGAAAATAAAGGGCACTTTATTTTTGCATGCTTTGGGGGGAATAAGCCAGGGAGTCAAACCAGACTTCAGTCTGAATCCAATAACTCTAAGAGGTTTTTTCTTCTTCAATTAACCAGAAGTGAATCCAAATCTTGGAGCTCTTCCAGAAGTCTTCCATCTTCAGTGCAAATTAGGACAATAAATAAGACAGCAAATCCACACTGTGTTCAAGGATGTCACCTAATATTCTTAACACTATCTATTGGCAACCCATGAAATTTTTTCTCCTCTAAAGGAGAATAAAAGGAGTTTGAAAATATACAGTTTCATGGATTGCAACAGATTATGCTAAGAATATTACACACCATTCTTGCAAGTTGTGTGTTTTTCCTATTGTATTTTTCATTGTGATTTGCACTCAATATATCAACATTTGAAAGAACAGAGGCATATCTAGGGAAAATAGCACCTAGGGCAAGCACTGAAATTGTGCCCCCTGTCCAAACATCTGACACCCATCTTTCAGATAACTTTATCATAATACCAGCTGAAAAATACAAGTCAAGCTCGTTAATCTTTTAATATTTCAAAAACTATTTAGCAGTGGACGTAGCCAGACCAAAAAATGCTGGAAAACTACACATTTCAGTATGCTGGGGCTCATGAAATACCCAAATACTATGTGGAGGTGTACTTGGAAAACTAAACAGAAGTGCCTGTCTAATTCTCTACTATGTATTGTAGCATCACTATTACATAAGTTTTAAAAATAAATGGAGAATTTGACTTTTTCCAGATACTCTGTAAATAATTAAAGGATATGCAGAGTAAACTGTGTCACTGCTTGGAATATATTCTAGTCTTTCAGAAAGACAGTTGAAATGAGAGAAAGAGAGCAAGAAACTCCCAGTGGGTCATAATACTAAGGATTTCACACTGATTCAAAGACAAACTCACCATTAATAGCCATATTATTAAGACACCACATTTAACTCACTTATCACAAGAAGCAAAGTAAGTGCAAATGAATACAATCCTAGCTCATAAGCTTCAGCTCATTATTCACAAGCCCTGATTCTCTGTACATAGAGCCAATCTGAATATGTGTACAGTGACATATTATATTTTTAAAAAATTGCCTGTAGCCCCTTCGGGGGGATTTTAAAATGGCGCCCCCCCTTCAAGTGGCGCCTGCCCTACCCTAGATATGCCCCTGACCTGAACCAAACTGTTCAACCATGGGCATCCGGGGTGGTGGGGACAAGAGGAGGCAGAATGATATTGCAGAAGTGGAAAAGGTGCAGAAGAGGGCAACCAAGATGATCAGGGGCCTGGGGCACTTTCCTTATGAGGCAAGGCTACAGCATCAGGGGCTTTTTAGTTTAGAAAAGAGGCAACTACAGGGAGACATGACAGAGATGTATAAAATTATGCATGAATTAGAGAGAGTGGATAGAGATAAATGTTTCTCCCTCTCTCACAACACTAGATCCAAGGGTCATCCCATGAAACTGATTGCCAGGAAATCTAGGACCAGCAAAAGGAAGTACTTTTTCATACAGTGCATAATTAATCTATGGAATTCTCTGCCACAGGATGTGGTGATGGTTACTAGCTTGGATAGTTTTAAAAGGGACTCAAAAAAATGCATGGAAGACAGTTCTATCAATGCTTACCAGTCTGATGGGTACAGGCCACCTTCAGAGGCGACATGCCTCTAAATACCAGTTGCAGTGGAGCAACAGCAGGAGAAGGGGCATGCCCTCACCTCTTGCCTGTGGGCTTCTCAGAGGCATCTATTTGGTGTGTGAAACAGAATGCTGGACAAGATTAGCCTTGGCCCTGATCCAGCAGGGCTGTTCTTATGTATAAGTATCTAAACTGGTTCAAAAAGAGGTCAAAGTATCTGAACTAGTTATCAATCACTTTTTAAAGTTAGGGTCTCAACCAGAATCAAGCCAGATAGTTTAAAAAAAACCTGATGAACCAGAACTGAAATTAGCCTGGAGTTGGCCCTTATTGTTTGTATTTCTTCTCTGCTTTCTTGATTTGAATTGTTTTAATCGGATTGCTTTTGTACTTTGCTTTGGAAACGTCAGATGAAAAGCAGCATAAAATATACATACATAAAATATATGCATGACCAGCTGACATGCCATGGTCCTTCTTCATGACTCTAGCTTAGCTCTAATTCTAAATCAGGAGGTGATGGTTACCAAAAGGGCCATAACCAGAGGGGACCCAGGCTCTTTCGGGGATATTCCAGGTAAGGCTGAACCAAACGTTTGACAATGCAAGAGGGGGATGCAAATGTGGAAGAGACTTCCACCTTTCAGCCTAGCCTACAAAATAATGTACTGGGCAAGAATGCCAGAAGGACTCAAATAGTGGCATGCCAGTCAATTCTTTCATAACATCTTTAAATCAATGGGGGCAGAGAGGAGTCGTGTCAAAGTGAGTGAAGAATCATGGCGCTTTAGAGCTACTCTATGGCTGCACACAGGGGACAGAGTAGAATGATCCCTACTGACAGAAGAGCAAAGTGTTGCTTCCCTGGGGAAGATTCTGCCCTAAAGTGCCCCCACCCACCCCCGGTCCTGAGTGGCCCTTGAAACCTTTGCTGGAACTGACTCATGCGTCATAAGAGCTCTTTAGCTAGGAAGAAGTGGAGGAAGAAAAGAATTCAAGAGAAGTGGGGGATCAGAAAGCAGTATTTGGTGGGGTGGTGGTGGTCAACACTTACAAATGGCATGGGCTGGATTAACCATTATGCCAAATGCTTTAAACTGTAGGATTCCCACCATAGTAGATGGTAATCAGAGAGCCTCTTTCAAAGTAAACTCAGCGTGCAGCAGCAGCAAAAGAGGCATATTCCATGCTAGGGATGGTTACAGAAGAGATTAAAAATAAAATAGCCACTCTAATAATGCCTCTATATAAATCTATGGTGTAGCTGCATCTGGAATACTATAGTTTTCCATATAGTTCTAGCTGCTCCATCTCAAAAAGGAATTATAGCATGAGAAAATGTGCTGGAAAGGACAACCAAAGTGATTAAGGAGTTGTCACACCTTCCCTACCAGGAGCTTTTTCAGACGGCAACTTTGCTGCAACTTTACTCTGGGAGGGTGGGTGTGTGTTCACATAGTGCTGGACTAGGACCGGGGAGACCCGAGTTCAAATCTCCATTCAGCCACGATACTTGCTGGGTGACTCTGGGCCAGTTACTCTGAGCTCCTTGGAGGAAGAGCGGAATATACATGTAATAAGTAAGTAAGTAAGTAAGTAAATAAATAAATAACTACAAAGTTTGTGCGATATTTCAGAGAGCACTTCACACACGATTTGGGTTTTTCCCTCCATACTGAAACCTAACCTAATCTATGTCCAGGGCAAAAAAAAATCCATTTTTTGCATCGGAGTATCCATTATGCCCCCAACTCACAGTAAATCCTGCTGTCCGAAAAAGCTCCCAGGGCTCTTCCAGACTGCAGTATATTCCAATTTCAGTGCAAATCACGACTATAAATACAATGAGAAATCCACACAATGTACAGCACCATGAAATATCCTTGGAGCCATATGCTGGCAGTCAGCAGTAATCCATGAAGAAACTGTGCCTTTTCAAACTCTTTTAATCTCACTTGGGGTGGGGGGGAGTTTATTGAGAGATCACCAAGAGATTTCCCAGAGAGCAGGCTTTACTGAGAGGCTTTACTGTGAGTTCGAAGTTGCCCCCAAATACTGGTGCAAAAAGTGGATATTTTTTTTACCCCGATATAAATCGGGCTGCACTCTAACGTGCAGTGAAAAACCCGAACTGTATGTGAAGGGCTCCGTGGTAGCTCGCAGAGACTTTGTCGTAAATCTGGCCAATATGTGAACACAACCCCTCCATTCCGGAGAAGATGCAAACTAAAAGCTTGGTGTGAAAAACTTCCAACAGATGGCACTAAGAACATCACACAACATCCTGATACGTCAACGTCATATGCATTTCTTGTTTTAATCATCATTGTAATTTGCAGTAAAGTTGGTATATATTCCCATCTCAAAGAGCCCCAGGAAAGGGAAAGCCATTTGAGTCTTTTTAATTGCGGGGGTGGGGGAGAAAACAACTAAGGGTAGGGGTAGTGTTAGGGGTCAGTCAGTCCAAAGGCCCACAGGTGATTCCCAAGGCTCATAAGGGGGTTGCCAGAAAGAGGCAGTGGCACCATGAGTCTCTCACAGTGCTACTGTCTCATCACGTCCTCCCCACTGGCAACTGGGCTTCCTCCCAGAGCCCCCTCTTGATACAGGGGAGGGGAGACCTCTGGAGGACAGTCTGTTCACCAGTAAGGAGGAGCAGCCACTACTAAGTGACCCAAGGGTGGCTCCTCTCCCTCGGTGATGGGGAGGATGCAGTGGCAGCAGCTTCTCCTCTCTCTCCCAAGACGAGCAAGAGCTGCCGCCGCCACCAATGCATTCCCCTCCCCTCACCAAGGGAGAGGAAGAGCTACTGCCAACTCTAGGGTTGCCATATTCTGGCTTTCCAAACCCAAGCTGCCTAATTTGCATATTATGGAAATTGGCTTGGAAATAGCCAATAGCGACTGCACGTTTTGCCCCATAACTCCGCTTCTACAAGGGCTAAAGCTTAGCTTAAAAAAAAAAACAATCTGAAAGCTAAAATCCAGGCAAATCTGGTTGGGCTAAGCAATCTGGGTGAGATGCTTAAAATCCAGGTGAAACCCGAACTTCCGGGGGGCACAGCAGCCCTAGCCAAGTCCCTCAGCAGTTGCTGTGTTCCTCTCCTGCAGTGAGTGGAGGGGATGCAGCAAAGTGGCTCGCCAGGGGTGTAGCTATAATTGAGCAGATGGGTTGAAAGAACCCAGGGCCCCCAGCTGCTGAGGGCCCCTCAGCTTGACCCCACTTGATTTTCTTCATTATCTCCAAGGAGCCACCAGGGAGAGGGGCGAACACAGCCCACTCTCCCCCAACTACACCCCTGCGACTTACCTTCGAGGATGAGAGAGAAGAGCTGCGGCTGCTTTGACATCCACCCATTCACTGAGGGGGTTGGGCATTGGGGAGTAGCCCCACACACCCCTACAATGCCCAACCCCCATGGATCAAAGGGGCTCTTGCTACTCATGTAACAATGACAACATAGACCTGGAGTCAGGCCTGACTAATGGGAGGGAACGTGACAGAAGTTGATAAAACAGTGGAAGAGGTGGAGAACAACAACAGAACTCTGACACTTCTCTCCCTCCCTTTTTCCTAGTTCTAGAACCTGGAGTCACCCAGTGAAACTGACTGGCAACAGTCAAAGAAGTACTTTTTTCACTCAACGCCTAATTAGTTTATGGAATCCACTGATGTGATGGCAACCACTGGCTCAGATTGTTTTAGAAGAGGGTTAGACCCAGTCATGAAGGACAGGACTATCAGTCACATTCGCTAAGTGGAATCTCCATGCTTACGCACAGTATCCCTCTAAATACCAGTTGCAAGGAAGCAATGGCAGGAGAGAGGGGATGCCTTCATATCTGGCTCACCACGGTGAGAAGCAAGATGCTAGACTAAGTAGCCCTTTGATCTAGGTCTTTTCTCAATATCAAATAAAATTCCTACCTTGTTATGTAAAAAAAATTCAGCTGGGAGGACATTTTACACTTTTTTATCTGACAAACACAGCAATCGGATAAGAGCTCCTAGATCTTCACTCAAATATTGTACCTGTCTCTTTAAAAGCTCTGCAACACCAGAGAGTATGCAACCACTATGTCTCCTGTCTTTTTGCTCCACTATTACCTTCGCCCTCACCCTCCTCTCCATTCCATTGCCAGCACTCCAGGATTGGCCTGGAGTTTCCAAGAATCAGTATCATTCTCCAAGTGGCTGTTGAAAGCAGCCCTGGAGGAGATTCTGGTGGATTGATATTGTAAAGAATATTGGACAAAATATTGGGTGGGTGGGGGCAGGGAGAAAGACTCCAAGAATAGCTTCAGTCCAAGTTGGCAACCCTACCTCTCCTGCCTGCATCAGCAAAAAAATAATAAATCTGCCCCACTACAACAAGCAGGAGAGGAGAGGGAACTGAACACCCTAGGTCAGTGGTTCCCAACCTGGGTTCCTCCAGATGTTGCTGAACTATAAGTCCCATAATTCCCAGCTACAATTTATTGTGGCTGGGGGTGATGGGAGTTGTAGTTCAGCAACATCTGGAGGAACCCAGGTTGGGAACCACTGACCTAGGTACTGTAGAGCTTTTAAAGAGGCAAACAGCTTCTCTGACTGGACCTGGCAACCTTATAAGTAGAAAATGACTATGCTTTAAGACTGGCCTTACTGTGAAGTGGTCTGCTTTAGGTGGCGTATAATAATGGGACTCCCTTTTCCTGCCTCCAGTCTCCAACTGTTTTTGCTGTTAAACAAACAAATATGGTGCAAGTAGGCTGTGCATGCACGGAATTTTGAATCTTTGCTTCAGGGGTGAAAAAGTAGACATTTAATTCTAGGTAACCTTGCTGCACCAGAGTAGGGGATTAGCAAGTTACAAGGAAGGCATGCTAATTTCTATTTTGTGGGCCATTTTCAAAGCTGACCCCGTTCCGCTCAGGAATCCTGCACCTCATGCACCCACTCTAACCTATGGCTTTTACTAGCTGTGATAGGGTTGCCAGCTTTTCAACTGGCCTCTGTATGAATGTTATCGCCTGGAATTGCTGCGGATCAAGCCTCTGATAAGAGCACAGCTACAGTGGCCAGTTGACATTGGCAACCCAATTGGTAACACAGGATGGGAATGTCAGCCGGCCACTCCCAGCCTTCAGAGCCAAAGTGGAGCTTCAGGCGCCTGGTATCTTCATCAGACAAAAAACGTCCAACTCATCACCCACAGATCTGTATTTCCCAGAAGCCTCAGCAACAAACCCTCTTGCTCTTCATAGCTAGCTTGACTCTTTGGTGGCACATTCCCCTCAGTTATCTCTGTCATATCATAGCCATTGCAGGCATGGATTTCCTGCTTCAATGGTTACTCAGTATAGCAGGAAAACTAAGCCATGACCTCCCACACACGCTTTCCATGCACATCGACCCTCCTCCTGAATGATGTCTGGACCCCCATAACCGGCATGTCAATCAGAGGTTAACTTGTCATCCAATTTTTCTTTAAGGGTCTGCTGGAGGAAATGGGATCCAGGGCACTCCTGTTTCCCCAAAGGAGTCATTTTGGCGAGAGGTTACCCTGTCCCTGGGTTTACTGTGTGTTTAACACACACAATAAATATTCTTTGCAAAAACCAAAAGAAAAAGCTTGTCAGAAAATAATAATTGCCATGATAGATATGCATTCATCTAGCTCTGCATTCCGTCTTCCGAAAGAAACAAGTTAGATGCCATCTGGAATTCCGAGAGCAGGAGTTGGTCCATCCCGCACTGTAATTGACCAGTACTTGGTAGTCACAAGTTTGCGGTCTCTGAAGTAGGGTTGCCCACCCTTAGGGATGTGCCTGGACCGGTCCGGAGGCCATTCTAAAGGCCTCCTGACCGGTCCAGACCGGTCCGGACCTGGGTGGTTTGGTTTGGGTGGGGGGGTTGCTTTAAGAGCGGGGGGAGGGTTTACTTACCCCTCCCGCCGCTTTCCCGCTCTGGCACCCGTAATTTTAGTAGTAATTGGGGCGGCAGGATACCTCCCTGCCGCCCCTTCCCTGCTTTCGCTATGAAAAGCTCCCAGGAGTCCTCTGTGCGCACACACAACGTGCACACACTTCACGTCTCTGTGATGTGCGCGGTCTCCTGAGAGCTTTTCATAGCGAAAGCGGGGAAGGGGCGGCAGGGAGGTATCCTGCCGCCCCAATTACTACTAAAATTACGGGCGCCAGAGTGGGAAAGCAGCGGGAGGGGTAAGTAAACCCTCCCCCCACTCTTAAAGCAACCCCCCACCCCAGTGCTGGACCGCAGTTTGGCGGTTCCATGCACACCCTTACCCACCCTCCAGGATTACCCTGGAGTCTCTAGGAATCAGCACTGATCTCCAGGTGGTGACTGTCTGAAAGCAATTCTAGAGGTTTTAATGGCTTGATACCATGAAAAATTCTGGAAAAAATACTTTGACGGGGGGCGGGAGGATCTCCAGAAAAGCCTAAGGCAATCCTAGAGCCCTTTCTCACAACTGAGTGAAAGGGCTTCAGGGCAGGTGGCAGGGAAGGCAGCAGAAATTCTTCCAAGTGGTCTCTGTCCATCACACCAATGGGTTTCACGCCTGTGTGAAGAAACATCCGGAAAATACGCACAAGCTCTTCTTTCTGTCTCTCCTGATAGGTAGCTAGGCTCCTCCCCTTGACACCTAGGTCATGTGCTCCCCACCTTCCTCCTCAGTTCTTTTTCGTCCGCTGCAGGAGAATCGCCTCAGGAAACCTTACGAGCTCTTCTGAAAAGAGGTATTTTAAAAATCATAATTTTGTTTTTCTTTTATTCTCTCCTTTCTACACTTTAACTTCTTTCTTTCACCTTTTGCGCTTTTTGTTTGATTCAGGTATAGTATTTCTTAACATTTGGCCCTCCCTGTGAGGGGATTTTATTCTCCTGTTATGAGTGTATGGCCGGCAAGATTACTTTTAAATGCGGTTTTCAGTGCCGGCGCTCTATCCCCTCAGTCTTTGAGGGGTCACAATCTTTGTCTTTTTCATTTGGAGGAGACTCACTTGGCTTCTGCCTGTGTTCACTGCCAGAGTTTCTCTCGGCAAGCACAAAGAAACAGGGCCTCTAGACTCCACTTCTATTTGTGGAAGCATGCCCTGTCAGCCCCGGTTGCAATGGAAAAAACCTGCCAACCCTCCAGTGTTGTCTACTGACAGCTCGTATGCTGTGGCAATGGCCATTCCACCCAGAGGCCCTGAGACTCCATCAGTGACTCCCTCTGCCTCCGTATCTACCCCCGTTGGCTACGCCGATACCTCCCGCACAGCCAGATCAGGGGGTTCCTGGGCTGGCCTCGTCCGTGCCTCCTGCGGGCCCTGATATCGGGGGCCAGACTCCCTTACCCGCTCCTGGATTGACTGCCCAGTCACACAAGTGCCCCCCAAAAAGAAGGCCAAAGAACAAGAAGATTCGGCTCCTAAGCTGAAGAAGAAGAAACGCTTACCGACGGCTGGCCAGGACTCGGGGAAAGCGGCTCCCATCACGTCGGCGCACATGCAGATGCTGCTGTTGGGGTCAAAACCCTCAAAGCACCCACACCACCCAGGGGCGTAACGAGGCTGGAGTGGGCCCAGAGACAAAATTTTAAAAGGGGCCCCTCGCTGATACACACACACACACTTCACATGTGACTTGCCTCTGGGGGGCCCCTCGAGGTGTGGGGGCCCCCAGGCAGCCGCCTCCCCTTGCCTAATAGTAGTTACGCCCCTGTCACCACCATCTAAAGCAATGGCTAAGATGAAGCACGCTGCGACTTCGACACTGAACTTTCAGGCTCTGCCCAGCTGTCAATCAGACACAAACAGGAGGGTGGTCTGCTCTCCATCTCACCGCTCCTTTGGGGGACAGAGTAGCCCGTCTCTGGGCTTAGAGAGGAACCAGCCCCAACCTTCTTATCAGGACCGGGCAGGCTTCAGAAGAAAGTCAGACTACCGGTACCTGCTGGAGCCCAAAGGGGATTCTGAGGAGGAGCACTAGAGGTCAGATGACTCCAGGAATAGCGGTTATTCTCCAGAAGTCAGGAGTATATGCCCCGCCTCACCACCGCATTAAATACTACCCTTATGTGGATCTCAGTGATGAGCTAGTGGGGGTTTCCGACCCATGTAAAGGTGATGGCAGAGATTGTGACAGCAACGAGGGAGACTTCTATCATTATGACTATAGTCAGAGGGTTAAAAGTTATGACTTTGAAGATGTTCAAGGGGCACGGTACAAGACTAGAGCGCACAGATCAAGATCAAGGTCTCCACATTTGTCACCCTTCAAGGCCCCGCTATTCAGGGAGGAGATCTCCATCGCCTGGTCGGAGACACTACCTGTATTGGGATCGCATGGTTAATTCTGGGCATCAAAGTAATGCTCCTTCTACCCTGCATGGGCCTTCCCACTATTTGCCACCAAGTCATGCAGTTCCTGTACAGTCGATGTCCTTGCAAGGTCACACACATGGAGCTAATACCCCTCTAACGCGAGGAGAAGATTCTGAGCCTATCCCTGCACCAGTCCCGGGGGGAGTCCCTGTTTCAGTTCCGCCTATTGAAAATGTGACACCAGTGCTGCCGGATAAGATCCTGGAGTCTTCCGATTCGGACTCGGATTCAGAAGAAGATCCCCGGTCTTCATCTTCTGAGGGGGATGCTTCGGAATCCATGCCCAAGGATCCCAGTGAGACCAAAACAAAAACAATAAACCATCTCCATCAGAAGATGTGAAATCGTTTTCAGCCCAGGTGACTAAAATGGCAACATCCCTCGGGCTACAGCTTCTGGAGCCACCTAATGGTGCAGTGAGGAAGCAACCTGCCCAGAGAGCAGGCGGCTGTTGGATCGAATACCCGCTGGTGTATTTCCCAGAATATGGGAAACTCCTATATCAGGCAGCAAAGATATAGGAAGGTGCTGAAAGGCATCATTTCATACTGTGCAGGAGGAGACAATGATAAACCCCAAGCAAACCACATGGCTCTGTGGTCACCAGAAGTTAACACTGACTCAACAGCACAACCTTTCCTTTCCAAAAGCTTCTGGAGGAAGTGAAACCTTCATCTGACCCCTTTTTTGATGTAATTGAGGGGGAAGCGCTGACATTTGTGGCACTTCCTATAAACCAGGCCCTAGTTGACATTACTTGCAATTTCTGGGATGAATCATCAATGGTGCCTTCTACTTCTAGGAAGTTAGATCATCTCTATAGGGTCAAGACAGAAGACTGTGCCTTTCTACATAAGCATCCCACCCCAAACTCGATAGTTGTGGCAGCAGCACAGTCTTAAGTCCAAGAACAGGTTACTGTCTACCCCTATGGATAGAGGGAGTCATAGGCTGGATTCCATGGGAATGCACCTGTACTCAAGTTCTACCCTGCAAAATAAGATAGCTAACTATCAGGTGTGTATGTCTTGTTACAACCACCTGCTATGGGAAAAGCTTGTGCAACATTTGGAGAACCTTCCACAGACTGAGAAGAATGCAATCCTTTCCTTACAGCACGAAGGTTTTGGTCTCAGGAAACAGCTGCTCCATACCTCCCAACATTCCACTGATTGTGCTGCTAGGGCGTTGGCCGGGTCAATTTAGCTGCACAGACATGCGTGGTCTTGCTCTTCCGGCTTGAACCCAGAAGCAAGAACTTGTATTGAGGACCTTCCCTTCGATGGCCTGGCCTCATTTGGAACCAAGACTGATGAAACAATGGAACCGGATCATAAGATGAGGAATTCGGCTAAGTCGAGGTTCTATTTGTCATCTACCTCAAGGTTTAATAAGTCTTATCACCTGCAGAAGTCTTTTTCTTCATGCCCCTCCTCGACTCAAGGATAGGACCAGTCCTTTCATCAGCCCAGATACCCGCAGTACAACTCACAGTATAAGAAGCAAGCTTTCTCAGGCTCCAAGTCTTCTCAATAGAAGTCCAAGCCCTCCACTTTTCAGAAAAGAGCATGACTTCCCTTGGACAGGGATATGTTTGAGACCTTACCTGGAACAGTGGGAGTACAACACGTCAGACTAGATCCTCACTATCATTCGTCTAGGGTACACCACAGAATTCATGGAATGACCACAAGATTCTGGGAGGAGAATCAAATCCTTGAACACCACCCTTCAAAGAGAGATCACAGCCCTCCTTCAAAAGGGGGCTATAGAACCGGTTGCTTCCCACGTAGACGACAGTCTATTTTCCCCGTACTTTACTATATTGAAGTGGGATGGGGGTTTGCAGCCCATTTTGGACCTAAGGCGCCTCAATTTCTACATGCAGTACAAACGGTTCAGGATGCTTCCTACTACATAAATTATGTCACCCTGTCAGAAGGAATGTGGTTCATATCCATAGATCTGGAGGATGCTTACTATCATATTTCCATCCATCCTCAACACAGGAGATATCTATGTTTTCAGGTCAGCACAAGCGCGTTCCAGTTCAAGGCCATGCCCTTCGGACTATCCTCGGCCCCAAGGGTATTCACCAAGTGCATGGCAACTGTGGTGGGACACTTACAAGAAAAAAGAATTCAAATTTTGCCATATTTGGACAACTGGATGCTAGCAGCAATGTTTCCAGATCTTCTCTGAAGGGACCTTGCAAAAACGGTCACACTTTTGGAACACTTGGGACTAAAGGTAAATTACAAAAAGTCACAATTGACCCCGATATGCAGGATGAAGGTCTTGAGTATGATCTTCAACTTGGACGAGGGTGCGGTGAATCTACCAGAGGACTGTATCTAGCAAATCAGAAAACTCACCCTCCAACTGCGCAAGTCTAATACCCAAACTGTATGCCAGATTTATTGTACGCTGGGACTAATGGCGTCAACCAACACCATCTTGCCTACGGTCAGGCTGCGTATGAGACCTTTGTAGCTTTGGTTCCTGGTCACTTTTCACCCAATGAGGCACCACAATTCCAGGCTTCTGGACCTCCCAGAACATGTTCAATATGCCCTCACTTGGTGGACTTCGGATCAAAACCTTCTTCACTCCTTTCAAAGGCATCGATCCACAGGCACATATAATGACAGACGCTTCCAAAGAGGGTTGGGGTGCTCATCTCCAAGAATGTCATCTGAATGGATATTGGTCCAGAACAGAAGCAGGACATCACATCAATTACTTAGAACTTCTGATGGTGTTCAAGGCTCTGAAGGGCTTCCTTCCGGAAGTCAGAGGCCAACATGTTCAGATAATAATGGACAATATTACTACAGAGGCGTATATAAATCGCCATGGTGAGACAGGCTCACAGATCCTGCTGACCCTGACACTGGAACTGTGGCACTGGCCACTGTAGCACCATATTCACCTGTCGGCGGTGCATATCAAGGGACTCAACAACACACATGCAGACAGCTTGAGCAGAATGCAGTTGCTGTTGCATGAATGGAGATTGTAGACGGGTGTTCTTTGAGACATCTTCCGAAGGTGGGGGTAACCTCACATAAACCTGTTTGCGAGTGCGGACGATTTTCAATGCCCTTTATACTTCAGGGCGTGGATAGGAATGGACTCCTTGGGCTATGCTCTGGCGATCTCATGGTTGGGCATCTTTATTTACCTGTTTCATCCGGTTCCTTTGCTTCCACAGATTCTGCAGAAGTTAGAAAACAAGAAAGCGGACTGCATCCTGCTGATGGTGGCCGCAACATCCTTGGTCCCCACATCTGCTTCATCTGTCCAGGCAGCGTTTCATTCGGCTCCCACTCCTGCCAACATTGTTATCGCAGTAGGGTGGGAGGGTGCTCCATCTGGACGTGCAGAAGCTACAGCTGACAGCATGAAGGATCCAGCCACCTGGCCCATGGAATGGAGAGAACTCCTTGCGGAGTGGAGGAAGCCATCCACCTTGTCCTCATATAGGGCAAAGTGGAAACGCTTCTCAGAGTATGTAAGACCTATTTCTAACGCTCACCCCTCTAATGTGCCAGTGCAGGTTGTCCTGTCACATCTACTGGAACTTAAGAAATCTGGACTATCAATGTCATCCTTCCTCAAGGACCAGTAGCCTTGGCTAATCGGCAGGCTTCGTAGGTTTTGTATCTAAAATTAAGTGAGGGACTGATGTTGGGCTCCATACCACAAGTAGGATAGAATATGCTGAGATTTATGGGTTTGTATGACAGCCAATCTCAGCATATCCTTCCCAACTCTGGAACATAGGAAGCTGCCATATACTGAGTCAGGCCATTGGTCTATCTAGCTCAGTATTGTCTTTACAGATTGGCAGCGGCTTCTCCAAGACAGTAGGAAGGAATCTACTGTATCTCAGCCCTATCTTGGAGATGATGCCAGGGAGGGAAGTAGGGCCCATATGTATACTTGGGGTTCAGGAAGCTCAATTGAACCATTGGTTTTACAGGACATGAAACTGGCCAGTGCAAATAGTCTTTCCCTATTTCCCTCTGTTTTCCTCATGTGGACTTTCCAAAACTTCCATCACGGATCTCACTTTTCTTCCCAAGCTAAAAATCCCCACCTTTTTCACTCATAAAGACTGATAATTTATCTTCCATTATTCTCTACCTTTGATGGATATACTTTGTTCACTATTTATTTATTTATTTACATTGATAAACCGCCCCATCTAAAGGCTCCAGGCAGTGTACAACAACCTTCCGGAAGGTTGCTCGATATCAGGCCCAGTAAAATTTGTGACCCACCACTCCAAATCCAGCTCACTGGGTAATGTCTGGTGTCCCTCCAGGGGCTCAATAACTCTCCTGTTTTGCAGTCTTCCTCCTGGAATTGCAAAAACTAGGAGGGGGTTGCTTTCAAACACTTGGTCACTTTCCAAGGCTGGTGGACTACGTTTGGCTTGATATAGTGCTGGCCCATCTTATGGATTAGCAGAGGTGCTCTTACCCCTGGAAGTCCAGGGCTTCCACACACCCTGGAGGCCCCCAAATCCTCTTTAGTCTGTCCTGGGTGGTAAGGTTGCTGGCCCACACTGCACCGGGCAACTGAGCATGACTGACCTGCACCGGACAGCTGAGCAGGACCTCTGCTTTAGAGGCAGAAGAGGGAGTGAGGAAAGAAATATGTGGTATGGGAATATGTGAAGTTGCGTGTTGAAATGTTTCTGCTAATGCACATTTCCATAAATATATCTGTTTTATATTCTTACATTCTGGTGAGTTCAGTTGCTGTTTGTGCTCTCAAGAACCCACATGTTAAAAATACTCTGTGTGTGTGTGTGTGTGTGTGTAGGGGGATTGTGCTTAACGTGTAGCGGGGGGTGCGGGGAGCTCCAAAAGCCTTTAGGTCCAGGGTTCAAAACTACCTCAGTGCATCTCTGTGGGTTAGACCCCCCGTTTCCAGTCTTCTTGAGAAACGTATTATCTTAGCCGAGTCAGTTTACAACCTCGGCTGCAACAGCTGCCATCAACACTGAGAATTATTCACCCAGGGGAAGGTCACCCCTGTGCTCAGAGGCGCACTCTGCCACGGACCTTGGGGAGCTGGTCTGTGGCCTCTTGTCTCCAGGGAGGCCTCCAAATATTCTGGGGGGCCTCCCCAGAGCCCCACTGCTGCCCTGCCCCACCCCACCACTGCCCATGGGAGGGGGGTTGGGGGCAAGTTAAATCTTCTTTTTTTCAATTTTTCAACTTTTTTCAACTGCTCCTGTGCGGCAGGGATGGTAGCAGAAACGGGGCAGCCAGCGGGATGCGGACCGAGGCAGGGAGGTGGAGGAGGTGGCAAGAGCTCCTTCCCTGAGCTCACCTGCCGCCCAAATCACGGTTTGGGCCGTCTTCAGACCATTTCAGGCCTCTGCTATTTTCGACCCACTTAGGGGCCCTCTGCACACGCACACAACCGCATCCCCTGCCTCGGTCTGCACCCCGTCGGTCACCCACTGTCTCCACATCCCTGCCATGCAGCAGCAGCCGATAAACATTTTTTCAAAAGCTTTAACTTGCCCCAGACCTCACCTCAATCCGGGGAGGGGCCCTCCAAAGCCCTTCAGATCCGGCCTCCACAGTTACCTATGTGCGCCACTGCCTGTGCTGTATCCCCCCAGTGCCATGCTCTGAGCAGGAACCTGGGCAGTTCTGATCTGTTCCCCGTGGCCACATCAAAGATTTGCATCTGCAGTTCTAGATGCATTTTCCCCCTTGCTATGAATATTCAAGCCTTCACATTTGCCAGCAGGAAGAGTCAGGAGACTTGCCTTGCGGGGGGCGGTGGCGGTATTCTGCCTCTAACAACATGGTTTGGATTTGGGAGAGAGCACCACCGGAGGAAATGAGCTAGGCAGGGCAAGACCAACCACGCCAGAGTGTCACCATCACACCAGGGGAAAAAAAACAATACTTATGCCTTCCAGGGGACAGCAACACCACTCTACCTTCTGACGGAAAAGAAAACACCTTCTCTCAACTATCAGAGGGGAGGTTTCTAGGACCCTTTATCCCACTTGAACACCTGGACACTTCAGTTTGCTTGCACTAAAGTATTTGCCTGAACTAGAACATCTTGCAGCCTTCCTCAGGGTGCTGCAATGCAATGCGCTGCAGGGATGCCATGATGCAAAGCTATTATGGTGCCTGTATACTATGCCCCGTGGGCCAAAAGAACAGCCTTGGATAATTACATTTCATCGAATACTGCACTGTTCCTGGGGCTGCCAAAGAAACATTGCAAAATCAGCTATTGTACACTAAAATGAAGAACTAGGGAGTTTTACTGTCAGTCCACCCGATTCATACCAACTTAATTATTTTTCTTTTAGCTTATCTAAAATCCTTATACATTGAACGGAGTGATGGAGTTTCAATGAACATAGCTTTCTGAACTCTTCAGTTC
Organism: Hemicordylus capensis; assembly: GCF_027244095.1. NCBI lineage: Eukaryota > Metazoa > Chordata > Lepidosauria > Squamata > Cordylidae > Hemicordylus > Hemicordylus capensis. The sequence continues at coordinate 197,353,633 of NC_069658.1, read as the reverse complement.
AACACTGGAAAAGTGTTGTAAGACTCAGTGCACACCAGGGATTTAAAAAAGCAAAAGAATCACACTCTAAGCTCGAATAAAGAGTGTGGCTTAATAATAATTAACATTCAGCAGCTTCATGCACCTTGGTTGTTTTCCTCAGACATCACATCTCTAGGTTGTTGCAAGGCTGTAATACCACCATGAAGGAAAGGCATGCTTTGAATGGTCAGTGTTGCATAATGGTTAAGAGCATGAGCTAGGAGCTGAAGGAGACCCTGGTTCACATTGTGAACTTACTGGGTGGCTTTAGAGAAGCTCCTGTCCCTCAGCCTGACCCCCACACCCCTTCCCTTTATGCAATACAGAAATAACAACATGGATCTATATTAGGTAAAGTGTGCCGTCAAGTCAGTGTTGACTCCTGGCATCCACAGAGCCCTGTGGTTTTATTTGGTAGAATACAGGAGGGGTTTACCATTGCCTCCTCCCACGCAGTGTGAGATGATGCCTTTCAGCATCTTCCTATATCGCTGCTGCCCGATATAGTACCAGCGGAGATTCGAACCAGCAACCTTCTGCTTGTTAGTCAATCATTTCCCTGCTGTGCCACTTAAGGTGGGTGGATCTATATCACAAGGGCTTAAAGAACATATTATTATTATTATATTTTTATTACTATTATAATATTATTAAGTAGAAATGCTAAATTGTTAATCTGGCCCCCATGTCCTCCAGAAATAAGCTCCCCTAAATGGACTCCATCGTTCCCCTCACGGAAGACTCATGCGTTCTCTCTGAATCCAGCATGCCTTTCAGATTCTTAGCCATCCATATTATTATGGGAGCTCAGGGCTGTGCTGTCACAATGAACGGAACCACCTGCATCCAAGCTGCCCTTCAGCCAGAGTCTCCTCAGTGCTATGCTGCAGCACCCTCTGCAGGAACAAACCAGCTGCTGACAACAAGCAACTCACACACAGCGTTGCACATCCTAGATTTGATATACAGTGGCAGGCACTTTTTGTGGGAGTTTGTGCAGACCTTTGGGGCTATTCAGAACTGTTCATCAGGCTACAAAAAAGCACTCATTTTGAGATACAGAGAAAGGAGGACTGGATGTTAACACAAACATTGTAGGCAGGCTGACCCTTGTTGTTATACTGACCTGATATGATGGGGCTTCTGTTCCTTCAAAAGGGGGAGTCTTGGCAGATGCAACTTTTTCTCATCACCCAATATTTTAAAAATGTCCCAAAGCAAGTCTCTCAGCCAGTGTTCCCTGTAAGAGGGAATCCCAGATGTTCTTGACTACAGCTCCCAGAATCCCTAGCTGCAGTGGGCTTTGGCTGAGATTGCTGGTGTTGTAGTCAACATTTGGGATTTTCTAGAGGGAACACAGCTCTCCACCCTTGCTGACATGCCTTTGCTCCCATCCCCCACCTTTGCCACCATAGCCCCACACATTCCATCTCCAACAGCAATGAGTGCATTGCCCTGAGAAAGGGCACAAAAGATCAGGATAAAATAGTCCTTCCTTGTGAACATTTCCCAACATCTGGTAATCGGAGGTATACCATCTGCAGATATGGAGGTTCAGTTCCTGACATCTCTCCAGGTTTTATGTTCAGAAGCAGTGTGGGGACAGGCTGTATCTCAGTAGTAGAGCACATTATTTATTTATTACATTTCTATACTGCCACATACCAATGTCTCTTGGAGGTTTACAAAGCAAACCATAAAACAAGAATTAAAACCAAATTATAGAGATATAAAGTTTAACAAAAATTTTAAAAGCAGAACAATAAAAACCAACTTACTGCTAGTCAAAGGCTTGGTGAAATAAATGTGTCTTGAGAGCTCTTTTTAAAACCTCCTAGAGAGGGACTCGGTTACGACAGCAATGAATGCACCGCTGCGAGACCTTAAAGGCCAAGTTGAAGGCAGATCATCCTGGAGAGAATCTATCTATGTGGTCGCTAAGAGTCGACACCAACTTGACGGCACTTAATCAATCAATCAATCAATCAATCAGAGAGGGGAAAGAGATATACCTTGAAGCATGAGGAAGGTCCCAGGTTCAATCTCTGGCATTTTCGAATATCTTAAGTAGTAGGGATGGCTAGAGAAGTCTTTTTTGTTTTTAATCTGCACCCTCTAGACCAGCAGATGGAACCCAGAATAGAGCCAAGGATGGGTTTTTGTTAAGCCCAGCACAACAGATGTATACAATTAAAAAAACAAAAGGAAACAGTGGCTGACATACAGAGCAAGGGTACACCAGTGCAGCAAGAGGGCAGCCTAACAGAGCTTCCCAACTAGCTGCAGTGGGGAAAAGACTATTTTTATGCCCACCTCTTCCCCAGGAAGCCTTCTGTGCCATCTGAAAATATGTCCCTGAGGGCTGCTCAGGGTGAGTGTCAAGAACTGCTGCTTCTTCCCTGCACTGGTGTAGCTGGAAAGTTCTGTTAGGCTGAACTCCTGCGGCACTGGTGCATCCTTGCTCTGTATCAGGGGCGTATCTAGGGTAGGGCAGGCAGGGCACATGCCCCGGGCACCACTTGAAGGGGGTGCCATTTTTTAAAATTAAAAATTAAAAAAATGGCCACTGAAAACAAAATGTGCATGCTCAAATGGCCTCTGCAAGGCCCTAGGCCATGCCAGGCCTTGCAGAGGCCATTTGAGCATGCACGGCAGCCATTTTGTTTTTGGCAGTCATTTAAAAAATAATAATATTTTTAAAAATGGCCACCGCACATGCTCAAATGGTCCCTGTAAGGCCCTAGGCCTTGCCAGGCCTTGCAGAGGCCATTTGAGCATGAGTGGCAGCCTCCAAAATGGCCAACACACCAATCTGTGTAGGCCCAAACAGGCCCAAATTCAGCCCGGGATGGGCTGCGGCAGTGAATTAAGAGGCCAGTGGGGGGAGGGGAGACCTTTGTAGACCCCCCTCCATGGCCCTTAGGAAGCCCCCCGAAGGGGATACAGGTTTTTAAAAAATAAAAAAATAATATAAGTCACTGTGCACATATTCAGTTTGGCACTATGTACAGAGAATTGGGGCTTGTGAATACTGAGCTGAAGCTTATCAGCTAGGATTGTATTCATTTGCTTTTACTTTGCTTCTTGTGATAAGTGAGTTAAATGTGATGTCTTAATAATATGGCTATTAATGGTGAGTTTGTCTTTGAATCAGTGTGAAATCCTTAGTATTAAGGCCCACTGGGAGTTTCTTGCTCTCTTTCTCTCATTTTAACTGTCTTTCTGAAATACTAGAATATATTCCAAGCAGTGACACAGTTTACTCTGCATATCCTTTAATTATTTTCAGAGTATCTGGAAAAATTCAAATTCTCCACTGATTTTTAAAACTTATGTAATAGTGATGCTACAATGCATAGTAGACAGGTACTTCTTCTGTTTAGTTTTCCAAGTACACCTCCACATAGTATTTGGGTATTTCATGAGCCCCATCATATTGAAATTTGTAGTTTTCCAGCATTTTTTGGTCTGGCTACATCCACTGCTAAATAGTTTTTGAAATATTAAAAGATTAACGAGCTTGACTTGTATTGTTGAGCTGATATTATGGTAAAGTTATCTGAAAGATGGTTGTCAGCTGTTTGGACAGGGGGCGTAATTTCAGTGCTTGCCCTAGGCGCTATTTTTCCTAGATACGCCTCTGCTCTGTATGTCAGCCAATAAGGGGGAAATGGCCTTTGCCCTTGGTTTTCTGTGGCAACTGGTTGGAAAGAAAACCAAAAAGAAAAACTGACAAAGCAGGGTTTTTTTCCTGATGGTTGGCAAACCTACCAGAAACAAGGGGCCCGCTCTCTGTTTTTTACCATATATGTCTCTCTCCCTCTTTCGAGTGATGACAATACCACAACTATAACCACAAGTATTATAACAGGGCACAGTTCCACCAATAGGAAGCTAATATCCTCAGCCATGCCTCTAGGTCTCACTAGCACCAAATGGTCACGGCCAGGAGGAGCAGGCAAAATGCCCAGGCTGGCTGGAGGTGATAGAGTTAGACAAACTTCTGGATCTCCCTTTTTATGCAATTCCCCTTTTATGAAGCAAATGTAGACTGAGATTTCTCTCCCCCCCCCTCCTCAGTGCCCTCCCCCACAACCATCACCACAACTCCCTGCACGAGCTCTGTCTGCTGGCTCCCCTTGGGCAGCTTTGATTCAGGCTGGGTTTGAAGATCAAGTGAAGCAAAAGGTAAATTCGGGCCCTTTGATCTGCAAACACAGGCACCTTCATTTCCATGTTTGATTTTTCATCGCTTTCCGAACTGAAAAGGTGCCAGTATCATCAGTGCTCACCTTGCTGGAGGTGGGGGTGGGGAACAGTCTGTAGAAAGCCCTGGGGAGGAGCCGGGGGGGGCAACCACAAGAGCACATGGAATGAAGCAGGGAAGCATGCAATGCAGGATACTAACAAAACTGAAGTCCGGCAGTTTCACAGCATACAATAATTTGTAGTCATGCAACTCCACCACCGCACACTGACTAGACATTTGATGGGTACGTAGTTCTTAGACATACACAATAACCATTGCTATGCAACATGCAGGACACATGTGCATATTGTTGAACTTTATGACACGCACCTCAGCTGTAGAGGTTTCGCAGTCATCCTCCTTTAATATATATTTCAATAAGGCCGCAACGTGTAACTTATTTACTCCTGATGATGTTCAAGAAATGGCTGAAGACAACAGGTTTGCAACCACTGGCACGCGAAATGTGACACACACTTAGACAATGCACCAGCAGATCACAACAGATGTCTCATGCAACGCAGAAATGCACAGCACAGTGCAAGCAGATGCCTCTGTGATGTATAGTTACACAAGTCAGTAACACAACACCACACACACGCTACAATGAGAATCAGGGCTGATTCTGGAGAGCTCTCGCTCTCTCTCTCTTCTCAAGTCACAAATTACTTAAAGGAGGATTGGGAAAGGTAGATTGTTACCTTTGCCCCTGCTAACTGGGCAAAGAGGCACCTTTTAGCAGAGGGAGAGAAACTGTCCCTATCTAGCCCAGCACACCATCACTCCAGTGGCTGTTGCTGGTGCCTCTTTTACATGCAGGGATGGTATGTGTGTGTTGCAGAGCCCTTCTGGAGTAGGGGGAGCACTCTGGACTCTAATGGCTCGTGTGTGTGTGTGTGTGTGTGTGTGTGCAGGGGGGGAAGGGGGGAGTTGCATGAGGGTTCCCGTGGTGCCCCTGCAGTCCCTCAAACCATGCATACTTGATTAGTCAGTTACTCTTAAGGACTTCTGTGTTCCTTTTTTTGCTCCTAGAGTTTACATACCATCCAGTACTCACTAAAGCAAGGAATCCGTGTTTGGGTTATCTGTGTAAAAGAATTAGAATCAGTGCTCAAGATGGGGGAAATGATAGGGAGATCCTTCATTAAATGCACGCACACGCACACACATGTGCTCACGCACACAGCATAGCCTTCTTTTTTAAAAAATAGCTGGCACAAAACAACAACAGATAAAGGGGACAGGTCCCTTGGGCTTCCCTGCAATTCAGACCCTGACAACGTCTCTCCGACCATCTCTTAAGCACTAAAATGCAACTAAGGCAGAGTTCCTCGTTGTAAGAACCAGGGGCCAGCAACCCTATGAGCATCCTCTGGCCCCCAACAAACTCTTTATCAGGCCTTTGAGAAGCTTTGGCCAAAGCTGAATACTCTGCACTCTCCCCCCAGCAGCATGTGGATGCAAACATTCTTACTGTGCAGTGCTTTGCCCAGCACCGTGGTGGGGGGTCTCCTTTAAGAGAAGCAGAGTTCTCTTAAGTCCCTGCACCATCTTGGAAAGTGTACACAGAGTGCTAAGAAATATAGCCCTTCCCAGCTCTCCCCCCTTAAAGAGCTCAAGAGAGGGTCTCTCTTAAAGGGCCCTCACAACACTGAGAAAGGTGCAGTACTGTGCAGAGGCCAGGGCAGTGGGAAATGGCTCTCTCACTGAAGTTGGGTTTTTTGTTTTGGCCAAAGTGGCCTCTGCTTGAAAAATAGTGACGATAAGGGGAGGAGAGCTGATCTTGTGGTAGCAGACATGACTTGTCCCCATAGCTAAGCAGGGTCTGCCCTGGTAGCATCTGAATGGGAGACTTAAGAACATAAGAAGAACATAAGAACAGCCCTGCTGGATCAGGCCCAAGGAGGCCCATCTAGTCCAGCATCCCATTTTGCACAGTGGCCCACCAGATAGATGCTCCTGGAAGCAGGAGTTGAGGGCATGACCCCTCTCCTGCTGTTACTCCCCCACAACTGGTACCCAGAGGCACCCTGCCCCCGAGGCTGGAGGTGGCCTACAGCCCTCCGACTAGTAGCCGTCAATAGACCTCTCCTCCATGAAGTTATCCAAACCCCTCTTAAAGCCATCCAGGTTGTTGGCTGTCACCACATCTCGTGGCAGAGAATGCCACAAGTTGATTATGCATTGTGTGAAAAAGTACTTCCATTTGCTGGTCCTAGATTTCCTGGCAATCAATTTCATGGGATGACCCCTGGTTCTAGTGTTATGAGAGAGGGAGAAGAATTTCTCTCTATCCACTTTCTCCACACCATGCATGATTTTATACACCTCTATTATGTCTCCCTGCAGTCATCTTTTTTCTAAACTAAATAGCCCCAGGTGTTGTTGTCTTGCCTCGTAAGAAAGGTGCTCTAGGCCCTTGATCATCTTGGTTGCCCTCTTCTGCACCTTTTCCAGTTCTACAATGTCCTTTTTTAGATGTGGTGACCAGAATTGTACGCAGTACTCCAGGTGTGGCCACACCATAGTTTTGTATAAGGGCATTATAATATTAGCAGTTTTATTTTCAATCCCCTTCCTAATGATTCCTAGCATGGAATTGGCCTTTTTTTTACAGCTGCCGCACATTGAGTTGACACTTTAAATGAGCTGTCCACCACGACCCCAAGATCCCTCTCCTGGTCAGTCACCGACAACTCAGATCCCATCAGCATATACTTGAAGTTGGGGTTCTTCATCCCAATGTGCATCACTTTACACTTGCCAACACTGAACCGCATTTGCCACTTTGTTGCCCACTCACCCAGTTTGGAAAGATCCTTTTGAAGCTCTTCACAATCAGTTATGGATTTCACTACCCGAAAGAGTTTGGAATCATCTGCAAATTTGGCCACCTTGCTGCTTACCCCTGCTTCTAGATCATTTATGAATAAATTAAAAAGCACCGGTCCCAGTACAGATCCCTGGGGGACCCCACTTCTTACTTCCCTCCATTGTGAAAATGCTCCATTTATTCCTACCCTCTGTTTCCTGTCTTTCAACCAGTTAGCAATCCACACATGTACTTGTCCCCTTATCCCATGACCGCTAAGTTTCCTCAGGAGTCATTGATGAGGAACTTTTTAGAAAGCTTTTTGGAAGTCCAGGTATACTATGTCAACTGGATCACCTTGATCCACACACTTGTTGACACTCTCAAAGAACTCAAAAAGGTTGGTCAGGCAAGATTTACCTTTGTGGAACCCATGCTGGTTCACTCCCAGCAGGGCCTGTTCTTCTATGTGCTTTACAATTTTATCCTTGAGGATGCTTTCCATCAATTTGCCTGGAACGGATGTTAAGCTAACCAGCCTGTAATTGCCCGGATCCCTTCTTGAAAATTGGTGTTACATTTGCTACTCTCCAGTCCTCTGGTACAGAACCTGATAGCAGGGATAAGTTATATATTTTCACAAGGTCAAGAAATTCACATTTGAGTTCTTTGAGGACTCTTGGATGGATGCCATTCGGCCCTGGTGATTTGTTAGTTTTCAGTTTTTCCAGACAGTTTAGAACATCATCTCTCGTCACTTCTATCTGGCTCAGTTCTTTAGCCGCCATCCCTGAAAAGCCTGGTTCAGGAACAGGTATATGCTCAGTATCCTCTGCTGTGAAGATGGATGCAAAGAATTCATTTAGCTTCTCTGCAGCCTCCATATCCTCCTTAATAATCATTTTTACTCCCTCATTGTCTAATGGTCCAACTGCCTCCTTGGCAGGTTTCCTTCTTCTGATGTATTTAAAGAAGTTTTTGTTATCCCCCTTGATGCTTTTAGCTAAAAGTTCCTCAAACTCTCTTTTCGCCTCCCTTGATGTGTGAGCACTGCAAGATATTCCCCTCAGGGGATGAAGCCGCTCTGGGAAGAGCAGAAGGTTTCAAGTTCCCTCCCTGGCTTCTCCAAGATAGGGCTGAGAGATATTCCTGCCTGCAAGCTTGGAGAAGCCGCTGCCAGTCTGTGAAGACAATACTGAGCTAGATAGACCAATGGTCTGACTCAGTATATGGCAGTTTCCTATGTTCCTATGTTCCTAATAATTAAACTAAGATGTATTCCAAGGCTAAACATACAGTTGGATAGGGTATATTTCAAACCTCCTGGCACAATGCCAGCCATAAACACATCCATATATATTTTGTTTAGAAAACAGAAATGGGTGTAGGGAAAATGAAGGAGAGAAAAGAGACCATTGCCGACTAGCTAAACAAAACTTCGTTTAGTATATAGACATACTCACTAAAGGACAAGTGAGGTTTGGGTTACCTTTGTAGAAGAGTCAGAGATTGTGCACACGGCATTTTGGGCATGCTGGGAGGGCACAAGGGTAAAGCGAAACCAAGCTTACCGCCCCACCCCCAAATAATCGGTCCTCTTCTGTGTGGTGTGCCACTCACACTCCTCAGAAAATGAGTCCCGGACTCCAGAAATCCCAAGATGCACTGTGTGAGCAGCACGGTACATTGAGGGATTCCCCCTCTAGCTGGGCACTCTATGCACCCAGCTTTATGTCTGCTAGGAACAGCCCAAGCACACACACAACCCCAGACCTGGGGCTGAGAGCACACTCGCATCCTCTAACCCCGGTCAAGGGCCGGGGTTAAAAATCGAGCTAGTGGGGGCGGAAATGCTGGGATCAGGAGTGATCCCAGTGCTCCACTTTAGCAGCCCAACCCAGGCCGTGCTGCCCTAGCCTCGGCTGGGCTACTTACGTGAATAGGCTCTCTGTCTTGTCACGCAAGAGCCAACTTTTCCCAAGCAGATGCTAAACTGGGCTATCTTCCTAGGTAAAGATACTAAGAGGCTCTTCTCACAATCGGTGAGAAGAGCCTGGGGAGGGTTCGTGGGGAGAGCTGGCTTAGCCTGCTGTCCCTGCACACAAGCAGGCAGTCTGCTCCGGGCGGCTGAAGCAGCCGACCACATGACTGCCAGCTCTGTTACAGAGCCAGTGGGGGCTGGGAGGATCAGGGGCCGTGTGGCCCCCGGAAGCTCCAGCATTCCCTGCGCAAATGCGCAGGGCACACTGGAGAGACCCCTGAGCTGAACTGGGAGACCCCTGAACTGGGAGGCTGCTTTTTAGCCTCCTGGTCGGGGGTCTCCTCGTGAGTTGCCGTGGCGCAGAGCCGCATTGCTGTGATACAAGAGCACAAAGACAGGGTTAGCAGAGCCCTTGCCCTGCTAACCTCGGCTAAGGGCAGGGGCAATTAAGCGGGTTAACCCCTTGTAAACCACCAGGCTCACCTGCAAGCGAAGTGGTTTATACGGCCAGCAAAAACCGGGCTAGGCTCTCCTAGCCCAAATTTTGCTGGTCGTGAGAATAGCCTCTAAGTGTGGCCAGTGACATTCCAGCCCTATAAGAGATCAGCCAAAATCAACAAGTAAAAAGACATGAGCCAAACTCATTCTTTCTCTTTGGAGAGAGAAAAAAGGGCAACAAGAGGCCTTGGTGAGGGGCCAGTGACATCACAGAGAGCTAGTGTAGCATCACAGCTGAGACTGTCCTCAGTAAACTGGGGAATTCCTTGTTTGAATCTCATGACTCAGCGGGTAGATGAGCCTATTAGGCAAATCACCATCCTCTTGCCCTCTGCCTTCCATCTACAATATGCAGATAATCTTACCAGATTGGTTGTTTTCATCATTGTCATCTTTAATACTGACCTTTTCTATCTCTTTCTTGACAAAGAGATAGAAAAGGTCAATATTATATAAATAATTATATGTATAAATACATGCTAACCTTCACTCATAAGATTTCCTATTTTTATAATTGTCTCACATACTCCTTAATATATTACTAACTGAACAGATCAGTTCACAATAAGATTCCCACAGGAATTTTAGGTTAAAGCACCTCCTTTACAGGACAGTTGTAATGAATGCTGAGATGTGAAAAGCTTTGAAAACTCAAAAGCACAGTATAATTTTTACTTTATTTAAATACATATATTAAAAAGCACTGTATAAATGCTAAAAGCTCTTATTGTCATTGCTAACCCCTTCTGGAGTGCCTGGTATCAATTAAATTTTGCATTTCAAAGTCCCAAAAATAATTACCTTCAGGAACTCACAAGTAGCAGGATTACATTTCTAACAAACAGGAAACTCTAGGTGGCTGGTCTCTCCTAGTAGGAGATATACTTAAGATAACTGACTCAATGGCACAATCTTTCCTTTTCCTACTTAGTTAAAAACAACAAAGAGTTTTGTGATATTTTAAAGACCAAACGATTATTGTAGCATAAATGTGTAAGGGAAGGAAATGCAAGAGGCCTGATCTTGTGATGAGCTTAAAAGTATACAGGATAAACATGGTGATAACTAACCATAGTAGAAAATGGGTTATCACAACCTTCTTCTAGCAATGCTAAGCTAATTAACTTTGTAATTGATATAAATGATTGTTCCTTATGCAGATTAGAGACAATTGATTTAAACATTATTAATTCTAATCCATCTGATTTGTGCTCATCTTCTTTTGAAGTATCTCTGTTTTTGCTCTGCAGAAGATTGTCCTGGAAGATTATAATGTTCTCCTGATGGTTTCTGAATTCTTCTGATGGAAGTTTTTCACACCCGGCTTTTAGTTCGCATCTCCTTTGGAATGGAGGTGTGCGTTCACACATTGGCCAAATTTATCCCAAAGTCCCTCCACACACAATTCTGGTTTTTCATCACACATTAGAGTGTAGCCTGATTTATATCTGGGGTTTAAAAAAATCAGTTTGTATTGGGTTTTTTGGGCAACTCACAGTAAAGCCTTGCAGAAAAGCCATGGTAAAGCCTGCTGTCTGGGAAAGCTCACAGTTTCTGCCATTCCTGGTGTCAGATTTGTATCCATCAAATCTGACCTGTTTGCACCCCACACAGCAGAAGGGCACTATTAACATACACACCTCTCTGCATTAACTTATAACTTGTAGTGTTGATGTTTTTAAGATGATAAACAGTTATGGTTCCTTCTCTGTGTCTTTTTAGCCTACTTTCCATCAGGCTTATGAGATCACCCGGCATTCTGTGTGTGTATGTCCCGTCCCCCGCCCACTCCGGCCATCAACTTCACAATGCCTGGACCAATATGAACCAAATTGGGTACAGTTGTAAGGACACATAGGGACACCTCAACGGCATAGTTTGTAATGATGTAATCCACCCCAATCCAAGATGGCGAACATGTAAACTTTTGGAGGCGTAAGTGGGCTAACTTGTGAACCTCCTAACCAATTTGAACCAAACATATGACAGCTGTAGGGACACATAGGGATGCCCCAATGGCGTGGTGTGTGATTATGTTATCCACTCCAATTCAAGATTGAGGCCGCGTGAACATCTGAGGTGCAAGCGGGCTAATTTATGGACTGCTAACCCATTTGAACTAAATTGATTATAGTTGCAGTGAGTGACATGCAGGGACACCTCAGTGGCATAGTTTGTGATGATTTCATCCACACTGATTCAAGCTGGTGGACGCATAAACTTTTAAGGTGCAAGTGCAATAACTTGTGGACAGTCTAACTGATTTGAACCAAATTTGCTACAGCTGTATGGACACATAGGGATGCCCCAATGGTATAGTTTGTGATGATGTCATCCACCCCAATCCAAGATGGTGGACGTGCAAACTTTGGAGGCACAAGTGCGCTACCTTGAGGGCTGTCTAAGCAATTTGAACCAAACTTGGTGCAGTTGTAGTAAGTGACAGACAGGGACACCTCAGTGGTGTAGTTTGTAATGATGTCATCCATCCCGATCCAAGATGATGGCTCATGAACATTTGAGGCGCAAGAGATCTAACTTGTGGACCTTGATTTGAACCAAATATAGTCCACTTGTATAGCCAGTGAAAGGAAAGTAGGCTGAACAAGAACAATGTGTCTCTTTTCAGGGTTAGAGTAACTTTTTTGGTTACTTTGGTTTCCGACCGTTGTGGCAGACTCCCCTCCTGACACCCCTTTGTGGTTCAGTGACTCCACAATAAAATGATTCTTAAAAAGGCCTAGCTTACCTGTACCCCGATTATCCAGTCATGGCCCCTTCCTGGGACCTTTCCCTGGTTCTTTCCTGCCTCATGGGACCCCGCTTTGAGCCTATGGCGACTGCTTCCTTGGACCTACTATCTTGCAACGTGGCCTTTTTAGTCACCCTAATTTCACCCAGATGGGTCAGCGAGCTTAGGGCTCTCCGAGTACACTCCCCTTACCTCATTTCCCACAGACTAGAAAAGGTGGTCCTTCACCCAGATGTCTCCTTTCTTCCTAAGGTGGTGTCTTCCCCCCACTGCTCACAACTGCACACCTTGCCTGTGTTCTTCCCAAACCCAACTGACAATGCCCAATGTCAGCTGTACTCTCTGGATGTCCGCAGAGCTCTAGCATTTTATGTGCACTGCACTTCAGGGTGGTAGAAGTCGCAGTTGCTTTTTCGCTCAGACATGGGTCCAAACAAAGGTCAACAAACCTCTCCCAGACCATATCCTGTTGGGTGGTCAGGGCCATTCAGCCCTGCTAAAAAGTGGCCAAGAAGGACATACCTACCTGTATCAAAGTAGTTCAATCATAACAGTGCAAATATCTCTAATACAGACAATATAGACACAATATTGCCCGATCTGTCAGCGGACAAAGAAAGACTGAAGGAGGAAAGCTATGTACATGCGCATATAGCCAGAGGGACAGGCTACTGCCAAAACTCAGGAGAGAAGATCCGACATGGTCTCTGCACAGGTGCAAAGCCCATTCGTGTAGAGCAGGCCTGCTCAACTTCGGCCCTCCTGCAGATGTTGGCCTACAACTCCCATAATCCCTAGCTATTGGCCCCTGTGGCTGGGGCTTATGGGAGTTGTAGTCCAAAAACAGCTGGGGGGCCTAAGTTGAGCAGGCCTGGTGTAGAGCATAGAGACCACATCAAATAACCTCCCCTACCTTTTGTCTACTGCTTTAACCTTATCATTGACCAGAACTCATAAACCTAAGAGGCTTTTCTGAAGCAGGCTTGCTGACAGACATGCTGCCCAATTATCTGGAGCCTCTGCTCTCTTGGCAGGTACTCGGGACAGGGCCTTCTTGTGTGTGGCCCTAAAATTGTGGAATCCTCTCCTCATGGAGTTCAGACAGCCTCTCCTTCTTTCCAGATGAAGGCTGGGAAAATCTTTGTCCTAGAATAATGTTTCATTCTGCACTTTTAACGTTAGAAGGCTGTTAACATTAAAATGGTTTTAAATTATTATTTATATTAGTATTGTAGCTTTGAAATTGTTTTCATTGTTTTACTATTATAATTGAGTTGGTATGCCTCTTAATTTAATTGTTTTGATAAAAGTGGGATAAATATGAATTGAATACATAAAATGAATAAAAAGCAAAGAACATGTACATTTACTAGCCAATCTGCATACTCTCTTGCATTAGTCATTTGTGCACATTCTCTAATAGCACTTGGTGACAATGCACATTAACGGGGCAATGTGCAAAACCCCTGGTTTATGTTGCCAGTTTGTGCACAATATCTATTTGTGAATGTGCTCAAATAATCAGTGCTTATGCTTATGATGAGTTCACATTAATCACAACACACACACACACCCCTGTGCTTTAGATAACTTCCAGATGAAGGTGTTTCCCCCTCCCATGCCAGTTGTGCTGATTCAGCACTCCCAATACTGGCAAGCCCAATAGAGCACTGTGCCCAAATCCCCATGCTGATTATTGCTGCTAGCGCAAATAAATGACTGGACCTAGCAGGATCAGCACAGGTGATACAGTGTGAAACAGCAACTAGGCTGCTGGTCATGATCCAGAGTGCCTTCTTGAATGCAGCCATGGCTTTCCCCATCCCAGTTATCTCCTGATCACCACAGCCAACTTCCCAACCACTGGGGCGCTATTTTGCTCCACAGCAAGCAGAAAGGAATGATGAGTTAAGAGCTCTGGGGAAGGAGCAGTACAGGACAGCTGTAGGGAGACGGTAAAGAGACAAGAAGGTTCTCTGGGTCGCAACCTGTAACATGGCAACTCTAACTGGAGCACAGACATTGGTTGCCAGTCGGTTCTTCTTTGCTGCTGCTGTTGTTGTCTCCACCCCATACTCATTTAATTTCCGATGTAAATTTAGCACTGCAGTCCTAAATTATCCATGGGGGATACTGTCATCTGTCATTAGGCTAACACTGACTGAGATGCTGGGAGGAGTAGAAAGAAGGGAGCTCTATTTGATTTTGAGTCTTATCTCTCTCTCTCTATCATATGCAAAGTCTGCGTTTGGACAGGGTGGCAGAGTTGTCTTGCCTGGCATCCCCTCAAACCCTGTTCCATTTCTCACATCTCATAGCTGCTTTGCAAATAAGAGGTCTGTTTCCACTAACACAGCACTCTGCTGCGCTAGAAAGGAGACTTTGAGAGTGGGCAGCCCGCCCCAGTAGGGTCTTCTATGTGGTGGGGAGGAAAGAAACAGAGATTCTGTACAGGCGGGTCCTTGGGGGCCTCCTTCTTGAGTTGCCAGGGAGTCCGTAGCCTTGTACCTTAGCAAAACTGTGCTCTAGCAGGGCAACTAGTCCTGGGGACAGATAAACCAGTTAACTCCAGATCCTGCCAGAAAATTCCCGTGACCCATTAGATTCTGCCAGGCAGCGCTAAACACAATCTGCCCAATTCTGCACTGGCTCCTCCCCCTGGCCCTCCACCCTCACTTTCCAGTTTCTGTCCAGGGCCCAGGCAGGTTCCACCATTGTGGCTTTGCACCCACTGGCCCCATCTAAAGGGATCATATTTTGCTTTTGATACAAAAAGTTGGCAGCCCTCCTACCCACATATCTTCAGCCTTCATTAATGGCCCTGCCTTCATTAGGCCAAAGCCACACTAATTTCGTTTTCTGCAAGACGTTTTTCGGAGTCTGACATACATGAAGAGCAGTGGATCTTCGGGAGGCGCCCAGTGAGCTGAGGCTCTGCTGCAGGCCCAAGTTGTTGGACTCCCCCAGGGGTGCAATCCGAGGGAAGGGATTTAAGAGTGACATGGGGAGCGGGGAGAAGAGTTGGAGGACAGGAAACTAATGGAATTGGGACGATGTCTGGGAGAGCAGGCCCAATATGTCCCCCGACTCTGCTAATGAGCAGCCAGGCACAAGTCAGCCAGACAGCATAATTCATGGCTGCCAGGCACCCCATGCTGTGTGTACCCCAGATCTATTATTCATGCTGCCACCACCCTCTTAAAACCATTTCTGAGCCCACTGGATTGATGACACTTCCACACGGTGTCCCTCAGAGGCTGCTTGTCTTAATCTGCTAATGAGCTGCTCCCCAGGGGGGCTCAGGGACCAAAGGAAACGAGCAGGCCTTAATTTGTGGCAAGGCTCACCAGGGCTGGGCCCTGGAAGCTGTTTTCAGTGCCTAGACTCAACTTACGAAGGGAGATATTAGTGCATTTGCATTCCATTGGTTCTCTCCCCAGCTAGAAAAGGCAGGGCTTGGAAGCCCCTGTTAGCATTTTCCCCCCAGACAGAGTTCTCCTTATTCCACAGGGAAATAGAAGAATAGTTTCTTGAAAAAGAGACTCTACATATCCAAAAGTTCCCCACCCGGGGAAATGCAACATGTCCTACAGGTTTTTGTGGGTTTTAAAAAATATTTTACAGATGCAACAATAAAAACCATTTCTAGGTTATATTTTTGCTTTGCTTTGTCACTGTAGGCTGTACAGCTTTTTAAAAATGGCTGGCGTGGGGAAATTGGCTTGTCCCTTGATTTTCTGGCAACGTATTGCACAGAAGAGGGGGCGGGGGGCAGGGAATGGCTATGCCAGGTTTACTTGTGGTTGGTTGGCAATCCTATTCACAATGGGGCAACTGACCAGGAGGCCCTACATTTTGCAGCAATGTAGAGTCTTCAAAGATTACCTTAACAGGAGGTTGGGTTCATAGTGGGAGACAGGGGCACAGAGTGAGGGGAGAGGGGGCCCATGTTCAAATATGGGCAGCCTCCCCCATGTGGTGTGTGCACTCACACATGAAAACCACCACTCACTAGGCTCCGCCAATCCTGCCTCCATCAGCCAGGCTGCCAACCAAAGGAAGGAGGATGGGCACAGCTGGGCAAGTGACTCAAGGAGGCGGTTGGTGGCGCACATTGCGGCTTGCCCAGGTCAGCCCATCCTCCTTCCACTGGCTGGGCTCCCACCCATTATAAGTGCATTATAATGGAGGATGAACAGAGCTGGGCGAGCAGGGGTGCATACCACCTGCTGCCTCCTTCAGCAGCTCGCCCAGATCTGCCAGAGGAGAGCTGGTCTGGAGAGGAGAGCTGGTCTTGTGGTAGCAAGCATGACTTGTCCCCTTAGCTAAGCAGGGTCTGCCCTGGTTGCATATGAATGGGAGACTTGATGTGTGAGCACTGGAAGATATTCCCCTCAGGGGATGGAGCCGCTCTGGGAAGAGCAGAAGGTTCCAAGTTCCCTCCCTGGCTTCTCCAAGATAAGGCTGAGAGAGATTCCTGCCTGCAACCTTGGAGAAGCCGCTGCCAGTCTGTGGAGACAATAATGAGCTAGATGGACTCAGTATAAGGCAGCTTCCTATGTCCATCTTCCTTCCATCGGCCAGCAGATGGAAGGAGGAAAGGCAGAGCTGGGTGAGCCACTGGAGGAGGCAGCTGGCAGGAGTGGTGGGAGCCCCAGTCATGGGAAGTGGGGGAGCTTGGTGGCTCCTTCCAGGGGCTTGGTAGCTCCTAGACACAGGGCATGATGGGTTCTTTGAACCCGTCCGCACAATTACAGCTCCGCCCTTGGTGGGAGAAGCACTTTCTGAGGTATGTCAGTCCCAAGCTGTGTAGCAGGACTTTAAAAGGTCAAACCAAGCATCTTGAATTGAGTCGGAAAACACTCCAGTAGCTAATGTAGTTGGCATCATATTGGCTAGATATTCGCCTCTGAGCATGTGGAAAATATGGGCACCAAGGAGTAATTACAGCTGCTGCCTTTGCCTGAGTTACTAAACCAGACCCTCCAACTTGGGCTATAGACAAACAAGACTTATTGGGCCAATCCCAGTCCAGGCCATTCTTGCATTGGAATGGAAGGTGGGGGCTTACCTTTCTTGAAGACCTGGCTTTTCTGAAGAAATTGGCTGCCTTACAGACCGTTACAATGGCAGTGATTCAAAACACCGCCTTCCCTTCCCTGGTCATGTTCTAGAATGCACCAGGAAAGGAAGCAATGTCATGATGTTGAGTCTTTTTCTGAATGCATTACTGTTCTGGGGTGGGGGGGAGGACTATACGCAGTGGTATGGGACTACCATCTTAAGCTATAAGCTTTAATATCTGAACATATCTAGATTTCGAAAAATCTAGTCAAGGGAACTGAGTGTTTGGGCACCCGGGTTCAGGCCTGGGAGGGAGCCCAGCTGTCTGAAGTGGCACAAAGCCTGACTCCTTAATTTTAAGTATGTCGGGAGGAGACAGATCACATTTTCACAGTGGTGAGGAGAAGGCAATCTGTACATGCTCAGAAGTACTTTTCTTTATTGATTCATGTCAATTTCTTAAGAAGGGGCATCATGGCCAGAGAGGGAAGGAGGTGCTACTAAATGTGTATAATTAAAGGGGAAGAAATGAGGCCACGATTCCAAGAACAGCAGTGCCAGCGAGCCAGTGTGTTTTTCTTCATGTACATTATTGGTCAAGATGGAAGCCATTGCAAAGTGGAATTCTGCCCTGAGAGGAATGAGAGCTACTTTCAAGGAAGGGCTGGCGAAGCGGGGAAGAAGGAGTGTAAGAGGAAGCTGTGAATTCAGTCATGTAGGGGAGAAGAGAGTACAACTCCTGCCTCTGCGCATCCCAGGAAAAGCTTGTAGACCTACAGGGATCAGAGAGTTTCAACAGGTGCAACCATCCCACTCTAGAAGTGTTCACTTTCCCAATGTTCCCCATCCCCTCACAACTCCCCTGCCCAAATCATCAACTTAATACAGAAAGAGGGGGTTGCCCGCCTCCCTGCCTTGTTTTTCCCCCCTAATTGAATGGCGGGGGACTGGCAGCAGATGCTGCTCAGATGCTGAGTGCCGTGTTATGCTAAGCAGGTGTCTTCAAAGCCGGGCCTACACGGCATGAGCAAATTGGACAAGTCATCGGGTAGCCACTTGGGGCTTGCAGGCCTTTGTACGACCGCATCCCAACCACTTGGCTGCTTCCTTCAATTTCCGTCATCCGGGTGGTGGGAGTCAAGATGAAACGCCGTCTAGTCAGGGGAGCAGGCTGTCCCCCGAGTCAAAGCTGCTTGTTGTTTTTCCTGCTGAGGAGAACTTTGTGAGAATCACTGGGTTTCAGAGACGACTCTGGGCAGCTGGTCTGGGACTCAACTGGTGAAATTTCACTTCGCCAAAGAACTTTCTGCGCCAGGGAAACAAAAAGGGCCTGGTGCCTCCTCGGTTACTAGGGGAGATGGGCCTCGGCAGAGCTAAAGGCCTGGAACCATAAGGAGTGGCACACTTTGCTCCTAACGTTCCATAGGTTTCTGGTCTCAGATCCAGTCAACATGCACATGCATGTATAGAGCTATGTTTGGGCCTTGCTCGCTCACACACTCACCCAGTGATGGGGTTAAATACTTCCACAACAGACAGAAAACTGCAATTTGATGCAAATGCACCTTCAACGTACCCTGATTTCTAGAGCATTCTGAGAAACCAGCATTTCCATCCTTTAAGAAAACCAAACTCAGTTCATGAAGATGGCACTCCTCTGTCTCCACACCAAATTCTGTACTTGTCTGACACCTATACATATCTCCAGATTTTAAAAGCCTTCCTTTTTTCTCTCTGCTGAGAGGGCAAAGAAGCCTCTCTAAAAGGTCACTGTCTTATATTAGAGTATGAGAGAGAGAGAGAGAGAGAGGGAGGGAGGGAGGGAGGGAGAGAGAGAGAGAGAGAGAGAGTCCCTGTTCATCCCAGCATAGCGTCTTCAACTCCAGGGGCTGTTGCTGATGTCACCCTTGTGATTCTTTTTAGATTGTGTGAGTTCCTTTGGGACAGGGAACCATCTTCTCACGCCCTTTGCTTTGTATACTTCTTTGTTGCTGAAAAGCGGCATATAAATATCCAAAGAAATAACACAAATACCTAGAATAAGTACCCAGTAGAATAATACAATAAATAGGATTCATCATGACAGCTATTTTCAGAACCAGGAGAACTTTTTCGGCACCCCAGGTCCATGAAGTCTAATTGTCCAGGCTGCTTCTACCTGTCATGGCTACTGCCATATATGCAGCTAATGGTGGCTTGCATGAATTCCGTGGGGGTGGCTGCTTTATGAGGCAAGTCTGCCCATTTCTCTTGCGGCTGCACATTTCCCCCAGCATCAGAAGAGGACAAGCTTGGTGCTAGTGGTGTGCACCAGCTCCAGGACAAGGGCAGAGAGAGTGTTGCCTGCTCCTTGCTCAATCAAGCAGTGCACAGCCAGGAGAAAGCCTCATGGGTTCTGCCCTTGTCCTGAGGCCAGTGCATGCCATCCCTTGCTGCCTCTGACAGTGTGTGCTGCCTTGAATTTTGCCAGCTCCTGTGTTTCATTACTGCTGCACTCTCCCAGCACCAAATCTGTCCACTTTAGATGCTGGGGAAAGTGTGCAGCCAAGAGATACAGAGGCTGGGAAACTGTGCCCAGATGATGAGAGGGAAGAGTGGCGTGGCAGCATCAGTGCTGGCCTCTGACCTGGAGTAGTAGACCAGGGAAGAAGAGGCCGGTCTGCATCAACACGAGTGCTTCCACACTTCCTGCGTTGTGACACTGCAGTTCCTACGCGGACAGCAGGGGGCCGTTCACATTTCCAATGCCTTGTTTTGAATTTAATCACTGCGAAATAGAGCTAGGACATCGTATATCTGGCGTGGAAAAGTAGCTGTTTTCCCGGGTTGTTAGTTGCTGCGAGACTGCTCACCCTACTGTTTATGTTTTGAATGCAACTTGCCCAAATGGAGGCATTTTGCTGCTGATGAACAGCTAGTCTGGAAAGTGCCCAAGAGGTGGAGCTGGCAAGGAGGCATGGATGTGCCTTGCCTGGAGTGGCGAGATGCAAAGAGCCACCTCTGCATTGCATTGTATATATGACTGGTTTTCCATACACAGCACAAATAGTGTGTGTGTGTGTGTGTGTGTGTGTGTGTACATACACTATGAAATGGCTTGCAGCTTGCAAGCATATTCATATGTCATGGTTTTACAAAGAGAGCCTGTTTGAGGGCTTCCCCCGAGGAGCACCCCTCTACATTTGGAACTGCAAGCCTGTAGTTACCACTGTTTGCACTCTGGATCTCACAGGACCGTGAGATCTCGATTTTGTTTCACAATAATTCAAAACAAGCAAAATTGCAGTAATGAAAATATAGGTTATTCATGGGTTAGCAGACAGGTTGTGCAAGAAAATTATGGGATGTTCAAAGTGATGTTCAAAGTATTCTGGACTGCCCACAACATAACCTGTGAGAATCAGCAGTCATGTTGGAATAAACTGGAAAGACCCTGAGAAGTAGTGAGTGGGATGAGAAAGCTGAATTCCTGCACCTACTGGATTGATGACTGCCATGCAGCTGTTTAGAGAGTCTTCATCTGCATAGCAAGTTGTTCTAGTAAGAACTAATCAGCCTACTTTCCTTTCACTGTCTCTACAACTGGACTAAATTGGGTTCAAATTAAGGTTCACAAGTTAGATCTCTTGTGCCTCAAACGTTCATGACTGGCACAGAGCGAGGCTGGCGACAGCCTGTGTTCAGCCACCGGCATGGCCCCCTGGCCCTGCCCCCTGTGTCTGATGTGGGGTGTGTGTCAGGGCCATGAGGCGCGGCTCCAGATTGAACCCGTTCATCCAATGGTGGTTCCGCCCCTGGTTCATGCACCCACCATCTTGGATCGGCATGAATTACATTATTACAAACTACACCATTGAGGTGTCCCTGTGTGTCACTCACTACAACTGTATCAAATGTGGTTCAGATCGGTTAGAAAGTCCTCAAATTAGTGCACTTGTGCCTCAAAATTTCACATGTCCACCATCTTGGACTGGGATGGATGACATAATCACAAACTGCACTATTGGGACATCTCTATGTGTCCATACAGCTGTAGCAAATTTGGTTCAAATTAGTTAGACTGTCCACAAGTTAGTGTACTTGCACCTCAAAAGTTTATGTGTCTACCATCTTGAATTGGGTTGGATGACATTGTCACAATTTATGCCGTTGAGGTGTCCCTATGTGTCCCTACAGCTTTAGCAAATTTTGTTCAAATTGGTTAAGCGGTGCCTAAAAAGCTCACGCGGCCACCATCTTGGATCAGGATGGATGACATCATCACAAATTACACCGTTGAGGTGTCCCTACAACTGTACCCGATTTGGTTCATATCGGTCCAGACGTTTCAAAGTTGATAGAGGGGGGGGACACATGGACACACAGACACATACACAGAATGCCAGGTGATCTCATAAGCCTACTGGAAAGTAGGCTAAAAAGGTGGTATTGAATCCTAGCAGCCCTCAGACTGGTTTGTTTCTGTTCAGCCAAACCAGTCTGGGAATGGCTTGGCAAAGCCAGATAGGGAGTAAGGTTTTGAGCCTAATGGGCAAAGGAGTCAGGGTCACCCCCAAAGCACAGGGGCCAAGGCCTAGCTGTATGGGGCACAGGAGGGGAGGAGGAGGAAAGGAACCGAGCCTGAGAGCTTTGTGTTGCCAGTTCAAAGTGATGCACCTTTGTTTACACTTCAAAGAGCTCAATTGGGACCATGCAGAGAGTCAGGAAATGATGTGGAGCAATTAACAAATGTGTTACAATGGGGTAGATTAAAGAGTGCTCTCATGTGGCAACTGCACACATAGATATAGGTAGAGAGAGCTGCAGTATACTGGTACACACACCCCAAGTACACAGACAAAGATATCTATGCCACTGGTACACGGAGAACCACTAATGCAAATAAAAAAATAACCACGTCTGAGTAGAAAAAGACAGAAGTCTGTACAGAAGAAGTAAAGTGTGCTGTCAAGTTGGTATCCACTCCTGGCACCCACAGAGCCCTGTGGTTGTCTTTGGTAGAATACAGGAGAGGTTTACCATTGCCATCTCCCGCGCAGTATGAGATGACGACTTTCAGCACCTTCTGGTATCACTGCTACCTGATACAGGTGTTTCCCATAGTCTGGGAAAGATAGCAGCGGGGATTTAAACCAGCAACCAGAAACAAACAGAAGCACAAAATACTTGTACACATATAGAAGTGCACCACCCCTCCACCTACCCAAGATAATATAGTTGTATGCAAACATTCAAACACCTAAAAAAACATTAGTATACTTTTTGTCGAAAAGTATACAATACACTTCCCAATGCTTTCTGTTTAGGAGGCCAGAAGTAGTTACTTTGGGATCCCAGATCTGTGCCTTTAATCATGGAGGCTCCATATGATGCTTGGGACTACATTTGATACAATGCTGAACTACTACTGGTGAAGTGTTAGCCATGCATACAACAGAAGCTGAGGATGAAGTGCTAGTGTGAACACAACCTCAGGCTTAATCAGGTTTGACACTTCACTACTGTTTCAGAAGTGTAAATGCATCAAGGATAGTTCCAGCAGTAAATTAGTAGCAAGAGTGGTTTACAATTTAACCCAAACAACTAAAACTTAAAAATAATGTAAAAGCAAATTAAAATTACTATAAATAAAGCATAAAAATGTTAAAGCATCATAAACTAAAAGCCTGATAAAACAGGTCTGTTTTCAAAAGTCATTTAAAAACAACCAGAGATGAGAAATTCTGATTTCATTCAGGAGTGTGTTCCAGAGCCCTGGGCAAGAGAAGGCCTAGTTTTGGGTTGCCACCAAGTGAGCCAGTGGTAACCACAACCAGCCCTCCCACGATTATCTTAATAGGTGGAGGGGTTCACGAAGAAGAAGGCACTTTCTTAGATACCCTGGGCCCAAGCTATTCAGAAGTTTATAGGTAATAACCATCACTTTGTATTTTGCCTGGAAATGAATTGGTAGCCAGTACAGTTCTTTTAAAACAGAAGTAATGTGGTCTCTTTGGTTGCCACAAGCTGTAACAATTGCAGTTTTGGACTATGTACAAAGGCAGCCCAATGTAGAGCACAATGCAGTCGTCAAACCTGGATATATGCATATATGCACCACTGTTCTAAGGTCTAATAAACAAAGCTAGCACTAAGAAGGAAAGGCTAAGTTTAAACTTTTGCTTTGCATTCTCTCTCTCTCTCTCTCTCTCTCTCTCTCTCTCTCTCTCTCTCCTGTTACACTGACCAACAACAAAATCAAGAAAAGCACCCGTAACTTTCAACTTTATTGATTGAAATTGTCCCCTAACAACTGATTGATTACTCCGCTAAAGCTCAGAGATCACATCCATTAATCCTGTCGGAGGAGTAAGAGAGATGCAGCCCTAAAGAGAACTGGTATCAGGCAATGATGCCTCTCTGTCTCTCTCCCTGGCAGGGTAGGCAGAACCTTCTGCCAGCTCATCCACCCAGAAGACATCGCCTGACCTATCTGCTCTCTCACCATAGCATACCACCTGGATATCTATCCATCTCCGTTGCAACCCAGCAACCACAGTCTGGCAGCATCCTAAGTTAGCCTTTGTCAGGGTATCCCGATAGGCAAATACCTGGTGTAGACAAGCTTGGTATCCCATGGACAGGATCCAATATGCCTATCGGATCTCAATGGACAAGGGCAAAAAGCAGGCAAACACGTCTGGTCTGCCAAAGGTCTGTTTCTCATTTCCAGTCCCCAGCTGAAGCAGGGATAGAGACATATCAACAAACATCTGTAGAGAGGAATGGATGGGATGGCTGTTCCTCCAGGGCCCTAAGAGACACTGGTAAAGTTCCTTGAGATAAGAGCTTTAATCCCTAAGCAGAAGTTGTTTTTTTAAAAAGCAAACAATGTCTGACCCCTGAGAGAAAGGAGAAAAAATACTATACAACTGAGCAAACACACTGCTTTCTGTTCTTAGATTTGCCTTTTGCCAGCTATAGTTGGTGGTAACATGGTTTTATACCAGTTTAACTGTCACGCCTTCACCCCAAAGAATGTGGAGAATTGTATTTTGATTAAGGGAATAAATAATTTTTATAGATATCATCTCATATAGATAGATAGATAGATAGATAGATAGATAGATAGATAGATAGATAGATAGATAGATAGATATAGTATATTTTCTATAATATATGGTGGTTTAACAGAAGTTAATATAAGAGTCCCACTGATCAGACCAAATGTCCATCCAATTCAGTATCCAGTTTCTCACAGTGGTCAACCAGGGTTCTGGGAAACCTACCAGAAGTGCCTGATGTATAGCACTTCATATAGCACTTGCCTGCTATTGCTTCATATAGACAAGCCCCTGCCTTGAGGAATTTACAATCTACATTTCAGCAGTGGAGGAGTGTCATTTCCCCTTGACATCGAGATAATCTTTTGTGGGTTAATTTAGTCTGGAGAGCTCCTGAGCCCAAGATGCTACAGTCCCTGTGATGGCTTTGGCTTGTATGTGCCAGGTGGCAGCTCATGTCTGCTCCCAAGGCTATTCGGTGGCAGCATGAAAACAGAACACCTGTGTACCCTCAATCTCTGCTGGGCTTTGTGGTTTGGGTGATTGGACCCTACAATACTTTTCTGTAAGGTTAGAATGGAATATTGGCAAAGGGGGAAAAAAAGCACTGTTTCTGTTCTGGGATGGCTATCGTATTTAGCATTCTCTATTCAGCCCAGTACAGCTGTTTGCTGGGGCATCCCGTGTCTCTCTTTTATTTCGATATTGTGAAGCCCCTTTGGGACAGGGAAGCATTGTTTTATTTATTTTACCACATAAATTGCTTTGATCACATTTTTTGTTGAGAAGCAATATATAAATGGGGAGGAGAGCTGGTCCTGTGGCAGAAAGCATGAATTGTCCCCTTTAATAAGCAGCGTCTGCCCTGTGTTGCATTTGGGTGGGAGACTACATGTGTGAGCACTGTAACATATTCCCTTTAGAGAATGGGGCCGCTCTGGGAAGTGCATCTGCCTGCTTGCATGCAGAAGGTTCCAAGTTCCCTCCCTGGCTTCTCCAAGACAGGGCTGAGAGAGACTCCTGCCTGCAACCTTGGAGAAGCCGCTGCCAGTCTGTGTAGACAGTACTGAGCTAGATGGACCAATGGTCTGACTTGGTATATGGCAGGCAGCTTCCTATGTTCCTGATGTTCCTAATGATAATGCACACTGGAGCTCAGCTACAACAGCACTTTTGGACAGCTTTCTCGTCTATGTGGCTGCTACTACCTAACCAGAATCATGGCACAACCCTCATATTCATCCATATAGAAATGAATGTGTAGCATAGGGAATCAAAGCTGCACCCACTGGCCTCATGAGTTGCCCCCAACTTATCATTCTTCTTATGATTAATTTGGGAAATGTATATCTTGCCTTTCCAGCAGTTAAGCCTTCAAGGGAACACATTAAAAGGCTCCATTTGCACAGAGCATACACATGTATACTCAGCTGGCTCCGAGATTTATCCCATAAATAAATGGAGGGTATAGACTGCACATATAGCCATCTAATGGCTCAACAGGGAAATGCCTGACCCTATAAGCAGAAGGTTGCCGGTTCAAATCCCCACTGGTACTATATTGGGCAGCAGCAACATAGGAAGATGCCGAAAGGCATCATCTCATACTGTGCGGCAGGAGGCAATGGTAAACACCTCCTGTATTCTACCAAAAGAAAAGCACAGGGCTCTGTAGGTGACAGAAGTCAAAATTGAGGTGACAGCACACTGTACCTTTATAGACTGCACATACAAGAGCATAAGCACATTGGAGTATATGCATGTATAGTCTGTACAAACGAGGCCCTTGAATGCATGGAAGTCATGGGTGAGGCAGTACTTACATTATTGGTAAAAGCGCCGAAGGTCCTGAATAGAATTCCCTGGCCTCATCAGGGGACCACCACACAAGGCAAGGCGCTGTGCAGATTACAAACTATTTTTATGCTGCTTTGCAAAAAGAAGAAAAAGTTCCCAAGGTGGTTCACATTAGCCATGAATGAATTCGCCACTCCCTAACTGCTTTCCGTTTTAACCAAACCATGCCCTCCCCAAGTCTTCTAAAAACAGTACTAAAGAGGACAGCCCTTCTTTAGCCCCCCTGTTATCCAAACACCGGAGTGGAACTAGTAGGCAGAACCCGAAACTCTCCCTCTGCCCTAATCGCCCCTGCTGCATTCACTCCCAAATGGATGAATGCTGCGTGAACAGTCCAGTTGGGTTGCCAAAATTTCAACATGTCATTGCCAGAATGCGGGACACAAGTTTGCAGGTGGGTGGGGGGGTTGGCTGGGGGCCCCTGGAGATGTATGCAGTGGTAATCAAGAGCCTAGGTATAATTGACCTATATTTTATTATTATTATTATTATTATTATTATTATTATTATTATTAATTCGATTTCTATATTGTCCTTCCAAAAATGGCTCAGGGCAATTTACACAGAGAAATAATAATAAATAAAATGGATCCCTGTCTCCAAAGGGCTCACAATCTAAAAAGCAACATCCGATAGACACCTGCAACAGTCACTGGAGATACCGTGCTGGGGGTGGATAGGGCCAGTTCCTCTCCGCCGGCTAAATAAAGAGAATCACCACGTTAAAAAGTGCCTCTTTGTCAAGTTAGCAGAGTTGAATTACATGCTATTGAATAATGCCAGCGTTATTATTATTTAGAATATATTCAAGGTATAGCACTTTTCAGCCAGAAACTTCGCAAAACAAGCAGCTACTTGCCCCGCCACCCACATGAGGGACAAATGCTGTCCCTCCCTATAGGGAGCAACACCATTTCGTCCCTTCCCGCGTGATGAGAGGGACAGGACACTCTGCCCCGCAAAAGTGGCTGCCGCTGGAAATCGCGTCACTGCCTCCTTGCACGGCACCTTTCAAGAGATAAAACAAGAAACCTTCGCTATCTTGATCGCACAAGCTCAATCAACCCCCTTTGCATGCGTAACAAGCACCCCAGCAGGGGAGCCCGGCACTTAAAGGAGATCTAGCCAGGCCCCTCTTTGAAATCATTCAATCTATTTTAATGATTGGTTCCCTCGCCCGACTTCAAAGGCGCCTCCAATCGCCACTCCTGATAGGCTGAAAGGAAGCCAAAAACAAAACCAAAAAACGGGGGGAGGGGGTGGGGTGGGAGCATGATCACAGGAGGGGAAAAGATGCAGATTGAGGGGGAAAGAAGAATTTCATACAGCAAAAGCGAGACGGTCACCTCTTTTCTTCCGCTTCTCTTGGAGACCAGCGTCGGGGTGATGATCTCTCTTCACGGATAGTTCGTTTCTGGTGACCTCAATGGCAACTCTGGCGGTGCAGAACACGGATAACAGCCTATACTCTTTCTTGCAGGTAAGGAGATTCCTCCTCGGAATTAAGTTATCTTGGAACAGAGTAGTCATTTTTCGCCCCCTCCCGGCAGGGTATCTGTGCCTGCCGCCTGGATGAAATTCAACAGGTGACGATTTTATTGTCACAGGGATGGAGTGATGGGGTTGACTTTTCACCTGTTGATTTTTCTGCCTGTCGTGCAGCTGTTAAAAACACAGGAATCTGCTAGGGAGATAGCAACCCTAGATTTTAGGTGCTTCAGGTACACACACATTATTATTATGATCAAAGCATTGGTATCCCAAGTTTCTATTTAAAATACCCTCAAGCTGGCTAACAACACAAATTCAGAATAAAACAATTTAAAACAGCACAACAAAATGCAAATAATAATGAATGATATGTTAACTTTGGTGCCCATGGCTCTCCAATTTGGAATTTAGATCCCTTGCATTTCTGCGATGTTATGATTCTGTGAATCGCAAGAATAAACCACCTTTCAATTTCATCTAATTAAGGGCTGTGTAATCCATCATCTTGCACAACAATAACATCCAAATAAACCTACCATCTGTCTTGTTTTGTGTTGGCATTTTATCAGTCTGATGTGGCATTTTATCAAGATACAAAACAAAGATGGTAGGTATAGGTGGGCATTATTGGTGTGCAAGCTTTTGGATTATACAGAATTCCTCATCAGACAGGATGGAAAGGTGGCTTATTCTTGGCATTCATAGAACTATAACTTCCCAAATGCCCTTTAAGAAGGATCCTCTATGCATTTGTCCATGTCAACACCCATTTCCCAAAATCATTTTACCTTGGCCATAGTGTGACCCAGTCTAGGCTTCTAACACCAAAACTGCCTATCTACTTCAAGAAACAGCTGAGCAATCACTCTGAGAGACAAATCTGTGTAATTCAAATGTGTGCATATGCTTACATCAAAACAGACTGATCCTGAGTTAAGAGGTAACTTTTTACAGAACAACAAGAGTTGTTTTACCTTGGGATGTTTCAAGTTCCTCAAAAGAGCTTCTTGTTAAATGGATGGCTTCAGCTAGGATCTTGGTAGCACAAAAATGGAAAAGTGTAAACCTTCACAAACATGTGCATGATTATTTAAACCATGGGCATTAAAATGTTTGACAATTTGCAGACAGGAAAATAGCATATAGTAAATTAAGACTTTGAAAAGTTTGCTTGGTTTGGGACCTGATATAGAATTTTTTTTGACAGATGCAAAATCAGATCATTCTCTGTTTATGATAATCTGAGTATAGATCTTAATATTTTAATTTTTGTTGTATAATCTCAGCTGCTAGGTATTACATTTTTTTAAAATGCTGTAATTCAAAAGAACAACGGCGGGGTGGCAGGAGGCGGGAGCCTGTCCAATAAAAATATTGTTTTTCTTCTATGGCAATAGAATGATCCAAGCAGTCTGTCCACTGAGATCCTTTTGTTGCATGTAGCCCAGTGCCAGGATGGAATGGGAACATCTCAAAGTCAGAACGCTTAGATCAAATCCCTTAAACTGTGTGAGGCTAAATCATCTTTTCAACAACATTTATCATTTGTATCACTCTTTAGAAGCTCAAAGACCTTCATATGAATTATCTCAGGAGTCTTTCTAAAGGCCCGTCAAGCTGGCTAATAGATATTGTTCCCCTTTTGCAAAAGGGGGAAAGAGATACGGTGACCTGTCTGTAAAAAGCCACCTAGTAAGCTCCAGGCAGAAGGAGCTTTCCAGGTTGGTTTTTTACTGCTCAGTCTCTTCTTTATTTGTCTATTCAGTATTTTGATATCCTGCCTTTCTACTACACTACCTGACTCTACATAAGTAGGCTCGCGAGATGGCAGGGTATGATCCAGACAATAGCTGACATTCTTCACGTCCCACGTGCATTTTAATGCAACGTGCACACAATTGTGCACTCTTGCATATATAATAATAATAATAATAATAATAATTATTATTATTATTATTATTAACATTTCTATCCCGCTCTTCCTCCAACGAACCCAGAACAGTGTACTACATACTTAGGTTTCTCCTCACAACAACCCTGTGGACTAGGTTAGGCTGAGAGAGAAGTGACCTGCTCAGAGTCACCCAGCACGTCTCATGGCTGAATGGGGATTTGAACTCGGGTCTCCTCGGTCCTAGTCCAGCACTCTAACCACTACAGTACGCTGGCTCTCATATATGCAAGGATTGCGCCGTTTCTTGCATTCCCGTTGTGCAATGGTACAGTCATTATTTCCAACGGCTGTACCATGAGGCAACTAAATTTGTGCAATTCTTGCATTTGAACTGCACATACCTTTTTTAAAAAATGCACACAAGATGATGCTCTGCAGAATGTCAGCCCATGTTTCTTTTGCTGGTTCTCGTCATATAAGTTTCAGAAATCACCATCAGAGTATATTACTTTGACATTCTGCCTTCTTTCCATCCTGGAACTGGAGGCAGTCTACGTGAGGCTCCTGAGTGGTCTGATCCATTCAGGCATGGATCAGACCAAGAGCTGCTTAGCTTCAGCAAAGTGGTTCTATCATATGCCCTCAGACCATGCCCTAATAGCTTAGGTGTAATGGCATCTGGAAGTCTGCCTGGAAAAATATTGGGCAAGTCCTAGTGAATTCAGTGGAGCTTACTCCCAAATCAGTATGCATAGGACTGCAGTTTAAATGTTGGCTTGAGAGGTAAAAGAAAATCTGCCCTGTTTTTGGTAGCTGGTTCCCATGTCCCACTTTCTCTTTATTGGTTTTTTTAAAGGTAATATTTAATTGAAATGAGTCCAATTTTAAATTCCAGTCATTGTTTTTTATTCTCCTGTCTTCCTCCCTCAAGATACCCTTTATACCCAAGTGCTTTCTACCTGGTATTCCTTTGAATTTTCAGTAGGAAGTAATCCAGTTTTATAAATGAGAAGGCTGTGAGAATTGGCTACCTTGCTTGTTCTGTGTGGCAAAGGACCTCATTCAGTTGCCACTGAGCAATAAGCTTTGCTTATTGTTTGATGACCTGCAAAAGATCATGCAATGAAGATGACAGATTTACCTTTAAACCCCCGCCCCCAATATTTTGTCTTCTGGAACCAACAATAACTACTCTGTCATTTTTAGAATTAAATTTTAAGAGACATGCAAAAATAATACAATGAAATACTCAATAAAGCAGTGACATCATAAGGTTGTTCTCATGACCGGGCAGGCAGAGCGAAGGCTTCCCAAACCTTGTCTCCCCCTGCCCGCCCCTGACAATCCATAGAAGCCTGGTGGGAGTGCATTCTGCACTCCCACACCATCAGCCCTGCTCCATGTAGCAACGAGCAGGACCGATCACTCTGAGGCGGGACTTGTCCCAGCCTCTGAGAATCCCACAATGCACTGCGCAAGTGCACGGTGCATTGTGGGAATCCCCCCAGCGATGGGTGGGCAGCCTTCAGTGTTGCCAGCTGAAAGTAGCCGGCACTGAGACAGTCAGGGAAACGTGGTTAAGGGAGCAATTGCACTCTTAACACCATTTAAGAGGCAGGCGTTTACCACCAGGAGCTGGTCGGCTCTTGCAGGTTCCCATGGAACCCCAAGCCCAGGCTTAGCTGCCCTAGCCCAGTCTTGGCTACTCATGAGAAGAGCCTCAGTGATTCATATTGTAGCTAGAGCTCCCAGACAAAATATATGGAGATTAGTTCTGTACATTTTAGAAAATAAATCCTCATATGATGTGTTCATTGTTCTAATATCATAATATTAATTTATGATATTATCACAATATCCCTCCCAGATCTTTTTTAGCCTCTTAACCACTGGCATTTGTTCACAGATCTTTCAGTACTTGGTTACCACAAAACTAACTGCCACCTTATTATTATTTTTTTTTTACATTTATATCCCGCTCTTCCTCCAAGGAGCCCAGAGCAGTATCCATTCTGCTTCCTTCCAGGGTCAAACCCCCTTTGTTATACTTAACAGACATATTTGAGGTTAAAGTGAGAGATCCATTTCTGCAGTTCCCGATATTACAGGAATGACCCGAGCTCAACTCCCCATTCAGCCATGATACTTGCTGGGCCAATCACTCTCTCTCAGACTAACCTACTTCACAGGGTTGTTGTGAGGAGAATCCTAAGTATGTAGTACACTGCTCCGGGCTCCTTGGAGGAAGAACGGGATATATGA
This sequence comes from Hemicordylus capensis, assembly GCF_027244095.1. Taxonomy (NCBI): domain Eukaryota; kingdom Metazoa; phylum Chordata; class Lepidosauria; order Squamata; family Cordylidae; genus Hemicordylus; species Hemicordylus capensis. Next base: position 197,321,709 of record NC_069658.1, on the reverse strand, counting down.
AATGTAAATAATAATAATAATAATAAAAATAATCGACATAGCAAAATAATCGACATAGCAATACCAGGGGATAGCAGAATAGGAGAAAAGGAAATAGAAAAAAATCACAAAATACAAAGATCTACAAACTGAAATTGAAAGGCTGTGGCAGAAAAAGACCAAAATAATCCCAGTGGTAATTGGCGCCCTGGGTGCAGTTCCAAAAGACCTTGAAGAGCACCTCAACACCATAGGGGCCACAGAAATCACCATCAGCCAATTACAAAAAGCAGCTTTACTGGGAACAGCCTATATTCTGCAACGATATCTATAACAACAGCAACAACACTGACAATAAAATTCAGCCATCCCAGGTCCTTGGGAAGGACTCGATGTCTGGATAAAACAAACCAGTCAATAACACCTGTCTGACTGTGTAAACAAGAGATAATAATAATATCATCGTTCTCACACTGCCGGAAAATCTCTGAATCACCATGTAGTTCCAAAGCATATACACTTTACCTAAACAGATCCTTCTGTACTAATCCTGTTTTGTGGGGCACAATCCCCCCCCCCCGGATTAAAATGGGACATACTTTATCCTAACTTACCTGGGGTGGTCGTTCCTTGAGGTGGGGTGAAGAGTCTGCTTCAGTGGCGGATTATTGAGTGCCAGCAGGACACGGCAAGATGTCTCCTGCTGCTGCCAGTGGAGTAGCTCTTTGGGACCAATTTCTCATGCACTTCTCAAACTCCTTGCAAAGTCTGCAAGAAGCATGAGAAGAGATAAGGAGGCTGCTGGTAACTTCCCCCACTCCCCACCCACCAATAATGCCACTCTCAAAACTCGCAAGGATCATTTGTATAAGGGGGGCCAGGACAAGAAATCATTAGGCACCTTGTGAAGTGAAGAAGAGCAGTTACAATTGCCCTCCCTGATAGCACCAGCACAGCATTAGTCTGGAGATCAGCCAGAGGACAGACCAATGGTCTGATCCAGCATAGGCAGTTATGATGGACTGTCACCTACCAGAAGGCTGAGGATCTATGTGTGTGCTAAGAAAGAGCCATTCCACAGGGAAAGAATTTAGTTGATGTTTCCATGAGGTCAGGGATAGGTAGGCTATCTCCTTGTAGGTCTACAGGATAAAAGACAAAATGAGGTAACTGTGATGATATTTTGAAATATGCCTCAGCTGGTCTACTGCCAGTCAGAGGCTGCTCAAGATATTTGGATGCCTATCTCAGGCACTCTCTCATGTTTGTAAAAATGCACAAAATAATGGACAATTTGTACCCTTTTATTGGGGCTACATCTGCTGCTCGAGGAGAGCTGAGTCCACTGTTAATATAATGGAGGGTTAGCAGTGAAAGAAACCCAAATGTGCTCTAGTGATTAGATTAGTCTAAGGGCAGCAAACAGTTTTCGTTTCTTTATGGTGGGCTGGTGTCAAGATGATGACGGCTGGTGTTGAGGTTGGGATGTGGTCGGACAGCTGCCAAGGGCCCGCTGCTGATCATTGAGAGATCAGCTCCGGGGTGGTGGAACAACTTGCTTGAGGCCCACCTAGGTCAGAAGGGGCCCATGGAGGGCAGTTTGCTGAGGGGCCCCTGAAACCTGAAGCTGGCCCTGAGGTACACACAACTCCCAGAACAGTTTGGTTTCTGCTCTTTCAGAGAAATGTAGGGCTTAGCTGGGGTGTGTGTGTGTGTGTGTGTCTGTGTGTGAAGGGCTTGTTTCATGATTTTCTGTTCACAAACAAAGCTCAGCCTTTCTAGATTGTTGAGACTATCCCACATTCAAAGGCAGTAGGCAGACAATATCTAGTCTGCCCACTTGAAAATTAAACAAAATTGATTTTTAAAAAGTAGGAGAGAAGGGCACCAGTGCCAGAGATGGGAAGCACCCATCCTTCAACAACTGTTGCCAGCAAAAAAAAAGCCCCCAACAATTCATTGAATGGTGGGGTCTTGGTGCAGGAGTATTATATTTCAGGGGCGTAGCTATAATTGAGCAAACGGGTTCAAAGAACCCAGACCCTCCAGCTCCATCCCTCCCTATGTTCTTCATTATCTCCCTCACGGCCCCCTCTCCCCTAGCTACGTCCCTGTTATATTTCCTGTATTCCAAGTGTTATAGGAGCACTCCTGCGCTTGAGCAGTATAGTAGGGGAGACTTCCAACATAAATGAAAAGAAAAAAATCAAAATTTTAAAAAATGTAAATTAACATTCACAAAAATTATATAAGCCGGGAGTGGGGAAAGGGGATGTGTAACCAAGGATGCTGCTGGCATCTTCTGATCAATATTAGTGACACCTGTGCAGCTGCATTTCATATGCACCTCAGTATCACAATTTGCTTGCTTACTTGCTATCAAAATGCCCATCATCGTGATGGGTGGGGTGTGAGTAGAGAGAGGTCTCTGGGCACCCAGTCATGTTTGCACTTTAGTGCATACTCCCTGTAAACTGGACCTCACACTGTCCATGATGGAGAGCCAAGTTTTTCTTTCAGTCCAACAATGTCCCGAAGTACAGTGCTTTGTAATTCTTGTAATACAGATTAAGTTATATAGAAGAAAGTAAAGGGGTACAGTTGGGGACCCTGTTGGGGTGGAGCCTAAACGTGTGTGAACTCAGTCATGGATAATCTCGATAGCTCCATCCTCAGTTTGAGTTCTTAGCGCCTAGCTATATGTTACACTCACCGCTTGAAAAATTGTCATGTATTGCCAAGCGTTGCCTGCTGGGAATTCTGAAGACATCCCTGAAGAGGCTGAGAATGCTGGAGGGAATCCGAAGCAAACACAGGGAAGGGTGGGGGGGGCACGGGCCTCCTTGTTCATCTCTGCTCTCTCTGTTTTGCTTCTGCTTTACTAGGGAGAAAGAGGAGCAGGGGAAACCATTTGGGCTCCATCCAAATGACCAAACGGCACAAGTGGTGGAATAGGAACCCATCGCTCACACATCCACATCCTGGGGAATAGTGCTGCCAAGTTGTTATAATTTGACCTGATTCATAGTAGTAGGGTTATCGCTGGAAGGTAAACATGGGTGTAAACCTGTCCCTTTGCAGGAGTTCATATCAGAAATGTATGACATTAGTATAGCAACCTAAGAAAATAACTGCTGTCTCAGACAGGGGGTCCATCCAGCACAGCATTCTGCTTCCCCGAAGCACCAACCAGGTGCCTCTGGGTAGCTCACAAGCAGGACGCGAAGGCCATGGCCTCCTCCCACACTGTTGCTCCCCACACCAGTATGAACTGGTTGTACTTCTACCAGTCTTGTGCCACCCGTGTGATGTAAGCGCCCACAAACCATATGGCACTTCTGCCCACCCTTGCTTCCTGCTAGGAATGATTCCCAGCCATGGCAGCCTGTGTTAGAGGCTGTTGATTTTTACCCACAACAGGTAAAACATCAGAGCACTAAGGAATGAGCACACACTCCAGTTACAGAGTAGGTAGCAGAGGATGGCTTGGATATTGCAGCTATTTAGAGAAAACACATGGAGATCCTCGTATGACTAAACATTTATTGGTTAAATACACTTAGATAGGAAAGACCTATATCTAATCTAAAGGACTACATAGTGGATAGGTAAGGAGAGAGAGAGAGATGTTTCCATCTGCTCTCTAGGAGGAAAGGAAGGATTGTGACTCAGCACAGGAAGTGCTGCAGAGTCAGTTCAGGGGTCATAGAGTAGGGACAGCTAGGGAGACCCTGACTCACTGTCTCGACTCCCAATGACCCAGTGGTCATTAGGACAGTTGGTGCAAAAGGTCGATGCACTGGAAGTTCATCTCCAACAGCCTGGTGCAGAGAGGGAAGAGAGCTGGTCTTGTGGTAGCAAGCATGACTTGTCTGTCCCCTTAAGCTAATCAGGATCCACTCTGGTTGCATACGAAAGGGAGACTAGAAGTGTGAGCGCTGTAAGATATTCACCTTAGGGGATGGAGCCGCTCTGGGAAGAGCATCTAGGCTCCAAGTTCCTTCTCTGGCATCTCCAAGATAGGGCTGAGAGAGAGACTTCTGCCTGCAACCTTGGAGAAGCCGCTGCCAGTCTGTGGACAATACTGAGCGAGATGGACCGATGGTCTGACTCAGTATATGGCAGCTTCCTATGTTCCTATGTTGCAGCTGTGGGCCAAAGAAGAGAGCCACTTGCCAGCCCCCTCCTTTTGGAAGCCAATGCAAACAGTGGCAAGGCTCAATGCAACATGACCCTCATTAAGCAGTTCACAGGTTCATGGGGATGCATAGAAACATAGGAAGCTGCCTTATACCGAATCAGACCATTGGTCCATCTAGCTCAGTATTGTCTACACTGACTGGCAGCGGCTCTTCAAGGTTTCAGGCAGCAGCAGTCTTTCCCAGCCCTACCTGGGGATGTCAGGGCTGAACCTCTGCCCTTCCACATGCAGATACCCTACCACTGAGTTATGGCCCCATCCCCATGCAGTCTTTAGACATGTAAAGGTAAAGTTGTGCCATCAAGTCGGTGATGACTCCTGGTGCCCACAGATCCCTGGGTTGTCTTTGGTAGAATACAGGAGGGGTTTACCATTGCCTCCTCCCGCGCGGTATGAGATGATGATGCCTTTCAGCACCTTCCTATATCGCTGCTACCCGATAGAGGTGTCTCCCGTAGTCTGGGAACCATACCAGCACCTAATAGGAACTGAGTCAATGGCCGCGATATAGCAGAAGTGTTACAATTGTGTCTGTTCATGTCATCCGTGCACCATAAAGGAAGTAAAACCTGGAGAGGTCTCCACAAGTGAGATGGCAGCATGCTTGGACAGGGTTTGGGGTACAGGATGCATGTTGTGATTAAGGAGGATTAAAGTCTGTGCTCTTGCTCAGTCTTCTTCTCTCTGTCTCAGGACCGGACCCCCAACTCATCCCCAGAAGACGTCACTGTCTGCCCTCCTACCTTGGCCTTTTTAGCAGCACCCACTGCTCCCCACTCCTCAGTCAGCACCCCAGGAGCCTATGAGTCTGTGGGGATGTTCCAGCTCTGGAGCAATGAGGTACCGTCAGGCTCCCACACCATGGCTTTTGGGCTGCCCAAGATGCCATACCATGGGCAGGTGGCCCCGAGCAGCAGCAGCGGCTCCGCCCATGAATTGCCTCTGACCCCGCCAGCCGAGCCCACCTATTCCTTTGAGCTGTCGCCCGTCAAGATGTTGGCACCCACAGGGCACCCCTCTTATGCCTTCCAGGAGGCCCAGGACTTCTCCAGCTTCTTGCAAGGCCCCCGGCCTTTGGGCCCGACGGGTCCCGGCACCACCTCCCCTGACGATGCCCCTTGGTGGAGCCTGCAGCAGCCAGGCAACTTCTCCCTGGGCCGACCCCTGGTCCTAAGCCCCCAGCCCCCGCTTGCCGCCCTCCTCCAGAGCACTCCCAAAGGGCTGCTGGGTCCGGCCCGCCGCTGCCGCCGCTGCAAATGCCCCAACTGCCAGGCAGCCAACGGGGCCAACGAAGAGCCCGGCAGGAAGAAGCAACATGTCTGCCACCTGCCAGGCTGCGGGAAAGTCTACGGCAAAACATCCCACTTGAAGGCCCACCTCCGCTGGCACGCGGGCGAGCGCCCCTTCATCTGCTCCTGGCTCTACTGCGGGAAGAGCTTCACCCGCTCGGACGAGCTGCAGCGGCACCTTCGGACACACACAGGGGAGAAGCGCTTTGGCTGCCAGCTGTGTCCCAAGAGGTTTATGCGGAGTGACCACCTGGCAAAGCATGTCAAGACCCACCAGGGGAAGCGGCTGCGGGGTGTGGCGGGGGTGGCAGCCACCGTGGGCATCAAGCAAGAATGAGGAGGGGGCCGAGAGGCCGGCGTGGAGAAGGCGTCGCCTAGAAGGTGGGTCTGGACTGGACATCTAGCCCGCCTGGGGCTTATCAAGCTGCAAGACAAGGAAGGACTCTTTCCCCCTCCCCATTCCCATGTTTCCCCCACCCCCATCTAGTTTTATGACTAAAGCAGGGGGCGGGGAGTATGACTTAACGAGAAAGAAAATGTTGACAAACTGACAAACAAGGACGGAAGTGAGTCCAGGGAAGCAATGAGAAGGCTACGGTGAACCTAAGGTCGTCCCACCTGAAGGCCTTTTCCCTGTCAGCACTACAGCCCTATTAGTAACCAGGGATTCCCCCAAAGAATCTTGGGAATTGTAGTTTGGTGGGGTGCTGAAAATTATCTGTTAAGAAACCCTAGCGGCCCTACATTCCTGGGAAGGGGGAATGATTGTTAAGCCACTTTTTTAGTCTGTGGTGTGGAAATGCTCTGTCACGGAAGTGGCTTAAAACCCTCACTTTAAATACATGCATTGAAAGAGTGTAAAATGTCCAGCCAATCAACAGCCTGACTGACATCCTAACAAAGTGTGTGTATAAGGAGGCTCTGTGGGGACAGACTGGGAGTCCTCATACAACTCCCCCAGTCCTTCAGTGCACGTGCTATTATGCCACGGGACTGACGCTTGCACTCTGGAAGTGCTCTGTAAGATCAGAAACGCGTGCTGACCCCGTGCATCCCCTCGGAGCCTACACTACAGCATACACATGCACTGTAACTATGGCAGGGTAGTTAAAGCAGGTTAAGGAGTGACTTCTGCAGATTAAGTGACCTCAAGGATGTGCCCAAAGAAACACAGCACATGCAAACACAGTGGCACCAATAAATAAAGGCACCATCAGGTAAATGCTTAGATACATTTAGATAAATTCACAATCAAGTCACATCTGTACCCACAAGACTACAAGTGAATGAAGACTCTAAAATGGCATGTTCCTATGAAGGCATTGGTGGGTAGGAAGTATGCTCATTCAGCACATGTGATCCATCATGCAAACCAGTGCAATCCATCTTAGTAGTGTCGTAATGATGGTATAGCTCCATTCTCCCCTCCTTCCCTTCCCTGTACCACATACATATATGCACAGTACTGGGGGGCGGGGCTGGGGGGATCTAAATATTGGATGTTGAGGCCTAGGAATCTGAAATATTTTTCCGTCTTTATGCCAGGCTCCTGCCTACAAATTGGATGCTGACTCCAAAACATCTGATGCGGGCATCTAGAAATGTGGATTATTTTTTCAGTCTTCCATCCATCTCATATTGTTTGGCTGTTCTGTGCCTAGGCCTCAGGACAGAACCTGAGGCCTAGTTCACATAAACTGTAGATGAGGAGGAATAGGACTGTTACCAATTCAGATAGCTGGTGGGGAAATCTGTTGAATGCTTCCCAGATGTGGGAAATCTGTTGAATGCTTCCTAGATGTAGCCAACAAGATGTGGTGGTGTCTACAAGTTTGGATGGCTTTAAGAGGGGTTTGGATAACTTCATGGAGGAGAGGTCTATCAACGACTACTAGCTGGAGGGCTATAAGCCACCTCCGACCTCAGAGGCGGGATGCCACTGAATACTAGTCGTAGGGGAGTGGCAGCAGGAGAGAGGGCATGCCCTCAACTTCTGCCTTTGGGCTTCCAGTGGCATCTAGTGGGCCACTGTGTGAAACAGGATGCTGGACTGGATGGGCCTTGGGCCTGATCCTGCAGGCCTGTTATGATGTTCTTCTGTTCCTTGGGGCGGAGGACAGGAAATGCCCTGCACACATAAAAGTACTACGTCAAGGAGAAGGCTATGCTTGAGCTCTTCCCATTGGTCAATATCCTGACTAACAACATGTGAGTGCTATATGAGAAACACCGGTGCTGCTGATGGGAGTGCTATGTGCAGCAGCTCCAGTGCTTCTTGCATCCCAATCATGAATCATTAATCAGGATGCTGGCCACTGATGCCTAGTAATCTACATGGAGGGAAGGGGACTTACCTGTTTGTATGAATTTGAGTGCAAAAAGGTTCTGCGTAGACCTCCCTTTAAAGATGAATACACTATCAAACATAGAAGTCAACACACCTCAGGCAGGGTTACCAACCCTCTGGGATCGCCCAGAGTCTCCAGCAATCAGCATCAATATACAGTGTGAACAATATTGTGCTTGAATGGAATCTCCAGGAATAGCTTCAGCCAGAGCTGACAACCCTACATTCAGGGTGTGTCCAAACCAACCCTCTTTTCACATTTCATTTCACTTCATTTTTGGTCCCCTTCCACTCTGTACTGGCACAAATGTTTTCATGTTTCCTCCGTTCGCACACATGCTTCTTCCTCCCAGGCTTGGAGTTACTTAGTTTTTCGTAATAAACACTAGATTGGCATGATTACACCCAGTATATGGGGGTACAGAGAAAGTGTTGGAATTGGGGAGAGGGAATATTTGAAACAAATTCGAGGATCATGTAATAACTTTTTGCAGCACAGTGAGGTGTGTTGGTAGTGTTCAATACCACTGCAGGATGGTTTGCCAGTGCTCTGTTTTTGAACGCCCTTCTTGTAAAAAACAAACAAACCTCAAATTAGAAAATTAGAAAGTAGAAAATTGAAGTAGAAATTAGCACTGTAGGGAGAAAGGTCCTAGTTCACAGCCCTTTCCCTGCTGTAGTAGTTTTCTACCGGCAAGCTTTAAAAAAAACAAATGTTGGAGAGCATTTGATTCCCCCACTTGCAGTCAGAAGCGGTACACCTCAGAGTTTTCTACCTCGTTCTGCTGCATATGTAGCTCTGGCCTGTGATTGAAGGAGAGGTTGACAAAGATGTTGCAAGATAACAGGCCAGAAGATGGCCAATGTAAGAACTCTGTCCAGGTCACTTCCCCAAAAGTGTGTACCTGATATCCAAGAGTCTGCACAAGAAAACCAGGAGCACAGAGACAGATGCATGGGGGAGGCACTAATGCACTATCAAGTTTTTCACACAACGCATAATCCACTTGTGGAATTCTCTGCCACAAGATGTGGTGACAGCCAACAACCTGGATGACTTTAAGAAGGGTTTGGATAACTTCATGGAGGAGAGGTCTATCAACGGCTACTAGTCTGAGGGCTGTGGGCCACCTCCAGCCTCAAAGGCAGGATGCCTCAGGCTCCCAGTTGCAGGGGAGTGACTGCAGGAGCGAGGGCATGCCTTCAACTCCTGCCTGTGGCTTCCGGCGGCATCTGGTGGGCCACTGTGCAAAACAGGATGCTGGACTAGATGGGCTTCCTTGGGCCTGATCCAGCAGGGCTGTTCTTATGTTCTTAAGTTGCAGCATGGGTGCCAGGACTAGTACAGGCTAGCAGGACAGGACAGGAGGGCCTGCTGCACATCTCCATCGATAAGGGCCCAGGGGTCGGGGCAGGCTGTGTATGTAGACTAGAAAATGGCAGTATCTCATACTTTGGATTTGACTTTCCAAAAAGGTACTGACTACCATAGGATTGTGAGACATGGTGCAGCTTGCCCTTCCGCTTCATGGAAATATCAGTGGCAGATTCCACATTCAACGGTTGGTCTAGATGCAATTGAATAAATAAAATAATAATAATAATAAAACCTGGGATAGTAAACTCTCAACAGCGGCACATTCAGCCAGAAGACCTACTTTTGTACATACATGTTGTATATAGCTAAATATGCATCAGCATTTATATGAACATGTGCAGAACACATGTACAGACAACTGACTACTTTTAACACGTAAGAACTGACGGACTAATGCAAACACACACCTGTTTAACAAAGACCTCCAGCTGCTCCCACCATGATTTCGCCACACCAAATTCCATCTAGAGACTGGAGAGCAGGAGCTGCCACCACCTTTTCTCCTATTGCCTTGGGAACCACATAACCTTTGTCTTCATGGCCATCTATTATGACATCACTCTTGGGACTATGACACTCCTGGTGTGTCTATGCGAGCTGTGTTATGGGTGTCAGCTGTCCTGCAACCAAAATGGAGAGACATGCAGCTGCTTCTGCAGTTGCCCCTGTAGCTTGTACATAAACCAATCCATTAAAATGGCTCCACTGAATGAATCTGCATCTTTTCATCTGTGCTATGGCACGTGGGAGGGACCATTTTGTCAAGAGCAGTGAGACTCATGTTTGTAACTCCAAGGCCCATTTGAATTCTCAACTAATGGTTTTAGGTTTGTGGTCTTAGGATTTGCTCTGAAGTTATGGGATGTAGTTATCTTCCTGAAGCTAAGCTGCTTTGGATCTGGCTAGTGCTTGGATGGGAAACTGATTGGACGCCTGTGTAGCTGCCTTGAGTTCCAGAGTGGGGGGAAAGGCAGGATATAAATGTGTTGTCTCCTAAGGAAAGGCTGCTCTTTTGTGGCCTTAGGCAGGCAGCACAAACCGTCTGTGGTGGGCCACCATACATGGCTGATTGGCCATATGATGACAAATTGTGAAGGCCTACTATGAAAGCTATACATTGTACTAACCTCTTATGACCACAGCAAGCTGCCTTCTACAGAGTCGGACCATTGGTACATTGTTGTATTCTTTCTAGTTATCTTTTGTGTTTTGTTGTTTGGATGTTTGTCCCAGTGGGGATCCTTGGAGTGGGGGGGGGGGTTGGAGTCAGAAAGGAAAAGGAGAAAATGGAGCTGTTGCTGAATAAACCTCCAGTTTAATTTACCTAAATTTTGTGTGTATGAGGGAAGCCGCTATGAAACCTGCATCTTGGCCATACTGACTGCAGTGTCTCTATAGGGCCTCAAGCAGAGGAATCTTTTCTAGCCTTACAAAGAGATAGATGCCAGGGATACAAGCCATGGGCTCTACTACTAAGTTACAGCTCACCACCTCTTTTGATGAGAACCAAGTGATGCAACCCAGCCACTGCGAGCTTGCTCAGTCTCTCTCACCACCACTATCCTCAGTGCTCCCCCATTCATCTACCTCAGCAGCCCCCACCCCATGTATTCCTTTCCTTTACTCCATGATGCTGCTTCCTCCTCTGTAGGCATTAAGGATGCAATTCTAGACACACTTAAGAGTATAAGCATCAGTGGGCCTTACTTCTGAGTAAACATGCATTGTATTGCACGGTAAGAACTGTTGCACTCCCTGGAAGGTATGTGGTATAATAGGACAATCTACCCACTCATCAGCCATGTACAGACACCTGCTAAGTCCTCGACAACCACCCCTGTATTTTCTGTCCCAAGCAAGCCACAGCAACAACAAGCGTTTATTGGCATTCAGATGGAGTGTCCAAAGTTGTACGGTTGTAGGAATGCAAAGAGTGTGTGAGAGTTGTAGCCACATCTTGGCACGAAGAACCAGACTTCCTGGCATAGGACCTAGGATGTATGTGTTTTGGATATCAATATTCCCCACTCAAAATATTTTGTTCCTTCCCTGCCTGCCACCCACCGACAATCTCCTAGCCGTGGACGTGCTTTCCCTCGTACCTCAGAGAGCTACAAATATGCAAGTGGGGAATCAAAAACCTAAATTGTGGAGGCAGTAAAACTAAGGAATACCAAGAAAGGTGTTTGCACATCTCAATTCCATAACAAAGCTGTACAGGAAGACTTAATGGAGTTAAAATGGAGAGGAAGACTCCACTTTAGAATAGGACTCCATTTTAGAGTAGAATTCTGGATTGTACCCAGGACTTTTTAAAGCCTCTGAGAGGCTTGGAAGCAGAATGTTCATTTGAGCCCCCACCCCATACTTTACTTTCTCTGGATTACATACTGCGCAAAGTTACACACATGGTGAAATGTAACATTTGTGCAAGTGCAAAAATTTCACAAATCAAGTGCAACAGTGCAGCCAATACATATATAATGTGCAGTCAACACTTCATTTGCACAATTTTTGTGCTTCAAAACAGCACTCTTGCACAGCTGTGAAAATGTTACATTCCACTGCGTGTGTAACATTGTGCAGCATGTAAGCCAGCGCAAGCTGTGTCAATGTAATAGCTCAAAATATTAAAATAACTCTTGATCCTGGAGTTATATTGATTAGTTCTACTGCCTTGAATGAAAGAATAAATCTGATCATTTCAAATACTGAACCATACCTCAGATTCCCGTGTGAGGGGTCTAGGGGCATTTGCCACACTCCCCTTAAAAAAAGGCCCTCATTGTATCATTTCAGACTACCACATCAGGTGTCATATTTTTTAATGCTTCCTCTCCCATAAAAAGTTCCCTGCAGTATTATTATTATTTTTACATTTATATCCCGCTCTTCCTCCAAGGAGCCCAGAGCGGTGTACTACATACTTGAGTTTCTCTTTCACAACAACCCTGTGAAGTAGGTTAGGCTGAGAGAGAAGTGACTGGCCCAGAGTCACCCAGCTAGTGTCATGGCTGAATGGGGATTTGAACTCGGTTCTCCCTGGTCCTAGTCCAGCACTCTAACCACTACACCACGCTGGCTCAGTAGTAACCTCGGCACATCTGGAAAGCTTTCTTCTGGTTGTGCTTGTTTACTACATGCAGGGAATATTTAACACAAGGGAGTATTACAACAAGAGGAATTCCCACTTACAGTTTGAAGTGGTCTGCACCTCATTATTTCTGTGTAATGTGGAGATCAGCTTCTGAGACTTGCCACACCCCAAAGCAGGAAGGAAACTACTCAAAAACAGAATCTCTTGAGTGTTTCACACATAAAAATGTCTTTTGGTGTGTACACATGAATATTGTTAATGTAGGTTAGAAGGTGAAAGGCTGAATAGCCATTGTAAATTCCAGAATGCAGAAAACAGAATGCAAATGTTGATTCCTTGAAAATGTACTGTATACTGTATTGGTTTATTTCAGCCCAAGGCCAACATAAACTTGAAAATGACCCTTGTCTGTTTCTTACAGAAGACTTTTGGCAGGCCTGTAAGGCCAGAAGGATCAACATTTGAGTAGATCATCCTCTCTTAAATAGGCCTTGATGTGTAAAAGAGCCCAGCTTCATTCATTTGCATCTCCTCAATAGTTCTGCCGCCTCTGTTATAAAAAGGAAGTTGACGGAACCCATTCTTCCTGTCCCTGCCATGTGAAGCCCAATCCTATTAAACCAGGACAGCTCTGTGCACTGGGGTTGCACTGACAGCAAGATCTCTGCGCTGATGTTAACTCTCACAGATGCTAAGAGACAACAGAGAGCTCAGTTGTAGCAGCATGAGCAAAAAAAAAGGGGTGGCACAGAAGTGCATTTTGGGGTGTGTGTGTGTTATTTTTCTCTCACTTTATTAGAGTTTGGAAATAAAAATAATGGTATTTAACATTAACATTTGCATCCTAAACATAATGAGCCGATGGGGAACTTTCCTCTCTCTCTCTCTCTCTCTCTCTCTCTCTCTCTCTATATATATATATATATATATGTATGCATGCGCACGCACGTGCCTGTGTGTATACACACACACACACACACACAGATGGGTATTACTAAAGAAAAACACTATAGGTAAATAAAAAGTGCCTTTCCTTCACATTATTATTGGGGTCCAGCAATGGGGGTGGCAGCAGCAGGAGGGCAAGCTACTTGTTGGCGGGTGTGCCTGCCTCCTTCCCCAAGCCTGCCTGTGTTTCAAGCTGGTTCACAATGAACTGAGGGCAGAAATGAACTGGAATGGCCAATGGGTCTTGGGAATCAAGCCAAGAAACTGTTTCTGGATGATGGATACATTCACAGGCAGCAGTGTATTATTATTATTATTATTACATTTATATCCCACTCTTCCTCCAAGGAGCCCAGAGCGGTGTACTACATACTTGAGTTTCTCTTTCACAACAACCCTGTGAAGTAGGTTAGGCTGAGAGAGAAGTGACTGGCCCAGAGTCACCCAGCTAGTATCATGGTTGAATGGTGATTTGAACTCAGGTCTCCCCAGTCCTAGTCCAGCACTCTAACCACTACACCACACTGGCTCACAGTGTATGACCTTTGCAAGCATGCCTTTACTGCTCAGAAGGGCAAAATAGGATCTGTGACATAATCTGTCATCCTGTAAGCTGCTGTATTAGTTATATTATTTAAGTGAGTCTCTAGCCCTTATGGTTTCAGAATGAAAGCTAGTGGGTAGCTTCTGCTAAAGCTGAAATGCCCAAAGTGAGACCTTTTGCTCAGATGGAGTATACATCCCAAATACATTATTGCTCTCTTTCCATGTCTCAACTCTAATGGGAAGTACACGAGAGTCTTTTGGGTGCACAAGGGCTATGCTCCCCAGACTGAGGTATCTGTTTATGCAGAGGAACAGAGATGCTTACTTAAGCGGTGACTACACCAATATCCATGCCTGCATAACCACATACACATACTCACACTCCTGTAGCATTTATTAACATTTTCGTTCCTACCTCTTCTGCCCAGGTAAAACAGCCCACTGATTGTGAGGGGGAAAATCAGAAGCAGGCATAGCTCTACGGTAAACTTATAATGGCAAAGTTGCACACAGGCAGCCTTGCCATTTCATGGCGGCAGATTCAGATTTTCAAAACTTGGGTACACACACTGTAAATGGCAAAAGCCATGCTTGGCGCCATCAATTATGAATAACACGTAGACATTTAAGTAGCGGAGTCTCCCTGCAATAAACACGGAAGCAACAATTGCCAAGGGACTGGGGGCACTGTCTCTGTGCTGCATGCAGGGAAGGCTAACCTTTTACAGGGGCCTGCAATATCCACAACTGACAGTGCTGCCATGTATTTTGACACTGAAAAACTCAGGTACTTTTTGTAATGGAGTGCAAAAAGGAAATTGGGTCTACATTTATTAACTATCCCAGTTTTTTTAAAAAAACAGGATGGTGGAAAAACTATATGAGGGGATTCTGAAATTGCTAATAAAGATGGCCCCTACACACACACACACACACACACACACACACACACCCATGAAGAGAGCCAGGAGAATAAGCCCCGGATGGTAGGCAGTATGCTAAAAATAGTGCAGCAGTGGTGGTAGTGCTCTGTGTCTGGCTAGAGTGCTGAAACTCATGAGGGACATATTTATTTAGAACCTGATGCAGGTGTTTGGAGCCTGTGCAAGAGCCTGTTGTTAAGTAAGGCAGGAGCTTTAAAAGAAACAGAATAAACCATGTGGAAAACCCCAAAGGATCTGCTAGTGTGGAAGCAACAACCCAAGTGTCACAGGCTAGTGGTGAACTGAGTGTCTGTAGAGTCTGCTAAAACATAAAAAGATGCATTTCAGAAGCTGCAATTATAAGTGGTGGGGAGGTGTTATGGAAGGAAGAGATAGTGAAACACATTCAGAGCACAAAAGGACATCCCAGTAGGTGGAAGTGAAGTGTTAACTGAGACAAAGGGGATTTGGCACATAGCACAAAAGCTACAAGGAAGAGTCTTGGAAGAGAATGTGTGAAGATCTAGCAATGTAAACATGTCCTTCTAGGCGCCCAAGCAGATGACGCAGATCCTCAGAGCAACTGTCTCCTTACTTGTTTTAACTAAAATCTTTATTATTACAACAAACAAAATAAAATTCTCATTTCACACAGTCCAACCCCGTTTGAGAGCCCTGACCTGAAGCCCCTAAAGTCCCACAGCCCCACAGCATGCATATACAGGGGTCTGGGGAGAGGAAAGGGCCTCTAGCTGCATTCTCTGGTCCCAATGTTGGGGTCCTGCACCTCGTATAGAAAGGGACACCTGGGCAAGCTGAGCAGGACCAGAGCGTGGCAAGGGCTTCCATCTTGCTGCTGTGGCGTCTGCTGCACCTCTCTTTCCCCCAGAGACACCAGAAGGAGGGAGGGAGAGGAGAGAGCTGGTGAGATCGCTTTCCAATCCAAGTCCCTGGGCCTGACGGGCGGTCCCACAGTCCAAGAGTCACAGCTCATCCTCATCAAGTTTGGCAAGTCGGGCACAGCCTTGAGGGAAGCTCATATCCAGGACATCAGGGTCAGGGAGCAGGGGCCTCACATCGTCATCACTCGGAGTCTGGTAGGGACAGAGAAACAGCTCTGAAAACCTTCTCAGAAGCCTTTCCCGACACCATTGCCCATTAACACGCCAGCACTGTATATATCACAACTATAGCTCCAGGAAGTGAGCTGGCATGGAGAGGAATTCCTGCTGGTAGAAAACTGCTAGCCTGGGGTGGTGTGATAGCAGCACCCTGCCAAGAAATGGAAGCTCGTCCCACCACTGGCAACTCTTTGTACCTCCCTTGAAAGACCCACCCCACACTCTGAGGACTGCTGATTTCCCATGCCAAGCCATTTTAGCCATTACCAGGCGCTTGAGTTCAAAGCCCAACCTGAGAAATGAGTGTCAGTGACTTCACCAATGTTACAATCAGCGCCATGAGAATTCTATGCTTAAAAAAACAAAAGGCACCAAGCAAGCCAAGTTCCAGAACAAGAAAAGCTGAATTCCGTGACCACTAGTTGACACACACACACACACACACACACACACACACACACACACACACCACAAAATGCCAGAGTTAGGGACCCACCGAGGTGGGGACCAGGCAGGGTGTGTGACAGAGAGGGGGAGAGAAACTGCAACAAAACCAAGGATAAAAGAAATAGGAAGGATAGAAAAACAAAGCAACAACTTAGTGGGCATATCCCAATTCACTGTTAACATTTCATGGGTAGGATCTAGTCTTCCCTCTGATGAACTGGGCCCCTTCCTCAGCCCTACCCAAACTCACCGTGTGCAGTGACTTCGGCTGGGGGGCACTAGCAAGCTGCATCTCAGAGCTATCAGAAGGTATGTGCACTGGACCAGGCCCTGGAGAGCTTGGGCTGGGAGACGGCTAGGGGTGAAAGGCAGAGGGAGGTTAATTTGCAGAGAGAGGCCCAGCAATGAAACTAGGCTTAGCATTTTGGGAAGAACTCTCAATTTGGCACTGTAGCATGTGGGAAAATACCCCCTTGAAAAGGCATGTCGCTTTTCCTGAACACACACACACACAGAGAGAGAGATTGAAAACAAGCCATGCAAACTTCAGAGCTTCACTGGTCCCACAGTCAATGTAGTCAACAGTTTGAACTGGCAGAAAATAAAAAGTGTGGGTTCCAGAAGTCACCCCACTCTATAGAGCTCCATATGCATACATGTGAGGTTCTTGTATGCCGATGCAGGGGAAATAGTTCTCTGGATTAATTCATGAGGATCTGATCCTATACTCTATATACATGTTGTGTGGTCCCTGTCTTCTAACCCTACAATTTTTCCCAGATACATAGGGTGCCCTCACTTTGAACTCCTGTGCCTCATTATTTGTAGAGCTGCCCTATGTACAGGGCGTGGAATATACAATCTACATCTGTTTTGGGGCATTTCTTATTGATTGAATTAACAAAAAATTGAGTTTTTGTTAGCTAATGCAGACCACAACATTGTTCCTTTGCTTTTGCAGTGGCATGTGTACAACTTTTCAAAACAGCACATGCATATTTGTTAAACAAAAATATATTTATTCTGTTTTATGTATTTACATTTATATCCCACTCTTCCTCCAAGGAGCTCAGGGCAGCGAGATTATTTTTTATCATCACAGCCACCTTGTGAGGTAGCTTAGGTGGAGAGATAAGTGATAAGTCACTCAGTGCTTCATGGCTGTACAGGGATTTGACCCAGGTCCCAGTCAGGCACTTTAACCACTACACCACACTGGTTCTCATGCAGCACAAGTTGTAAACTACACATTTGTTACCTCAGAAGTTGCCGGCCCAGCCTCGCAAAGTGCCTAGTTCAATTGGGACCTTCATTCATTAGATGGATCTATAAAGAGAGTGATGACCTTCCTACCTTACCTCAACAGAGGCCAGATGCTCAGGTTGGGCTGGGCCAGGAAGGTAAAGAGAGGGCAGGGAGGCATTGTAGGTCTGCAGACTGGATCCCTTGCTCTGGTCCATGGAGACTGAAGAGCGGGGCCGGGCAGGTCCACTAGGCAGGGAGGGGTGCAAGGCCCCTGTCCGTCCAAGGCTGTGAGTCTTGCTCTCTCGACGCTGGTACTCTATGGGTGATTGCAGTGCTAGGGAGAAAATGGCAAGGGGCACTGAACTGCAAGTTCATAGATGTGGACACAAAATAGTTAAGAGTTCCAGAAGATAAGCTGTTAGTCTTCAGCAATAAAAGGATTATTCAGAGAACAAGAGCTGGTTCGCACAGGTTGATCATTTGTTGAGTGAAGCATTGAGTGATTCATTAGCCATCACAAATAATCTCCCCAGACAGAACTTTTGTATCACCCAATGCCAACTCAAATTTAATGCTTTTTCAGTTCACACACTCAGTTAAGAGTTATTCAGAACAAATCTACACATTATGCATGTGATTCTGGACTATACCATCTCCTACTGTAGGTGGGAGTAATACTTTTGAATGTTTCCTGCTAACTGGGCAAAGAGGCACTTTTTAAAGTGGTGGTTCTCTTTATTTAGCAAGGGGAGAGCAACTGGCCCTATCTACCCCCAGCACAGTATCCCTCCAGTGGCTGTTGCTGGTGTCTATCTTATGCTTATTTTTATATCATGAACCCTTGGGGGACAGGAAGCCATCTTATTCATTATTTCTCTGTGTGAACCGTTTTGGAACCCTTGGTTGAAAAGCAGTATATAAATATTTGTAGTAGTTGTAGTAGTAGCTCCCCCATGTGAGAAAATAAACCTGTAGTTTCCATGTAGGAAACTAGCATCTCAGGATTATACACTTAACACAGCCCTGTCCCAGATGTGTTAGTTTTATGACAAAGGAACATCTCTGTGGAAGCCGGCAAGGACGCGACTTGGATCAGGGCGCTCTCGTGTCCCTAGGGAACACACTCCTCGTTCTCCTCACAGGAACGGAGACATTATAGGCGTTCCTGCACGCTCCAGACAGTTAGAGGAGTAGGAGAGGGGAAGAGGAGAGAGGATGGAGGAAGCAAAGTGGAGTAAAAGATAAACAAATTCAGGTATAAGAACAGCAAGGGAAGATCAGAGAGAAGAGAAAGTCTGCCTGGAGCAATGCAGGACTGTAAGAACGGGGCGGGGTCATTCCCCTCAGGCTCTAGAGACTTCTGTCTTTCAGCTAACTAGCATAGTCCTGCCTTGGAGCATGGGAGGAGGATAACCCATCCAGATGGCCTGGACTGCAGCAACCGAGAAGTGTTAGTTTTACGACAAAGGAACATCTATGTAGAAAACTAGCATCTCAAGGTTACATATTTAGCACAGTCCTCTCCCTGCCTTAGTGATGTGTTTGTTTTACCACCCAGGAACATCAGAAGCTGCCTTATACCGAGTTAGACCATTGGTCCATCTAGCTTAGTATTGTTTGCTCTGATGGACGGCAACTCTCCAGAACTCCAGGAAGGCATTTTTCTCAGCCCTACCGGGAGATGCTGGGGATTGAGCCTGGGTGGGACCTTCTGCAAGTGAAGCAGATGCTCTATCCGTGAACTAGGTCTCCATCTCCAACCCCACATGCAGGGTGCTTTTTGCCTGGGGAAGCATTAAAATGATGGCAATGACCTTCTCCCCACCAGAAGTAGTACAGACCAGGGTACTACTGCCTCTCTCTATGTGATACGTAGAAGAGTGCTCTACCTTGGGATTTCAAAAACTCTACCCTTCAAAACCCATGTGTTGGTTGGTTTAATCCCTTAAGGGAAAGCACCACTTGTGCTTGAAATTTCTGGCAAGTTCAGATATGCATCTATGATAAGTCATTAAGTCATCACTTAACGATTTACCTGGTCTACATACACAAAAGAATGAGATAGGAAATGTGGTGTTAAAAGTCCTGAGATGACAGAATGGATTACATTGCTTCAGATTGTGGAGGAATCACATTTTTAGTACTTTCAATACATTAAAGAATTCCTTGCCAATAGTAAGCTACCATGCAGAGAGTAAGCTGAACTAGAATCTCTCTTTTTGAAGAGTTCTTTACTTGCAGGAAGCTTTTTAAATGTGGGAGTGCATCAAACATGGTCTCCTCCATCTGCAGTTGATACACTCCACTCTATCACCTGATCCTTCTGCGTGCATAGAGCAGTTCTCAACGATAAATCTTCAAGGGATTAAACAATGCTGAACAATATGCATGTGTGAATCAGGCCTTACTGAAAGGTTGCACATTCAAGAGCACTTAATGCAGATGGAGCAGTTACCACTTAGTGCTCTAATCAGCCTATTATACTCACAATCAGGATGAAACAAGGTGTGGGGGTTTCCGGCCCTTTAGTGCATGCTTCAGAAGTGGATTCTAATCTACTTTAGTGAGGGGGAATTTGAATTAATCAAAGCAGAGTACTGCAATAGGACCAATTTCTATTAATAATGGAATATGCAAGCTTTGGCATTACAAAAAGTTCTCCTTCAGGCAGCTCTTAAAGCAAAAGGCCAGTTCTAATGGCTTGCTCCTAGGCAAGGCAGAGATGAATGACCCTGGCAATAGTAGAGAACACTTTCTCCCACCAACATTATGCCTGTGTACTTTGTCCCATGAAACAAAATGGGATCTCCAGGGGCTCACCTCTTTGCACAGCCCTGTCAGCCCTGTCCCTTCATCTGCATATCTCCACCCTGGATTGTATTTCTTGGTCACACTAGGGCTTTTATACATTTCACACACACATACACACACGTATACAGGCTGAGGCACACTGGAAGAAAAAACATGTAATAGGTGGGGACAAAAAATACACTTTGATGGAGCAATAACATATACCTCATATATGATCGATAATAAAATATGATAATTTGTTTCACTATCAGATCATATTTAAATCTGATGAAAGGCAATCAAATTTGTTAATAAATTGTAATGTTCTTTGAAAATTTTCTCTTTGGCTCTTCTCATCTATGGCTGATTAAGGTTTCCATGATTTAACAAAGCATGTTGGGAACATCCCAGTATCTTTCACGTTCCTCTAAAAAGGAAGCTGGAGAAATATTGAGGTGTCACCCCTTGAGGAAAATTTGGTATAGACTGAGAAGGGGGCAATGTGTTTCCTGTAAAGTAGCCCTAGTGGGTCACTGTTGTGGACTGACCATCTTCAGCCCCCTACCATTGAGGAAGTCACGTTGTGTCTCCAAGATGAGGCTGATGTCGGCCACCCAGGCCTGGGCAATCTCTGGCGTTGCTGCCTGCAGTACATAACGGGTGGTGCCCCGTTCTGCGCCACGAGAGATCAGTGCAAATTTGCAGGGATCATTGTCCACACTGGGCTCCAGGCCCAAACAGCTCACCTGGAGTAGAGATGAACAGAGAAAAGATAAATATAATAGTAGTGGAGTTTGCCCAGTGACAGAGAGCACACATTTGAGCCTTATATAATTTTTTATCTTCACAGTAAGAAAAATTCTATAAAATGGACAGGCAGTCTTGTGGCTAGACAGTCAAGCCAAACAGCGTGGGGGGGGGGAGATGTATGTAGATATTTAAGAGAGCACCTTCTGCTTCAGGATCCCCACTGATTATTAAGATCTTTTGGAGAGCCCACCTGCGGTTGACTCTAAGTCAGGCCTGCTCAACTTTGGCCCCCCAGCTGTTTTTGAACTACCACTCCCATGATTCCCAGCCACAGTAGCCAATAGCCAGGGATTATGGAAGTTGTAGGCCAACATCTGCCGGAAGGCCAAAGTTAAGCAGCCCTTCCCTAACTCATCTAGTGAGAACTCAAGGCCAAGCTTTTTCTGTAGCCACCCTAAGGCTCTGAAATGAATTCCCTGTGGGTGTAAGAGCTTCCCCCATCTCTGTCAGCCTTTTAAAAAAGCTCTCAAGACTAATTTATTTAAGCAAGCCGACCAGTTGTAAGTTGGTTTTATTGCTGCTATTACATTTAAACTGTTTGAATGTTAAATGTTTTGATTTTTAACTGTGGTTTTAGTTTATTTTTGTAAACCACCATGGGACATTTCTGTGTGGTGGTATAGAAATGTAATAAAATAAACCTAACAAAAAAACAACAGCCCAAACCCCTGGTCATAGACCGAAATAAACTCCATCCATCCAATAAAATAAAATAAAATAAAATAGGCACTGTTCTGGAAAGGGTATGCTTTCCTAAATATAACCAAAGCTACAGGGCCAGCTCCAGGTTTTGGGGGGCCTTCAGGAAACTGACCTCCATGCCTAGAAAAGCTCCAAAAAGTATCACCCATAACAGGGAAGTCTCCAGTGTAGAAATCCCTGGGGCAGGACTCCAAGTACATCCTGTGCTTGGGTTTTCCACCACCAGCCCTCTAATACCTTGATGCTGCTCTTGAAGGCATATGTTGCGGGGGCATATGGACCACGCCGCCGCTCCAGGGTCTCGCTTAGGATGACAATCTGTTCAAAGAGAAAAATGTGGCGCTCACGACCCCGGGCTAGGATCCCGCTTGCCTGCTCCGTCACCCAGAAAGTGTCCTGCTGCAGCAGCTTTCCCTGTGCTGTCAGTTTCCCCTGGAGAAGAGAAGAAAGCTCCCAATGACTCATAAATCCTCATAAATGACAAAGAAACAGCCTCCCCTCCTTGAATAGGTCCTTCAGACCACCCATCACTGCAGGAGTCCAGGGGAAGGGTCATCCCCATGCTCTCCACTCCACCTAATTAACAAAGAAACTGCCTTCAGTTTAAAAGTGGATTGGGAAATCTAGGATAACCACCTAGTTCCCAAGGGCTCAGTGGAATTTCCACCTCAGCCCCAGAGCCCCAGAACTTACCTCAAAGCCCTGAAGACGTCCAACATTCATCATGTCATTGCAGCGCTTGGGAACAAAGCACATCACCTCCACGGCTTGCTGAAAAGCAAATAAGAAAGGGATTGGAGAGGATGCTGGGATGCACACTTATTTAGCAGCATGATGGCTAAATAAGTGTGTGTGCAAGGGCAACCACGGTAAGTATCTTCATCATTATCAAACCCAAGTAGTGCAGAGATGGGGGGAAACAGCATTGGACAACCTGCACCATGCCATTTGACGGAAAATGTTGGGAGATACTGTTATAGGCAGATACTGTTATACGAGGACTACTGGAACTATAAGGGGTACACCCCACGAGGCCTGGGAAGAACAGCAGAACCCTCACAAACCTCATCAGAAGGGCTTTAAGCTGAACCTGATGGGGAAGGGAGACAAAAGCCCAGCACCAAGGATAAAACCAAGTAACAGGGACAATAAAACATGTGCCAAAGGCAGAAGCAAACTAGGGGAGGGGGTGGCAGAAGATGGTGATACCCACAGTCCCTGCCCCCACCACGCCAATGTCTATACACTAATGCACAGTGTATGGGAAACAAAGAGAAGGAACTTGAAACCCTAAGGCAAATATGACCTGACAGGTATCACTGAAACATGGTGGGATGAGACTCGTGGTTGGAACATAGTACTTAACATAGTTGGAACATGGAATCTTAGGCAGCATGAGCAGAGGCACATTGCCCAGTTCACAAGAAGTGATAATTCCACTCTATTCTGCTCTGGCCAGCCCTCACTTGGAACACTGTACATTTCAGAAAGGATACAGAAGGATGGGTGAAGGCAGAGTGGGGTGGGAAGACAAAGGCTGCAAGATTGGCACCCATGCTTTCGACTCCTACCTCCAGCTGTTCTGTGTTCTTGCCAGCTTTGCCATAGTACTTCAAGAAATCCTGGAAAAATGGAAATAAACCAGTATGTTCTTACATCAGGGAGGAAAAGGGACATTTGTTAGTATTTGATGAGTGGCCAGGTTTGACTGGAACCAAGCTATATGCCACCATTTCTGAGTGTTGGGGGGTCTCCCTGAGGCTCTGGTGCACACAAGGCATGGAAAGGGAGCTAGATTTCTCATTTGATACACTGGGAACCCTACTGGAAATCCATGAAAGGAGCCCAGCGGCAGAGCTGAGAGAGACAGACTTAAAGGCAAGATCCAAAAGCCACCATTCTAGTAACACCTTAATTAGTACAGATCAAAATGGCATACCATCTTAAGCAAGTATTTGTGTTCTCCAGCACTCTTTATCAGGTTGGAGGCTAAATAAGGGGTAGGGAGGGGTGGGGGTGAGTGGGCAGCCTGGTATAATGCAACAGTCCTAAATGTCTGCAGTTTATTACAGTCTTAAGACAAACAAAAGACAGGCACTGAGTGAGTACACCCCAACCTTGCTCCACTCTCAGACCTCATTACAAAGTGACATTTTGGTCATTCCTCCTATTCTAAGATAACCACTCTGTCTACACAAACAAGATTTGCCAGAGATTTCAGCTCCGTGCCTTTGCTGACTCTCTTAGGCCCACTTGCCAGCGATAACTCCTCTGCTACTGTGATTACGCCTCTGAGGAGGGAGAGAGCGTTTGATCTTATTGAGGGATGTCCACTCTCAGTTTACTTTAACCTCTGATTCCTCCCTTGAATAGTGATGATATTATTACTAGCACATTAAACAAACAAACAAGAAGGCTCAAATACAATTTAAATAATTATAAAGATGATCAAATCTACATAAAATAAGTTTACACATTTAACAAAAGATTATAAAGAAAGTCCAGTTAATGAGAAACATATCCCATCTTTGCCATTTTACTAGAACATGTAATTAATTTGTTAATATGGCCATGAGGGTGAAACCCAACATTTTATGGTGTGATTTTTCATATTTGGAATTAAAGTTAACCTCAATATTTTGTTCAGCAAATTCTTGCAGTATGAGACAAATTCCCTATTGTTTTCTTGAAATGATGCTGTATTATATGTCAATAAAAACAGTCATTGCTCTAATTGCATAGAAGATCCCAAGATTTTCCCAAGACAATTGTTATCTCCCACCCCTACCCCGCAGTATTTCTCAGTCAAGAGCAGATCCACCTTTGGATCTTGGGGGCAGGGGGTGGGGGGGATATCCATTGGTCTTCAACTATTGAATCATGACCTAGAACTGGATTGCACACCAATTTAAGAAAGATATTATCAGCAAGACAACTTTTCTTTCTTTCTTTTGTTTAAGGGCCAACACGTGTTCTATGAGTGATCTGTGATTGACTCTCAGTTTTGTTTTGTTCTGCAATGAACTGTTGCCAAAGACAGTGGGGGGCTGACAGTTTGACTGGATGGTTGGTGCTGGAGAAGGGGATATTTAAGCCTTTTCTCTGCACCATAGTGTCATTTTACCCCACTAACTGGGAACCTTTGATGGCTCTCTTATAATTAGCAGAGCAACTGTTCCCATTCACTAGTAGCTATTGCAACCATTATAAATATAACAACTTTCTCTTTCAGTTTTACCCCAGGGAGTGGGGAATACCTTGGGAAAGAATGCTAATATTTCTTAATGACTTGTGATGGTCCCTTAAATGGGATAGTAGTGCTGTCCTTGGAACATCTTATTGTTCTGGGAAGTGGAGAGACAGTAACCATCTATACAAAAATACAATGGCATCCCAAGTAGATTGTGTTTGTACAGTTCTGCTTGCAGTCTATATATTTAATTTACTTAGCCGGCATACGTGCCCAGAATTTGGCGGTGGAACTCTCACGACAGG
Source organism: Hemicordylus capensis (assembly GCF_027244095.1). Classification (NCBI taxonomy): domain Eukaryota; kingdom Metazoa; phylum Chordata; class Lepidosauria; order Squamata; family Cordylidae; genus Hemicordylus; species Hemicordylus capensis. The sequence continues at coordinate 197,296,391 of NC_069658.1, read as the reverse complement.
TTGCGAGAGTTCCGCCGCCAAAGGGCGAGAGTTGCAGGCAAGAAAAATGGCAGCGGGCGGTAATGGCAGGTGGCAAAACGGCCTGAGGAGGCGGGCTCGGATGGCCGCCAGGAGGCAGCAGGATGGCCTGGCCAGGTCAGGCGGTCCTGTCCCAGGTAATGACAAGGAGGCGGCGGCCCAGCCTGGCCTGGCCGTGGGGAGTGGGAGCGGGAGGTGGCGGCTGCAGGACAGCCAGAGTAGGCGCCGGTGAGAGGAGTGAGTGGGAAACAGCCGCCGGCACGAAGCCCCAGCTCCCATTGGAGGCCGGGGTGGGAGGGAAACGGGCAGTGCAGAGAACCCAGGAGAAGGTTCCCTGTTTGCCACCCAATGAGGTAAGATGCACAGTGCGAGTGCGGGGGGAGAGGAGGAGAGGAACAGGAGGGAGGACAAGAGAGAGGGGAGGAGGAGGGAGGGGGAGAGGGGTGGGAGGGAGGGGTCAGGGGGAGGACAAGAGAGTGTGGGGCAGGAGGGAAGGGGAAGGAGGGCAAGAGAGGGGGCAGGAGGGAGGGGCAGGAGGAAGGGGGAGGGAGGGCAAGAAAGTGTGGGGCAGGAGGGAGGAGAAGAGGAAGGAGGGAGAGGGAAGAAGGGCAAGAGAGTGCGGCAGGAAGGAGGGGGAGGGAGGGCAAGAGAGAGTGGGGCAGGAGGGAGCAGCCGGCCCCAAAGAACACACAGATGCTCTGTGCGGGTAGGCTAGTAAGGTAAGTAATCTGCTTCTCTCCAACTGGATACCATCTCATGAAGGATGCTGAATCACAGCCTTCTGCTTCCAGATCAGATAAGTGGAAAGAAGAAATGCAAGAAAAGAAAGGGAAAGGGAAAAGAGCAAAGAGGAATCCTCACTAAAGAGCTGAAGAATTATTTTATTGTGGGTGAAAAAGCAGGTTGCGGCTACACTTATAGGTAAATATCAAGGAATGGTTGCATGCATTCAGGCATGTACACATGTGGGCAAGCGTGCCTTTGCTGCCGTGTAATGTGTGAAGCAGGCCTAAGCATGGCTCCAAGTTCTGGAGGCAGGAACAACCACCATCCATTAGGTGGCAACAGAAGACCATCCAATGGAACAGCCACTCCTTTTGTGAGAGCTGGGTGGTTTTCTGCCCAGCGGGGAGGAGAACACATCTGCTGCAGGCCCTTCTCACCTTAAAACGAGAGAGAGAAAAAACACTAATCCTCCCCACCTGCCCCCACTGCTGTATCCTACAGGAAGCAACTCTATGCCAGAAGGGCACATAGTCTTCTGCAGACCCTCCTTAGCACTGCTAAGCCAAGGACTTCCTGTCACAGTCTGCCCTCTGTTGCCTTAGCTTTGGAGAACAACACTCCACCTCCCACTTCAGCACCTTCAGAAGCAGCTGGTATTTCATGATCCGCTGTACAGGTTTGATGAGCAAGTCGTTGAGCTGCAGACGGTGACCCAGTTCTTGCTTCAGTTCCTGGAAAGGAGAGAACAAAATGCTGTGGGCGATCAATAAGCTCACCTTCAAGTTCCCACCCACTCCATGGGGAATCCTCCAAAGCTCGCTGCCTCCCACATCCTCCTACTCACTTCCTGGGGAGACCCTCAACCCCTCCGTCTCATCCCAAGCAGCTTCGTGAGCAGATGAGAGCCAGTGTAGCTAGTGTGGCTAAAGAAACTGAGCTGTAAACTAGGAAGCCCACCCACTCACCTTACCGCGTAAACCTGCCCTGACCTCTGCCATGAAGTCACAAGGTGGCCTTAGGCAAGCCGCTTCCTCTCTCAGCTTCAGCAGGTGGCAGATACATGACACATCTGCAATATGCAAAGTGCTTTAAGCACATGCTTGGTATGCAGATGGTTCAGTCTTTGGCATCTCTAGATCTCTGCCGCTGTCTGAGTAGGCAAGCTAGATGGACCAATATACTAAATGCCCATCTAGTATAAGGCTGTTTCATAGGAACATTGGAAGCTGCCTTATACCAAGCCAGACCATTGGTCCATCTAGCTCAGTATTGTCTACACTGACTGGCAGCAGCTCTCCAAGGTTTCAGGCAGGCGTCTTTCCCAGCCCTACCTGGAGATGCTGCCAGGGGTTGAATCTGGGACCTTCTGCTTACAAAGCAGAAGCTCTACCACTGAGATACAGCCCCTCTATATGTGGTATAGTGGTTAGAGGCTTGGACTAGGATAGGGGAGACCTGAGTTCAGCCATGAAACTCACTGGGCGACTCTGGGCCAGTCACTTATCTCTCAGCCTAACCTACTTCACAGGGTTGTTGTGAGGAGAAACATAAGCACCGCTTGAGTGAAAGGAACTCTGATAGGTTGGGCAGGGGTGCCAAGGGACTGGGTGCAGTCCAGATTCCATCTCAGTGCAGAGAAGCCACAAGAGCATGTAATTCCCCACCCTAGAGAAAGACACTCCTTCCTCATTTAGCACAAGGGCAGACACTTCTGAGAAGGAGGGCAGTCTGGTAAACCAAGATAATAATAAATTGGCTGCTTCCTGCACCAAGGTCCGAGGTGCTTGGCTGCAACTTTCAGACTCACTCTCATGGCAGCTCCCACCTTGAAGCAAACGGTGCATGGGTTTCACATGTTATCATCTCTCCAAATACAGGCAGATTTGCAATGGTGTGGAAAAACCAACTGATGACCATTGCAGCACCTGCTATGCACAAATGGTTTCCCACAAGGTGAGAGGTGCTCGGTGAATGAATTTAGGAGAGGCTGCTGCCCTGGGGTTCCCCTGCATTGGCTCAGAAAGGAATGTGAACGGTCAGAAGACACAGGCAGAGGCTTCCCAGCAGGAGAGAGCCAGGCAAAGGGAGCCATGTGGCAGAAGTTGCAGCAGGGAGAAAGAAAACAAAATGGCAGTGAAGCCACACAACTCCTTACCTCAAAGTAGGTGTCAATGAACTCGGAGACAATATGCTCAGATTTGGGTTTGTTCTGACAGTAAACAACATACATGTGCAAACGGCGCTCCTGGAACACAGCAGGGACACAATTCAGCAAAACACTCACGACACATCCTAACAAGGCTGTTCTCTTGTGGCACCAGTGTATGTATCCATGCTCTGTATGTCAGCCAGTGTGTCTATAAAACCACTGGTGAAGAGTAATAAGACACACATGCACCCCGGAGCAGTTTTTACAGGGTTTCTTAATTTCTTAAGAAAAGAATGTCTGCACACCATGCAGTCCTTTTAAAAGGAAAAATAACATGCTCTATGAAATCACGTGGTGGGAAGTAACTACTCGCTTCCAATGCAATGCTTGGGCTATGTTTTTAAAGTTCTTTTTTCTAAAATTGGTTTAATAGAGTAAACAATCTGTAAGTATCTTTTTATCTGGACGTGCATATCCACTTCTTACCATAAATAACAAAGAGCCCTGTACTACCTTCAAAAGCTACACGATTTATTTGGGCATAAGCTTTAATGGGCAAAGATCCCATTTTGTCAGAAGAAGCCTTTTAAACAGGTAGGTGTATATATGCATATTACTTCGACAAGTACTTCAACATAGTAGAACCAAAGGGCCAAGGAAATGCAAGACATGGCAGTGGCAGTATCCCATTTCCAGTCAGAAAATAAATGAATACAGGATCTAATCAGAGTGGGAGTGACTACCATTGCCACATTTCTGGAATTTGATGTTATTTGCCATGTTTAAAAACTTGCTTAAAAACAGTACAAAGTTATCTGTGTAATGTTTCAATATTTCAAGATTTTAAAAAACTAACAAACACCAATTTGCCTTTGAACAGTGTGCACCCCACTCTTCTCCATCACATTTAGAAACATATTTTATTAAATTGTTCCTTCAAAGAAAAAAAAAAAGACTAAAGGAAGTAGCGGCAATTAGAAGTTAGGTAACCAACCCTTCCCCCTACATTTGGACAATTCTCAAGCTACTGTTGCTAAATCTGGTCTAATGTTACAATCGCTGTAAGAGGGAAATCACTGTCATTTCTCTGTAGAAATTATTATCTTTACACAGTTTTCAATGCAAACCTCCGTGTTCAAAGACAACATATCTCTGGCTAACAAATGCTTGAGGCAAACAACAGGGGATGGATCTCATCATAATTCCCCGTGTCTAGCATCTGGTTGGACACTGTCTGAAAATAATACACAGATCTATGTGGCCATAAGAATATAAAAAGGCCACTGCTGGGGCAAACCAAACTAGCCAGCATTCTGCCTCCAGCTGTGGCTAGTAAACTAGCTAGCATTCTGCCTCCAGCTGTGGCCAGCCAGATGCTTCTGGGAAGCTTACACAGCATGACTACAGCAACCTTTCCCTGCTGTCTGTTCCTGGTATCTGCCTCATGCCTCTGAAGTTCCATTCAGCAATCATGTCCCAGCAGCAAAGACTCACGTGCTTTATGAACAATTCAGCCAGCAGATCAGGGTCCTCCAGACACTTCTCTAGCTGCTTGAGGAAATAACTGGGATGGGGAACAAGGAGGAAAAGAAGTGGTGTGAAATACACAGGGCACGTTCTCCCCTGCACACCGCCCGGACTGTTCTTGCATTCCATTCCATGGTTGCTAAGCCCAAATGTTTCCTAGGGATGGCTCATTAACTAGTGCAACTTCTCCCAGGACTGTGCAATAGGAGAGGGACAGAGTCATCCATTGATTCCCAGGATGGGCCCCCTCCCCCACCTACGTCCCCTTGTCCCGTTCATTTCACGTATCCCCAAGAGGAGCCAACACCAGTAGAAGGGGCTTTGATGATATACCAAAGGGACCACATTCAAAGGTTCCCATATCCATTGCATGCCCTGCACCCAGATATGGGTGCTCACCCACTCACTCTTTGTGCCAGTCGTAGATCTGGTGGATGTTCCCAAATATGATCTTGTCCTTGCCCTTCATGCCTTCGGGGGTGCCACGTGCATTTATGGTTGCCATATAGCCCTGTAGAAGTCAGAAGAGGGGAGCTAGAGGAGCCTGCCTGCTTCCTCTTACAGTTCAAGGAGGCACCAGGAGGGAGGGAGTTGGGGTTAGAGTTAAGGTAACGCTGGGGTTTGGACTGGATCAGCACCCAGAGGGAGAGTGCAAAGGATGGACACCAATTAAGGACTTGTTTTGTGTTACCTAATGGCCTTAACCTTGGAGTTGGGGAGAGACCAGCCACACCAGGGATATTGCAAGTCTCTTCCCTAAATTCTCCTTTTCACTAACCAAGGATTCCAAAGTTTGGTCTAAAGGCACATGAAGCGTGCAAGTTTGCTGAATCTAAGCAGAATTAGGTGTGGTCTGTGCTCTGCACCTGGGAAGCTCATGCACGTCACCTTGGGTTTCATCAGGGAGAAATGTGAGACATAAGTAATACAAAATAAGTCTTTAGACCTTGTCTTTGTAGAGATATAGGATGGCTTCACATGTAACGGTAGCAAGTAAAGTGTTGCTAACTGCCAGTTCCTGGAGAGCTGCCAGTTCCCTGTCTTTCCTGACAACCCCCCACCGCCCCACAGCCACACAGTGTGGGTTGGATGGCCATGCAACTTCAAATCTTGGCTTCAGAGCCAGGTGCCCAGAGGGAAGAGCTGCTCGACTACCCAGCACTGATGGGTTTGGATGACATGAAAAATGGGGAACTAGCAGCTTGCTGGGAACATTGCTTGCTGGGAACTGGTGGTTGGTGGCACCTTACTTGTAGGGATGTGCATGAACCTGTTTGGAGGCCCTTTTACGGGCCTCCAAACAGGGTCGAACACCACGGGGGATGGTGGTTGAAGTTCGAAGCCAGGGGGGTGCCACTTTAAGGGTGGGGGAGGGTGCACTTACCTCTCCACCCTCTTTTTTCCCGCCAGCACTCGGTTTCCATACAAGCCTTCGGGGCAACAGTGTACTTCCCTGCCTCCCCTTCCCCCTCTTCGGCCGGAAGTACCGGGTGCGCACACGTGCCAACGCGTGCACAAGTACTTCCTGCCACTTCCGGCCGAAGAGGTGGAAGGGGCGACAGGGAGGTACACCGCTGCCCCGAAGGCTTTTACGGAAACCGAGTGCCAGCGGGGGGGAAGTGGGGGGAGGGGTAAGTGCATTCTCCCCCGCCCTTAAAGTGGCAACCCCTCACCCCCTCAAGCCACCCCCACCCAGTTCCGTGCACACCCCTACTTACATGCTGCCATTACTTGTGAAGCTGCCCAAAAGAGAAAGGATGCAGGCAGTATTTTATCAAACTGCCCAGTAAAAGGGTCCAGTTTCCTGCTCCTGTCTTCTAGGGTTCTGGCCAAGTAGCATAATGGCACTGGGGTGACTGAGAAGGTACGTTAGGAGAGTAATGATGCCCTCCCAGTGCTGGTGACAGGTTTCTTGGGCCCTTGGCCAAGTGCCTTTGCAGACCCCCTCAATGGCAGCGGAGAGGGCAGCTGAAGTGGTGGTTGCAGTCTTTGTTTTAACCCATGATGCAGTGCTCCTGCTGCTGCATCATTGGGTGCAGTAGTGGAGGCACTGCATTATAGGTCAAGGAAGATGGTGGCTGCCAGCAGAGCTGCCAAAGCTCTGAGCCTGTTACTAGTGCCACTGCTAAGGTAAATCCCCACAGATATTTGGGGAAGGGTTACCTTGGCTAAAGTGGCAGCGGCTTGGAGCACTTTTCAGCTGCCAGATGCTGGCAGTTGACATCTTTTTTTACCAGGGCCTCAGAGACTGGCCATGGGCCCTGTGCCGGCCTTAAACCCTTCAGGTCATTGCCTGAGTTGACTAGGCTAGCCCTCTGACCTGCTAACTTTCTCTCTGCCTCAGGGCTCCACAACTTTGGCCCTTCTGCAGATGTTGGAAGCTGTACTTCAACAACACCTAGAGGGCTAAAATTGTGCACTCCTGCTCTATCTCATGGCACTGACCAAGGAAACAAGCAGTACATTTCACTTTCCAATTAAAGCCGTCATCTTGCACCAATTGGCTATGGCTGCGTTTGCTTGCTGCATTTATTGCCCGCTATGGTGGGATAGCCAGTTATTTTTCTGGCTTGAGAACAAATTAGTGAGCACAGGGCCTTTATTTTTCCAGCTTGAGAACATTTTGGTGGATATATGGCATTTACTTTTGCAATTTTATTAAGATAAAATTGCATGTTATGTTCTTTAAATGTTATTATTTTATTGTTAGTTTTATTATTCTTAAACATGTAAGCTGCACTGAGGGAACTGTATTTTTAAAGGCAGGATAAAAATATGTAAATAAACTAAGAGCAAGTTTTTAAAATGAAATCATTTTAATTTAAATGTACTAGATTACTTTTACTTAGGCACTGCTATTTTCATTTTCACATTGACTTACAATGACCCAGGCCCCTTCAGTCCCAGACCACAACATTTCTAACTATGGAATTGGGAAAATCTAAGGGTTTTTATATATATATATAATTTGCTATGGTTAGACAAAGAGAAGTTAAAAGGCAGAATGGGTTGAGTGCCTAATTTGGGCGAAAAGGGATGCTCGAAGTGTAAACTTTAAACAAGGTTGGTGTAATATGTCATTTAAAACATTTAAATGTGCAATAATAGAAGCTCATACAAAATGCATACTGCATATTAAGGGGGGGAAATGCAAAAGTATTCAAGTAAGCCAACATCCTAAGTAGCTAAGTCAAGGAGGCTATAAAAGGCAACATGATTTTCATTAAAAAGGCGGACGCCTTGCTCAAGCGGGGGGCGGGGGGAATAGCACAAATTTGGCAAGCCAAATGTAGATAGATGTTCAAACTGGAAAGAGACAAAAAAGAACTTGAAAAGCAAATTGCTAAAGATATTAACAGAGGCATATCTAGGGAAAATAGAGCCTAGGGCAAGCACTGAAATTGCGCCCCCTGTCCAAACATCTGACACCCATCTTTCAGATAACTTTACCATAATATCAGCTGAAAAATACAAGTCAAGCTCGTTAATCTTTTAATCTTTCAAAAACTATTTAGCAGTGGATGTAGCCAGACCAAAAAATGCTGGAAAACTACAAATTTCAGTATGCTGGGGCTCATGAAATACCCAAATACTATGTGGAGGTATACTTGGAAAACTAAACAGAAGTGCCTGTCTAATTCTCTACTAAGCATTGTAGCATCACTATTACATAAGTTTTAAAAATAAATGGAGAATTTGCCTTTTCCCAGATACTCTGAAAATAATTAAAGGATATGCAGAGTAAACTGTGTCACTGCTTGGAATATATTCTAGTCTTTCAGAAAGACAGTTAAAATGAGAGAAAGAGAGCAAGAAACTCCCAGTGGGCCTTAATACTAAGGATTTCATACTGATTCAAGGACAAACTCACCGTTAATAGCCATATTATTAAGACATCACATTTAACTCATTTATCACAAGAAGCAAAGTAAGAGCAAATGAATACAATCCTAGCTCATAAGCTTCAGCTCAGTATTCACAAGCCCTTATTCTCTGTACATAGTGCTAATCTGAATATGTGTACAGTGACTTATATTATATTAATTTTTTTTTATTTTTTTTAACCTGTAGCCCCTTTGGGGGGCTTTCTAAGGGCCGTGAGGGGGTCTGCAAAGGTTCCCCCTCTCCCCACTGGCCTCTAGGGCCTCACAGGGACCATTTGACCATGTGCGGTGGCCATTTTTAAAAATAACTTTTTTTAAAAAAATGGCCGCTGAAAACAAGATGGCCACCACACATGCTCAAATGGCCTCTGCGAGTCCTGGCATGGCCTAGGGCCTCACAGAGGCTATTTGAGCATGCATGGTGGCCATTTTGTTTTGGGGGGCTTTTTTTTTTTTAACCTTTTTAAAAAAAATTCAAAAATGGCGCCCCCTTCAAGTGGCACCCGGGGCACGTGCCCTGCCTGCCCCACCCTAGATACGCCCCTGGATATGAAAAACCTCAGCAGAAATTTCTTTTAAGTATTTCGGAAGCAGGAAACCAGCCAGAGAAGCCATAAGATCATTACATGACAAGGATGTAAAAGGAGCTGCTAAGGGAGACAAGAAAGTTGCAGAGATACTGAAGAAATTGTTTGCACCAGTCTTCACTTCAAAAGATGCTGGAAGGGCATCTGAGCTGGAACCATAGTCTTTTAGACCGATTGACAAAATGAAAGGAATAGGTTTGGGGGGCAGATGGCTTTCACTCAAAAGTCTTTAAGAACAGATGTGGAACTCCTGAATAATGGTGTCACCAATATGTGTGACACCACTAAAATCAACCTCATTACCAGAGGACTTAGAAGGTGGCCAATATATTATTAAACTTTTAAAAAAAAGAACCAAGGAGGATCCAAGAAATTATAGACCTGTCCCAAGTGTACTGATGGAAAGGATTATTACCCCAGCTAACTGAGCAAAGATACACCTTTTAAAGTTGTGTTTCTCTTACATTTAGCACGGGCAGAGCAACTGGCCCTATCCAACCCCAGCACGGCATCCCTCCAGTGGCTGCTGGTGGTATCTGCCTTATGTTTCTTTTTAGATTGTGAACCCCTTGGGGACAGGGGACCATCTTTCTTATTTATGTATTTTTTTCCTATGTAAACAGCTTTGAGAACTTTGGTTAAAGAGCAGTATAGAAATATTCGTCATCATCATAGTAGGGCTACAACTGTGAAACATACAGAAGAACAAGCCTTGCTGAGGAAAAATTAGCATAGCCTTCTCCAACAATAAACTTAATAATAATAAAAAACATCTCCAAGGAAAGTTCTGCCTCATTAACCTTTTAGAATTCGGTGAGGGCATCAATCAACATGTAAAAATGGGTTAACCAATGGGCCCTTGGCTTTTCTAACAGTTTTTGGCAAAATTCCTCAACAAAGCACCCTAAGGAAATTTAGAAATCATGGGGAGGAAAGGTGGGTCCATTTATTTTACAATTCTTATATAAACCAATTTTCAGTCAAAATGTTTCTCAGAGTGGTTCACAGGAATAAAATCAGGTTTATCAGCATATGAGATTGCCCTCATGATGACAGGCAGATTGGTGACTGGTTCAATGAAAAGAAAGAGAGGGTAGGAATAAATGAACAACTTTCACCACTGAGGCAAGTAAACAGTGGGGCTTCCCACTGTACAGGATCTGTACAGGAATATCAGAAATCTGGGGTCAGGAGTAGGGATGTGCCGGAATGCAATTCGACAGCACAACCCCTTCAAAATGGAGGCAGGAGAGCAGGTCCATCCCTGCTCCTCCTCTGCTTGCCCCAATTGCCATACTTGCGGCACTCTCCCACCCCCAGATATCAGCACATGCCAGTGGTGCTCTCCCCCAGTTGCCCCCACACAGCACCAGCATGTGCACATGGCCGCCGTGCATGCGCAGAGGCCATGTGCGTGCCGGCGCCATGTGGGGGCAGTTGGGAAAGTGCCGCCGGCAGGCACGGATTCCTGAGGGGAATGCCGCGAGTACAGCAATGGCGAGCAGAGGAGGAGCAGGGATGAGCCGGCTCTCCTCCATGTGAAAGCGGCTGTGGAAGCCCTCCGTTTTAAAGGGATTGTGCTGTGATTTGGATGCTGCGTCGCATTTTGGCAGACCCCTAATCAGGAGTAAATAGGGAGGTATGCAAGACTGCAAATGACAATAAATTATTCAAGATAATGCAAAGTAACAAATCAAATTTTATGTAAGCAGCTATATGCACGAAGCTGCCTTATATTGCCTCAGATCCATTAGTCCATCTAGTTCAGTACTGTCTACTCTGTCTGACAGAAGCTCTCCAGAGTTTCAGAGGGAATCTTTCCTGATCTGGAGAAGCGAGGGATTGACTTTGGGTCCTTATACATACAAAGCACATGTTTTGCCACTGAGATGTGGCTCATCCCCAGCTGTAAACTGATGCACTCTGGGACAAGAATCTTAAATTAACATGAATGCACACACAGAGATGAGGTCTAAACTGACTGAAGCAACCCAGAAAAGCGGGAGCCATAGTAAAAAATTGACTATAGCTCAATAAGCTATACTTTGAAACAAACTATTCAGTATGACAAATGATTAAGAAAGGGACTGATGCTACAGAAGTAGATCTATACATTTAGATCCCAACATTTAGCATTTTTGAGATCGTCATCCTATCTCAAAAAAACAGTATCACAGAGCAGAATGCACAGAAAAAAGCAACTAGTTATTGAAGGATTAAGCATCTTCCTGAAAAAGAAATACTAGGGGCATTTTAGATGAGCAAAAAAATGTGACTAAAGAGGAACAAAGCTGAGGTTTATAAAATATGATAGTGTGGTGAATGAAAATACAGAAAAGTCATTCTCAAAACCCTAGCATTTGATGACAGCTTATAAAACTGACTGGCAGCAAATTCAGCACAACCCGCCCCCCCAAGCATGTATTCATATCTAATTAAGTTATTGAATGTAATGGGGTGGTCACTAGCACAGATACTGTTTATATAGGTATCCCCATATACAGGAACCCCTGCTAACTGAACAAAGAACAACTCTTTTATATTTAGCAGGGGGAGAGCCCGGCAGAGTGTCTAGAAGAGACTTTAATGTGGTCTGACAAGCCAATTCTCATGTTCTCGCCTTTTTATTAGCAGCATTAAGGACATGTAGGAACACAATATTACTGGAAGTTATGAGAAAGGGGAAGGTACCTAGGTATGTCAATGATATTCTTTATCTGAAAATTGGAAACCTTTGTGTCATTATCACATTTTCACTAACTGTGAGAACCAGAAATTTGGAACTTTTAAAAACAACAACACGATACCCGAGACACTTAGGGGTCCAAATAAAGTTCTAGACCAGTTTATGCAAAATTTCATGTGTGCAGAGTTAATGATGATCATTGGCAGATCTGGCCAATGATACTGCCAAGTGAAGTGCAGTGGAATGGAAGTGTTTGAAAAAGTGGGGAGGCTTCTGTTCACATGAAACAGGGAATAACATCCAGATGAACACTGAGCTTGTGCAACAAACTTGTGCTAGTGCAAAAAAAAAAAGGGGGGGGGGTATAACTGTACGATGTTCCCTAAGGAAAAGGTTTCATAGAAGGCAGCCTGCCACCTTGTCACAGAAATGCACACATGTTTTGCTAATGCAACGCTAGTCAGAAATGCAAGCTTGTGATTTAGTGCATCTGGCTAGTGTAGCATTCTTGCACTGGTGCAACATGATTGCACAGGTGAAGCACTAGTCTAAATGCCGGCCAGGATTTTGGCAGCCAGAAGAAAAATTGTGGAATAGGGATGGAAAGTCAACCAATTCAAGGGGTGTGCCTGAACTGCAGTTTGAGCATCGGTTCAAGCACCGATTGAGAGCAGGAGCTTTAAGAAAGAGGAGAGCAGGTCCTTAGCTGCTCTCTGCTGCCCCATGGAGCTTTCTGCTGCATGTGTGGACACCATGTGTGTGCTGGCACCACACGGGGAAAACCTGGGCCGAGTGCCACCCCAGCAGGGAGCTGCATGGGCATCGGAAAGCAGCTAAAAACCTGCTCTCCACTTTCTTAAAGCTCCTGCTCCCTGTTCCCAAACAATGCTCGAACCACGGTTTGGCACAACCCAAACTAGTTCCCATAGTCAATGGGACTCCTGTATCTCCCAGAAAGGGTAAAGTAAAGGAACACTGAGGCAGCTGCATAAGAAAGGGTCTGGCAGATGTGGCTGGCACAGGAACCCATCAAGTGCAGGCAGTTGCCCGGGGCATACGGAGATGTGCAAGGCCAACTGAGCTGAACACTGGGACATAGCATGATCTGTAATCCACCCTCCCTGCCTCTCAGTGCTCAAGACTGGGTGGATGAAGAAACATGGAAGTAGTGGGGAGTACGCTCTCACTGGAAGATGGGCAGGTTTCTTGCCCAGGGTCCCACAAAAATCTGAAGACAGCCCTGCTGGTGGAAGGGAAATCAGTGCCTAAACAGAGGGGATGCTGGCACCTCCACAATCTGGCCCAGGTCCTCCACGTACATCTTCTCAGTCTCAACCAACTCCCTGAGAACAAACCTGCAGATAAGAGGAAGCAGCAGTGTCTGAGGGGAGGGAACCTCATGGTTGGTCTTTTCCCTCCCCGTTCCCTGCCCATCCATATATCCCCCCCATTCCCCTCTTCTGCACACACCTTGCCAACTATGGAGACACAGCAGCACAGCCTTCTCTACACACAGCCTTGTTGCATGACCCACAGAGAGGTCCAAGTCTGAAGGCTGCTTTACATGTTACAGACTGAGCATATGCACCACAGGCACATCATGTGTAGCCATGCTGTGTCCCGTAAAATGCAAGACAGGTACTTGGTTTTAATTCTGCATGAACACATGGCAGAGGGCTAGGGTCAGTTCCCCGCAGCATGTAAAGATGGTATATGTGGAGTGAAAAAATACTTTGCGGGGTACATACTGAATACACATGGTCTCCTTGCACTGAGCCGACTACACTAGCACATGTGAATCAGCACTTATGTGACATCCACCAGGTCTGGGGCGCCTCTGTGCCCCCCCCCCCCCGCAGCCCCAGGCTCTTAGAAGGCAGAGGCTGTCATTCTCCTAGCTCCCACCCCTGCCCTTTTCTCCTGCCAACCCTGTAAGCCGCTGCACCAAGGGAAATCACTTACATACTCTTTTCTAAGGCACTGCGCCTCTCCTCCTCTTCCTGCTCCTCAGAGGTTGGAGGCTGCACAGGAAGTTCCAAGGGGAGCTCAGGGCTTTGAGGGTCGCTGGGGAGCTGCGAGGGGCCAGGACCCTGCCAAGAGGGACAGAAAAGAGACTGCTAGTTCGCAGATACATGGTCATACATAGTACATTATCATGGAAAAAAGCAAAACTGGGTGGATAAAGGGGGGCAGGAATGGGAGACTAGGGTTCTCAGGGCACCAGATAATCCTCCTTGGGCCAGGAAGGGATAGTATGGCCTCATTATTATGATTAAGAGTACTTATATAACACTTTTGAACCAAAAAATGTTCTCAAAGAGGTTTACAGAGGAAAAAGAAACAAGGTGGTTTTCTGTCCCAAAAGGGCTCACAACGGGCAGCTTCACACGGCAAACCAAAAGGCAATCTCCTGGTTTCCAGAATTTGGTAGCAAGCTTGATGTCTAGCGGTAGTGAGTGGGGAGGAAGCGGGAAGGGGAGTGCAATATGCCAAAAATGGTCATGTTATGTGAACATGCCAATATTGGCATGTTCTACCTTACTTTTGGTTCTGGAACCAATAATTGAAGTTGGATACAGATGTGGTTCTGGAACCAAAAATCGGGCGGGTCAACACTGTTGGGTTCACACAACACAACCAGTGTTGGCATATTGCTCCCACTCCACTGGAAGTTGGACTTGCCACCAAATTCCGGGACTGGGCAGACTGCCTTTTAGCGTGCCGTGTGAAACCACCCTGTCCAAAATTTCTCCTAAGTTCACTCAGAACAGGAGCAGCTCTCAAATACTGGTGGCAGGAGGGAGGTGGAATATGTGTCAATTGCAGATCCCAAGAACACTTCTTTAATTTAGAGCAGAGATGCTGTTGACATTGTCACCTGCAAAAGTGCCTAAAATAGAGCTGAAACTAGTTTAGTGGGAAATACTCCAAACTGGCCCGATTTTTAAAGATTTGATTATCTTTAGTTAAATATATCTTATTTTCTTATCATTTTGTTTTCCATAACATTGTTTATAAATTATAAATTTCTAATTTCTAATTATAAATTGTTTATAAATTTTAAAGAAAACTTTAAAATAACTCATTATTTATTTTTAAAAAATGATATTGCTATAGAAATCATCAAAACAACAAATTGCACAGATATGTAGCCAATAATATATTATCTTTATTAAAATAAATCAAATTGAAGTATGGAGTTGTGAAGAAATCAAGGAATGCCTCTTGGCAATCTTTATATAATCTGATGAATTTGCTGTTTTTTGGCATTGTTTTAGTGTGGATGTATTGGATTTTATTGTTCCTCTTTAATTGTTTTTATTTTGTGTTAGCCACCTTGGAGCCTTTTTGATGAAAGGCGGGGGGAGGCCTGAATAATTGAATGAATATCCATTTTAAAACATTATGCAGTTTCCATTTGCTTTCATAGCTACTAGATATCCTCCTCCCATCTCTTACTCAGACAATATTATTAACTGCCAAATTCCATTTTTAAATTGACTTTTGCTGGAGCATCTGGCATTTTCCATCTTGCTATCTCTGTTTTTCCTGGTATTAAGATGCCTATTGCCAACTGAACTTCTCCCTCAACTACTTTTGCTTTTAAAGTCTGGCTTTGAGGAACACTTAAAAAAACAAAACCCCTACATCTTAAGTCTTCTAAATAAAATTAGGGCAATAAAATATTAACGGCCTGAAGATTCACTTCTAAGCCACTTGAGCACAATGTTGCTAATGGTGTTGTTAATAAGATACCACTGAGGCAGCTCTCTGCCCATGTTAAGGAGGTATCAGAGAGCCAGCCTGACCCATGGAGAAGAAAGGCATTGTTACCTCCCTCTTCACACAGATTACCTCATTCCTCACACTGAGGCAACATGCACACACACACCCCTCCACAGAGAGAGAGAGAGAGAGAGAGAGAGAGAGAGAGAGAGAGAGAGAGAGAGAGAGCTTACCTGGGTGCACGTCCTTGAGCCATCCCCTTCTAGTAAGCTGGAGAGCAGGGAAAGGTCTGGGAGGTGAGAGTTGCCGTCCTAAAATACAAGGGAAGGGTGTTATACGATGGCAGTTCCATAACCAGACTGACAGAAACCAACTCAGACCCCCCCGCCCCTGGCACACACGCACACAAATATCAACACTTCCCTACAAAATAAAAGCCCTATTCAGACACTGAGGCAGTACACACAATTATAAGAGTAGCATATGCATCTTACCCATCTTCAGGAGCTGTGCGTATTCCCGATTTTCAATCATGTGCGAGTAAAAAGCAAGGCAGGAGGAGGCATGTGTTCTTCTGTGAGACAGGAGCCGGGTAGGATGGTGCCATCCTACCCAGCACTTTAACAAGGTAGGAGGAAAAGCCATCCTGCCCAGCTCCTGTCTCACATACCCATTACTTCCCCCCTCCACCTACCTAGTTGTTTGCTGGCACAAAACCAAAATCCAGGAGAGCACACAGCTCTCGATGTTGGGTAGGATGCATTGCCTACCCTCTCACCGTCTGTGTGAGCTGCCTTATTATGTCGTACAAGTGTACAGATGTCTGTAGGCTCATGCATGTTTTCTGTGAATGGCTGTACCTACGTTTATTTAAAAAGTGATCCTGGGTATAGGCCCTTCACATGCATGGTACAGATAGGAAATGTATGACTGTACCTGTGTTCAACGTAATGTGTGAACTGTTGTGCCTGTGTACAGATCTTCATCTTTGCACACTGTACACTCATTGTACAAGTGCTGAAATAAGTGTGTGAATAGGACTAATGATAGCAACACATCTCCAGCATTATGTTGGTGTTGCCATCTCAAGTCGGAGAGGAGAGCTGGTCTTGTGTTAGTAAGCATGACTTGTCCCCTTAGCTAAGCAGGGTCTGCCCTGGTTGCATTTGAATGGGAGACTAGAAGTGTGAGCACTGCAAGATATTCCCCTCAGGGGATGGAGCCGCTCTGGGAAGAGCAGAAGGTTTCAAGTTCCCTCCCTGGCTTCTCCAAAATAGGGCTGAGAGAGATTCCTGCCTGCAACCTTGGAGAAGCCGCTGCCAGTCTGTGTAGACAATACTCAGCTAGATAGATCAGTGGTCTGACTCAGTATATGGCAGCTTCCTATGTCTCAGTCAGTTTCTGGCATTTGCCAGTCTGTACTACTTCTAGCTCAAATGAGTCCTCCAACTAGTCCTTTTCGTTTAAGAAGTGACACACAAATACATATAACAAAATCCCAACAGCTGTTGACATCCAGACTAACAATGAAAGCAAGTAAGAATGTTTTGTGCATGCAACAGGAGAGAGGTTATTTTGGCCAATTTCCCTTTCTTCTACAGATGCCCATGCTTCCTGAAAATGTGTCCCTGAGGGTCCCATCCATGGGCATCCACAGTACTTTTTCCGAGGGCAGGGGGCAAAAGCTGCAATCCTATACCCACTCGCCTGAGAGTAAGCCCCACTGAATTCAATATGGTTGGCTCAATCCGAGGCGGCAACTGCCCACCTTGCCTCGCCGCCACCCCGGGATACCCATGGTCTTACACCTCTCGGGACCAATTTTTTTGGGAGACACAGAGGGAAGAGGGGATCAGCAAAATTGCCCCTCCTCTGTTGCATGTGCAAAACATTCTTTCTTGCATGCTCTGTTAGTCTGGATGGTGTTCAGTGAAGAGAAAAGCAGCTTTGGAAAGAGAGCAACTTGGAGCAAAGAAGCGGCCGGATGGGGAGGGGAGGATGCTGGACACTTTTCCTACCTGCAACTTCATAGCCTAGCTTCCCCTTCCCAGCCTCTTCCTCCCCACTTCATGGCATTTCAAATGTGTATCTGCAAAAGTAAGGACATGTTTGAAGCCTGGGGAGGAAGCAGCTTGAGGGAGCCAAGTGGAGCAGGTTTCTCCACTCCAAATCTCCCTCACATCCTCCACTCATGACCCCCCACTCCCAAAGCAGCTTTTCTCTATCAAACAAGCCTTTGGGATTCTTACACACATTTCTGAGCAAAGATTAGTCAGGTCCTAAGGAGGGAACTACATGTTATGAGGGGAGTACAGAGATCCCCACTCTGTGCTTTTGAGTGGGGGCACTAGGCATGCTTAACGTTTCCTCTGTCCACCAACTCTCCTCTGCAAAGGCCCCCAACACCATTATTTTATTTTATTTCCCCCCAGCTAGGCCTGGAAATTAGAAGAATGCACGATTAAGGCAGGGCTGGGCAAATCACAGGCACCAGAGAGCCATGGTGCCGCACAAGAATGAAATTTAACTGTGGCACCTTGACTAGGGTATTCAGAGGCAGAGTTAGTTTATAAAATCTCCATTTGTCCCAGGCAGCACCTGTTCCTGTTCCAAGTATGTTACTTGTAAAGAGGACAAAGAGAAGCCCATTTACACCACCCCCCCACTTCACAATGTCCATCACCAAGTACGGTAATTCTGTCAAATGTCCATTGTTTGGCTCCTAAATTTTTGGGCTGGCTGCTAGATCCAAAGAAAAATGGTCAAGGCTTGGATTAAGGGGGAAATGTCTTGAGGGAGGTATTTGCAGAAGAGAATTGGTGAGCATGGAAGGGGGTTAAGCATCTCCTCCCTTGCCCTCTTGCAAGTTCTACCCTAACAGTAGTATCTAGCTTTAAAAAATAATTAGGATTGAGTTTATTCTGCTCCTTCTAAAAATCCTGATCCTCCAATCAGAAAACCCAGATCCTTCAGTGAAAATTAATTACAGAAACTCAGTGCAATTGCTTAATTATGCATCTTCTATTCTGGTTCCATTATTTAGGTTTTCAATTATCTTGATTTTTTTTTTTTAAGCAAAAAGGCACAATGGGGGTGATAATGGGCCAGGAATTGAACACTAATCAGCTAAGCCTAGACTCCCCCCACCCCTACAAAACAGACAAGTGTTTTGAGGCATGTGTTTTAAAAAAACAAATACAAAAAATGGAGAAGTGGGGGAGACTGGAGACAGGAAGAATGTTTCCCTTTCTGAGCTTGAAATTAGATGAAGCAGTAAATATGTCATTGTCTAATTTGGAGGGGGGGGCTGAAGTAAAAAGAATCTGGGGACCAGATTTGGAGTGGGACTACAACACAGAACTAGGGAGCACTTAGCTCTTGTGCCCTTTCCCAAAATCCTCCCCCATCCTGAAGCTGCTATGAGCCCCTGAAGGTGTCATTTGTATGAGTGGCCTCACATCTACTGCTGGAAACAACTGCTTTACATTGCTTCATAGTAAAGCAGCCCTGGGTAAGCAGGTGGAGGGCCCTCCTTGTGTCAGGAAAGGACTCAGACTGCTTCAAAAGAAATCTGCATTGTTTATTACAGCCTGGGGCTTTTACACACAGCAAGTTTTACCTTACCGTGGGTTTACAGGGAGGCTTTACTGCGAACTTGAAGTTGTTCCCCAAAACTGACACTAATAGTGGATTTTTAAAACCCCAGATATAAATCAGGTTACACTCTAATGCACAGTGAAAAACCTGAATTGTGTGTGAACTGCTCCCCGATAACTCGTAGGGACTTCAGGGAAAATCTAGTCGATACGTGAACGCACCCCCTCCGTTCCGGAAGAGATGCAAGTTAAACGGCTTCAAAAGCCTCCTGTGAAAAGCTTCCTGGAGATGAACAACATCCAATATGGGGATGGGCAAAAACATGTTCCCTTGGATTATTTTTTTAAACCTAGGCCCCAAACTAGCAAAGGGTCTCGCAGATACTATGGACTTTTGCCACTCACTCCTTTCTCCCCTTGATCATTAGCCTTTGTGGTCAAAGCACTCATACCAGGAGTGCCCAGCTTAACAGCTTCTAGCCACATACATACTCCAATTATTCCCCTACAACTACTAGGCATCTATTTGGTGCCAACAGACTGCAAACCGAGCCCTATCTATGTTATAGAGCCCTATCTACGTTATATCTCTCTCCCGAGCCCTATCTACATTATATTCAGGGAGGTATATGCATGTACAGATCTGTACACACTTATTTATTCACACATTATGTTCAATGCATGTACGGTAGTACACTTCCTATTTGTAGCCTGCATTTGAAGGGGCTGATACCTAGGCTCACTTTTAAAATGAACAGATGCGCAGTTATTCATATACAAACATATATATGTACACAGACTCCTGTACACATGTACAATGTAATGTGTGAATAAGACTCCTGTCTGGAGCACTTGTGGTCTATATTAAATGTGCAAGAAACCAGAAATGAGTGGAACCAGTTGATCCTGCCCTGGAAATAGTTCAGTGGAAGCAATTCATTTTTTTAAAAAATCTAAATTTTATCATGCTTTCACTATGGCAGGGGTACTCAACCCTAGATGTAAAACAACAACTCCCATGGTCTTCAACCATAGGCTTTTGACTACTGTAGCTGGGGATGATGAGAGCTGTAGTCCAACAACATATGGGGACCCAAGATTGAGAGAACCTGCACTATGGGGTTCAGAATCTTTTTTATTCACAACACTCGCATTTGCACCTGGATTTACTGGAATCCATAAATCCAGGAGGTTTCAGCAGTTCTGGAGGCTTCAGTACAACTGTAGACCCAGGTCAGACATATGCAGACTCAGAGAACAGCATAAGGCTCCTCCCCTGTGCTTTAGATCACGGGTAATCAAGCATCAGAGTGCCTATGGCTTACACAAAGACCGAAACAGGTGCCCCTAATAGGCATAACATCAATGAAGCCTTCAGATCATGCTGAAACCCCCCAAACTTCTCCCTGTCCCCAGTCTGGTTCCTTATAAAAACTGAGTTGTAGCTGCTATACAGGAGAGTGGTGAAGGGAAAGAGTCGGGATGGACAAATTAGTAGTGAGGGCAGGGGTGGAGTAAGTTTCAAATACATTTTTAAATCACTGCTGCACAGCGGTAGCACAGCAGAGACGGCAGCGAGGGCTCCTAGTGGGCCCACCTGCCTCCTAGATCATGACAGGTCAGGCTGTCTTTGCGAGTGCAGCGGAATCGTGGCAGAGATGGTGAGGAGAGCTCCTCCCATGGGCCCGCAGTGCAACATGTGTGCACAGAAGCCCGAAAGGGGCTGAAAACAACCCAACCTGTCATTTGGGAGGCAGGTGGGCCCATGGACTAGGAGCTCTTCTCCGCCACCATTCTGCCCTGTGCACGAAGACAGCCTGACCTGTCATGATTTGGGAGGCGGGCCGGCCCACTAGGAGCTCTTGCTGCCATGACTGTTGTGCAGCTGCCATGCAGCTGTGTTTTAAAAAGGTATTCAAAACAGATTTAATTTTTCCCCACCCCGCAAGATTTGCTGCCCCTCAAAATTTGCCACCATAGGCAAGTACCTATATTGCCTATGTGTTAAGCCACCCCTGAGTGAGGAGAATCAGCTGCCAGTGCAGCTGCAAGGAAGGGGAGTTAAGGTTGCTCTGACAGTTCAGTTGGGAGCCTCACCCATCCTCCACAAAAATACACACACATACCCAAATTTTTCTTTGGGTCATAAGGAACAAAACCAACTGGGAAAGAAAGACAGGTGGTTCAAACCTATGCCCATGTTAACATCTCTTGGAATGATCTGAGGGATACGTTTTGCTGGTGTTTAGCTATCTGGGACTGGAAAGGAATGTTCCTCCAAGTCAGAACATAGGCGAGTGTGTGGCTGTGGTGCTCTTCCCCTGCAGCATGTGGCGTGGCTTGCTTGTTCCAGTTATCTGCTCTTTCAGCAGTGCATCATCCCTCTGCTTTTATCATGCTACAGGCTAGATTGCATAGGCTGATCTGTAAGGGGCTGTTGGCTGGCCAGCCTTGTGGCAGAACCAGATAGCCAGCATCTAATCCCACAAGTCTAACTTCTTTGCTCTTACTGTGCTGACAGACTCCCGTGGGGCAGTAAAGGGCCCCTCTGTTTGGCCCAGCAGTCCCAAGTCAATGCTCTTGCGGTCCTCCTGGCGCCCATGTCTTCGTGTCCGGCCCTCTGCTTTCCTGAGTGGGCGTTCGCCCCGAGGTAGCCCGCCAGCACTTAGCTTGCGCACAGGGTTGGTCAGCCATTTCTTGAGGGTGCTGACTGAGTGGCGGGAGGCAGGGGAGCTGGGAGCCGAGCTGCTAGAGGCCTGTGGCTGAATCGAGGCCACGGAGGCCGAGATGCTGCCATCACTGCCTGCAATGGAGTACGGATCTGCAAGGAAAGGACAGGCACAGTCAGTAACTCCGAGGGCGTTGTTGGGCACTCAAGGCAGACAGAAATCCAGAAACAGCGAGGCAATGCTTTCCTTGTGAATATGAGAGGATTGTCTTCCTTGGAGACCTTCAAGAGAGCCTTAAACAGCCATTTTTTTTAGCCTGGCTTTTAATAATATTTGGTTTTAATTTTAATTTGCTTTTAAATGTTTTTTATTTTCTTTTAATTGTTATGTGTTTTTATTTATTCTTAATGTAAACAGCCCTGAGCCACCTTAAGAAGGGTGGTAGGGTGGTTTGTTTGTTTAACATAGTTGTATACTGCTCAAAACACAAGTCTCTGGGCAGTTTACAATACAAAAGAACAACAACAACAACAACAAAACAAATAAAAACAGAGAGGCGAGAGGCCATCACTTGGAAGGAGGGAGAGGAGCTGGATGGAGCTTGCCGCCTCTCATCCCCGGAGTCAATGGCAGGTAACAGGGGGAACTCTCCCCTCCTTGACCCCCACCCTCCCTGCAATTGCCACCACCGCGCCCCATCCCACCCTCCTCCCAAGTAAACATCTCCTTTAAAGGGGAACTCTCCCCTCCCCTCCCCGCAGCTAGTACTGCCACTATGCAGCAGCTTTGGGGGGGGGGAAGTATGTTGGAGTCGCTCGGCAGGGCGGGCACATGGGCAGTGATGGGGTGGTGCAGAGTGGCTGCAGGAGCCCCCCCCCGCCCCCGGAGGCCACAGGTCAGAGCCCCAAGGTCCGGGGGTAAGAGCACCTCTAAACATTCATGGGGTTCCCAGGCAGTCTCTCACCCAGGCATTGACCCAAACCAACCCTACTTAGCATCAGCAAAATTGCTACATCATCAAACTATAGCCCTGGCCTTGGAAAGGTGCCGCCCATCAGGGTAGACTGTACAATGAACCACTGATTCGACAGGACAAGGCAACTTCATAAGTCCTGGAGCTGATATCTGTTTAAGACCTCCACTCATATAGAGTATGGGGATGAACTGAACTGCATTGTCTTTGGTGCCCCCCACCATACAAGAACCTCTTCTGCTTTGCATTAGAACAGGGCTTGACAAATCCCAGGCGCCAGGGAGCCATTGAGCCTAGAAATTTTACCACGGCACCTAAACTAGGATATTCAGAGGTAGAGTACCTTAATAAAATATGTATTTGTCCTAGGCAGCTCTGTTTCTGTTTTAAATATGTTACTTTTAGAGGGGATAAAGAGAAGCTCATTTCATTTACCCTCCCCGCATAAAGTCCATCACTAAGTCAAATAATTTAATCAATTGTCTGTTGGCTGGCTCCTAAATGTTTGGGTTGGCTTCTAGAGCCAAAGAACATTTGTCAAAGTCTGCAATAGACATAAAATTGGAATGCTCAAAGTGGTTAAAGGAGCCCTCTTGTGGAGTGCGGCAGGGACAGGACCTCTCTCACGTTTGCTACTACCACTGGGCAGTACTCCATGATTCCTTCAGCAGCTAATCTCATTCCCTTCAGAGTTATTAACACCTTATTAAGACATCACCTTAATTAACAGTGCTGCAGTCCACTATGTGGTTATGGCCATTATTTCCCTGAGGCTCTATTCAGGTTCTTATGAACATGATGCACAGCCAGTCTGGGAGATGTGCACCATGTGATGCATCTGTTCTGCATCCCTTGGCCCTGCAAATGGAATTGAGCACAAGCATAAGATTGTTCCAACCCACACTGCTCCTTTTTTAAACAGGATCCACTGGTGATGCTCCCATATCTTTTAAAGCCTGGAAGATGTGGTCTTACTGCTTTAACTGGCACCTGGTGGAGTACTCCTTAACTATGTGGGGAAGGGAAGAATTTATCTATGCTCAGGAACACTCTCTGATGTTATTACTTGACAACTCCTAGAGGTGAGCCCCAGCACTGAAAATGAGTTCAAATTAAACTCCAGTATGTGAGTGCAGGCATACACATATGTGCAAGAGTTTTCAAAAAGAACTAGCTTGACCCACACAGAGCATCTGCATGCTAGTACTTTATTGCTCCCCTCACCCCCTGCCACAGCCCCCTCCCCAAGCCTCGCTCCTGCTCTCCCCCCCACCGCAGGGCCTGAGAGGCTCCCTCCTCCAGCCTGCTCGCCCTCCCTGCTCCATCACTCACCCACAGCCTGTCAGCCCTACCTGCCCTGCTCTGTCACTCGGTTGTCCTCCTTACCCGCCCTGCTCTTGATCTTACTCATGAGAGCAGGGGCGTAACTAATGGTAGGGCAGGCAGGGCACGTGCCCTGGGCGCCAGCTGGTAGGGGGCGCCAAAAAGTGCCATTAAAAAATTATTTTTTTAAAAAAAAAATATTTAATGGCAGCGCCAGCGCAGCAGCAGTCCGCCCTTTGCGCAAAGGAGCGCGTGGCGCCCCGTCCCCCATGAGCGGTCCCAGCGCCCCCCCCCCATTGCCTGGCTCCGGCTGGCTGCTGGACGCCGCGGGGTCCTTGACTTGCCGCGGCGGATGTAACACAGAGCTGCGGCGGATGTAACACAGACGCCGAGGCCTGCCGTTCGGCCTGGTGCCGCCCACAGCCATCCCTCGCCTCGGAGGAGTCAGAGGACATACGGCAGCAGGCAGAGGAACAAAAAAACTTTAGGCGCCCGCGGCGGTGCCGCGCCGGATGTAACACAGGTCCCGCGGCGGATGTAACACAGAGCCCGATGCCGAGGCCTGCCGTTCGGCCCGGCATCGCTTCTGAACTGCAAGGTGCGCCTGCGCGCCAAAGCTTGAAACTGGGCAGGCGCGCCTTGCAGTTCAGAAGCAACGCCGGGCCGAACGGCAGGCCTCGGCGTCGGGCTCTGTGCTACATCCGCCGCGGCACCACCGTGGGCGCCTAAAGTTTTTTGTCCCTCTGCCTGCTGCCGTGTGTCCTCCGACTCCTCCGAGGCGAGGGATGGCTGTGGGCGGCGCCGGGCCGAACGGCAGGCTTCGGCGTCTGTGTTACATCCGCCGTGGCAAGTCAAGGACCTTGCTTGCCGCTTGCTCACCCCTGCTCCTGCCCCATCTCAATTGGTTAGCGACACCGGGCCACACAGAAGACCTCGGCGTTGCTCTGGTGGCGGCCGCCGCTATGGGGACGAGTCCGGACTCCGCTTGCTCCCCCGCCGCCCACAGCCATCCCCTCGCCTCGGAGGACACACATTTGTGGTATTTATTATTATTTTTATTACATTATTGTTACTACTATTTTATTTTATACTACTACTATTTTATTACTATAAAATACTACCGCCCTATCCATCCAAAGGCTCTGGGCGCTGGGGGGGGCGGGCGGGGGGGGCGCAATTTCAGTGTTTGCCCTGGGCGCCGTTTTCCCTAGTTACACCTCTGCATGAGAGACCTACGATGAAGCCTGTTCTTTCAGTTCCCACCTGACATGACCCGACATTGCTCTGTCCTCAAGCTTTCATGCAGTCTAAAGGCTTTCTTTCTTTCTCTCCCCCCTTCCCCTTCCCCTTCTCTCTCTCTCCATTTCCCCTCCCTTGTTTCTTTCTTTCTCTTCCCCCCTTTCCTTCATTCTTTTTTCTCCCTCTCTCTCCTCCCTTTCTTTCTTTCTTCCCCTCCCTTCTTTCTTTCTCTCTCTCTCTCTTCCTGAGTTTTGCAAACTCAGCCCAGCCCTTCGCAAGATATCCACACACACCCCAGAGGCAGCCTCAGGCCGCCTCCTCCTCCTCCTCCGTTTCCACTCAGAATCGGTCTTTGCGCTGTCTTACTTCTGGTGGGACCAGGAGAGCCACCTTGGGGACTCTGTTCGTCCGCACCTTAAGGCTGCTGGCACCACCACCTCCTTCTTTGGCCAACACTGGGTGGATGGGCAGGCTGGAGGATTGAGGTGCTCCTTAGCTCTGGAGGCGGCCTGGGCAGGAGAGTGCACCAAGGGCTGTCCGTTCAGGCCAGACAGGAAGCCCTGGCTCGGCCGTCCTTCTTGTGAGGCTACTCAGTGGGGCAACGCGACGGAGGCCAGCAATTGGAGCCAGCCTAGGTTGCTGCCACCACGATGCCACTGCTCTTCCCAGAGCGCTTTCCAGGGGGTTGGAGGAGCATCCATGCAGGCTGGATGGGAAGCCCTGGCTCGACCATCCTCCTCTCAAGAAGACTTGGTGGGTCAACCCAACGGAGGCCAGTGGTTGGAGCCGGCCTAGGCCACCACCACAATGCCGCTGTTCTTCTTGGAGTGCTTCCCAGTGGGCTGCAAGAGGGAGGCGCTCCTTGGCTCTGGAGGCGAGGCGGCCAGAGAGAGAGAAAGCAGAGAATGTGGACCCCACTCACGCCACCCTCAGCTCCGAGCACCATTGCTACTCGCAGGCCTAAGTGGGAAGGGGTGCTCCCTGGAAGTCTCACAAGACGGGACTTCAGACTCTCACGAGATGTGCCATGTACCACCTAAGCCTTATATATAGATATAGATATATAGACAGAGGTGTACCTAGGTAATTTTGGAGCCTGGACCTAAAGGCCTTTGAATGGCCCCCACTGCAAGTTAAGCGTCATTTTTTTAACACGTAGGTTCTTGAGGGCACAAACCACACCACCCAGGACAGACTAGAGAGGATTTTGGGGTGCCCCAGGGGGATGTAAAGGCCCTGGACTTCAGCCCTGAAGTCCAGGGGTAAGAGCACCTCTGGATATAGATGTATATGCATTCAATGGTGTGAGAATGAGGGCCAGTTTACACAACCTACGTGTTGTGTCAGGAGGCAGACTGATTGACCAAACAGTGCTACAACGAACTGTTTGCAGAAACAGTCAGATGTATTGGGAGACTGTCTGGAACCAGGCTTTACGTATGGGTTCCAGATAGTCTTCATTCAGGCAACCTAAAGGGCCAGACCTGCTTAGCATCAGCAGTAGAACTTCATAATGTGATGTGACTTCAGACTCTTATCTGTCTGGTTGTATGAATTGGCTCCAAGTGCATGGATTTATTTGTGAGAACACATGCAAGTGGGTATATACGGAAATATGCCAGAGGAAAGGCCATGTTGCTCTGAGTACGGGGGGGGGGGGCAGTGGGGGAGGGGGGACAGCAGCCTAGGAAATGCCTGGCATGAGGCAATAATACAATGCAGTGGCATGTCACCTGCTCCTGAAATAACTTTGTCTGCGTCAGGCACCCAAGATGTGTCAAGCCAATGCCAAAGGCACCTGACCCCACCTCAGAAACTGACATGGCAGTGTGAGGGGTGTTGCTATGGCAACCAGCCAGCACTATACATCCGTGGTGTAGCTGGGATCAAGGCTTCCTGATAACCAATTTGCACCTGCAAGGTGCAGCAATGCCTTCCCTACAGTTGTCGCTTCGTTTTTCTATAGGCCTCCCTGAGGGGGTAAACCTGTGCATGGGCCTACCTTTTCAGATTGTAGGTGGAATCTCATTGCTAAATGCTCTTCATACAAAATATTCCCTCCACATAAAAACCTAGCATGTTTGGGGGAAGATTAGGGTAGGTCTTCTCTTTGACATATAGTTTTCTATATAGAGGCATTATTAATTTATTATTATTATTGCATGGAGGAGTATTTAGTTACAGGAGCTCCCACCTGTAGCCTGGAGCAGTGCAACTCGGGCATAGGTTTACCACCTCAGTGAGAGAAAGAGGCGCTCGGTTTTTTCTATTTATAGTAAACAAGCACCCTCAAATTCTGGTGGCTTCAAAAAGATGACCTGACTTGAGACCAGAGCATGCTGGCAGCTGTGAAGGACCATTGGAAGAGGCGTAAACTACAATTTTCTGCCCAGACAACTGCAACATCATAATTAACTGCTTCATTCCCCAGTCACAGATAAAGAATGTACACCATTTTCTGCAAGCCACTATTTGCTGCTCAGTCAACTGCAACAACATATTCCAACTACTTCATTCTCCAAATAAATCCATTTATTAATTCCTCATACAGTGCCCTAACAATTAACATCTCTGATAATTAAGCCTTCCTCAGATCCTTCCCTTGGTGCAAAGAATTTCAGAAAGGTGGCCATTTACCTTGAAAGAGCAGCCTCCAAATTTCAGGTATCTGATTCACACATGAACGTGGAGCACTTGATGACTGGGGCTGACTTGCAATTGTGAATCAGATAAAGGGCAGTTTGGATGATATCAATGCTCTTTGCAACAGCAACATATGCACATATATCTTCCTGGACATTCTGCTTCACCACATGACAATCAAGGGTGGGACAGAATGCTGGAGGCGGTGTATATGCACATGCTCTCCACATACAGTGGGTATTGGTATTGTCCAAACTGGTCCATGACCTAACACCAGACAGAGAGAACTCTCTTATCACTTCAAAATACAAAGCCTTTCAACTGAGTCTGTTCAAGAAGCCAGCTGTCAGTCATCCAGTGACACACGTGCATATGTGAATCAGCCTTAAGAGCTTCTGTAGGCATCATGTTTGAAGTCACTACTGTATTTATTTCTAGGATATTGTTACCCTGCCTTCATCTGCATGTGCACACACACACACAAATTCCATAACAGGGTTTTAAACATGTTCTTGTGGCAAGCACCATGATGCAGTGACCTTCTGCTCCCCAGAAGTCAGGCTATACTTCAGGCTTGCACCCATCATCTGAATGCAGCACACCAGCAGCCTCCCAAAACAGCACTTGCCCCAGATATTTTGGTACCTAAGGCACAAAATCCAACTTGCTCTCCACACTGTGTTAAAAAATATTATACTTTGTGTTGATGTGTGTTTTACTTTTTCATGCCCCTGTTCCTCCAAGGAGCTCAGGCTGGCATACATGCCCACCCTAATTTTATCCTCCCAACAACTGTGTGAAGTAGGTTAGGCTGAGAGAGGATGACAAGTCCCAAAACCGCCAGTGAGTTTCAGGATTGAGTCAGGATTTGAGAATGGGTCTCCTTGGACGTAATCTGACCAGTAAGAAACTAAATCACTAAAATTTGGTCATTTGAGAATGATTGACTAAGGCATGGCCAGTGGGAAAACGCAAAAGACCATTTTTAAATAGCACTTGAAAACCCACCTCTTCAGCCAAGCTTTTCCCACTTTTTAAATTTTAATCTGTTTTGACTTTTAGATTGTCTAAATTGTTTTAAGATTTTTGTGTATGTTTTAACTTCTTTTGTGTTATTGTTAACCGCCCAGAGATGAAGGTTTGGGGCGGTGTATAAATTTGACAGACAAACAAACAAGGTACCCAGGTCAGAGAACTCTTGCCATTGGCTCCTATAAGAACCCGTACTGGCCCATGAAGGCTGTTGAGGCAGCTCATTCCCCACCTTCTCAGGGATACGGAAGGAACTGTGTGCCCAGAGGGGAAGGCAAGAAAGGGAGTGCCCAGGCCAACGAGCTCTTGTCCTCATCTCCTGAAAAGGCCACCAGTTGCCTGAGACACCATGGCTTTTTAAAATCTTCTGAAACATGTTTAATTTTAACACTGTAAACTGCCTTGGGCGCAGTGGATTGCTTTTTAATGGTACTTCACAACCTGCTGCCTGAAGGGTTCTGCCTCACACAGTCTAAGATAGAAAAGGCTCTGGCCGCAATCGCACGTAACAGGAAACCAGAGGTAAAGGAGCCTGAGGCGAAGTTTCTTGTACGTCCAAATTCATGAAACCCTGGTCCCATCAGAAAAGCAACCCGGGATTTCCCTTCCCAAACGCCAGTCTAGAACCTACGTAGCCGGTGTTGAGGAAGGAAGCTCCTCCCTCTCTCCGGCAGCGATTGGCTGTCGGGGCTGTCCTTCATGCCAGAAGGAAGCCCACACAGCCAGTACCCGCTCCTCTCTGCAGTCAGGTTCCTGTTCTCTTTGTTCAAATGCAGACAGGTAAGCGCACTGGGCCGGGGGGCGGGGGAGAGAACTGCAGGTCCTCGGTTCCACATTATGTGCAAATGTGGCCTCTATGAATAACCCTCCTTTTTTGCTGCCTGCCTAGGATTGCAAAAACTGGGGAGAGGTCAAGCACCCGGCAGGCCATTAGACGTGGCTGGTGGGAAGTGCTTGGCTTGGTGGGTCACTCAGACTACTTGTGCAAGGCCTTTGTAGTTATGCCATGCCTCTGAAACACTATGGTTTGCCTCTAATAAACTTCCTGAGAGTTGGGCTTGAAAACTACACAGAAGAATCCCAGGGGTCACCAAGTACAGAAAATA
Organism: Hemicordylus capensis; assembly: GCF_027244095.1. Classification (NCBI taxonomy): domain Eukaryota; kingdom Metazoa; phylum Chordata; class Lepidosauria; order Squamata; family Cordylidae; genus Hemicordylus; species Hemicordylus capensis. The sequence continues at coordinate 197,266,507 of NC_069658.1, read as the reverse complement.
AGGCATAAATGTCATGTTCACACAAGCCGTGTGCCCACAAACAGAGGCCCATCCTGTGCTGTGCACAAGCCAATATAACCCCCTCAGTTCCTTCCCCCAACTTCTGCGGGTGATGGGGCAGCAGCCTTCTATCAGCGGAGGAGGAATGTGTACGGCACGTTCCTTGGCAGGGCCTGTGCAGCTCCGGCTGCGCCTTCCTCCATCTGTTTTTCAGGAGTTCAGTGTGCTGGTGGGTGGAGCCATGTGGGGGAAGGAGAAGAGCTCAGAACTCAAGAGGAGAGGACTTTACACAGATTCCCCCTATTCATCGCCACTTTATTTTTCAGCGTTTTCTAAGGCAGCAGTTCTCAGACTATATACCAGCCAGCAAGCAAAACGTCAGCACTCTGTTCTCAATCAATATTTTAAAAACTGCACCTAGTGGAGGGATCTGAGGAGGGTGTGATCCAAGCTCTGAGCTGACTGTGGCAGGGTTCCAGAGCCTGTTTTCTAGTGTCAGGACTTAGCTCTGGAACATGTGAAGCAACAATAAAAGGTCAGAATACATTTGAACATGTGTAGAGAGGGCTTATCTCTCCTAAAAGTTGTAAAGGTAAAGTTGTGTCGTCAAGTCGGTGTTGACTCCTGGTGACCACAGAGCCCTGTGGTTGTCTTTGATAGAATACAGGAGGGGTTGACCATTGCCTCCTCCCACGCAGTATGAGATGATGCCTTTCAGCATCTTCCTATATCAGTGCTGCCCTATATAGGAGTTTCCCATAGTCTGGGAAACATACCAGCAGGGATTCAAACCAGCAACCTCTTGCTCCTAGGCAAGTTACTTCCCTGCTGCACCATTAGGTGGCTAACCATGGCCTGTCTCAGGGGCATAGCAAGGTTGGAGCAGGCCTTGAGACAAAAAGCAAAGAGGGGCCCCTGCTCCCACTTCTTCAGAGGGGCAGTGGGAGCGAAGAGTAAGCTGTTGCTCAGCTAGCAGCCCCCCTCTCCTTCAGGCATCCAGGGGCATTTGTTCTCCCTGCCCCCCCAACTTTTGTTCAATTATAGCTGTGCCCTTGGCCTGCCTCCCAAGACCTGGGCAGCAGGGCTTCCAATTCAGATCTGGACCTGTGTGTGGGGAAAGATTGCTAATGCTAGAGGAAGACATCAAAAATAAAAGAATATTTTGGCGCTGAGCTACACCTCCAGAATGTTGCTTATCAGCCACAGATCAGGTAAAAGCCCACTTTTGTTGCTGCCAAAAAACCAAGAGGAAGAGAATAGAAAGTAGGATGTCAGTGATAGTTTGGTTTTCTCTAAGTCAAGGATTCTCAAGCTTGGGTTCCCATATGTTGCTGGACTACAGCTCCCATCAGCCCCAGCTACAGTGCTGAACTACAGCTCCCATAATCCCCAGTCACAATAATCCTCATCCATAACTTCCATCATCATCTGGGGATTAAAGTTTGAGAACTCCTATGGCAAGTTGTACTCTTAAATAAAACAACCCTTTAAAAAACAATAAAACCACTTGCCAGGCCATAATACATGGCTTGTAGGCCATAGATTGTGCAGGGCTAAACTGGAGCATGCATTGGATTGCTAAATCTAACTGAAGCTATCCCTGGATATTTCCCCCTTCCAGTTTTTCCACAAGACTTCACTATATTAAGCTTTTCAGATTACCTGGTCTTGTGGTAGTGAGCCTGAATTGTCCTCTTTGCTAAGCAGGGCCTGCCGTGGTTCACATTTAGATGGGAGGCGACATGTGAGTGGTGTTAGATATTCTCCTTGGGAGATGGGGTCATAGCTCAGTAGAACAGCATCAGCATGCTTGCATGCAGAAGGGCCTAGGTTTACTCCCTGGCATCTCCAGGTAGGGCTGGGAGATATTCCTGGCTGGAACCTTGGAAACATCCAGGTATGTTCAAAAATAAGTGCTTGGTCCAATGGCTCTCATTTTGTTGTCTGGCCTGTACTATTTCAATTTTTCTATATGGCTGCCCACTGGTCCACACAGTGGTTAGGGACAGGCACAGACCAGACCTGGCTGTGCAATGCATACGCCTGGCTCCTAAGTTTACCATGGGAGAGTGGAGGGAGAAGATCCCACAAACGTTTTTCTGTTTATTTGTTCTTTTGTGCTCCTAGAGTTGCCACCTCTGAGGCTCCTGTACCTTTAAGAGCTGCAAAAACAGCAGTACTGTAGTTCAAAGAGGAAGCATTTCCTTTCCTGCATCTCCATGCCAGGAAAAGCTTTATCATGTCTGTCTGCAGGTGTTAAAAGCACAAGAGCCTCTGTCCATAAAAGAGGTGGTAACACTAGAGGATTCACCACGGACATCAGCAGTCCTGGGGGGAAATGTACCATCTTTTGCCAGAACACTTCCCACCACCACCACCACCCCCATTTCCAGTTATAAGGTACAGTAGTGAACCAGGAGTGAGGTAGGGGGTGTGTATGCCCAGACAACCTTTAAGGCATATCCAATGTGTTCTATGAGATTATAGTGTTCTGGAATGAGACAAACATTTAACATAAGGACATCTGGCAACATGAGTGTGGGTGTCCAGCCAGCTCTTAGATCACCAGTCCCAGATTGTGGCAAACATTATGAGTAAGGCCCCTAAAATATGAGATTGTTATCCTAAATCTCTTGACTTCAAAGCCAAAAATGTCAACTACTTTTTATGGTAATTGACTGCAGCGTGAATGGTAGGCAGAGTCATATTTTCAAAATCATATTCCCTATCACCACAAGCATGAAGGCTAGCAATTTAGCACTTTCCAATCCACTGGAAAGTGCTCCTTTGCAAGTCCCATAGAACTGAATGGAAACTGCACAGGAGCATGCGGAAGAACTTCCCAGTGGATCATGCCCTTGATTTTAAACAACAAAAGCCAAGATTCTAATTATATTATCTGTAACTTTGTGTCCCCTTCTTCATCTCTATCCTCCCTACACCCTCTTGAAGGCACACTTACCAGTGATATATGCTCAAGATCACATAATCCAGATAGGCATCTTTTAAAACTCTTTAATTGCCCTGTACAGTGTGTTTCCAGGTAATGAACAAATGCTGCAATCGCTCTTGTCCAGGTCCATTATTATACAATGGATGGGAAGCCAGCAATTTTGCTGCAATGGGAGATAGCTGTGCTGCTCTCTTTGCTGGTCCCCACCCCCCGCAGCGTATCGCTTTCCTTTATTTCTTTAATTAAACATGGAGAAGAAGAGGTGTCCCTTCTCCCAGGATCTAAGAGCAGGAGAGGGAAGGTTCACAAAATGGTGGGGGATTGCTGAAGGGAGGGTAGCCTAGTTATATTTTCAGAGCCCCCCCCCCATCCCCATTCTTTTTCAAAGGATATATGAGCGCTCCTGCTGCATAGGTACAGCAAGAGCGCTCAGCCTCTAAAACAGACAGCAAAAAAAGGGGGAAAGAACATTGCTTTAAAAAAAAAAGAAGCTAGCAAAATAGCCTGCGCACCATGGCAGAAGAAGCCAGGACAGGACGAGGCTGCCTACCTCAGGCAGAAGGCTCAGGGGACGTTATTAAAAGACAGCAAATCATCAATGCTTTACTTTATGGTTGTTACCACTGTCGGGGCATAATTTGGGTTTTCTCCCTTAAACACCAAAATACTTTGGACCATCTCTGAAAGGAGAAGCATTTCCTTATTAGCCGTGATATGGTATCACAAGCACCAGTTAATCAGCTTGCACACTGGGAATGCCCATCTCCAACCAACCCCATAAAAATCCCACAGGGCTATTGTCTAAGATTACAGAGGGATTCAGATGATAATTTATTTTATTTTTACATTTTATATCCCGCTCTTCCTCCAAGGAGCCCAGAGCGGTGTACTACATACTTAAGTTTCTCCTCACAACAACCCTGTGAAGTAGGTTAGGCTGAGAGAGAAGTGATTGGCCCAGAGTCACCCAGCAAGAATCATGGCTGAATGGGGATTTGAACTCGGGTCTCCCCGGTCCTAGTCCAGCACTCTAACCACCACACCATGCTCCTTCATCACACACAGATTATGGCCAGAAGGGACACTGTTTTTCTCCCCCAGCACTCAAAAGCAACCCAGGTGTAGGAAGGGGTCTTGTATGTCAACCCTGTAGGACTGGCCTGGAGCCTGCAGGAATCAGCATCAGTCTCTAGGTTAATAATGAAAGCAATCCTGGAGACCTCCATGGCTTATATTATGAAATATTTTGATGGAGAAAATATCCAGGAATAACTTCAGTCAGCAACCCTACGGTCTTGAGGTAACCCGATTCTCCCCCATCATACACACACACCCCTCCGGGCTCTTAGACTCTACCAGATGGAGCACGGGGCTACACAAAGCAATCTAAGAACCTCTGTTCAGATGTGTGGCAAAGCTGCCTTCCAGAGCCTGGAGAGCAGGAGGTTAATACAGAACTGGGTTTTATTTATAATTCACTCTAGGGATAGCAGGGAATGGAATAATATGGGTTCCCTCAGCCAGCCAGCAAGACCATGTTAGTGTTTTCCCCGCTGGGTGTTTATTTTAATCACTCTGAGGAAAAATCTTGATTTCATTATTGCAGAGGGGGCATTACACACCCCGCTGCCTCTCTTTAGGAAACTACGGTTTCACACAGGGCTGCAGAACTTCAGCCCTTTAGCTATAGCTGGACTATGACTCCCATCATCCCCAACCAGCCACAGTGGCCAGTAGTCAGGGATGATGGGAGTTGCAGACCAAAGCTAGAGGGCTGAAGTTGTGCAGCCCTGCCACAGGGGAAGCCGGCCAGGATCTTCTGCCTGGATCAAGCAGCAAGTCATGTGAGTGGAAACTAGGCTGGTAGGAAAGCCACCTAGCAAGTGGGGAGGTACGCCCCTCCCCAGTGGATCACGTGTGTCCTTGAGGGAACCTGAGTTCTAGACAAGCAAAGAAATGCTCAAAAACAGGTGAGGATGGAGTAGCCTTTACCCGATTCAGGCACCAGCAATCAAGGCCAGGAACCCAAATGAATTATGCAGATTGGATGCAACAAGAGCCCTTTTGTTCAGTGCTCCTTCTGAATTCAACTATTCAATAGACAACCCTCTCAAGGCCGGTCCCTTGGACCCTAGAGTTTTTCCACCTCTAGAGTCCTGCAGTGCACAAAGCCCAATAAAATGTCCTGTCTCTCCTACTCATTTGCTGGTCTTTCTGTTCCTGACACTTCTGAACCTAGTTGTTGGAAGAGGCATTGTTGCCCACTGCTGCTGTGTGAGCCTGGTAGTGCAAGCTGCCAACTACTGCTCTAGGAGACCCACCCAGCCAGGTGCCTAACTCTGCACCCACCCCTTTCCCCGTTTAGAAGCTGAATCTCAGGGCTGCTGAGCTCCTACGTTGGAACAGTGGACTCCAGAATCACTCACGCAGAGCTGTAATCACCAGTGTTAGGGTGCTTCTTGCATCCTGGGACAGTTGTGGGAAACAGCCCTGCTCTGGACATTCTTTGGCAACCTGGCCCGGGGTCCCTCTCTGGGTGGATTTGCACAAATCCTTTCTGTTACTGACTGCCTGAGAGTTGCTAGACTCCTTCAGTGGGAGCCCCTGAGCAGAACCCCGTTAAGGCTGGATTATTCTCTGTATGCGCTTGCCGTGCCCTGCCCGATGACCCAAGAATCCCATCGCTCCCTGTTTGCTAGACTCTAGGCATGTGCAGCACCACAAATACCTGGATAACATGTCAGCAGCACTCAGCTGCTTCTCCTTTTCCTCCTTTGGTAAAAACTTGGCAATGGACCCTAAATCTTCCCCAGGGGTGGAAAGTCCTCTCTTTTGGCATCACACACACGAAACAGCAGATATGGACAGGTAACAAACTGCTCTTTTCCTACCATTCTTTATCATCTCCCACCCTCCTCTCCCCTTTTACCCACCTTCCAGCATCCGTTAGTCTCTAGACTATTAGAGCCTTCACTCTCTCATTCCTGCCCCTCTCCTTATTTAGTTCCTGGAAGTTGCCTTCATTCCCTGTGAAACCACGACGGGTATCAAACTTGCCAAATACCACCATTCACAGTGTGCTTCTGTTATATCAATAAACTTTCAAATGCTTCGTCTCCAAGTCTATTGCTCCACCAAGGTACTAAACAGTCGGCATTTGCGTGTATCCAGATTGCAACTCTTTTGCTATGCGCACTTGCAAGTTTGAATTTTGAGCCAATTCCCAGGCATCCAGTTTGTTAAAGGCAGAGAATATGTGGTAGTTTACACATGTCTGAGAGCAAGTGAGAGAATTGGAGGAGAAAGGCAAGGTGCAGAAAGGAGCAGCAGAAATGCAGAAATGACGGGAGAACTAGGCTCCAGAAAGACCTATGCAGCTTCCATACACCAAGCCTGATCATGAATCCATCTAGCCCCATGATGACTAGTGCTGGTTCTCCATCACCTCAAGCAGGGTCCTTCCAACCGGAGGTGTCACAAACTGAATCTGTGGCACCTACGGCAAGCAAAGAATGTGCTCTATTACTAAGCTATAATCCCACCCCAAAGAGTGAGGCCAATTGTGGGGAAAGGGGGAAAGAACGGCCAATGACCCAGGCCCAAGGATGTCTGAGGAAAGGGAAAGGGCTTTTAACGCCTAGGTTTGCATCCAGATCCGACACTCTTATCCCATTTCATTTCACTTTTGTCCCTCAGGGACAATTACAACTTAAATTGATTGTATAACAAGGAGCATAGCTTTCCTCTAGAGAATCCTGGGAACTGTAGGTTGGTGACACCACTGAAAATTTACTGTTAAAAGATCCCTGGTCCTGCTCACAGATCTATGCTTCCCAGGGGAAAACAAATGCTACCCACAGTTAAGTTCATAGTGTACATATGCCCTCGGAGAACCACTACCAGTTTGTGTGTGGTACCCATACATCTCTCCTCCTCCTCCTTTAAGAAAAGGAGGCTCAGGTTGGGGGTGGGAAGGGGAGGGAAATAGCAAACACAGAATGTCTGCAACTGTATCCATGTAAACATAATGCAGTTTGCTGAAAAGAAAAGGGTGGAGTAGGCAGGGAAACACCTTGAAATGGGATCACAAAGTAGGCAAATTTTGATTGGGAAGCTGACAGGTTTTGTTCCTGGCAGAATAAATTAGTGGTCATAATTAGCAATATTTTTAGGTGGATGGTGTGATTTCTCTCTTTCTCAAATAAGAAAGTGCTCTGATAATGGAGGGAGGAACAATAAAACGTTTGAGAAAAGGGCCAGTGCAACACTTCTTTTCACACCAATCATGCTAAAACTTGTACGTAAAGAATGGAGTGCAAAGAGTGACAAATCACAGGTTGGTTTGATTATTCCTGCTTCTCCTATTATTTTCTGTAGCAGAATACACTCACCACCACTACCCCAAAAAGACATTGTGTACACCTACAAAAGTGAAACCAGAATTCCCCTGTAGGTGAGGACAGATGTTCACATTTGTAGAGGCAGTCATTGCTCTTCATCTCCAGGGTTGAGCTCTAGGATTTTTTTTAAAAAAAATTCTTAAAAGGTTCTTCAAGTTTGCAGAAGAAGCTGCCTGTGGACGGCACTGATTGATTGATTGGTGCTTGCCAGTCTGTGGCATGGGGGAAGGGGCAAGACTGGGCGGACGGCCCCCCCGTGCTGAATCAGTTTGTTTTGCTGGCATGTGTCTGTTATTCAAACTGCAAAGCCGGGCGGTGGGGCGGGGGAGCTGGGCTTGCACAATGGCTGAAAAACTCCCTGCAAGTCCTCTTTGGATACCATGTCGATCCTATATTCCAAATTTCACAACAGGATTATTGGCTATCCCTTTATGAATACTCCTCCTAATCCATTGAGCTACAAAGAGCAGACAACCCACCCACAGATTTCGGAAGTCAACACTTGCTAAGCAAAGATTTTTTAAAACATTCTTTTCAGCTCTGTCTCATCATCTCAAAGCAGAGTGTCATTTCAAATCTGCATACATTTAAATGAATTAATGTGTGTAATGAGCAACATTTCTTTCTTTTGCTCTTCAGAGATGAGAACTCCGAATAGAACAGAACCCCTCCAACTCTGTAAGGTCACCTTGTACATTTATCTCCCACAGGCAGGATGCGCTCTAACCTTGTAGGTTGCCCCAGTACTGCCACAAACCTTTGGCCATGACAGGGGAAAGGGGTGGAGAGGGGCGGGGCGGATGAGGAATAAAGGAGGACAAATGGAGCAGAAAGGAGCTTACAATAAAAAAAAATAGAACGATTAAAAGAAGGTTTCAAGTTGAAGATGGGTGATGTTAACACATTCTAGCTCTGTCAGAAGTAGACAAAGCCCTGGATGCGGAATGGAAGCATGAAATCAGGAATGTTGCTAGATACTTCAGAGATCTGGGCTCCAGGCCCACAGCCTGTACCCCCTTGATCATTAAATACCCCTTAAGAATAATTACTTGTTTTTTAAAGCCTCTAATATTATAATGCAACACCTACGAGGGTGGAAGCAGCAGAGAGCTAGGTGAGGCTAAGAGCCCTCTCCCGTGCTCTGTGCAGTGGCCTCCACGGCTGCACTTTTCCCTTCTGGAAGTGGCCATCGAGGAAGTTGGGGGCTGATGAGATTCAGGGCTCTGAGCAATTCATTAGGGGCAGTGCCCCATGGGACACCCTCTCCCTCATGACACCCTGCATGAAATTAAATCCCAGCATTATTCACAGACCCACGAAGTGTCCTTGAGCACAGACCTCAGTTTTCCCATCTGAGAACAATTGCAACTAACCTTACAAGGTTTTTTTTGTATTGTTTTAAGGACAAAATAGGTGAAGACTGTAAAATTATTTGCATATTAAGGCATTATATATAAATGGTTAATAAATGTCTGCACTACAAATTTAAGCCAGCTTCATGCCTTTTTCTATTGCGGGTCTTAACCAAAGAACTCCAGAACAAAAGTTCTAGCACAGATGTACCCTTAGATCATTATTCCGAACTCACCGTCCCTAGCCTCAGAATCACACAGACCCCTGCCACCCCACCCCCCCGCTCCATCAAACACCAAGGAATGCGCACAGGCCAAAGCTGTTTCAGGCAGGTTTTATAGAAGAGGCAATACTTCTGTACACAGAGACTTTTGTGATTACCCCAGCAAACCTCACAAGGATATCCATACTGCTGCAAAACCCATAGGACACAAAAGCTCCACAGAACCCCACAGAACAAATGATCGCCACACTGGGAAGCATCTGCATCTTAAAATGAAAACAGACAAAAGCAAAGTTGGCTGTGATTCAAGGGCTCAAGAGGCAGGAACAATTGTGTTTCTCAGCAGAAGCAACCAAGAAGAATAAAGGAAAGTACTCATGACTGCATGATGCCAATTGCTTACTCCCATCACCCTTTGGACACTCTGTCATACTGACTTTCCTTTGTGTGCAAGGTTCACACAATTATTAACACAGAGTGGTAAGCAGTCGCGGGTTCTCCAACCCCATTCTTTCAATGAACGCTTATAGGGGAAGCTCTAATCTAATGCAAAAATGGGGGGCAGATGGTCTAGATTAAAACAGATTACAGGGTTGTATTCTTGTGAGAAGGAGAATCATGAACAGAGTTCAAGGGGTAAGAATAGAAGCTTGGCTATACAAGATCTATTCCTTTGTTCTACTAGCGCCCCTGGCCCAATTTGTGAAGCTTTACACAAGGCTGCAGAATCAGATTGTCACAAAACTGATGGTGTACATACACATCCCACAATTGTCTCTGTTCACAACAGTGGAATAAATGCATAGTAGTGGTATCTGGATATCACCCTCAGTACTCTACAAAAACCTATAATCTGAGAATAAGGGGCTGCTTCACACAACTGCTCTGCTTGTGGTCAGCCAATGGCTGACATCCTAACAAAGTGGCAGTGTTTTGTGAGACATGTCAGTGCTGCAGACGTGACTAACACTTGTGTGGGGGTGTCATTTTGACAACCTCCCCTCCCACCAGAAGTGCTCTGTTCCATCCAAAAATATGTCCCTGGGGGGTCATGCAGCCCTTAAGGACATGTTTTTGGATGACACAAAAAACTTTCGGGGGATGGGGAGGCTGTCGAAATCCATCCCTCTGCAAGTGCCAACACTGTGTTAGTCAGGTTGTTAGCCAGTGTTTTGTTTTGTTTTTTCTTGCCAGAATGTAATCAAATTCCCAGCAAAAGAATATCTGAATTGTTTACCACTTATGGAAGCCAAAGGGTGGGGGGTTTTGCAGGGTGGTGGTGGTGGTTGTCTTTGTTTTTTCATGCCACCGCTCAACCTACTATGGAAGCTTTGAAACAGAATTTTAAAACTGTAGCCTCTGTTTGGTCAGAAGTCAAAAAACCCATTTACCATGGGCACATCTGGATCCAGGCGGCAGGGGGGGAGTAGAACAGTTGTGTGAATCATCCCTCCAAGCCTTTTCAAGAGCTGCTTCATGCGTAATGCATTTTCTGCACAGAAAACCCATCTGGGTAAGAAACAGAATGAAACTCACTTGTAGATCATAAAAGCAGCAATCTCATATGTATGTATTTCATTACACATTGAGAATGTATCCACATGCTGGTTAGATGCAGACACTCTGGGAAAATCACTTCCCCCACAGTGTGCATCCCAGAAGCAGTAGGCCCAATCTTCTCACGGACAGAAACTGCACTGTTCTCTTCTTTCCTCCTTTCCCACATGTCAAGTGCCACAAGAGGGGTACAAGTTCCTCCTCATATTGCTACCCCCACCTGCTGTTTGAGGTGGAGGCTCCATCCTGCCCCATGGCCAAGCCTGCACAAGAGGCCTAAACCATCTCAAGGGTGGTTGTTCATGCAAAAAAGAAAAGCTAAGGAAAGTCATTTTTGTAATATGAATGAGCCTCTTGGCCAGTGCAGGCTTCACATTTGCCTTACAAACCTGACTGAAACAAGAACTGCTTTTTGCCTCATGTGTATGGAACATGTCCAGTGAGTGGGTTCAGTTTAGCAACCTCTTTCATGCACAGAATGCAGAAATATCCTCATGATGACACCAGCCTTGACCTTCTGTTTGGGAAACTCTCTCTCTCTCTCTCTCTCTCTCTCACACACACACACACACACACACACCCCACAGCTTATGCGATTCAAGGAGCTGCAATTCTGAGCTATATTCCCAGAATTCTTTGTTCTTAGCCTCCCCCCCCCGCCACCCTTCTCCTCCAGGACACATCTGTTTTACAGTCAGACTTGACTCCTTCTCCTCCTCCTGGCCCATGCGCTTTAAAACTGCTCCAATCAGCAGATGCTGCCTCGGCATCGGTTTAGGGGAATGTTGAGCTCAGGGAAACACGAACCTCATCCCACAAAGTAGGTTTATTGGCAGCTCCATACTCCCCACTCTCCCAAAGTCTAACATGAGCTGATCTGTCAGGCACAGAGTCACCCCTGAGCACTGGGAAATAAGCAGGAACGATTGACACTCGTGGTCCTTCTATAAAGGGTGGTAGGATTGCCACTTTATTTACCACCTTGCTCTTTTAACAGTAGCTTGATACACAAAAAAATTGGCAGGCAAAATTTGCTCTGCCATTTATCATCATATGACAAGTAGTTAGCATCTGTATAGCACTTTCAAGTGTTCAGAGCAATGATCTGGCTGTAATCATTACAGCAGCTGATTTTGCAGATGGTTGAGGCTGAGAAGGAGTGGCTTGGCTAACGCCACTTAGTGAGCACAGGTGAGATTCAAACCAGGGGTTTCTTGATTTGTGGCTCATTCTTGCAGTTACCATGATACACCATCTTTGTGTCAGGAAAAGCCTCACCTCTGCTTCATCATCCCTGTGTGTTGGGCTGCTGTGCAAAACACAAAAGCAGGACCAGCAAGAAAAAGGGGCATCTCTAGAAGGTTGTTTGTGGTTACAAGAGCAATAATGGGCATATAGGATTTGCTCAGAAGAACACCACAGATCTCAGTCCTCTCATGTTCTTTAGCTCCCCTGCTCCCTCCATGTGAGTTAAGGCTTATTATTATTTATTTACTTACTTACACAGTCAGACAGGTGTTATTGACTGGTTTGTTTTATCCAGACATCGAGTCCTTCCCAAGGACCTGGGATGCCAGAATTTTATTGTCAGTGTTGTTGCTGTTGTTATAGATATCATCGCAGAATATAGGCTGTTCCCAGTAAAGTTGCTTTTTGTAATTGGCTGGTGGTGATTTCTGGGGCCCCTATGGTGTTGAGGTGCTCTTCAAGGTCTTTTGGAACTGCACCCAGGGCACCAATTACCACTGGGATTACTTTGGTCTTTTTCTGCCACACAGCCTTTCAATTTCAGTTTGTAGATCTTTGTATTTGGTGATTTTTTCTATTCCTTTTTCTTCTATTCTGCTATCACCTGGTATTGCTATGTCGATTATTTTGACTTGTTTTTCTTTCTTCTCAACTACAGTTATATCTGGTGTATTGTGTGGCAGATGTTTGTCTGTTTGTAATCGGAAGTCCCATAATATTTTTACATCTTCATTTTCTTCAACTTTTTCAATGTTATGGTCCCACCAGTTTTTGGCTACAGGTAGCTTGTATTTTTTGCAGATGTTCCAGTGTATCATCCCTGCTACCTGGGTCATGCCTTTGTTTGTAGTCAGTCTGTGCGATCTTTTTACAACAGCTGATTAGGTGGTCCACTCTTTCATCTGCTTCTTTACAAAGGCAGCACTTGCTGTTTGTGGTGGATTTTTTGACTTTTGCTCGTATTGCATTTGTTCTTAGTGCCTGTTCTTGTGCAGCCAGTATTAAACCCTCTGTTTCTTTCTTCAAGTTGCCATTCTTAAGCCATTGCCAGGTCTTGGTGATGTCTGATTTTCCACTTATCTTGTGCAAATATTGACCATGCAGGGGCTTATTTCTCCATTTTTCTGCTCGGTTCTTGTCTTGTTCTTTCTTGTAGGCCTGCTTTCTTTCATTGGTGTTGAATAGTTTCTCGTTACTGACCATCTTAAGCGCATCTTCTTCACTGTCCTTGATATATTCTTCAAGACCTCTTTTCTCCTCCTCTAGTGTTTGATGGACTTGCAGCATTCCTCTTCCTCCTGAGCTGTGAGGGAGGTATAGCCTATCTACATCACTGTGGGGGTGCAGAGCATGATTGATGGTCATTATTTTCCTGGTCTTAAGATCTAGCGTCTCTAGCTCTGCCTGGGTCCAGTCTATTATTCCTGCATTGTATCTGATAACAGGTATAGCCCAGGTGTTTATGGCTTGTATGGTGTTCCCGCCATTGAGTTTGGACTTGAGGATTTTTCTAACTCTCCTGATGTATTCACTTCCAATTTTTCTTTTAACTTCAGTGTGTACGATGTTATCAGCCTGGAGAATGCCCAAGTATTTGTAAGGTTCTTTCTCTTCCAGGTTCTTGATGTTGCTTCCATTGGGCAGTTTTATTCCGTCTGTTTTTGTTATTTTTCCTCTGTTCATTATTAATGTAGCACATTTGTTTAGTCCAAACTCCATTGCTATATCGCTATTGAATATATAGACAGTGTTTAGCAGTTATTCAATTTCTGACTGGGACTTTCCATACAACTTCAGATCGTCCATGTACAGCAGATGGTTGATTTTACTTGATGTTTTAGACGTTTGGTATCCGAGGCATGTTTTGTTTAGTATTTGTGAAAGTGGGGTCATGGCAATTACAAACAACAGAGGGGAATGGTGAGTCCCCTTGGAAAATGCCTCTTCTAATGCTAACCTGTCCAAGTGTCTTGCCATTGATTGTTAACGGTGTACTCCACATGCTCATTGCTTTTTTTTTAAATAAATATCTGAATGTTTTTGCTGACACCAGTTGTTTCTAAACATTTTAGTATCCATGTGTGAGACAATGAGTGGAAGGCTTTCTTGTAGTCAATCCATGCAACACTTAGATTTGTTTTTCCTCTCTTGCAGTTTTCTAAAATCATTTTGTCAATCAGCACAGCAGCTGGTCTTTTGTGCCTCTGGTGTTTGGGCAATTTCCTTTCTGTTCAATTGGAAGCTGTTTGTTAGTTAATAAGTGTTGCATCACTTCATCTGCTATTATTCCAGTTAATAATTTGAACATGGTTGGCAGGCAGGTTATGGGTTGTTGTTGTTGTTGTTATTATTATTATTTAATTCGATTTCTATACCGCCCTTCCAAAAATGGCTCAGGGCCGTTTACACAGAGAAATAATAAATAAATAAGATGGCTCCCTGTCCCCAAAGGGCTCACATTCTAAAAACAAACATAAGATAGACACCAGCAACAGTCATTGGAGGTACTGTGCTGGGGGTGGAGAGGGCCAGTTACTCTCCCCCTGCTCAATAAATAGAATCACTACATTAAAAGGTGCCTCTTTGCCCAGTTAGCAGGGGAATAATCTTGTCCATTGCTTCCTCCCCTCAACCCCTCATGCTTGCGCACTGCCTCTCCAGATCAGTTGTCTGGAAATGGAGCAGCATTAGGCATCGCCTACTTGCAATGGCAGTGAAGCAGCTTGCCTAGAACGCAAGAGGCTGTTGGTGTTCTTCCAAGACTGTGCCTAGTAAATACATTTGTAGTCACCTATACTGGGCAGCAGCGATATAGGGAGGTGCTGAAAGGCATCATCTCATACTGCATGGGAGGAGGCACTGGTAAACCACTCCTGTATTCTATCAAGAAAATCACATGGAATGTGATTGCTAGGAGTTGACACCGACTCAATGGCACAACATACATACATACTTGCAATGGCTATAAGCATTTGCTTGAGTAAGGAAACACTCCCCCCCCCCCGCCACAGCCTCTGTAGCCATATACTAGGCTTCACATTGCTTCTGAGGTGCATGTAAGGATGCAACCCACCACAACTGGATTATTCATTTGACAGATTTATATTCTGCCTTTCCACCACATAGGTCTTCAAGGAAGGTGCTCTCCCAGGTAACCCAGTCCTAAGTCATTTAGGAAATCATTAGGAACAGCAGGGAGAGACTTCCTCAGTGGAGATCTTCCACCCAGTGGCAGCCCTCAGTGTGCCTGAGGCAGGTGTTGATTCCTGCCCCCCCCACTTGTGCGCCTTACTTTGTTTGTGGTGGCAGCACCAGACACTGTTGCCCCTTCACTTGACATATGTGCAGAGACAAATGCAAACACCCACCTTCCCCTCTGCCTCCTCCTGTACCAGTGTGCACCCTCGTAAGAGCTATTTGAATGGTGGTGGGCAGCAGAGGGAAGCAGGTGGGGCAGCGGGGGCCATAAGAACATAAGAACAGCCCTGCTGGATCAGGCCCAAGGAAGCCCATCTAGTCCAGCATCCCGTTTCGCACAGTGGCCCACCAGATGCTGCTAGAAGCCACAGGCAGGAGTTGAGGGCGTGCCCTCTCTCCTGCTGTTACTCCCCTGCAACTGGTACCCAGAGGCACCCCGCACCCGAGGCTCGAGGTGGCCTACAGCCCTCCGACTAGTAGCCGTCAATAGACCTCTCCTCCATGGAGTCATCCAAATCCCTCTTAAAGCCATCCAGGTTATTGGCTGTCACCACATCTCGTGGCAGAGAATTCCACAAGTTGATTAAGCGTTGTGTGAAAACGCACTGCCATTTGTTGGTCCTAGATTTCCCGGCAATCAATTTCATGGGACGACCCCTGGTTCTAGCGTTGTGAGAGAGGGAGAAAAATTTCTCTCTGTCTACCCTCTCCACTCCACGCACAATCATCTTGCTGGCCTTCTGGTGCCTCAAAAACCCGCCACTCGAGGTGACCACTTCACTGTGATTCACAGAATACCCACCCCTGCATCCACCCTACACTACACTGAGGGTCTGCTCTCGAGGGTCACACTGTCTAGATGGCAGTTCAAACCTTCACAGAAGGAGACTTGATGAAGCTGCCTTCCTCTCTTGCCAATGGCAGGTTCGAGCTGCCTTGGCAGAGGGGCAAAAAGCAAGCCCTCCTTGGAAGCACCCACCAACACACACCAGATCCAGGAGCAGAGCAAGTTTCAGCATTAAGAGTCAGAAGGACAACGCTGCTTCTGTTCACAGTTCTTCCCGGAGACAGCGGGCTAATGCAGCAAGGTTGTCCTTATACATCACAAACTTCCTGAAGGTGGTGGACAGATCAATATCCAGGTCATATCTTGGGAGTATTTACAAGTGTAAAAACCTCTACTGATCTTTGTACCATCTCCAGACACATTTTCAGAAGGCACGTAGAGAAAAGTAATGTGAGAAGCAATCCCTACCTGGCAAAAAGCTTAGCATAACTTAAAAGCTTGCACAGTCTTCCAACAGCAGAACTTGCTGCAAGGAAAGATGTCTGTTGGTCCGTTTTGTGTCTTACAGATGAATGTGCACAACCATTCTGCTTGCAACAGCTATTTTCCTTCCTCTGTGCATGGCAGTTCCCTGCTCACTGTGGTGAGCCAAATGACAACTCCTGCTCACAATGAGCTAATCAGACAGCCCACTTCTCCACAAGCAGCAAACTGCCCCAAACATTAAGAGGAAAGTGGCAAACAGAGGCGTGCTGTGCACTAATCCTTAGACATTGCAGCTTACACAGGACTGTTAAATATACTATAAAATAAAAGCATCACATCCCTAAATTAGGTATTGCCCATTGCAATTTTTTTTGAAAGAACAGAATATGGAGCTCATAAGCAGAGCTGTCTGCATTTCCACCTGGAATGCTAACAGCGCCAAGTCAGTCTGCTCCTGTCTGAGGCAGGATTTATGCAAGCTCCTGGGTCCTGACTCTTGGCCATCAATATGCAGGGGAGTACCTGCTGGAGCACAGGAAGGAGACAGAGCAAGGGCAATATAAAAGCAGGAGACCTCTCTAGATAGCATGAGCAGTGCCTAGTCTGGCCAATTCGGAGCACCTAACAAACTGATGCAAAGGAGAAGGGGAGTATGAATGCCTGCAATTAGATCTCTTGGCCACTCTAGGGTCATACACACTCAAGATCACTTAATGGGGATTGGGTACCATTGTGTAGTACTCACAGCAATCTGGGAGGTTAAAGACCAGTGATGGGCTTGGATAGCCTCTCTCGTTTCCAGTGCATGCAAAGATTTCTTAACTATGTCTGCAACTGCAAGCATGGCAGAAGGGATAGTCCTTCTGGGTGAGTTGACGCAGAGTATCTACAGGGGTGGCCTTGTGTACAAAGTGCAAGGTGTTTCTGGAAGTACAACGTAGATGCAGCCTTCAACTGGGGCCAGTCCCTTCCAATGGGCTCAGCTTTGCCCAGCAAGCATTCATATCATGTTCAGGTATTTTACCCCACACAGGCAAAATGTTCTGCCCAGGGCTTTGTGCTGTGCAGTGACACTACTACAGCCCAACTCGCTTTTCCCAGAGGAAGAGTGAGAATCAAGGAGCACAGGCTTCCTTCTCTTGTGGTAGCAAGCATGACATGTCCCCTTTACTAAGCAGGGTCCACCCTGGTTGCATATGAATGAGAGACTTGATGTGCGAGCACTGTAAGATATTCCCGTATGGGGATGGAGCTGTTCTGGGAAGAGCATCTAGGTTCCAAGTTCCCTCCCTGGCTTCTCCAAGATAGGGCTGAGAGAGATTCCTGCCTGCAACCTTGGAGAAGCTGCTGCCAGTCTGTGAAGACAATACTGAGCTAGATGGACCAATGGTCTGACTCAGTATATGGCAGCTTCCTGTGTTCCGATCCCCCACAAATTCTAATGCATTAAATCCCACAGGGAAGCCTTGAATGATATTTCCCTCACTCCACGCCACACAGAAAATACCACCACTGTCCCCCTCCCTTCTCTTTTTAGATTGAGAGTACACACATGCATGCTTGTGCGCATACACACACACCTTCCCAGAATGGAACTGACTTGGAAATAGTTCCATCTACTCTGAACACAGCTGGTTGTTGTCACAGAAAGATGAAGAAAAGACACTCAGCACATGCTCAAAGACACTGCCTTCTTAATATTATTTCCCTTGTGCCAAAGCTGAAGAGAGTTCTGAGCCCTGGTGACACCTGGATAGCACTGAGCCCTGAAACCTCTTCACAGTAGGCCTCACTGACTTCCCTGCCCATTTTGTAAGGGGAAATGTTTCCATGTCTTGTTTGTTGAGGCCAGGGACAAGGGAGCAGAGAAGCTGTGGGTGGGGGGAGAAAGTGTATGGCAAAGCGTCCTCCCCACACAATCTGGGAGCAGCTCCAGTCATATCTGAATTGGGGGAGTTGTTGGTAACCAGAGCAGCTGGCTGCAGAGTGGATGGTGAGTCACGGAAGCCTGGGCTGTGGCCAACATTTATTCCAGGGTCAGATTCTCAAGGAATATCCTGTGGAGCGGAGCAGGCAAGAGAGTCTGGTCTTCCCTGTCTATTTCCTCTTTCCCTTGTTCTTGATTTCTAACATGAGAGGTGCCAGGTCTCTAGCTTGTCTAAGAGTCACATTCTTTGCTTTGCCCCTAATCCCACACATGGCTGCAATTATTCAAGAGGGAAGGCATTTTACACATGCCTAAAGGCAATCTCTTCTTGAACCTTTGCTTTACCCCACATAGAGCTCTAGTAGGGATGTGTAAAACATTTCAATGTCAAAATGTTTCATCTCAAAACAGACCATTTCGAGAGTCTCAAGCTCGAAACAAAATAAAAGGGCCTGTTTTGAGATCGGAACAAAACAACCCCATCTCAATTTGAAACATTTTGACATTTCAAGTGCCATTTTGAGGGCCTGTTTTTCCCTTGCTGGTTGGTTTTCTGGCACTTGCTTCTGAATGGCTTGCAATTCTATGGCGGAGGGTGTTAGGGGAAAGGTTAAAAATGTGTTTAAAATCACTCACTTGCTCATTTCTTTTGTGGGTTAGGTGGTAGGTAGCACCCATCATGCCCTACCACCCAACCCACTGTGGTGTCCCCTAGGAGCTACTCATGGGGAACAATGGGGTGTTTCGAGTATCCCCATTATTTCCTATGGCTGAAACACTCGAAATGTTTTGAGGTTTGTTCCGTCAAAACAATCAGGTCAACCACTGTTTCAATGAAACATTTCGGCCATCTGTTGTTTTGTTTCGAGCTTGAAATAAAACACAAAATCTGTTTCATGCACATCCTTATTCTCCACAGGAAGTGAGACCAACATAGGAAATAATGGCCCTAGAAGATTAACCCCCTTCCACTATGGAAGCCTAGTTGGCCTTTTACTTGGTCAATTATTATGGTGAGGGGCTTGGGAACATGGAAGCAAAGGATACCTAAGCATTTCCAGTGTACTGTGGGAAAGGGACACCCACAACCACCTCTGATCCCCGAACACGGAGAAGAAATTAATGCCATCCTCTCTTTCCTAATGCCTGCTGCAAAATACAAGTCCCTACTGCTCTACCGGATATGGGAACAGAAGCCAAGCATCTTGGCTCTAGTAACCTTGGTTCTAATTTCACTAAGGAACACTGCCATTACCACAAGTGTTTAGGGGACCCAAGAGGTCTGGTCCCAACCCAACCCAATTTCCAATTTTATCTGATCAGTGAATCAAGCACATTTGAGGGACCCTTAGAGGCCCAGCCATAATGGGGGATCGGTGATTAAATAATGAGCCTTTAGGATCTATGGTGTAAATTCTACATGTAGCATCACAAGCAGCATAAAACCCACTGTGGATTTGGGCATGAATAGTCACACACACATACACTTTTAGTATTGAGAACATAGGGAGCAGAAGAGTCCCAGTAAGGCTTATGGGTGCCAGGTGCACTATAGCAGTGTGCGAAAATGGTAAAGCCCTCCTGTACTCTACCAAAGACAATCACAGGGCTCTGTGGTCGCCAAGAGTTGACACCAACTTGACGGCACATGTTACTTTTAACACCCTAAAACCCCTCTATCTGAAAGTATTCAGTTATTTAGTGATATGGACACTACCAATCTGAACTAGTTTCAGATCTGCTTAGAGCTGTCATGGACTCCCACCAATGGACCCTGGGAACTGTTCAACGTACATATTAAATCAATGCGTGAGATACATCTCACTGATATCTTTCTTCTCTATTTCTTAACCACACACACCATCCATTCTAGAAATAAGTCCACCTACCAGTCATTTCTTGAAACTGCAAAGTAACAACAGGTGGGCAACCCCCATAAGAAAGTCCTTAATGTCAGACCTAGACTGATTCCCCTCCACACCAGACTTGGGAGTGGTGCTGCCTCGAGTCAATGCCCAGGGTGAAGGTATTGAGACACTACACAAACATTTCTTGCAAGCCTTGAAGGGCACTAGTGTCCACATGGCAGCAAGTGGCAACCTCATATCTTCCTTTTTACTATCCCACCTAGTTCCAGTTACGCGCCTGGGAAGCATCAGACACCAGCTTTTTCAGGGAAGGGAAAGAGAACAGGATAGTTCCAGCACACAGAGAGAAATACAACAGAGAACCCAGCAAGCCTGGACAGAATGAATTTGGCATGTAGAGCACGCACACACAAATGCACAGGGAGTATGTGATGAAGTGGGCAATATCAGCTCTGGGCAAAACAATTGAGAGTCAAGTACGGGATCAAAAGCTGTGTACATGTACACTTAACAACCCTTACAGTCACAGGTGGATAAAGACACACACATACACATACCACTCTACATAAATGCATCTGCAGACCTAGCTAACGGTTTCAAACTCTTCCAGACAATAAGTTTCCTGAAAGACAGCTTACCCAACACAGGTGATCATTGATCTTTCCATGAAGTATACGACCAAAATGGATTGTTGGATCTGTTCTAGAATGGAGGCAAGAGAGAGGCCAAACAGGCCTAGACAATGGTTTGCATGAGCTGACAATTCATTCTAAAACACTTCCCAGAATCCTCTGCAAAACACTGGCATTCCATGGCGGGCATACAGGGCTTCCTCAGCAGAGAAGTCAAAGGATTTCCTGAAGACAGAGCAGAGAAGCAGAGAAGTCCTCTGCAGAGAAGTCAAAGGACTTCCTGAAGACAGAAAGTCTAAAAACTACCCAGCTACACGAAGGTATGGTTGTATTGCACCAGCGGTGTGCACAGTACTGTATTTTCTTGGGGTGGAGAGCCAGTCTTATAGTAAGGAACATGAATTGTTCCTTTTGCTAAGCAGGGTTTGCCTTGATTGCATTTGGATGGTTGACTACAAGTGAGCACTGTCTGCTATAAGATATTCCCCATAGGCGATGGGGCCCATAGCTTAGTGGTAGAAAATCTGCTTTGCATGCAGAAGGTGCCAGGTTCAGTCTCTAGCATTTCCAGATATGGCTGGGAGAGACCCCTGCCTGAAACCTTGGAAAGCCACTGCCAGTCAGTATAGACAATACTAAACTAGATGGACCAGTGGTCTGATGGTATAAGGCAGCTTCCTATGTTCCTAATAATAATACCCACAGGTCCCTGCTCTGAGAAGTTCACTATCTAAATCTCAATAGGCAGGGAAACAAGATAAGGGGGAGAGGCATAGAGAAGAAGCTATGACTATGAGCAAAAGCAGTTTAGATTTTGTTTCATTTGGGGATAGGAACCAACGGTTTAAGCCAAAGGCTTCACAGGAGTTTTAAGGTGAGGTTCATAATAATGGAGAGAGGTTGTCCCATGCAGCTCTTCTGGGAGGAAGTCTGAGCATAAGGGACAACAAAAAAGTTACTTATAAGCAGATGCTTTTGTCCTCCATCCACATGCACACGCCCAGTGCTAGCCCTTATGGTCCCAGGACATGGGCCCTGTCTGTGTGCTGTCTTTATCCTTGAATGTAGTTCTATGGTCCTCCCAGTTAAAGACCCTTTTACTTTCCCATCTGCACTGTTATTTCAGGGTTGAAATAACAGTGGTGAGAAACTCACAGCAAAGACCAGCCAGTCATTCCACCCCACCCCAGCTATCCCCAGTGCTGCTTAGTATTCCCTGGAGGGCTGGCATCTTTACATCTCAAGTGCTTTGCAACCTTTGCAGGTTTTTAAATTTCCCCATGCACAGAGCCTAGGGACATCAACTAACAGCTGCATACATGCATACAGCCTGCACACAGGCAAAATGCAGGCATACACCTAGCGAGACACATTCAAAGCTACTCTGCTCAGTCGCCTCTACACACACGCAAACAGCCTCCCACACATATAGGCAGTCTCCCTCCCTCCCTCCCTCTCTCACACACCACTTTCTTGTGCACACAGCCTCCCACAAAGAGTGGAGTGCCCCCCACACATGCCTAGACATTGGCTGAATGCAGATTTGTGTACAGAGGAATGCACATACAGGTCTTAAAAGAGCTGCATGAAGGGACACACACACATTTTGCAAGCCAAAAGCATACAGCATTTTAAGAGGTGTAATACAAATGCACCATCACATCAGAGTCCTAAGAATTACAAGCAGGGATGCACATGCATGCATAGATATGTGTTCTAGAAAAATATCCTTATAGACCAAAAATGCCCAGGGAACTCCCACATGCCGTTCTCCTGCATCCTCTCCTTTGCCCCCTCCCATCCAGCAGCCAAGATCATGGACCACTCAGTCTCCCAAATGTGTCTCTGTGTCTTGCCACAAACTTTCCATAACATCTCTTCCCCTCCCTGCGGCTGCCCTGCTCTGTCCCCTTGCTAGTGCCCATCTGTCATGGCCACAAGGGAGGGGCATCGCTAAGATAAGCTTGGCATGCCCCCACCCACCCCGCCCTCCAGTGCCCTTCCTTGGAGAGGAGAGAATGGCAGCAGTCCTTTCGTAAGCAAAAAGTGCCAAGCTAGTATCTGTGCTAGGCAAGAATGGAGAAAATAATCTTAGTGACAGCAGATCCCACGTTGCAAACTGCAAATGCCATGAGAATAAAGTCATGCCTGTCTGGAGGAAGCCTGGCACGAGTGAAGTGCCCAAGTGCCAGGCATGGAAAGCAATGCCCTTCAGTGCCAGGGGGCAGCAGGAAGACCCCTGCTGCGAATGCCAATGGCCAAGCAAAGGGGCACGAGTGGCTCAATAATAGACAGTGATGCCCAGGGAAGGTATCCCCCCCCCCCAGGCGCTTCGGCGGGGCACTTCGCATCCCCCAGAGCGATGCTGTTGAGCAGGGAAGACGACGCCCCTGCCCTGCCGTGATGCCCACTTCAGGCAACGATTCTGGGTATTTGGCAGGGTGGCATCTACCCGGCGGAGGCAGAAAGAGCAGGGCGTACTGCTGCTGCAGAGGAAGGGCAGTGCCCAAGCAAGGGAAGGGGAAGCAGGGGAGTGCGGGGGGGGGGGAGGCGGGTTCCATGCCGGCAACCCCACTCACCTCGTGCCCGGGAGGGGCAGCAGCTGCACTTGGCCAGGACTTTGCGGAACAAGTGGTGGCAGGCACAGCCGTGTTGGCTCCCACCCCTCATGCTGCCGCCCGGCCGCGCTGGGCTCTGTCACCCACCGTGCCAGCCATCGAGCAAGGGGAGAGCGCGGCCCGGCTGCGGAAAGGGGCCCGCGGGGGGGAGGGGGGGCTCCCGCCACCGCAGCCGTTTGCTCAGTGACAGAACAACAGGGCTGGGCTGGGCTGGGGCTGCTGCTGCTGCTGCTGCCCGCGGGGAGGAGGAGCCTCTGCACACGCACACACCCCACCCCGCGCCAGCCCGCATCTCTCTCCCTCCCTCTCCATCCATCTCCACGCTTCCCGGAGCCAGACCACCACCACCACCACCACCCCGCCCGCCCGGGGCTCCTGCTGAGCCATTGCAGCCAGCTCTGCAGCAGCACTAGTGGTGGAGCCTGCAGCAGGCACCGGGAAGGGGCTGGACAGATCTCGGAGCGCGCGCCCCCCGCCCCCGACCCCGCGCCGGACGGGAGCGGACAGAGAGGGAGCGGCGGGTGTGTGCGTGAGCGCGGAGGAGGCGGCGAAAACTCAAGAGGTTGAAGGTTCAAGAGCTGAGGGTGGGGACACTTAAAGGCAACCCAAACAAATAAGGGGCGGGGGAGTGTGTGTGTGTGTGTGTGAGAGAAAAAGGGGGTGAATGCACAAAGTTGGAAAGCGTGGTTGCAGACGAAAAGCTGAGGTGCCCAGGAAGGAGTGCCACTGCTCGGAGTATGGAAGAACAGGCGGCAGCGGGGAGGGGGGGCTTAATATAATCCCGTAGCCCCACTCCCAGACTCCCCTCAGTTCAGTCACTGTAGAGAGAGATTTCAGACACTTGGCAGAAACCAAAAGGCAAGGCGGGCGGCAGGTCCCCTCTGTCCCGCTCTGTCATTCAAGCACCACAGACGACTCCTGCCTGCCTGCAGACTGCTTAGGGCTGAATTCCCGACAGTGTTGCAGTGCTCCAGAAATAGGGAGGGGCGGGGGGAGCAGGACAGATGCTTTCCCACGCGCTACCGCAAAGGTAAGAGAACCTCAGCTCCAGCTCCTACCGAGATTGTTTTCACCAGCTATTTTCTGCCCACCCCCAATTATCCCAATTGGGAAAAGAGAACACATTTCCGACAAAGGTACAAGAGCTACACGTAGACCGTGACTTGACACAGTCACACATCACTTTTTTTTAATTGCATGGACAAATCAGGATCTCCTAAGCACGTGTGTACGCACTTCACAACCGACACAGGCAGCAATTGCCCAAGGGTTGCAAAAGTGTGGAGTGAATGAAATGTGGCTTGCGTTTGAAGCAGGCCCTGTGTGTTGTACTTCTGCCATCTGTTAATTTATCTCTCTCCTTTGCATCCCATTCCAGAGAAGACACCCATCTCTCATTTAACCCCCTGGAGAAGATATTGCTCCTTCATTCATCCTGATCACCACAGTGTGGTACTTTCAGATGACCCCACCACCACCACCACACAACATGTATACTGGAATGAGGTAGTAGAACGGACTGAACCACCTCAGACTGCAGAAGGGGGATCCAGAATGCTTTAAGAACTTTCTGCTGAAAAGCAGTATATAAACAACAGTGATGGTAATTCTGCTTTTAACCCACCCACCCCCAATCCCTCTCTCTAAGCAGAAAACTAGAGCAGCAAGAAGAAGGTTGAGATGAAACTTTTATCCCTTATACACTAGGGTTGGTTTTTGGTTTTTTGTCTTTCTTGCATGGAATTTGTTTTTACATGGGAATGTGTTTTCACTTGCAGTCTGAAATGGAATATATTTATTCGATTTCTATACTGCCCTTCCAAAAATGGCTCAGAGCAGTTTACACAGAGAAATAATAAGATGGATCCCAGTCCCCAAAGGGCTCACAATCTAAAAAGAAACATAAGACAGACACCAGCAACAGTCACTGGAGGTTCTGTGCTGGGGGTGGATAGGGCCAGTTACTCTCCCCTTGCTAAATAAAGAGAATCACCACGTTAAAAGGTGTCTCTTTGCCAAGTTAGCAGGGGAATAATTTTCTACCACCCCAGAATTATTTCTCATCATTCTACCATCCACACAGGCCAGGTCTTTGATGAGAAGTGGTGGTGTTTTTTACATGAAGCCCTGGGTATAACTAATTTGAGACAGTCCTGAAATCTATTAGGAAGCTGCCATATACTGAGTCAGACCATTGATCTATCTAGCTCAGTATCGTCTTCACAGACTGGCAGCAGCTTCTTCAAGGTTGCAGGTAGGAATGTCTCTCAGCCCTATCTTGGAGAAGCCAGGGAGCGAACTTGAAGCCTTCTGTTCTTCCCAGAGTGGCTCCATCCCCTGAGGGGAATATCTCATATGCAACCAGGGTGGAACCTGCTTAGCCAAGGGGACAAGTCATGCTTGCTACCACAAGACCAGCTCTCCTACCACATTCAGTGCCTATTATCAGTCCTAGAACTTATGGAGCAACAGTAATGGAGAGGGTAGCCTTGGCATGTGCAGAGCGCATTCCCTCACTAGTGAGCATCCACAATCTGTCCAACTATATATGTGATTCAAGTGTAGGGCTTCCCGCTAGTACTGCTTTTAGGCATGGCTTGAACCCCAGCATTTGTTTGAGAAAGAACAAATGCTGGGGTTCAAGCCATGCCAGAAATGGCTGCTTCTGGATTTAAGCACTCTAGCAGGTGTGCTTAAACCCAGGCTACTGAAGTGAAAACAAGAAAGGAAAGCTTGTAGCCCAGTAATGAACTACATGCAAGCCCCAGGTTCACCCAGCATCTCCAGGGAAAGATCCCTGCCTGTGCTCAGTGCTCAGCTGTGCTCAGTGCAGATTATACTGAGCTAGATGGACCAATAGCCTGACTCGATAGACAGCAGCTTCCTATGTAACAATGCAGGGCCAAACTGCATTTAACATCACATGTAGCTTGGCCCTGATACACAGTTTGTCATTTAACTAGGCTGGAGCTGTGGCAGGAGAGCATCGGCTGTACTGGTAGTGTCAAAGGCAAGTGATAGCAAGATATGCAAGTCAGGTCTCATATACCCAAGACTGCATTTGTGTATTCTGTGTTCCTTATTTGTAAAGCATCACTACCCACTGGCTGCACTCACAATCAGGCAAGTGGATCTGAATCCCTGCCTCTTAAATAAGTTGATGCTGCTGCACTTCCAGAATGCCTCTCTGAGGGTACTGAAGAAGCCCCCAGATAATGAGTTCATTAGAAAGCAGAGTTGGGAGAACCTTTGCCACCAAGGCCACAGCAAGCTTCTGGTCGATTGAGGCTGCTGCTTGCTGAGAAGCAGATCTGCTGGCTACCGGCCAAGCCCTTGGACGGACAAAGCATCTCCCTTAGGAGCTGGATTCCACAGACCCCAATAGGGTTAGAGGCCACCAGCTCTGTACCAGGTCCAAGGCAGTTGGGGCCTAGCTGGCTCCATGCAACAGTGAATGGGTTATAAGAGCTTTCCCCCCTAGACTGGAAAAGAGACCCCACCCAGAGATAAGGAAGTACGCAGCAGAAATGTGCAGGTGGAGGAACACTCCCTGTCCTGTCCTTTTCTGGCTATCAGGCAGATGGAACTCACAGCGTGCCTGCCTCTACTTCTGCCCAACAGGGCATTACTGGAGAGAGATGCGTCAGGGCCAGAGTACCCCTAATTTGTTCGCCCACAGAAGCCTTTCTGTGAGGTGTTATTCTATGAATAACTATACCTTAATCTGTTAGAGCTTTTGTTCATTCTCTCATCTTTTTTCACATTGACTGTTGCGACACTCCCTTGCTCAGTCTTCCTGCCTCTTCCTTGGCACCTCTTTCCACCATCTTGAATTCTTTGCTGAGTCTATTCTGCTTGTCTGGATGCCCCTATTACTCCTCTTGTCTATTCGCCACGTTGGTTCCCTCTTTCTCCTCATATGCTTCATGCTCTTGTTCCCACTTGTCTATTTCTTCTTCCTCCTCTCCATGTGTCTTCTCACCCCCTGCCCTTTGCTCCTCTGGCACCCTTGTCCTTCATAAGCCCCCAATTACACCCTCCATTCCTCACCTCCTCCCTTGCTATCCCTTACCATGGCAACACTTTACTTGCTGGTGTCTGTCTGGCTTCTTGGATGCGGCTGTATTTTTTACACCTGATAAAAACTCACTTCTTCACTTTATCCTTCTAGGATATCACACCCTTCCCATTTTCTAGCATGCCCTCTTCCTTGTGTCTCCCCTCTTACTTAGGATATAAGCCTGGCGGCGGAGTCTGCCATGTGTTTTATGTACAGCACTTAGCGGACATAGGTCTACAACAACAACAACAGCTAGTTTCTCTAATAGCTTTAGCATGCAAAGTCCTTTATAATGCTTCTCCACCGCCACTATCACTATTTATTTTCCATTATAAATAAAGGTGGGGGCTATCCTGGGCATTGGGAGGGGGAGGGGAGGGGGCTGTTTTGGGAAGAGCAGCTGCATGCCTGCATGCAGAAGGTCCCAGTTTCCCTCCTTGGCTTCTCCATTGGATAGGGCTGAGAAAGACTTCTGCCTATACCTTGGAGAAGCCGCTACCAGTCAGTGTAGATAGAAGACAATACTGAGCTAGATGGACCAAGGGTCTGACTTGGTATAAGGCAGCTTCCTATGCATTTGTGGACCAGCAAAAATTAGAATGAGTTCTGATTTTGTTTGACCTGTCTCTTAAACACCCTCATCCTGATCAACAAATAGTGGAACATGCTTGAACATTAAAGGGGAGTGGCTAGAAGCAGGGGCGTAGCTATAATTGAGCGAAAGGGTTCAAAGAACACAGGCCCCCAGCTCCTGAGGGCCCTCCAGCTTCATCCCTCCCCTATTTTCTTCATTATCTCCCTCACTCTGGGGGCCACCAGAGAGAGGGATGAACACGGGCCCCGTCTCCCCTAGCTGCACCCCGAAGGGGAGTGGATAGGCGAGTTATACTTGTACCCTAAACACTCACTTCTCAGGAGGCACAGTTCTCCCTATCACTGCCAGTTTCCCACTGTCACCATTTCCCCTTTCCATTTCCATGTTGCTGATTTAAAGGTAGTACAGCCATCCTTTCTACAGTCAAGACAAGAGTGGCATCTAGTATGTTAAAACTCCTCTGATACCATCTCAATAAAAGCTGCAATCAAACTATATAGCAGCAATAAAAACAGCAATGTGTATGATAAGCCTCTTGCCAATATGCAGGTGGCTGTGTTAACATTCCAGCAGCAGCAGTTTCACAGAAAGGCAGCAGAAGACCCAGAGTGAGCAAAGGGAAGTGATTGTGTGGAAGCAAAGTAGGAGGAAAAGCTACCCAGGTTTTCTTTCTACCTTGCTTCCACACAATCACTTCTCCCCAGGTTTTCCTCCTAGCTTGCTTCCACACAACGGAAAATTGAGAGCACACAGAGCTCCCAAACCCGGGCAGAGCACAGTTTTTGATGGTGTGAATGACGTCCTTGTGTTTCTCTTTAGATTGTGAGCCGCTTTAAGACAGGGAACAATAGTCTTATTTTTCCTTTGGCAAGGTAAACCTCTTCGAGAACTTTTTGTTGTTGAAAAGCTGTATATGCGGTATAGGAGTTTACTTGCAGGAATGTTGCCTGAGGGTTGCAGGGACACATTCCTGCAAGTGAATAATCCCATCCCTCTGCTTCCATTGGGATGAGGAAGAAGGAAGAAGCACAACTAGTTTCCAACTTCTTTGTGTCCCCACAGGGCTTCTTCCATTGTCCTAGCAGTACAGGGAATGTCAGCCAATAAGACTACCCGTTATTATAATTATTATTTACATTTTATATCCCGCTCTTCCGCCAAGGAGCCCAGAGCGGTGTACTACATCCTTAAGTTTCTCCTCACAACACCCCTGTGAAGTAGGTTAGGCTGAGAGAGAAGTGACTGGCCCAGAGTCACCCAGCTAGTGCCACCCAGCAGCAGCAGCAGAGCAGGTCAGACCTGTGTGCCTCCTTTTAAAGCTACCACTTCCCTCACCCCGCACCTGCACGGAATGCTTCGTGCACATCCCTACTAGAGAGTCAAGGTTGTCTACCCTGCCCTAAAGGGTAGCAATACAAGCTGGACTTGGTCCTGAGCAGTCCAGTCAAGATTAAGTTCATGTAGCTATCCCCCATGAGGAAAAACTGGAGGAAACACAGGAGTGTTGTTTCCTGTCACTTCCAGGTTCTCCAGAAGTGATGGAAGAGCACAGGGCGATTTTCACATGGCCACTCCCAGCCATCCCCCCCACCATGTTTTTTATGCTAGGTCACAGCAACAGAAGCAGAGATAGGAGAGCTTGCCAACCCATGTTCCAAAGCATGTGGGAGTGGAGTATGAGAAAGGAAAATATGTAGAGGGATGCCAAGGCTAGGAGTGTGCAGCGGTGGGGGGAACAGAGTTGCAGGAGGCACAACGGCAGAACTTGGCCTACTGCCCTCACATCAGCACTTGATTTGGGCTCTTGCAAACAATGCAGCTGGGAGAGGCATAGCTCATTCATAGAGCACCAGCTTTGCCTGCAGAAGGCCCCAAGTTCAGTGCCTGAATCTTCAGTTAAAAGCTCTGGGAAAGACCTCTGGCTTGACACCCTGGAGAGTCATTGCTAGGCAGAGGACACAGCACTCTGTTAGATAGGCCAATACAGGTGGCTCTCGTTATTCGTAGGGGTTCTGTTCTGGCCTACAACGAGACCTCGAGTCTATGGGAATTCAGGGGTTAGGTTCCTTGAGCCTAAAAAAGGTCCCCCAAAAAGCAGAAATGAAGGGAATAAAGCACAGTACCTTGCTCTCCAGGCCTCCAGCTCTCCAGAAAGTCCCTTGCTCACACTCTCTCTCTCACACACACACAAAATCTGCAAATCCTCCAAATCTCTGAGAATTTTTTCAAAAATCCTTGGGGAATTATTCTCTCTCTTAAGGGCCACAAAATGACTCCATGCTGCAAAATGGTGGATGGATATGACATCGGAAGTCATTTCTGGCCACCCAGGAACCACAGATAGGCGAATTTTGCCTACTTCTTAAACCATGGATAACAAGATCAGGTCTATATTGCCCAACTGCAGATACACGAAACCGTGGGTGCCGGGTCCATGGATAACGAGGGCCACCTCTAGTCTGAGTCAAGATAAGGCAGCTTCGTTTATTTAATTCATTTTAATCCCACCCTTCTTCCAAGGAACTCAGAGCAGCATACATGTATGCCCCATTTTATCCTCTCAGCAACCCTGTAAGGTAGATTAGGCTGAAGAGAGAAAGTAGTGACTGGCCCAAGATCACCCAGTAAGCTTCATGGCTGAGCAGGGATTTGAACCTAGGTCTCCCAAGTCCTAGTCTAGCACTCTAACCCATGCGTAGGCCACCTTGGCTTTTCAGTAATTTTGAACTACAACTCCCATCACCTCAGGTAGTTTGTTTGTTTATTTATTTAAAATATTTCTGTACCACCCAAAATGTGCATATCTGGGTGGTTTACAAACTACAACTAGTTGTAGTTTTACAGTTAGTTGTAGTTCAACAACAACTGAAGAGCCAAAGTTGCCTACCCCTGCAGTGACCACTAGACCACACTGGTTACATAAGGCGTATGCAGTTGCCAACTAGTGGTGAAAGTTTTCAGAATCTGCATGAGGGGCTATATGCTGGAGCATAGAAAGAGAAAAACCCACCATAAGGCTGCATCCATAAGGCTGAGTACCCAGAATGTTGGGGGCAATATGCTAAAATCATTGTAAACCGCTTAGAGAGCTCCGGCTATAGAGCGGTATATAAATGTAAGTGCTATTGCTATTGCTATTGCTATCCATGCCCACACTGCAATAGTCCTGCATAAGCAGGGGAGCAAGTTCTACATGGAACAAATCAAGACCCTCACCTTCTTCCATGCCTTGAGTTTCCGGGGCTCCTGATGCTCTTGCTTCACCGAGTTCTATGTGGTGCTGATCCCTGCTGTCCTCAGAAGCCTCAACACTGCTGCTACTAGCCTGGGATTGCATCTCAGCTCCCGGCTCCTGTGAACACAGGTCTGGCAGCTGCAATTAAGCATGAAAACAAATTCAGATACTAGGGCAGAGGCAGGCAACCTGTTTAGCACACGGATCGGTGTCAGAAATAGATCACAAGCTGGAGGACATCCACTGATTGATGTATTTTAGATGCATGAAATTAGCATCACTCGCAGATAGTTTTCATAAACATTAAGGATGCTAGAAGGACAGCTGGCAGACATATTGGACTTATATTGCACCATATTCTTATTCAGAAGCTGTTTCCCACAAATGATAAAAATTTGAGAGTCTGTGTTTGTGTAAGGGAGATACTTGACTTAGAAATTAAGTCAGACTTAGACTCAAGATTTAGAGGGGGAGATACTTGACCTAGAAATTATAAAAGCTGAAATCAAGTTGAAGTTGCATTCCCTTTCTATTTATCTCCCTATCTTTTATGTTTCAAGTTGGGTGCCAACTAATTTCCCAGCATTTCTTCCATGAGGACTAGAATCTTACTTTTTGAAAAATCAGAATGGATAAGCAAGTCAGGATTCTCAGGGTTACACAAAGGTGCTGGGAGATGGGAGGTCATTAGACACAGAAATTGGTGAACCAAATAGGAAACAGAGACTGCTAAATGGGTATCCAGAGAGATTATAATAGGACCGCCATTCCCATTGGATGGGCTAGGTCTATTAACACTGATAGCTAAATTAAGCCCCCCTATTTAAAGGAAGTATGCTGAGGGCAGACAACAAGGGAAGGCCATCACCTTCACATCCTGTTTATGGCTTCCTGGAAGCATCAATCTGACTACTATTGGAAACAGAATGCTGGACTTGATGGACCTTTGGTCTGGTCTGGTCTGGACTGATCCAGCAGGATAGTTCAGAAATGCAGGTTGGCAACCTTCCTTCTTGATAATGGTCTTGAGGGAGACAAACATACAGGAGAGCAAGAGCACAAAGGACCAGAGCAGAAGGTGTGTGGATAGTGGGAATCCTACAAGAAACACAAGAGATTTTGCAAATCAAGTTCTGAGGGAGCAGAAACAGAGGAGAAGAGAGAGCAATTTCCTTTTGACCAAAGAATGCAAGCAGAGCAGGTTCTGTCAGAAGGTGCCGAGGAATGAGAGGAAAGTATGAGGAGACAGCTCTGGGTCCTGGCTTGGCTTTCTCCACCATGGCCCTCATGTTAGGAGTGTGCATAGACCAGTCCGACCGTGAACTGGTCCGCTGCAAATCAGGCTGGTTTAAGTGGTTCAATCGCTTTGAACCAGTTCAACCTGGTTCTTCTACCTGACTGGCCCAGCCGATGGGTTTGACCGAACCAATTTGGGGACTCACAGTTCAGTCCGAATTCAAATCTAATTTGGACTGAACTGCCACAATCAGTCTGTGCAAATCTCTACTTCATGACCTTCCTAAAGGAGCCCTACTGGATCAGACCAAAGACCTATTTAACAGAACACCCCAATTCCTACATTGGCCAATCAGATGCCTCTAGGAAGCTCACAAGCAAGACATGAAGAGAGCAGCCTTTCACCTTGGCTGCCAGTCAGCAGAGCCCATAGTTGTTGTGAACCCCTTTCTCAGGATTTAGCATAATCCCCTGCCAAGGGCGAAAATCCAGAGTTGGTTAATCACACAGTGAAGAAGGCTGTGCCCTGCTGTATAAGCCTTTCTAAGGGGGGGGGATGAGCAGCAGCTGTATGGAATGGCCAGGGCATACATCCTAATCGATCATGGCCTTAGAAAACCTGCAGCACTGGACCAAGCTGGGTACTGGAGGGATACTGTCCCACTGCCCTATAGTACAATGGTGCTGGAAGACCATCAAGGAAAGCATGTGCTTGCATCAGACTTGCAAACACCCGCTTGCCTGGGACAAGTGAAAATCTCCTTCAGTCAACTAGGTGGGGTCTTTTCTTCAAACTGCAACAATGATGATCATTCCTTTTCTGTTTGGGGCCAGCAAAAGGCCACAGACTGAACACAGGCATCTCCCATTGTGACCAACTCCCGAGGGGGAGTTGTGTTAGTCTGTGACAGCACCCCTGCTAACTGAGCAAAGGGAAACTTTTAAAAGTGGTGATTCTCTTCTATTTAGCAGCGGGAGAGCAACGGGCCCTATCCATCTTCAGCATAGCATCCCTCCAGTGGCTGTTGCTGGTATCTACTTTATGTTTCTTTTTAGGCTGTGAGCCCTTTGGGGACAGGGGACCATCTTATTTATAATTTATTTTTCTATGTAACTTTGAGAACTTTGGTTGAAGAGTGGTATATAAATATCCATAGAAAAAGTAGTAGCATACACAACAAACAGCAACCGATTTATTGTGGCATAAGCCTTCATAAATTGGAGAAGAGGCTGCCAACCTTGGTTCTCCAGCTGTTGTTGAACTTCCATAATCCCGAGTCACAATCGTGGCTGGGGAGGATGGAAGCTGTAGTTCAACAAACAGCTAGAGTGAAAGTTGCCTACCCCTGAACTAGAGGTATGAAAAGCTGATGCCACAACACATCTGCTAGGGCCAAACTATACATTAAATTATTAGGTCGGTGGGCTTCATTTTAACTAATTAAGTAGTAGCTAGATCAGCCCCACCCCAACCCCCCACTGACTGGGACGGCAGAATGGGAGGAAGGAGCTTTTGCCCCAGGGCAGCCCTTTCATGAGGCACGGTGAGGTGGCCGCCTCAGGTAGCCGACTGTTGAGGCACCAGTGGGGCAGAGAGATGACCCCCACCACTGTTACTATTGGAGCAGCTTTTCAGGAACAAGCTGACCCTTGCAAGCTTTGTGAGGAGCACTTCCCCTCACACTTCGTGCAAAGCTAGCAAGAAACACAAGGAAAGAAGAAGAGGCTTCTGGCAACCTTCCCTCTTCCGTGCCACTTCCAAAGTTTGCAAATGTTGGCTTTGAAAGGGAGTTGGTCCCACCAGGGTCACAGCATTTGGTGCTTTGCCTCTGGTGCCACAGTACCTTGAGTCACCTTTGATTTGCCTCTATCATGGTCCCAAGACAGATCAAGGCCCACTGGAGCAACTCTGAACCCCAGGAGGGAAACTTCCATTAGCATCAATGGAAGCTTTCCGTCTTAGACAAATAGCAGACACAGGAATCTGAACTGGAACCATGGTGGAGACAAAAGGTTAAAATATACCCTCACCCCACCCCAGTTCTGAAGCACCTGCTAACTGGGCAAAGAGGCAGCTTTTAAAATGGTGGCTCTCTTATACTGAGCAAGGGAAGAGCAATCATCCCAATTCAGCCCAGCACAGTGGCTGAGGCTGATGTTTTCCTTGTGCTTCCCTTAGACTGCGAGCCTTTTTATGAAAGAGAACCATCTTCTCTTTCCCCCCTGCTATTTAAACCTCTTTGAGAACTTTGTTGCTGTTGTTGAAAAGCACTATATTAATATTCTCTCAGTAATATGTAGGGGTCCAATCTAGCTGCCACTTACTTAGGAGGAATAAAGCCATCACAGGCTTGATGTAACCAGTGTTTCCTCTAATAGGGATTCCCAGATGTTGTTGACTACAACTCACATAATCCCCAGCCAAAGGCCATTGCAGATGGGTATGCTGGGAGTTGTAGTGAACAACATCTGGGGATCCCTGTTAGAGGGAACAGTGGATGTAACTTATGGTTGGGTTCTTAGACTTTAAGGTGCAACAAGGCTCTTTTATGTGTTAACATAGATATGTGTGGGCAGTAGGGTAATGATGTTTGTCATCTTAAACACAAAGTTAGCCAGATTGACTAT
Organism: Hemicordylus capensis; assembly: GCF_027244095.1. Taxonomy (NCBI): domain Eukaryota; kingdom Metazoa; phylum Chordata; class Lepidosauria; order Squamata; family Cordylidae; genus Hemicordylus; species Hemicordylus capensis. Next base: position 197,231,503 of record NC_069658.1, on the reverse strand, counting down.
ACCTCTGAGTAGCCCTAGTTGAATACAGTGCACACACATGAAGCTTCCGGAGTCAGACCACTGGTCCATCTAGCTCAGTATTATCTGCTCTGACTGGCAGCAGCTTTCCAGGCCTTCAGACAGGGGTCTTTCCCAGCCCTACCTACTGCCAGGAACCGAACCCATGCCTTTCTGTTTGCAAAGCAGGTGCTCTGCCACTGAGCTACGACCAAGGATGCTTTCTCGCATGATACCGAAGGTCCCTTTGAGCAGGCCTTCATGTAGGCTGACTTGGCTTACTAACCAGCCACTATCTTAATCACCACTAACCTCTTTTCATAGGAACACAGGAAGCTGCCATATACTAAGTCAGACCATTGGTCTATCTAGCTCAGTATGGTCTTCACAGACTGGCAGCGGCTTCTCCAAGGTTGCAGGCAGGAATCTCTCTCAGCCCTATCTTGGAGAAGCCAGGGAGGGAACTTGGAACCTTCTGCTCTTCCCAGAGCGGCTTCATCCCCTGAGGGGAATATCTTGCAGTGCTCACACATCAAGTCTCCCATTCATATGCAACCAGGGCAGACCCTGCTTAGCTAAGGGGACATGTCATGCTTGCTACCACAAGATCATGTGCAGCAGAGGGCTTTGGGGAAAGGGAAGAGTATTTTCTGATTTGCACTGGATTATGGAGGAGTTTCTCCTACTGAGATGATTGCTTCTTGCTTTTGCAAACTGCAGCACAAATGGGAAAAGGAGCTCTGTGCAGTTCTGCTGGGCATCTTTCCCCCCGCCTTGGTTGACTGGAGGAGCACTATGGGGATGAATGTCTGAGCCTCTCTTAGGTTGTTTGTGTGCCTGGGTAAGTGCCACAGATGCAAGTCAAATGAAAGAGAGCCAGTTTGAAATGAAACATATCTTCTAGCCGCTAGAATCCAGCCAACGTAGGCACACAGCACCTGAATGAGAGGCACAGAGAAACCAAAAGGCCTGGCTACTGAACAGGAAGTACCATGAAAAACCTAGCCCCAAAAGATAGGAGTCTCCCCCATTCTAGGGGGGATGTCCCCATGTAGCACCCAGGATGTCCCCATGTAGCACCCAACCTATATAGCTCCAAATAAACTCTGCAACAAACCAGAAAGACTCTATAACACACAAAAGATTCTCTAACACAAGCCACTGCTTTGCACAAACTGCTAAGAGGCTACTAATCATGTTGTAATGAATCTCAAGAAGTCCTCCAGGAACTTACCAGCCTCCTCCAATACAGATCATTTAGCTCCGCAAAAGACTGGAGATTTCCAAAGAGTGTACAAAAGCAAGCTTTACTTTTCCACCAGAGCTCTTCCTGGCTGCCGCACCCTTCAAGACTGCTTGAAAACCCCCACAAGCTCACTTGAACTGGGTATATCATCAGAGGGGGTGGGAAGAAGCCCATCCCCACACTGGAGCAAAAGATCGCAATCCCAGGGAAGCAGAAATCCCCCAAGTATATTCCCACATCCTTGAGACCAGCCCTCATAGAGCAGTAAAAAAATAACTTAAGAGAGTTGGGGATCATGGGAAAACTCACCCATGCTGGGGATCTCAGCTTAGTCTGAAGTAGGGAAAACTTTCTAATAGGAGAGAAGGAACTGACTCCCACTCTCCCTTGCCTTCCACTTCAGTGCCGGAGGTGCCTGGAGGTCTGCGGGGACCCTAGGCAGGCATGATGCACCTTTGATCTTGGGCCAAAACAACAAACCTTCAAAACAAACAAAAACAAACTTAAAAGTCCCTCTAATGGCAAGGCACCGTCACAAAATCACCAACCGCCCAGCCGTGGATTATAATTGAGTATTTATTTGAGAGCAGTCAATGTGCCAGGTACTGTACAAAACAACAACAACCAGGAGCCACACAGTTCCTTCGCAGAGAGCTACAAATCTGTGCGAAGTCACTAAGTCACCCCTCTGTGGGGCCACGATTGATGGCAGGGATTCTAGTGGAAATAATTTATCTTTGTGGGAGAACGAGCAGCCAGCCATCCCCTCCTCCTCCGATAAATAACTAACAGCACCAGCATCTATTGGTACACGACTCCCTTCACCACAGAAAACTGCCCCTCTGTAGGCAGTGCACTGCTGCCCTCCCCCCTGGGCAGGCCCTAACCAACCACAGAATGTACCCCTCAGTGGTGCTCCAAATGCCCCAGGATTCTCCACGCTGCTGCCTAAACGCTGCAGCGACTTCTGCCTCTTCCTTGGGAAGCCTTCTGCCCACTGCCTTGGCTGTGTTCCCCTTACCCAGTGCTGGCCAGGGAGGGCCAGCGATGTCAGGATATCCCCCATGGCCCCCAGCATCTGGTCGGTGCGCCCCCCTGCCTGTTGTGGGGCTTTCATGCTGCCGTGGGTCCCGCTCACCTTCTCCCACCACCCTCGGCTTCAGAGCCGGAGGCATCTGGGGGACTAGGAGGAGACTGGGCACGTTGCCCATGTGTTGGGTGCTGGGACAGCCAAGTCAAGCCCAATTCCCAGCCAGTCAGCTCCAGCTACCATAACTTTCCTGCTAGAAGCTGCTGCTTTCCAGCCGCACCCCTCCATGCCTGGATTCTAAGCCCCTTATCTCTTTAACATCACCCTTATTTACACTGGAGGACCCAGCCTGGAGATAGGAATGGGTTAGGGACAGGGAGGGGCAGCAAGGGCACCACAGACAAAGCCCAGTCACTGGAAGCTCAGTCTATATATGGGGAAAAAAACAGATAGTCCTGTTGGGGGCGGGGGGGGGGGTGGAGGGTGGAAGCAGCAGCAAGGGCAAGCCAGCTAGTCCCAGAGAACAGCAGGTCTCACAGGGTTCACACTAAGACTAACCGCAACTAATCTGGGCTTGGGAAGGTGATGGAGAACCGGCTGCTCAGTGATTTGGCTCAGGGAGATATGACAGCTCCATGCACTCCAATACTGAAAACAAGGCAGACAGAGCCAGTGTGGTGTCGTGGTTAAAGTGCTGGATTAGACAGGGGTGGGGGAACCTTGGCCCTCCAGCTGTTTTTTGAACTACAACTCCCACCATCCCCAGCATTGTGGGGGACGATGTGGCATTGTGGCTGGGGATGATGGGAGTTGTAGTTCAAAAAACAGCTGGAGGGCCAAGGTTCCCCACCCCTGGATTAGGACCAGAGAGACCCAAGTTCAAATCCCCACTCAACCATATTACTTACTGGGTGATGACCTTGGGCTAGTCACTCTCTCTTTCAACCTAGTCTACCTCACAGGGTTGTTGTGAGGACAAACATAACAATTTACACTGCTCTGGAATCCTCAGAGGGAGAGGGAGATATAAATGTTAAGATAGAATAAAACTCGGTTCTGCTGTTGGGCAAAAGGGACATGCGCCCAGGACAACAGGCCCCTAGAGGGCACCACGTCGTAGCCCATTGCCACATGTGGCTGGAAGGGAAGGTAGACCACACAGCAGGGACACATACCTCCAGGTACATTTTCCTGCACTTAACAAAAACAGGATTGTATTGGGAGCCCAGATGGCCATTTTGCTTCTTTTCAGGCCAAGTCAAAGATAATTTTTTGCTAGAGGCAGGGACGGCCCTTCCATGAAGTGGGCTGAGGCAGTTGCCTCAGGCAGCAGATTACTGGGATGTCAGGGAGGCAGCAAGAGGCCTTCTTCCCCAACTTTAAAAAGGAAGGATTTCCGATGGGGGTGGGGGGTGGGCTGCCTGTGGTGCACAGAGGTCTTCAGCCGCCACTGATTATCCCAAGTCTGTGGGGCAACTAATTTACCTCCGAATTCACTGGAGAATACCCTGTGGCTTGTCACATTCCTCCAAAATAGGCCAAGCAGAGGGCTTTGGGGGACCTCACAAAAATGTGCAACTCAGAGAAATTGCAGAGCAGACCCAGAGCCAGGAGCAAACTCTGCGGGGAGGGAAAGGGCCTATGCTCTGCCACATCCAGGGTGCTGCCTCAAGCTGTTTGTTCTAATCTTTGGGAGAATCTAGTTAGGCCTGTTATGGTCGGTGGGGGAGGGGGCATTTGCTGCATCATCTGAATAGCAGTTGCCAGGATGAATTCCAATTGTTCTCTGCTGCTCCCTTTAATCTATGTTGGTTTGAAACATTTTTATCCCACCCTTAAAAAGAAAAAAGAGAAAGCAAGGCCGTACAAGCTCATTTAAAACAATAAAATACAATATCAGTAATAAAACATTAAAAGCCAGCATACAGAGCAAGAGAGTGCAACACCACAGTATAAATCACTTAAAAATTAGAAATTGCAGCAGGTGTGCCAAGGCCTGCCTAAAAGGCCAGGTTTTTGTAAGGCAGAAAAACTAAAGAGAGAAGGGGCCAGTCAGATTTCAAGTGGGAGGAAGTTCAAGTGGGAGGAAGTTCTGTGGGTCACCACTAAGAAGGCCCTATCCCGTGTGGCTGCCAGATGGACCTCCAATGGCGGTAGAAATTCTAATGGGGTAGGCAGATTCATGTGGGGGGAGCAGTCGTGAAGGGACAGGTATCCTGGTCCCATACCATTTAAGGCTTTATAGTCATCACCAGCACCTTAACATGCCTGGAAACAAACTGATAACCAGTAGAGCCTCCTCATCGTGTCATATTTTCGGAGTAAGGGCCTCCCCTGAGATAAGACCCCTGTAGCTGCATTCTGGGTCAGCTGAAGTTTCCAAACATAAAACGTATGACAGTAATCCAGCCAAGATCTAACAAGGGCTCAGATCACCACAGCATGGTCTGGCTGAGAGACAGCGGGAAAGATTCTAGAAAGAACTCGTGTCCTTGTGCACATGCACTCAAGTAAGCTTGCACAGAATTGCAACTTTATTTTTAGCTTCAGGGACGAGGAGAGCTAGTCCACACACAGCCTCACGATAAGCGGTCACCATGCATTGCTCACTGCCGTACCTTTACACAGCCTAGTCATGATGGTTGCAGTCACCTCTTGTGACCTCTTTGCCCTTCTGAGAGAGAGCTCACCCGACCTTTGCGTCTTCCCTCCTAGACGCTTATCATCATCACTGTGCAGCTTCACCCAAGAGAGCCAGCTGCTACAGGCTCCTGGCCTACAGCCACAGAGGGGTTGCAAGGCGAGGAGGTGTAACCCCAAGAACCTCCCTGCCCCTCTACACAAGCACGGCCGTGAGGGTCTAGCGGTCATCCTGGCAGATCCCTCTGCTGCCCGCTCTAGTCCTGCAAATACGGTAGTAGGGACTCCCCACACACACACACCCTCCCCCCCCCCATGACCATTTCCTGTAGTTTTTCATCCCCACTTTCCGAAGAGACAAAACACATTTCTGAAGCCAGAGTGTTGAGCATGAGCCATGGTGGGAGGAGGGGGGGAGGCTGGAGGAATCACAGCCGACAGAGCCCCTCTCCCCTCCCTGCCACGCAGCCACAAGAGCCTGTCTCCACCCCAGCCAGCCAAGCACGGCCTCTGGGCAGCTTCCCTCCCCTGCATGGCTTCTGTCCTGCCCAAGAGCTCCCATTCCTGTGCTGGGCCCCCTCAAGCTCAGGTTACAGACACAGAATCTGCTCCCCTCCTTGCCTTCCCTCTGGAACCAGCAGCAAGAGTCCCTGCTTTCTGAGCATCCTCATCCTAGGCCCCTGTAAGAGCAGGCACACCACCTTCATCCGAGTAGGGATGAGCTCTCCTGCAGGCAAGGCTGGCTCCAGGCTTCAGGGGGGGGGCCTGGACAAAGGGCCCCCCACTGCCCCTCCAAGGTGGCCCCTCCATTCTGCCCTAGTGGGCTTACCAGAGGGACAGCAGCAGCACTCCTCTCACCACCATCCGGGGGTGGGGCTTACTGGGTAGTGCTGGTGGGTGCTCCTTGCTCTCAGTGCCCCAGCAGATGGAGTAGAGGCACCATCTAACCCAGGGATTCTCAACGTGTGGGTCCCCAGATGTTATTGGACCTCAACTCCCATAATCCCCAGCCCCAGTGGCCTTTGGCTGGGAATTATGGGAGTTGAAGTCCAATTACATCTGGGGACCCACACGTTAATAATCCCTGCCTGCTGATGTTGTCGGAGATGCAGCTCCTGATGGCATCAACTCTTAGCACCAGCAGCCCATGGGCACTAAGGGTAGAGATCGTGAGCAAGGCAAGCCCCCTCTCTGGCCACACTTTCTCTGCTCTGCTTCCCCTTTGTTAAACTGATAGCCTCAGGTTCCATCCTCTCGGGGGAGGGGGGGAGAGGTCCTTCTTCTACCTTCCTCTCTTCCTGTATGTAGCTAGCAGCAAGGCATGTAGGTCTCGGTCTAGCTCCCTGACGGATTTCCTAAATAAGCTATTTTATTTAGAACTTTAACTCCATGTCTCCAGACAATATTAATTAGCGGTGTTCTCCTTACCTGTGCACTTTCACTGCAGCTGGAGTAGATAAAGAAACCTCCCCTCCAAGCTCTCTAACCACTATAGCATCACTCCAAAGCAACACTAGGTCCGGGGGCCAAGGCATTCTGGAGAAAGGGCACCTCCACACTACCTGCAGTGGTGCTGACTGAGGAGGGCCAGGGATTTTTGTTCTTCTATTTTTGTTTTTGTCCTTCTATTTTTGTTTTCCCCCCCCCCTCCATCTGTGCACAGAATGACTTTTGTTCTGGGCGGCAGTATCAAGGCAGTGTGTGCGCACATACATTCAGAATGGGGCCTTCCTGACTCAACTTGAGCGGGATCTAAAATGAACTGAACAGACATCAAAAATCATGAGAGTGCATGCACATGTGCACGCCTTAGAGGAAACACTGGTTGGGGGTCCAGATGGGGGCAGGAGTGAGCAGCTGTGGGCCCTCTTGGGGCACTGCGGGGTGCTGAAGCCCCAGTATTTGCCCAAGGGAAATACCAGAAACACATGGAGGATGGCCTTAACTCCATGGCTAGTTAACCCCTGCTAACTGAGCAAAGAGACATCTTTTAAAAGTGGTGATTCTCTTTATTTAGCACGGGGAGGACAACTGACCCTATCCAACCCCAGCACAGCATCCCTCCAGTGGCTGTTGCTGGTGTCAACCTTATGTTTCTTTTTAGTTTGTGAGCCCTTTGGGGACAGGGGACCACCTTATTTTTACTTATTTATTTATTTTTCTATGTAAACCACTTTGAGGACTTTGGTTGAAGGGCAGTATATAAACATCACCATCATTAATTATTATTATTATTTAGTTCCCAGGATCATCAGGCTTGTGGTTCTCACTTTAAATTCCTGCAGACATTCCTGGGGGCACCATCCTACAGTCAACCGGAAATCTCATGCAGTCACCACCGTGTTGGGCTGGCAACCTGAAAAAAGGGGGAAAGACCCACCAGGGTTCTCATTTGCTGGCTAGTAAGGCCCTCCTCTCTCCTGGGATATGTGTATGTTTTAAGCTGTACACCTTAGGTGAGAAGCCAGTTTTTTCACTAGGCTCCACCAGAAACCTCTGGGCTTCCACCCTGGCTCCAGTTCCTAGTCCAGGGGCATCACAAGGTTGGACAAAAAGTGAAGTGTAGCAGGAGGGGAGAGGGAAACACAAAAGGTTGCTCAGCCAGGGCGACATCCCTGCCTGAGACACAGGAGGCTCTGCCTCTAGGTGCCAAGACATGGCAGTCCATGCCAAGTGCAGGATTTAGCACAGCAGGGAGGCAATGAGCATAGCGATGGCAAAGAGGCCACCAGGAGCCAGGCGGGTGTGTGCTGCGGCCATCATTCTCAGCGCTCCTGCCCATCCGCCCCTCTCCCTGGGGCCAGCAGCACATCTGAAGGGGAAGGGCCTACCTCTGCTCTGTGCAGCGTGGCACACCGGCCAGCCCAGGTTTCGAGCAGGGCCAGGGAAATTCTGCCAGCTGTGGTTTCTCCTGCCACTGCCGTACTGCGTTGTGACCTGGCGACTCTAGGAGACAATGGGGTGGACTTCATCTATTGATTTAAAATTTCTGGCTGCAGCTCCAGCAGTTTTTCCAGCAGCCGGGTTTAATTTGAGTCAGGGCTCACGGGAGCACAGCCCCCAAGTCTGTTTTCAGTGCAAAGATTCAGCCCTGTGACCAGGGGCAGAAGGAGCTTGGCGGGGGCCAAGGGGCAAAGACCAAACAATGGCTCCCCTACCCCCTGGGTGTTTCTTCGCATGCACAAGCCCCAAGCCACGCCTCCTGCATCTGACATCAAACACAAAGGGGCAGGGCCAGTGCCGAGTACGGGGCTGTCACAGCCCCAGCAGAGTTTCATTTCCCCTGTCAGTGGTTGGTGGAATTGCTGAAAGGGAGCGCCTTTCCGGAATGTCATCAGCATCCAGGGAAAGGAGCTCCCTTTCTTCAATTCCTCTAACCGCTGACAGGGGAAATGAGACGGTGTCTCAGCCCTGTTCTTGGCACTGACCCCACCCCCTTGCATCTGACATCAGACAGAGGGGAGGGGCCAATGCACGGCGGGAGACTCCATCCTTCTCCCGCCAGTGTTTCATTGAAACGCTCGCTGGAGACGGGCATGCCTCACACTCCCAGCCAGCGAGTGCTTTGTTTGGCAGCTGGTGTGAGAGGGGGCAAGGGGGTGCCCTGGCCAAGGGTGAGCCTTGGGGGCCCTCCAGACCCTTGGGGCCTGGGGACAATTGTCCCCCCCTTGCCCAATGGTCGCTACACCTCTGCCTGTGACATGGCAAGGAATCATGACAAGTGTACTTTTGAGTGTGTGTCAAGTGCTCCTCTCTTGCCATGGAGTAAACACAACTAAGTCCACATATCTGGTAAGAGCTTTCATGGGAAGAAGGGAAAACCTTCACGGAGGTGCAAGCCTCAATCCCTCTCCATTGTAGGAATCAAAACACTATTGTGTAGTAAACTATTCGTGGTAAACTCAAGGCCACTAGGCAGATCTAGGCAGTCACCCATGGCATCAATTCTTGGAGGGTGCATAAACAGTGCAGGAGCATATCACTACCAATTATTCCTTCTCTTCCTCTTGTATTGCATCCCTGAAGTACTGCACTGTGGTGTAAGAATTTCATATGTCATACTGCACCTTGCTTCCCAAAGGGTCTGCACCCCAAAATACAGACTTCTCTTTGTTCATTGCACCTCAACCCCCAATGAACAGCTAGTCTCATAAGCTGCACTCCCTCTCTTGAAGACGAATTGCCTGTCTCAGCATTCCTTTTCAAAAAGAAATGGTCACAGGCTGGATTTCCAAATTAACAGCAGCATCTTTTCATGTCTGAAGAGTTTTGCCCCGTAAGAGATTAGGAACTCTCTTCCACTGTATCCTCAGACCACTGCAGACAAGCCATTCGCTGGTCAACCTGTGTGGCTCAAGCTGAAACTGAGACTCTGCACCTCTTAGTTGGAGGGGTGAGTACCAAAACCAAACGTTGTCTAGGGTGTCAAAAACCCTAGGGCTGGCCTTCAGTAAGCTACTAGTGCAAAAAGACAAATACTACATTTCACCACTGCAGCCTTAAGCAAGGAGGAGACTAGAAGGAGCCTGTGTGGAGGGATCCTTTAAAATTCTCCAGAGCTGAGAGACATGATGACATGAGTGATCTTAAGCAATGGCAGTGTTCCAGTGATGGAGGGATTAAACATGTGAGTAGCTTGTCTTGCAGAAGGAACAGAGTGACCGCTGTCTATATAGAGTCAGATTTCAGGCTGGGAATTGGTGAGACAAAAGCCAGGCCTCATGGACAACCCCAAATGGGATGCAGGCAAAATAATATGACATATAGATCAGTGAAGCTTGCGGGCAGTGGTAGTCTATTCCAGCACAAGAACTACCTATGTCTTTTAATCCCACATTGCACACCCTGCCTGATCCCAACAGCCAAATATCCCATCTTTGCTCTTGTGGCAATGCTTCCAGAGCAGAATACATTACACTACCCCAGAATACTACTCAGCAGCATCATGCTGGACATGGCCCCAAACCTTGGAGAAGCCACTGCCAGTTCTGGGTAGACAATACTGAGCTAGATGGTCTGACTCAGTATATTGCAGCTGCCTATGTTCCTACGGAAGGTGCCCTCTAGGACAGAGATGGTCTGACATTTTTGGTCTATGGATGTGTTTTAAATTTACAAGGCAAAAGCACATTGTGAGGCACTCTTTAACAGTTAAGGCATAACCTTTAAGGCCAACTGATCCTGGGAATTCAGTCTTGCTCAAGAATGTAAGAAGTGCCTTGCATTGCAAGATCAGCCAAAAGTCCACCTTTTCCATCCTTTTTTAAAAACGCGTCCCAGGAGCAAGCAGGCACGAGATGGGCCACTGGAAACTGGCCAGTGGGTCACCCTTGCATTGCTGTCTACCTTCTGCCCAATTTTATGCTAGGGAGTTCCCAGCCTATAGCACCATCAATCTCATCTAGACATATAGCTGAGGAATGATAGTTTGCAGAAACACCACATAACTTGGGAATCTTTATCTGAGAGCCAGCATAGCATAGTGGTTAGAGTGTTGGAGGACCAGGAAGAACTAAGTTCGAATCCCCATTCAACCATGAAACTCACTGGGTGACTCTGGGCCAGTCATGTATCTCTTAGCCTAACTTACCTCTCAGCGTTGTTGTGAGGATAAACATAACCATGTATACCAGGGAGGGTGGGATATACATGTAAAAAATAAAATTAAAATTAAATAAATTAAACATCTTTTGGAACCTAAAAGAATGATGATAAAGTTAGAGTATCAGAGCATGTACAAATTGCCTTTTCTTCACTACTAGCACTTCCAAATTGAGAGAGAAGTGACTTCCATGGTTACCATTAACCATAGTGTAATTATGTATTAGAAACTACCTAATGGTGCAGCAGGGAAATGACCTGACTAGCAAGCCAGAGGTTGCCAGTTTGAATTCCGGCTGATATGTTTCCCAGACTATGGGAGTCACCTATATCGGGTAGCAGCAACATAGGAAGGTGCTGAAAGGCATCATCTCATGCTGCGTGGGAGATGGCAATGGTAAATCCCTCCTGTATTCTACCAAAGACAACCACATGTGCTCTGTGGTCACCAGGAGTCGACACCGACTCGACAGCACAACTTTACCTTTAATTATGTATGTATGTATCAGAGATGTTGGAGATGGAGTTCCAGCGCATTGACCTTTTGCACCAACTATCCTAATGACCACTAGAGGCATTCGGAGTAGAGGTAGTTAGTGAGGGCCTCCTTACCTGTCCCTGCTTTGCCTCTACTCTATGACCCCTGCCTTGACTCCTCAGGGACTTCCGGTAGTGAGTCAGTCCTCTTCCTTTCCTCCTAGAGAGAAGATGGAAACATCTCTCCCTACCTATTCATTATGTAGCTGATAGATAGGATAGGTCTTTCCTATCCCAAATGTATTTCACCAATAACTTATTTAAGTAACTTAGACTCTACAGTGATTTCCATGCGTGTTACTTAAATAGCTGCAACAACTAAACTCTGTAACTGGAGTGGTAGCTTCCCTATTGCTTTGCTAAACAATCACAAACCCCAACAGGAGAACCCTCCACTCTGTCTCCAACTTGCCCATGAAGGAATCATCATCATTTCCATAATTTTTCTTAGTAGCCAAAAGAAGTTTTTAGTTGCTGAATCCTGACAATATTCGGAATGATCCAACAGTTGTTACAATGAATGACCAATAACTTAAAAACAAAAACAAACCCCACCATCAGGCACCTTCATTTTTAAGACCCCTTACTGGAACATGGGGTTTTGAAAAGCAAACAGGCTAGTATACTGATTCCATTCTCCCCAGGCAGGAAAGCTGTGTTTAGGGGCTGGGACTCAGGAAAGTGACAAGATTGTACTTTGATCTGGAAGCTCTGCCCTTTGGGTGAGAACCGACTATGGAAACCCAGAGTGAAAGAAATGTGTTTTGCTCATGCTCAGAGGAATGCTCTTGATTATTTCTTCACGTGCTCCATAATATTAAAAATAGGTGCTGGCCTTGCAGTGCTTAATCTCCTATATGTATAAAAGTTTACCAGGTCTGAAACTTGCCCCAAAGACACAGCCTTTAAATTTGAAGCTTTCATTCTTCCAGGCGTACAAAGGCAACTATTTGCAAAGTATGACAAAGAAGATGCACTCTACACATGGTTAGAAGCACCCTCGTCACTCTCAATTTACATTATTTTGGAGTTGAGCTGAGGGTGGAGATAGTGTGTTTCAAAAGACATTCCGAAAAAGGCACTCTACTTCAAATGAAGCCCTGGCAGGTCCAAACCACACACTCCGTAGCCAAGCGAAGTCTCTCTTCCCCAGCCTTCCATTTCTTTCTTTCTTAGTTAGCATATATGCATACCGCCTCAAACTGGCGTTTTCGGGCGGTTTACCATGCAATTATAGTGGTTAGAGTGCTGGACTAGGACCGGGAGACCCGAGTTCAAATCCCCATTCAGCCATGATACTTGCTGGGTGACTCACTCTGGGCCAGTCACTTCTCTCTCAGCCTAACCTACTTCACAGGGTTGTTGTGAGGAGAAACTCAAGTATGTAGTACACCGCTCTGGGCTCCTTGGAGGAAGAGCGGGATATAAAATGTAAATAAATAAAAATAAAATACAAAATTGGTGCCAAGGCGGCAGCAGCCGCCGCCCCCTTGGCGGCTCCGGGGAACTCCTGGATGGGGTGGGGGAATCTTCTCCGGAGGCTTAACCAGTCCTCCTAGCGCCGCTCTGCATCAGCGGCGGCCTGGTGCGAGCCACAGCATTGCCAGAGGCTCCAAGATGTTTATCTTTGCGTCCTTCGCGCTGCGCAGCCTCTGTCCTTGGTCGCCTGCTAGCCAGCTCTCCGCCGCCGCCGCCCCGGCCCCGCCCGCTATCTCCCTCCACTCTGCCCCGCCCGCAGGGCTTGGGAGGCGATCCCGTCCCTTTGTTCCCTGCTTGCTGCTCCTCCGGCGGTGGCTGCAGTCCAGAGCAGTCACGCCTTGTGTCTCCCGCAGGCAACTTGTTCCAAGGCACCAGGCGCCGCGGTTGCCGCTCCTGCTGCAGGGAGGAGGAGGAGGGGGAGGAGGAAAGCCGGGAAGCAATCTTGATAGCGGAGGGAAGGCAGCCAGCCCTGCCCCTCCGAGCCGAGATGCGGCTGCAGACGGAAGGCACGCAGCTGCTGCAATGCTGAGCTCACGACCGTCTAAGATCAGACCCAAACCAGGCGATGTAGCGATTGGGCTTAATTAGATTTGGGCTCGTGGGTGGTGGGAACGCTGTGCTTCGTGACGCCGCCGCAGAATAACACTATATTTAGCATTTATATAGCGTTTTGAGTGTTCAGAATGCTTCACATGCATTTAAGGCTTCAAAGCACACGTGGTTATCCTTACAACGAGCCTGTAGGGTAGGTCTGTATTAATTGCTCCGTATTGCTGGTTTGGAAACCGAGACTTGGTCTTGCTTATGAGACCTCCGGACAAGTTCAAGGCAGACTCAAAGCTCGAGCCGAAGAGGCCAATACTGGAATTACAGAGGGGCCAAATTGACCCTTTAGCTACTGTTTTTCGGATGCTACCAGGACAATGCTTTGGTGGAAAATGGGTGAAGTTAGGAAGTGGGGTTTGTAGATTTCAGTAAAGGTGCTTGCTCTTTCCCCCCAAAACTCAAGCCCTGCCAAAGACTTGCTCATTAGCACTTTAGTCTCTTTAAAGTAAAAAGGTAAAGTTGTGCCAAGTCGGAGTCGACTCCTGGCACTCACAGAACCCTGTGGTTGTCTTTGGTAGAATACAGGAGGGGTTTACCACTGCCTCCTCCCATGCAGTATGAGATGATGCCTTTCAGCACCTTCCTGTATCGCTGCTGCCTGATATAGGTGTTCCCCATAGTCTAGGAAACATACCAGTGGGGATTTGAACCGGCAACCTCTGGCTTAATAATCAAGTCATTTCCCCACTGTGCCATTAGGTGGCTTTAAGTCTCTTTACCACTATGCTATAGCAGTTTATACACCAGAAGGGCCGTGGGCCAGCTCCAGAACCTGTACTTCGTGTCAGGGTTCAGCTGTAGTAAGGCTGAAGCACTAATAAGACTAGCAGTTAGTCTATAGCTCTGCATTTGAGAGTACTCTGTCACCATGACCATGTGCAGAGTTTCTCTCCCACAACACATTGAGCCAGTCCTCACATAACCCAAACAAGCTCCCAGTGTGGCAAGCTTGAGCCCTGCTGCCTATAATATTAAGAACCAACCAATCACTAGCATTGTCAAATGGTCCTGATTCTGAAAGGTCTCTCTTATTCATAATATCAGAGCCTCATGTAAGGGAGAAAAAGTGCATAAGAGGTGTGTTCCTTGTTTCAGAACAGCTGGAATGTGTTGCTTGTTTTAGGCGTTTCTATCTAGCAGCCTGATATTCAGCTGGCAGGATTTCCCCCAACAACCATTTGAGAATCTGTGCCCTACGACACTGATTGTCAAACATTCTACTTCCCAGGGAAATAGTTTCCACAGTGCGTCTTTCTGGCTACTCAGAAACCCTTGCGCTGTGCAGGGAACTCAGGGGCAAGTTCTAGGAGCTCTCAGTTCACCATGGGGCACTGGCCTGGCTTGTGGGGCCTCACTGTCACCCCTCAGATAATTACTTCTACTATACCCAGTTTCAGTTATGCTGATATTTTCAAATATATGCTATTTCCTGTGAAAAAAACACAATAGAAATTATGTCTAGAGTTATGATGATAGTTACAGCTTGATCCTAGGCATGTCTACTCAGAAGCAAGTCCCACTGAGTTCTTGGATTTTACCCCCTGGTGTAATTAGACAAGGAACTGCAGACTTATTTTGTATGCTGATGAACTTTACAATAAACCACTGAATTCAGAATTAACGAAATATTCAAATATATGCTGCTGCTTAATTGCACAGGGTGTTTACTTTCTGAGCGTTTTGCTTTTCTTTCTGCATGATCAGGCTGAGATTTATGTACTCTTTCTAAGCTCCGATAATACAATTCCCCTTTTGTTTATTACAGTATTGGTGGCTTCTACTTTTCTTTCCTGCTTTCCCATCTGTCAAAAACGAAGATGTGTTCTTAGATATCTTCGGGTGCAGCAGCTTGCAGGTGTTTTTGTAATCATTTTCCTAATTCTTTTAAAAGGCATTGATATTCTTCAGTTTCATGAAGGAAACAGGAAACAGCCTTATACCGTAGTAGCAGACTGTTGGTCCATCTTGCTTAGAATAGTCTTCACTGACTGGCAGTACCTCTCTAGAGTTTTAAACAGGGGCCTTACCTGGAATACCAGGGATTGAACCAGAGACCTACTCCATGTAAAATGCACAGTATACTAGGCTTGAGCCCCAAACGGCTCAGCCACATTTTGGTGGGGGCGGGGGTGGGGGTAGCTCCTTAAGGGTGTGGGAGGGTGCACTTACCCCTCCCGCCGCTTTCCTCCCCATCGGCGCTCCATTTTTACCGAAACCCATGGGGTGGCAGTGTACCTCCCTGCCACCCCTTCCCCCTTTCGTTGCCATAATTTGCCAGCAGTAGCGGCTGCACATGCGCCCATCGCGTGTGCAGCAGACGTGCACGTGTGCAACGGGCACATGCGCAGCCACTACTTCCGGCAACTTATGCCGACGAAAGGGGGAAGGGGCGGCAGGGAGGTATGCTGCCGCCCTATGAGTTTCAGTAAAAACGGAGCACTGACGGGGGAGGAAAGCGGTGGGGGGGGGGTAAGTGCACCCTCCCCCGCCCTTAAAGGACCCCCTGCCTGCTGAAAGCCAAAACGGCCTCGGCTTCCAAAACATTTCAAAGGCGTCTATAATGGCCTCCGAAACGTTTCAGACTCAAGCCTACAGTATACTCTTCCACTGAGCTACAGCCTCTGTCCCTATACACCACTGTACAATATTATGTGATAAGGGCTGCAGTCCCCATGTGCACTCACTGAGGCAAGGTGGAGCATCTAGTTTGTACCCAGAAGGTTCCAGGGTCAATCCCTGGCATCCTCAGCTATGGCTGGGAAAGACCCCTGCCTGAAGAGCTGCTGCCAGTCTGCAGTCCTGAGCTAAAAGGGAACAAAGGTCTGACTTGGGAGAAGGCCCGTGCCATATGGGAAGTCTCCAACCTTCCGTGACTGGGCAAGGTATTTGAGAGGGTGGTGGCCTCCCAGCTCCAGACAGTCTTGGAGGAAACTGATTATTTAGTCCCATTTCAAACTGGCTTTTGGGTGGGCTATGGGGTGGAGACTGCCTTGGTCGGCCTGATGGATGATCTCCAATTGGGACTTGACCGAGGAAGTGTGACTCTGTTGGTCCTTTGGAATCTCTCGGCGGTTTTTGATACTATCAACCATAGAATCCTTCTGGTGCATCTGAGGTGTTTGGGGGTGGGAGGCACTGCTCTGCAGTGGTTCCACTCCTACCTCTCGGGCAGATTCCAGATGGTGTCACTCAGGGACTGTCATTTTTCAAAATCTGAACTTGGGTATGGTGTCCCTCAGGGCTCCGTATTGTCTCCGATGTTGTTTAACATCTACATGAAAGCGCTGGGAGAGATCGTCAGGAGATTTGGTGCAGGGTGTTATCAGTATGCTGATGACACCAAAATCTCTTTCTCCATGTCAATATCATCAGGAGAAGGCATAACCTCCCTAAATGCCTGCCCAGAGGCATTGATGGGCTGGATGAGAGATAACAAATTGAGGCTGAATCCAGATAAGACAGAGGTACTTATTGTGCGGGGTCGGAACTCGGGAGATGATTTTGATCTGCCTGTTTTGGATGGGGTCACACTTCCCCAGAAGGAACAGGTACGCAGTCTGGGGGTGCTTCTGGATCCAAACCTCTCACTGATGTCCCAGGTTGAGGCAGTGGCCAAAAGTGCCTTTTATCCGCTTCGCTTGATATGCCAGCTGCTTCCATTTCTTGAGATAAATGACCTCAGAACAGTAGTACATCTGCTGGTCATCTCCAGATTTGATTACTGCAATGCACTCTATATGCTGCCTTTGTACATAGTCAGGAAACTGCAGTTGGTCCAGAATGCGGCAGCCAGGTTGGTCTCTGGGTCAGCTTGGAGAGACCATATCACTCCTATCTTAAAAGATCTACACCAGGGTTTCTTAACCTTGGGCCCCCAGATGTTGTTGGACTACAACTCCCATCATCCCCAGACATGGTCTTTGTGGCCGAGGATGATGGAAGTTGTAGTCCAACAATATCTGGGGGCCCAAGATTAAGAAACACTGCTGCCAATATGTTTCCGGGCAAAATACAAGGTGTTGGTTATAACCTATAAAGCCCTAAACAGCTTAGGTCCTGGGTATTTAAGAGAACATCTCCTTTGCTATGAGCCACGCTGCCCATTGAGATCATTGGGAGAAGTTCATCTGCAGTTGCCACTTGCTAGTCTGGTGGCTACTTGGGGATGGGCCTTCTCTTTTGCTGCCCTTGGACTTTGGAATGTGCTTCCTGCTGAAATAAGAGCCTCCCCATCTCTTACAACTTTTTAAAAGGCAGTCAAGACACATTTGTTCACCCAGGTTTTTAGATACTGTTGTAATAGTTTGATGGTTTTTAATAGTTTTAACATTGTTTTAAATTTTAAATTGTAATGTTTTAACCTTTTTACTTGTTGTTTTATTGTTTAGTTGTAGACCTCCCATACACTTGTGTTTTGGGCAATATACAAATATGTTAAATAAATACATAAATAAATATGTACTTGGAAATCCCATTGAAGTCTTACTTACCTCTCAATCGTGCATAGGATCATGCTGCAAATTATACGATGCATGTTACTTATAGTAGTAAAATAAGTTCAGGTCACGTACAATTGCAAAGTATATTTCCATTTCCCCCCTCAGACTTCTGTTCTCTTAAAAAAAAAATCTGATGATGGTTTTAAAATGTACAGAAATCTCATAACTCATTACAAATCCATTCATGTAGGGCCTAGCATTGTAGTGATGCTAGACATCTGTGTGGCATGTGGCTCCAGACCAACAGCTTGCCCACAGGTGTCCCAACAGAGCAGAAATTCTCTCATCCTTCTTGACCTCTGCTCTCCCAACTTTCTCACCTCTGTCTCCTCCTCCAGGTTTGTCATGTGCTTTGTTTGAAGTGCCCAGTGTGGTCACTGATATGCTCTGATCAGTGAAAAATCTGATTTAGTTCTGCACATCTGAGAGTCCTTAGGTAGCCTTCTAGACAATATCAGCTGGGTAGGGATCTGTGGCTTTTCGGCTCGCTCCTGTCTTGGTTCTCTATTTCCCATTCAGTTCTTGCTCGAGCAGAAGGGAAGTGAGAAGATCCAGGCAGCTGGGAGGTACAGTGAGCCAGGCAGTAGCAAGAGCAGGTGGGGGCTCCCTAAAGAGCTGTCTCTGGACACTTCTTCAAAGGAAAAGGCTCCTTCCCTGGCTCCCGGAGAAAAGGCTGAGGGATGGGAAGCCAAGTGCAGCTTCCTTAAGCAGCTAAGGACTGAACTACTCCACGCCTAGCCTTTGCTGGAAAATTGAGAGGGTGATTTTAGACTCTGAGATCTCTGTGAAGAAGCCCCAGTCTAGGTCAGGGGTTCCCCACCTTGGATCCCCAGATGCTGTTGGACCATAGCTCCAGTGACTGAAGCCTATTGTGGCTGGGGATGATGATGGGAGTTGTAGTCCAACAGCTTCTGGAGACCCAAGATTGGGATCTCCTGCTCTAGGTTAATTTGGATCTCAGCACACCACCACCACCACTACTACACCACCACAAATATTTATATGCTGTATCATGTTTCAGCAAAAGTGCTCCAAGTGATTTACACAGGAAAAATGACAAGATGGCTCCCTGGCCTAAAAGGGCTCACAGTCTAAAAGGAAATTGTAGTTGGGTAGGGACAGATGCTCTCCCACTGCTTATAGGAAGCTGCCTTATACTGAGTCAGACCATTGGTCCATCTAACCCAGTCTTGTCTACACCAGGGTGCTCAACTTTGGCCCTCCTGCAGATGTTGGCCTGCGACTCCCATAATCCCTGGCTCTTGGCCACTGTGGCTGGGGATTATGGGAGTTGTAGTCCAAAAACAGCTGGGCCCCACCGTTGAGCAGGCCTGCTCTATCCTGACTGGCAGCTGTGGCTCTCCAAGGCTTCAGGCAGGCGTCTTTCCCAGCCCTACCTGGAGATGCTGCCAGGGAGTGAACCAGATGCTCTACCCCTGCACTATGGCCCCATCCCATTTAGAACCAGCACTTTAAAAGGCGCCTTTTTGTTCAGTTAGCAAGGCTTACTATCAATAATGCAGATGCACTGCCTAGCGTCCTGACTAAATTTGCTAAAGGAAGTGCTATTGAAATGTAGTCCTTCAGATTCCTCCCTCAGCAGTTCTATTCAGTAAGTCAGTCTCTGGACATCAGCCACTTGCCTACAGGGGAGCAAGGATGGATGAGGTGTTGGACTTGGGCCCCAAAGGCCTGCATACAATTCCTGTCTTGAAGTTCACTGCACAACTTTGGGAGAGTCGGCCTAATCTGCCCCACTTGGTGAGTGTACAAATCAAATAGGATCACTCCCATGTGTGTGACACTGGCTTGCACCTAAACAAAGCATGTTGTGCTTTGTACCGCTTTCTTGGCTCTTTCCAGTAAGGTTTGGCTTTAAACATAAAGCTGGGCATGTTTGTTTGTTTTAAAGGTTACCTATGCAGGGATCCACACTGTAGGCCTCAGATCTGGGCTGCATCGCTGGCACCTTCAGTATTAGCAGAGCAGAGACCCATGGCTTCAGAGGAAGCAGAAGCACACTAATGTTGCTCATACAGACAACTTGGCTTGTTTACGCGGGAAGCCGTGTGTGGAATCCCACACAGGTTAGGTGTGTGGCTTGTTTAAACACTCTTGGTATCGTGTTTGAACTGGGCCCCGAGCATGTTTGCAAGGGGCAGTGTTCGGCCTACCAAGGCTTCAGGCAGGAGAGCCACAGTAGGCCAATTGGTCCTCTTGGCAATGGAGGAGTTTCACTCTCCCTTCATTGTATTAGGTGCCCAGAAAGTATGGGTGTCTGGGGCGGGGCAAGGGGGGCAGTTGCTCCCCCTGAATTGAGCCATTATTGCCATGCTATTTACATGCTTGGTGTGTGTGTATATTTCCTTGGTGTGTGTATTTTGTGCGTGCGTATTTTATATGTGCATGTGTATTTTACATGCATACTTTACATGTACGGTGTGTACGTGTATTTATTTTACATACACTTTAAATGTATTTTACATATTTATGTGTATTTTTCTATTCGTATACTTTATAGGTGGCTATTCCCCCACTCCCGCGTCTGCCCCATGCCAGAAAGTTGGGGTAGCTGCGTCTTCACCAAACTGGTCTTAGGTATCGGGGAAAGCAATGTCTCTTTCAAGATGTGAGGAGGATGGAAAGGAGTCAGGCATTCTGGGGCTGATGACAACGATCAGGAATTTACTGAACAATTTGCAGGAAAGAAACAAAGAAGGATGTTCTGCTCTTGAGTGGTACCTACACTTTGGCCACCACAGCATCCCTATCTGGGCACTGCCGAAATATGATCCAGGTACTCAGATATGAAAATCCATTAAGTCGCTGCCTTGTATAGAATCAGACTAATGGTTCATCAAAGCCACTACTTTCTGGCCTGGCTGGCAGGAGCACTTATAAGGGCTTGGACAAGTTTTGATATTAATGCATTTATTGCATTTTTTAAAAAAAAAAAATCTATCCAAAGAGCTCAAGGGTGATGTACATGGTTCTCTTCTCTTTCGGTTTATCCTGTGAAACAGGTTAGGCTGAAAGAGAACGACTAACCCAGGATCATCCAGTGAGTTTCATGGCTGAGTGAGGACTTGAACCCAGGAGTATTTTCAGACAGCAGGCTTTACTGCAAGTTTGAATTTGCCCCCCCAAAAAACGCAATGCAAAAAGTGGATTTTTTTTTTAACCTTGGACATAAATCAGGCCACATTCCAATGCATAATGAAAAACCCAAATCGTGCATGAAATGCTTCCCAATAGCTTGCAGGGACTTCGGGGTTAATAATAATAATAATAATAATAATAATAATAATAATAATAATAATAATAATAATAAATAAAAATCCAACCAAGAATAAATAATAATAATAAATCTGGCCAATATGTGAATGCACACCCCTCCATTGCGCAGGAGAAATGAGCTAAAAAACCTGTCTGTAAATGCTTCAGGTGTCCTCCCAACACTCTAACCTCTGCACGACACTGGGAAAGGAAACATTTCAAGCCCTATTGAATTTTGAATAGGATGCCATTTTTATAGCCCAAGATGACTCTCATCCCTTCTCTATGATATGAGGTAGAACAATGCTAGTGGGTTCCAATCACACACACACACACACACACACACATACACACAATCCCCATTTCTTCTGCTGCAACCCTAAGCACACTTCCTAGGTATTAAGTTCCACTGAACTTGGAGGAACTTACTTCTTGATACACACAAGACTCTCTGTCCAAGAGCAAAGGTCCACCTCACCCAGGATACTCTCTTCCCAGAAGAGGCCAGCCATATGCAGCCTTTCCAGACAGATGGGTAAAATGTGAGAGATTCAGTGGACTCTCCCAATTAATTCTATGCTGAGTCAGTGTGGGTTGTCCACACACTGCATTTCTCCTACAGTTTGCCTGCAGGTCCCTATCCGCCTGCTGTGAGCTACTCTGGAAATTGTTCCCCTGAGGCTTTCCTTCCTTCTTAATATCCTGCCTACCATCTCCCTCCTTTCCACAATATCCTGCCTTCTTTCTCTGCGGGCTGTGCTCATGCTCTGCAAAGAAGACAAAAAGAGTGGAAACTGTGAATATTGAAAGATATTAGGAACATAGGAAGCTGCCATATACTGAGTCAGACCATTCGTCTGTCTAGCTCAGTATTGTCTTCACAGACAGGCAGCGGCTTCTCCAAGGTTGCAGGCAGGAATCTCTACAAGGTGGCGCTTATAATCAAGTACTACCACTTAATGCGGCTAAGCCATGGCTCCCAGAGGACCAGCAAGAGTGCCCTAAAATCACCTGCAAACAGAAAGCTAGTGAGCTAGGTAAAACATTCAGGGAAACCCACTCACATTTCTTAAAAGAGTGTGTGGTAGCCAAAAGAATGTGGCAGGAAGTAAGCAAGCTGTTAGAGTGGCCTGATTTGGAAAAACAGACTTGGGAAGAACTAACCTCGGGTTTGAGCGATAGAACCTCCTTTCGAGGTCCCAGAAAGAAATCTTCAAGGAAACAGGATGGAACGGGTGCCCTCATACTAAGGAATTGGAACGTTCTCCTTCTCGTAATCAGTTTAGTAAACCTGTATGTCATTTATGCAATGCTCCTGCATAGGAATAGGGAGGGAAGACACGACCAAGAGATTCACACAGATGAGACAGTAAATCTCTTCTGGAAAAGTTTGTATGGTTATGTGCAAAAAGACAAGAGTATCTCTTCTAAACAGCAATGGGACAAATTGTGGAAATGGATGTCGGACGTAACCCCCCCGATTACCTGATGTGCCTTGAAATCCCCCACCCCCGAGTTACAGTACTACCTGCATATACTTCATAACCTTGTGGGTTTCCAAATCCTTGTGTGTAAATCTTTGTTGATATATCATGTACAATCACTTTGTATATAATTGTGCTTTGGCAACATACTGTATGCTTTGGTAGTTTGTTGGTTCAATAAAAAAATCTTGTCCTATCTTGAAGAAGCCAGGGAGGGAACTTGAAATCTTCTGCTCTTCCCAGAGCAGCTCCATCCCCTAAGGGGAATATCTTACAGTGCTCACACTTCTAGTCTCCCTTTCATATGCAACCAGGGCAGACCCTGCTTAGCTAAGGGGACAAGTCATGCTTGCTACCACAAGGCGAGCTCTCCTCTATTAAGACACCTATACAATTATATCTATTATTAATTAATAATATATATAATTATTATAATATATGTTATTTATATATATATATAAATATTATAATAATAATATAATAAATTTATTATTATTTCTTGTTTACACAGTCAGACATACTTTCCATAATTTTTCCCAGGCTGCCATTTCTCTTGTCTCCTCCAAAAGCAAGAGCTTATACATTTTAGAAACTAATTTTTCATCATTTTCACACAGCTCCTTCTCAACTCTCGACATCTGATCCTCAAATCCAACTTTAAGATCCTTCTTATAAACTTCATGTAGCTGATGGTACTGAAACCAATCACTAACCAAATTTTGTACTTCAGTTAAACTTTTTAACTTACAATCCTTTTCTTGAAAATATAACAGATCCCTATAAGTACCCCATTGCAATTGCATATTTACCTCTTTACGTGCTAAAGCTTCAATCGGAGATACCCATAACGGAGTTTTAGGTTCCAACCATTTTTTATATTTTACCCAGACTCTCATTAAACTCCTTCTTATATAGTGGTTAAGAAAATCTTTATGTACTTTACTTTTGTCATACCACAAATATGAATGCCATCCAAACCTTCTGTCAAATCCCTCCAGATCAAGTAATCTAGATACCACTCATCCCAAGTTTGTGCCCCTAGGTACTCCAAAGTAGGGGATATGGGCTGGTTCGGGTCCCATTATACCCTATGAGAAAAATAATTAAAAATCTTTCAAATATTCATTAAAAAATCATAGGGGTGTCCGATTGCTTTGGGGTTTGCATGGTTGTTGGCACCCATGGGTGCTCCACAATAAAGAATAATGGGCTGGTTCGAGTCCCATTATAACCTATGAGAAAAAAATATTTTCCCCCAAAAATTCATAAAAAATCATACGAGTGTCCAATTGCTTTGGGGTTTGGGTGGAAGGTACCCCTGGGTGCCAGCTACCATCCTACCAATTATTGGATGTCCGAACCAGTTCAAACCAGTTCGAATTCAAACTGAACCAGGAGGAGGTTCGAGCAAAACCAAAACCGAACCACCCCCTCCTGGTTCGAACCTGGTTCGAATTTAAACCGAACCAGGCAAACTGGTTTTGTGCACACCCCTAGTGCAGCATTTATATCTTTTAATGCCTGAGCAAGTTGTTTTTTGGCAACTGTTTTTAGAGCTGCTTATTTATTTATTTATTTATTTACACAGTCAGACAGGTGTTATTGACTGGTTTGTTTTATCCAGACTTCGAGTCCTTCCTAAGGACCGGGGATGGCTGAATTCTATTATCAATGTTGTTGTTGCTGTTATTATAGATATCATCACAGAATATTATTATTATTATTATTATTTCTTGTTTACACAGTCAGACAGGTGTTATTGACTGGTTTGTTTTATCCAGACATCGAGTCATTCCCAAGGACCTGGGATGGCTGGATTTTATTATCAGTGTTGTTGCTGTTATTATTATAGATATTGTCACAGAATATAGGCTGTTCCCAGTAAAGTTGCTTTTTGTAATTGGCTGATGGTGATTTCTGTGGCCCCTATGGTGTTGAGGTGCTCTTCAAAGTCTTTTGGAACTGCACCCAGGGCGCCAATTACTACTGGGATTACTTTGGTCTTTTTCTGCCACACAGCCTTTCAATTTCAATTTGTAGATCTTTGTATTTTGTGATTTTTTCTATTTCTTTTTCTTCTATTCTGCTATCACCTGGTATTGCTATGTCGATTATTTTAACTTGTTTTTCTTTCTTCTCGACTACAGTTATATCTGGTGTATTATGTGGCAGATGTTTGTCTGTTTGTAGTCAGAAGTCCCATAATATTTGTGCATCTTCATTTTCTACAACCTTTTCAATTTTATGGCCCCTCCAATTTTTAGCTACAGTTAGCTTGTATTTTTTGCAGATGTCCCAGTGTATCATCCCTGCTACCTTGTCATGCCTTTGTTTGTAGTCAGTCTGTGTGATCTTTTTACAACAGCTGATTAGGTGGTCCACGGCTTCATCTGCTTCTTTACAAAGGCAGTACTTGCTGTTTGTTGTTGATTTTTCGACTTTTGCTCTTATTACATTTGTTCTTAGTGCCTGTTCTTGTGCAGCCAGTGTTAAACCCTCTGTTTCTTTCTTCAAGTTGCCATTCTTAAGCCATTGCCAGGTCTTGGTGATGTCTGATTTTCCACTTACGTTATGCAAATATTGACCATGCAGTGGCTTCTTTTTCCATTTTTCTGCTCGGTTCTTGACTTGTTCTTTCCTGAAGGCCTGCTTTGTTTCATTGGTGTTGAATAGTTTCTCGTTATTGACCATTTTAAGTGCATCTTCTTCACTTTCCTTGATATATTCTTCAAGGCCTCTTTTCTCCTCCTCTACTGTTTGATGGACTTGCAGCATTCCTCTTCCACCTGAGCTGTGAGGGAGGTACAGCCTATCTACATCACTGCGGGGGTGCAGAGCATGATTGATAGTCATTATTTTCCTGGTCTTACGATGCAGCGTCCCTAGCTCTGCCTGGGTCCAGTCTATTATTCCTGCAGTGTATCTGATAACAGGTATAGCCCAGGTGTTTCTGGCTTGTATGCTGTTCCCACCACTGAGTTTAGACTTTAGGATTTTTCTAACTCTCCTGATGTATTCACTTCCAATTTTTCTTTTAACTTCAGTGTGTACGATGTTATCAGCCTGGAGAATGCCCAAGTATTTGTAAGGTTCTTTCTCTTCCAGGTTCTTGATGTTGCTTCCATTCGGCAGTTCTATTCCTTCTGTTTTTGTTATTTTTCCTCTGTTCATTATTAATGCAGCACACTTGTCTAGTCCAAACTCCATTGCTATATCGCTACTGAATATACGGACAGTGTTTAGAAGTGATTCGATTTCTGACTGGGACTTTCCATACAACTTCAGATCGTCCATGTACAGCAGATAGTTGATTTTACTTGATGTTTTAGATGTTTGGTATCCGAGGCCTGTTTTGTTTAGTATTTGTGAAAGTGGGATCATGGCGATTACAAACAACAGAGGGGAATGATGAGTCCCCTTGGAAAATGCCTTTTCTAATGCTAACCTGTCCAAGTGTCTCGCCATTGATTGTTAACTGTGCACTCCACATGCTCATTGCTTTTTTTATAAATATCTGAATGTTTTTGCTGACACCAGTTGTTTCTAAACATTTTAGTATCCATGGGTGAGGCAATGAGTGGAAGGCTTTCTTGTAGTCAATCCATGCAACACTTAGATTTGTTTTTCTTCTCTTGCAATTTTCTAAAATCATTTTGTCAATCAGCAGCTGGTCTTTTGTGCCTCTGGTGTTCGGGCAATTTCCTTTCTGTTCAACTGGAAGCTGTTAGTTAATAAGTGTTGTTGTTGTTGTTGTTATTGTTGTTGTTATTATTATTATTATTACCACCCCGTGCTGCCATGCCACCCTGTTGCTATGGCTTTGTAAATGCCTTCAGCACCACAGGCACATGCTCATGTACATTCACATTACAGAATCCACGGTGTGGAGCAATCCTATATTTTGTTTCTCTCCTGCTATCTGGTCCTCACACCATAATTGATAAATGTTAGCTGCCATGCTGCTCTCCTGCTAGGACCTTTTAAAAGCCTTCAGCTGCCTCTGGTTGCAAACTTGCACCCCTGCACAGGTGCAAGTGGCTGGGAAGGTACTATGCCACTAAAGCACATTTTAAAATATATTGTTTTAAAAGTCAGATCACCAGGAATCGATGATGAACAAACACCTCAATGGGGTGCAGGCAGGAAAAGGGCTGTGCATAATTGCCCAGATGTGGAAGTGTGTGTGTGTGTAGTAGTAGTAGTAGTAGTACTACTACTTCTTGGAACCAACCTTCTCCTGCATCACCACTGACACAGATAATCACTCCTCTGCAGCTTGCACACAGTCTGAAAACACACTATTACTCGTGGAATATTTTGCCATCCTCATTCAAGTCAGTAAAAGAGTAGTATTGAAAAGGTCCACCTCTCTCACAGGGCTAATCGTGAACAAACAGTGTGGGAAAGGAATTGTCTGGCCATCCAGCACCATTGCCGGCATGAATCAGCAATCAAGGTGGTAAAAATTGTCATCTGGGAGGGCTCATGTTCTGTTTTTGAGTGTTCAGAGACAAGGTGGTGGTAGATTTCCTGTTTGTGCCCAGCATCTGCTAAGAACATAAGAACAGCCCTGCTGGATCAGGCCCAAGAAGGCCCATCTCGTCCAGCATCCTGTTTCGCACAGTGGCCCACCAGATGCCGCCGGAAGCCACAGGCAGGAGTTGAAGGCATGCCCTCGCTCCTGCAGTCACTCCCCTGCAACTGGGAGCCTGAGGCATCCTTCCTCTGAGGCTGGTGGTGGCCTGTAGCCCTCCAACTAGTAGCCAATGATAGACCTCACCTCCACGAAGTTATCCAAACCCCTCTTAAAGGCATCCAGGTTGTTGGCTGTCACCACATCTTGTGGCAGAAAATTCCACAAGTTGCTTATGTATTGTGTGTAAAAGTACTTCAGTTGGTCCTAAATTTCCTGGCAATCAATTTCATGGGATGACCCCTGGTTCTAGTGTTATGTGAGAGGGAGAAGAATTTATCTCTATCCGCTTTCTCCACACCATGCATGATTTTATAGACTTCTATCATGTCTCCCTGCAGTACTCAGTGGTATACTGCTTCTGAATATGGAAGTTACACTTAGCTGTCATGCCTAATTGCCGTTGATAGACCAGGATGTTTTACACATGGGGCTTCTGCCCCAGATCTCCTTCGGGAGAGAGTGCGTGCATTCACACACCAGCCAAATGTACCCCGAACTCTCAACGAGATCCTTGGATCTACTCCACACAAAAGTCGGGCTTTGTCGTGTGAGTTCTAGCTTATCTCGAGGTATTTCTGGCTTCTTAAAATGCTGGTTTTAAGCTACTTTTTCTGAAAATGCCAGAGCAAACAGAGAGAGGTGCTCAGGTCGAATCATTAGCATGATAAGAGGCATAGTCTCTTCAGAAATGCAGATCTATCTCTGCAGGGAACTCTCTCTCCACCCCCACCCCATTGGCTAGGATGGAAAACACTGACGCCTGTCATGTGTACTTGCAAAAATGAAAGCCGAGCGCAGAGGGGAGGGGCTGCTTCCCTCAATGCTGCGAGTGTGATTCAATGTGGCTCTGCTCAACCCATCTTTCACCCATCTTATGTCTCTGTGTCTCCCTCCCTCCCTCCCTGATGCAGAGTGTCTCCCTCCCTCCCTGATGCAGAGCGGGTCTAGCGACTGGTCGCTTCTGGGCCGAGTAGGAATTTTTTGCTCCCACTGATTGGCCTTTGCTGGGGTTTTTTTCGCCTACTCCGTTCTGTACTCAGTTGTTAGTTAGCTTAGGTTGGCCACGTGGCAGTGACAGTGCGGGCTAAGGGGTAAGTGGTTTGTTGGAGTGTGGTGAGCACCTTTGGATATTGTAAGGCGGAATGGTTAATCACTCTTGACCCCGAAGCCTGAAGCCAAGTGTGAATAATCTCCAGGAGTCTTTTTTTTTTTAAACCCCTCTTAGCATCCTGCATTTTAGCCACACCCCAAAGTAGACAACAGGAACTCTTCATTTGGCCCAGTTTAACTCTCATCCCAGGATTCCATAGGCAGGGCCAGATTAATCATGGTTTAAGTGCTCTGTAGAATTGAGCCCAGCTAAACTAGATAGGACCCTTGCTGTGGTATAATTATCTGGAGAGTCACCCTGTGAGAAGTGCGATCGTCTTGCTTCCTGGACATGGTGTAGCTTTAAAACTCCCTGTAGCTCATGGACCATTCGCTCCTCGTAAAGCAGGGAAGCAGTGAGCATGTTCCAAGGTAACTGAGATTGAATGGCAGCAGCTTAAGCAGCATAATGGGAAGAACCTCACTTCCCACCACTGCAGAAAAGCTGTGGCACTAAGGCAGGCTGGAGTGGGCAGGAGAAAGAGATGCACAGCTGCCTGAGGTGTGTGTGTGTGTGTGTGTTTGTGTGTTCATGCCAGCAGACACAAAACTGGGGCCCTCTGAACGTGGCTCCCCACAGCCCCCTCCCATGTCCCTCCGTCTAACTCTGTCCCGGGAAGAATCTGGGGAAATGGCTTTCCCAACCATGACCTGCACGTGGGAGCCAATGAGGACAGTGCCAGACCTTGGAGCCAACCTGTCTTGTGCTCCAGAAGAGACGTTACCAAATATGGGGAAAGCACAAGGAACAAACACCCCCTCCCCAAAGGAGAGGGACTTGACTGAGGCCGAGCCGGCTGCAGTCCGGGGGATGGCGATGCCGGGGAACTGGAGAATCCCTTTCCCAAGGAGGAGCCTCCCCTGAGGCCTCCCTCAAAGGCAGCTGCAGCGAGGTGGTCTGGATGCCCATGTGTGCGGCCCGCTGCCACCGCCTTGGCAATGTGCTGCTCCGGATCAGCGCTGCCCAGAGGAGCCCCTGGCACAATGGGAGCGGAGCTATAAATAGACCCATCCAAAGGTTAAAAATAGCCAGCCTGACTAGGCACGCACTTTGCACAGCAACGGCAAGACACAGCAGAGATGGGGGTGGCGGGGGTGGGGAGAGAAGTGTGTGTGGGCATCAAGGTGTGTGTGGGCATCAGGAAACAGAGGCTCTCCTCCGCTCTGGATTCTCCTGCTTTAAGGAATGGCTGCTGGGTTTGGGATTCGGCTGCTCTGCAGTCTTATGGAAACTTCAAACTGGCTGGATGGGCAGCCAGGCTCCCATCCCAGTCTGGGAAGCCAATCCTTGCATGGAAAGAAGATCCGTGCTAATTTTTCCCATGTGTTCCAGTTTCTCAATCTTGGGAGCCTCAGCAAAGCCTTCATCCCTACCCCCTGCCATATGACTGGATCAGCAGCACTTTTAACGAGGGAGGGGTGAGGAGGAAACGCAGGTCGGGGGAGAATATCTCAGTGCCCTCTTTTGCCTCTGGGCCCCAACCTCTCTGCAAGACCTGCCGGAGGAATCGTGGCTGGGGATTGTGTAACTTCATGGCTCCACCTGCTGGTAAAGAAGTGCCAAGCAGTTCTTTTACCAGCAGAGAACCCTTTGCTTCTTTCTGGTGGCTTCAGAAACACAGATTTAGGGCCTGCTAGGTGACAAATTTAGGTGACAACCATCCTACTCCAAGCATTCAGCCATTTAAAGCAGCCACACATACCATGACAATATAGAACAATTGCTGTTACCGTGTCTTGCTTTATCTCCTGGGCGTTTTCCAGATTGTGAGCTTTGCGCCGGTACAAGCATTGCAAGGTGCAATGGTTTCAAAACGCGAGTAAAAGGTTGTTCAATGCTTTGTGATAGGCTGGTGGCTGTTCATACTGCTGTCCATTGCAACGTGGTTTCCAGGCAGGTGTGTGTGTCCATATTCTCCTTGAACCACATTATCTGCCCCCTTCTTCCGCTCAATCTTTTGGCCAAAGGGGGTTGCAGAGGGGACGGGGGTGATGTGACGAGCTTAAAAATTAAAAAAAAATTCTGGGCGGCCTTGCGCAAAGCCATCAGGAGGGGAAAGCGCCGGTCCAAAACAAAATTTTAAATGGCAGCATTGCAACCTTGTGCAAGCGCTCCAGCAAAACAACACAAACAATGGGGGAGAGGGCCCCTAGATAAACATCAGGGGAGCTGGGGGTCGGGTGGAGTTGTAACAGGAGGGTGGCTGCGGGGGAGTCGAGGCAGCTGTCCCTCTTGCTTTGCCCCCCAAAGGCAGTGAGCAAAGCAAGCCCAGGCGGAGCCTCTCAGAGCCCCCTTGCCAAGAGCTGCTGACTGACCCACTCCCTGAGCCCTGGGAGGCAGGAAGGGGGAATGCTCCAGAGGGCAGCAAGGAGTAGTGGCTGCCCGGCCACCCGCTGCTCCCCCTTTACACTATGAAAAATAAATTGGGGGGGGGGAGAGGAGAGAGAGAAATAAAAGATAAAAGATACAAATAAAACCGAAGCGAGAAGGGGCAATATGGACAGATTGCCTCCCGTCGCTGAATGAACTGTCCACACCACACCACGTACACCGCAGAAACATCGTTGCAACCCTCCTACGACGGAAAAATGCTGCTACTTTCCTGCAAGGCAGATGCAACGTTGTACCGCGGCAGCGCAGCAATAAAACCCGAAATAGGGCATCCGAACTAGGGACGACACCTTACTGACAGTGATGCCGGAACATAGGCGGTACGGAAACACACTTAGCGGACGCATTGCAAAGCTGTCGCAGCGCCCTGCAAATGCACAGCCCTATAGGTCCCAGATCTATGGGCACATGATGCAACCATCTTGCTGAACCTAAGGGGCAAGGGTGTAGCTATAGCAGAAGGGGGGGTGAGATGCCCCTGGGCCCCAAAGGTAGGGTGCACTGGCTGGCCAGCAATGTGCTCTTTGCTCTCCTGCCTCTCCCAGAAAGCAGATGGGAGGGCGGGGGTTCAACTTCAAATCTTGTCCCAGGGCCCACTCCAACTTGCTACATCCGTCCTAAGGAGGTCCAGATCTGGATGGTCTGTGCGTGGATACCTGAGAACCCTGTGTGTGCTGCCTTGAATTATATGATGGGTGAAAGGCAAGATATAAATTTAACGTTATTTGCATATAGCACTGCCCTAGGCATCAGCCATCACCTAATAAGGAAGGCAGATCAGAGGGCAGCTCTTTCCCCAAGATGCAGCGTGAATGCATGGCTCTTACCCTGGTATTAGCTGTGTTCTCCAGATGTGGTGATGGGAAGAGAGATTGAGCGCCAGGTTCCATGCTCTGATCCACTGTGAGAAGGAAGAGGAAGGCTTTATAAGTGAGCGGATGGGGTGGGACTCTAGAGCTCTGGGACTTATTCTCAGGAGCAGGGGTGGCAGGGAGCCAGGGCAGCTGGCTCTGGCCCCAAATACTCCACGCCCCAAGAGAGTCCCGTTCACTGGCACTCAGAAAAGAAACAAGCCCAAGTTCCTCATGGCCAGGAGGCTTCTGGGAAAGTATGTGAGCCCAAAGTCCCTTCTCTGTACTAGAAAATAACTCTGGTTCCATTTGTGCATACCTTAAAAATGCCTGGTTGTGCCTGCACGGCTTGCTCACCTAACTGCAAAGAGGGCAGCAGGAGAAGCCTCTGGCCCTAGCTTGGGAGCTGCGTATGCTCCCCATTGGCAACCATCTATGCGGGGAAAGCAAGGCCAGAGGCTCCTTCTGTCATAGTCTGCTAAGCAGCAGCTGGGTCGGAGGGGCTTCCCTCGCCCCTCATTCAGCAGGCGGAGTGCAGCTGCTGGGTAGGAGGGTGCCCTCCAACCCAGCGGCTGCTTAGCAGACTATGAGGCTCTACACACGATCCATGTGTAGAGCCTAACCGGGCTCTGCAGGGAGAGTGGGATTAGCCCGCTCTCCCCACAGATGAGCAGGGAGCTCGCCCTGGGCGGCTGGATCTGCCCCTCACACGACTACTGGTTCTGTCATGGAGCCAGTAAGGGCGCCAGGGATCGGGGGCCTCCTGGCCCCCTGGCAGTCCCTGAATGTCCCACAGGAGTGCACAGGGCATTCTCGGGAGCCTCCTGGTCGGGGAGTCTCCTCGTGAGTCGCCGTGGTGTGGTGCCACACCATGGTGACTCCTGATCGCCCAAATGAGGTTAGTTAGAGGGGTTAGTGGAATGCTCGTTCCGCTAACCTCGTTTAAGGGAGGGGGAATTAAGCGGGCTAACCGCCGGGAGGAGAAGAAACCTCTGGCCATGCTTTCCCCTCACAGATGATCACAAACGAGGAGTGCGCCTAGTTCCCACCTAGGGTTGGAAGCTTCTCCTAGCCTATTCATGGTCGGTTGTGGGAACAAGACTCCCCCCCCATCACACACACACACACACACACAACCTCACACACACACCAGTAATCAACCAGGTCTGTCCTTAGGGCAGGGCGTCCCAGCCTCCGCTCATTTAACCCACATTAAAATTAACCGGAAGGGGGCCCCACACTGGCTGGTTTGCCTCAGGCCCTGCCCCCTGCCAAGGCTCTCTAAGGACAGCCCTGAGAATCCCAATACCAAATAAATCACTGCACAAAACTGGGCCATTGAGTTTCTTTCAAGTCCCCTCCCCGCAATCCCCGAGTCTTTGTGTGGAGAATAAAATTTAGTCATCTGTTTTATGATGAGAGTTAGAGTGCTTTGCTTTTTCATTCATGCTCTGAAAAGCACAGAAATTGTAAGTTAAGGTGCTCATCTTAACTTCTCTGCCATATCAGCTGTACAGTCCTGTATAATATTCTGGCTTTACAAATTAGGCTCATGCACCCACACACTGCCTTGGTCTTTCAGTTCAACATTGGGCTGAGGAGGGATGTGTCCAGGCAGAAATCCAACAGCTGCAGCTCCCCAAAACATTTTTCTAGAGATGCCACTCATAAGTTTGTGCCTGCTGCATCTCTACAAGGCACAGTGCTCCCCCAAAACGTTATCTATATAGTAAATGTCCAGCCAGAAATTCACAATCCTGAATTTCAGAATTGTGATGATGCATGTGATGCATCTAATTGTGATGCATCTAATTGTTCAGTGTGATGCATCTAATTGCTGATGTATCCACAGCATCCCAGAAATGAGCTGCTAAGTGAATAGGCCATCAATACTTTATACTAGATCTGCATTCTCTTAGCATCAAGCTGGAGTCCTCAAATAACTTGCACGGGATTCAATAAGCAGTTTCAGTCCTGGAAAGTTGACAGCCATTCGTCACACTTCAGCCAAAACTAGTAACAGCAGCTGGAAGAACTGCAGGCAGCTGGACCAAAACTTTGATTCCTCCCAAGCATTTAAGAGGAACTTTTTTCAAAGTGATATATCAATAGCATGTCTGCAAACAGAAAAGCCTGCATAGTCACAATTTATTTTGCCAGCTGATCTGTGGAGCTAAATGAGACAGGAATGACATAGTTTTTGCTTAAGAAGAAAGCAAATTGAGGTGGCATTTCTGACTCAAAATGGAAGAATAGAAGAAAATATTGAGAAACAAGGGCAGCTCATCCATCCAGAGCAAAACCAAATAAAGAAGGGCACATAATTCACAAACATGTTCATCTTCACACTAACTAAATATTTTGTTTGGGTTTGGGGGGATAAAATATTAGATAACCCAGCAATGCTCTCCATCTCCTTGTTCTGAACTGGCATGAAGTGGAATACAGTTAAAACAATGTGCACAAAGTCAGGAGGAGTTTCAACTTGACAATATCTCTCTCCTCCTCCATTCAAACTGAGGGCCAAGCAAGCCCTTGCATTTCCAGAAGCCTGAAGGGAGTGGAGAGAAAGGCTTCGAGGGGGAATTATTTGTAAAAATGCTACATGCCTTGAATTTCTGCCTGGAATTTACTATAGTAGCTAGCATTTGGGGAAATAAACTGTGCCTTGTAGATGCATCAGGCAGAAACCCATCAGGTATAGCTGTAGAGATACACATCCCTACAGATGTGTGGCTGGACTGGAGAGCCAGAGTGCCCAGGGGAGTAGTTGAGGCTGTTATTTTTCCTGCAGCTGCATCCAAGAATGGACAATGTGCAAGAAAAACAAGAACAGAGCCGAAAACCATGGCTACCCTCCTGGGCAGCTTAACCAGTGGGGGAGTGGGGACCATGGGGAAAATTTGGCTTGGAGCCCAGAGGCAGGTGGAGGGATATGGCTAGGAAGGGATGGTCTTCATGACTGCAGGCATGCAGGGAAAACACAAGAATGGAGACAGGTCAACAATGGACTTTGCCAGGCAGCTCATTATGATCTGTGCTAATGAGTCAGTTATCTAGGAAGTCTAAGATTACAGGTTCTATGGCTGAGCTGTGCCATTTTCACTTTGGACTTTTTAAAAAAACCAAACAAACAAGAGGGGGAAAGCCAGAAAAAGACACCTTTTATTGAAAAAAAATTTTTCAATGGTATTTTAAAAAGCTGCCTTTTAAGGGTCACCCAGCCAGCTGAGGCAACGGCTGAAGAGAGGCACATGGAAGTGGCCGACGAGGTGGCAGTGGTCATCAGTGGAAGGGGAAGCAGTATGCGGGGGCTTTTCTGGGCGGTTCATGGTTGCTGGCAGCAGCAGCTGATAATCTAGGAAACCCAAGGTTGCAGATTCCAGCCTGGGGGTGGGAAACAGCTGTGCCTTTAAATAATCATAATGTAAAAAGCAGAGTGGTCCATAGGCATCAGCAGTATCAGGCCTCCCTGGGTGTCTCATGGCGGCTGGCAACTGCAAGTTAGACATCTGGGAATCCCATCGTGATGGGTAACTCCAGTACCTTAAAAACAAGGGTGGGCGGAGGGGGGGGAGAGAGTGGTTCAAGGCTTGCATAGGCAGAAGCAATGTCAGCCCCAGATGTCCATATTGCAGTTGCCAGCCATCACTAACTGCCCAGGAAGATCTGACATTGCTATTGGTGGCTAGCAACAGCCACCAATAGCACTGAAGGACCAGGTTCACAGCTTGGGGGTGCTTATTGATCCGGCACTGTTGCTAAAGGCTCAAGTGTCCTCTGTGGCTTGGAGCGCCTTTTATCAGCTTCGGCTGATATGCCAACTAGGTCATTACCTGGATAGAGATAGCTTGGCCACAGTTACTCATGCTCTGGTAACCTCTCACTTAGATTACTGCAATGCATTGTATGTGGGGCTGCCTTTGAAAACGGTCCGGAAACTGCAGCTGGTACAAAACAGAGCTGCAAGATTATTAACTGGGGCTGGATGTTTTGGTCATATTACAGCAGTGCTTCGTCAGCTACACTGGCTCCCAGTCCATGCCAGAAAAGGCACCTTTACTGGCAACTAAGAGCCATTGATGGCACCGGCCCCCATTCCTTCTTGTGCAGCCCCTGGCTGCCATCTTGACTAAATTACTCAATGGAAGTCCCATTGAAATGAATCGGAGGAATTAGTCATAAGTTGAGTAATTTACTTGGGATGTTCTGCTGTCCTCATCCATATAGGACAACCCTACAGAGAAAACAAGAGCCTGGCTGGATCATGCCCAAGGCCTATCTAGTGTAGCCTCCTGTTTCTCACAGTGGCCCACCAGATGCTTTGGGGAAGCCCATGACTCGGAGCTGAAAGCCTGGCCCCCTCTTATACTATCGCTCCATTGCAACTGGTATTTGGAGGTATCCTGCCTCTGTATCTGGAGGTAGCCTATAGCCATCAAGGCTAATAACCACTGATAGCATCTGCCTAAGTCCCTTTTAAAGCCATCCAAGCTGGTGATGGCCACCGCACCCTGTGGCAGAGAATTCCATAGATTAATTATGCACTGTGTGAAGAAGTAAGTGCTTCCTTTGGTCCACCCTAAATTTCCTGGGAGAAAAAAAGAGAAAGAGGACCCATACAGCTTTTAAAGTACCAGGCTGCTGGCTGGGACTGGAAGTAGACCATGGGTCTGATAAGTTTGAAGTGTACCACAATAATGTACTTACCCTCAATGTGATAACTGAAGAACAGCCCTGCTGGATCAAGGCCCAAGGCCTATCTGGTTCAGCCTCCTGTTTCACTCCGTGGCCCACCAGATGCCTCTGGGAAGACCACAATCAAGAGGTGAGGCCAGGCCCTCACCTTCTTCATTCTCACAGGTTTTGCCTTTTCCAACTAGTTCACCGTCATTGAAGAGGCACCTCAGGAGGTCTCTACCTGAGCTACCTGGTAGCAGCTTCTGGTGGATGCTCTGACTAGAGGAAGGCTTTGCCTACTGGTGACACTGGCCACCTTATCTGCTTCTGTCCATCTCTAGTATATCCTTTGACCTGCTTGT
This sequence comes from Hemicordylus capensis, assembly GCF_027244095.1. NCBI lineage: Eukaryota > Metazoa > Chordata > Lepidosauria > Squamata > Cordylidae > Hemicordylus > Hemicordylus capensis. Next base: position 197,194,978 of record NC_069658.1, on the reverse strand, counting down.
TGCTAGGCAACTCTTGTTATCTCCACTTCTTTTGTTACAGCACTCAACAAAGCTGGGGTCTGGGGTTGCTGCTTACATTAGCAGGCCACTGGAAGCCCCCACCCCCACCCCCAGCGAAATCTTGCCTCCTGTGGAGTGGCCAGCTGCTTCCCCTGCCAGCCTAGGACAATGTGGCAATTGAACTTGAGTGGCACCATGTTGGGTGTTTAGGTGCTGCTGGCCTACTCATCCTTCACTCAGAATGGCTCTCCAGGAAAACTAGCTGCTGACCAGACAAATTAATGAAGGATCTTTAACGGCAGATATCTTTAACAGCAGGAAATGCAATCTCCATCTCTGCCGTAGGATGTGGTGATGGCCACCAGCTTGCATGGTTTTAAAAGGTGCTTAAATAAATTCATGGAGCACAGGTGTATCACTGGCTACTAGTCTTGATGGCTATAGGCTACCTCCAGATTCAGAGGCAGGCCTCTGAATACCAGTTGCAGGGGAGCAAGAGCAGGAGAGAGGGCATGCATTCAGCTGCTACTTCCCAGAGGCCTGTGATGGGACACTGTGAGAAACAGGATGCTGGACTAGATATGTCTTGGGCCTGATCCAGCAAGGCTCTTCTTACATGCTTATCTATGGAGGCAGCCTCTGGAAAAAGGCCTTTGTGAGTTTACAGCGTTATTTCGTTGCTGAGCATCAGAAACAGAGGAATGAGCTAGGAAGGGCCTTGGTCCAATCTTGCAACACAGGCATTCCGATCTATGTAGAACCAGTCAAATCCTGCACTGAACATAAAGAGTAGAACAGGAGACACAAGATGCAATTAACAGATACATCTCAACTGCATGACCTGACCTTGGCCATTTTCCAAGTTGGAAATCCATCTGGATGCCATCTCTTGCTCTGTCTATGCAGCCCTGGCTTTAACATAAACCCCTCGGCGAATGAAATACACTTACGATGCATTGGACAAGATTAAAAGGAATCCGAGCTGGTCATGTTAAACACCCCCCCACAATTCCTTGCCATGAACTTTCAAACACCGAGCTAAAAATACGTACAATATGTACACATTGGCTTATCTTGCATAAACGTTCTCAATCTAGGGGCAGGAGTTATGGGTAAGGATAGCAAGAGGGGCAGGAGAAGCAGCCCTGAGGAGGGGTGTGAAGAGTCTGTAGTTAGGCCTAGCATGGAAAACACCATCTTCTAATTCTTGCGCTAAATCAGTTTCCAGACATTGGTACTCTACTTCTGCATTAACTTAAATCAATGAAAAACGTCACATCTGTATTGTTTGCACAGCCACTGCAGACGGGACTAAGCAACTGCTGTTTCTCTTTGCTTTGCCTACAGATGGCTGCTGTGTTGGCGCTTAATCCCACATTCCTTAGTGCCAAGTATGTCAAACACAGAATGCTGCCTTTCAGGACAGAACCACACATTATGAGGGAAGCCGAGGGCTTCCAACTCAGGGTCAGCCTAACTAGCAGTGGCTTGTCCTAATGAACCGGGGTGGGGGGTGCCTAAGGAGGCAGCAGAGGGTGCTCCTCACTCTCCCACACTGCTTGCAGGCGGCTAGAGCTGTACAGTTCATGCAGCGCTACCTGATGAATAGCCAGCCTGCAGGCAGCACGGGAGAGGAGCAACCTGAGCTGCCTCCTTTGGTGCCCCCAGCCACTACTGGCCTAAAGAGACAAATCGAGGAGGGGTGCATTTGTAGAAAAGAGGATAAATACATGTGAGACACAGATGTCTAACTCTTCCCCATGTCTGTGAATATCCTTTCAGGTTGTTTTTCAGCCAGCCAGGTTTCCAGACCAGAAAACAAACCAGATGGAGAGGTTAAGCATATCCTTCTTTCGCCAATTCTCTTCTGCATTCATATTCTCTTTGTAAAAAAACAGATTTGGGAGGAGCCTGGGTTGCCAAGGTAGTTCTAGACTCAAAATAAATTTTCCCAGATAGCTCTAGGATTTGGGGGTCCCCAGACAATGACCCATCCCCCTTTATTCATTTGAAGGGCAAAGGCATGAGCCAAGAAAGCACCTCAAGTCTTCCGTGGTGCATTTGCTTCATTTGGTCCCACCTCACTTAGTCTTCAGTTCTCCCCACCGTCTCATTTTTACAAAATGAGAGAACTCCGTGCTCATAGCTTGGTGTGCCTCTTACAGGCCTCCAGGCCTCAACAAGCGCCTGACCCTGTGAACCACTAGTACGAGATACACGGAGGCCAGAAGTAGTAGTACTCCTCCAGAACCACCTGCACTTTGTTGGGTACTGTTTCCCAAGCTACGGCAAGGTAAAAATCACCAAATGGCTGCAGTTCAGCCATGAACCTTACATAGGTCAGTATAATGTCCATCCAATAGTAAGCTAGCAACAGACCTAGTGAGGACTTGCAGATGCTGCTTTGAAATATCGTCATCATGAGGGCTAGAAACAAGTTTGACTTTTTAGAAGCAGACATGTTCAGGAATCCCATTTGTACCCAATGAGTTCTGCATGCTAAGAAAATGAACAGCCATGGGCTTCAAACGACTAAAGCCGCAGTCAGATGTGATGCCATCATTTATAGCATATAACAGAGATTCCCAGATGTTGTTGACTACAACTCACATCATCCCCAGCCAAAGGCCATTGCAGCTGGGGGTGATGGGTGTTGTAGGAAACAACATCTGGGAATCCCCATGACAGGGAATACTGCCCTACACCGATGTTTGCCCCCTTGCTCACCAGAAGCACAGCATTTGTCTCTTCTAACAAATTTTGTTCTTGTGAAGAGCAGCAGAGGTGGCAGTATTTCAAACTGCATAATTGCAAGGCTTCCTGGTAGCTTTTGTACACGGTACATGGTTACTGCAAGCTCTTGCTCCAAGAGATCTCGCTACGAGGGGAGGGCTCAACTGCCACTCAGGTCCCCCGTATGGGCCGCATCCCTCAAAGGTCTGGTCTAGCGGGAGTCCAGTTGTCCACTGCCTCTGCTTTCCTCTTCGGTCATCTCTTTCTGTCCCCTAAATGCCCACCACTCAACCCCAGGCTCTTGAGAGACCTTGTCTTGTTCTGGGGCTTGCAAGGGCTTCCCTGCCCCGTTTCCCTGGCAACAGGCTATGCAAGGTCCTAGAGATGTGGTCACATTGGTGTGCAATTCATTGGTGTCAAGTCAGAAGTGGGCTGTGTAGAGCCGTTAGGGTGATCCTTTCCAGTTGCAGGGAGTGGGGAAGGCCCCAAGGGGTCGGCTCCTGACAGTTATAATGTCCAGTTAGGGCTTAGATTTTGTGCTTATTTTAGATACCCCAACCGAATGTACCCCACACTGCACTTGACCATCACAACTCCAAAGAGCGTGTTCTGCTTCTGAAACGTTTCATGTGGCAGCCAACCATTCTCACAAGTGCCAACTATTTCTCTTTTTCCTCAACAACAAAAATGCTTTGATCTGAGCTGTGTTTGGGTCTGTCATTTTAAAGGCGTTTCCCCACCCCACAACCCGCTTCCTCCTGCAAGGGACATGTAGCCCAATCTCATGCGTGTTCCCTCCCCACTCCCCCCAATGGAACTTACTTTCTACGTGTGTGTCCATGGGATTGCAGCCTGAGGCACATTTTCATTTGACAAAAATGGGAAAGTTGTTAGACACCTGGTGGGTGGAGAAAATCTGCAGCAGGGAAGTTCAAGATGTACAATTATTTAAAGTGGTGAAAATGTATCCCCCCTGCCCCGAGGACTTCATCAACTTAACCAAATTCCTTATACACTGTTCTAGAGCTTTTAGACCCTCTTATTCTGGATACCCTATACCTTTACATTATTATAGTCTAATAGATCTGTGTCCTCTTCAATTCCATACACCTCTTACTGTGCAATCAAGCAAACTGGAGGCCTGCCGTCAGGTTGAAAAGTGAGAGACAGAGCTTTTAAATAAAAATAAAGTAAGAATTCTAAGCTGAGTGGAATTAAGAGAGTGGTATGACTGCAGGAAACTAGTGATTAACTGCAATGAGCTAAAAGAATCTCTGTCTAAAAACTGGCTTGTATGTAGCCACTTGCCTGGTCAATCACATTAAGATTCACCTCAAGGTGATCAAGGAGGGAAATGTTTGTAAATGGGGAAAAATGTTTCTTCTTTTATTAAAAGGACACCAATATATCAGAAATATGAGGAGAGGTGAGACACAAGGCCCCCTCCAGCAGACCAGTCCTGTGTCTCCTTCCCTTGTAGAATTACCTCCATCAGTGGCCATCCTGCTTGTTCATCATCGAGGGAAGAACTGATATCTCACCCTGTTTTTCCTCTTCCCTCCCCAACACCTTTTGTATCATGTCTATTGTACCATACGGCATAGCTGTAAATTGTCTTGAACACATTGGTGAAAATGTGATGTATATAAACATAGTTAATTAAATCATTCAATAAGTTTTAGCAGGCAGGGTAGTACAAATTGTGGTGGGCTAATTACTCTTGCAAACCTTTTTGAAAGTTGGGATGGAGAACGAGAGCTGGTCTTGTGGTAGCAGGTTAGCGAGTGCAAAGTGATGCACACTGGGGCAAAAAATCCCAACTTCACATATATGCTGATGGGTGACTGACCAGGAGAGAGATCTTGGGGTCGTAGTGGACAGCTCATTGAAAGTGTCGACTCAATGTGCGGCAGCTGTGAAAAAGGCCAATTCCATGCTTGGAATCATTAGGAAGGGGACTGAAAATAAGACTGCTAATATCATAATGCCATTATACAAATCTATGGTGCAGCCACATTTGGAGTACTGCGTACAGTTCTGATCACCTTACCTCAAAAGGGACGATATAGAACTGGAGAAGGTGCAACCAAGATGATCAGGGGCCTGGAGCACCTTGCTTTCAAGGCAAGGCCACAACACCTGGTGCTTTTCTGTTTAGAAAAAAAGATGACTGAGGCAAGACATGATGGAGGTCAATTAAATTATGCATGGAGTGAAGAGGGACATTTTTATCCTCTTATAACACTAGAATCAGTGGTCATCCCATAAAATTGACTACCAAGAAATTGAGGACCAACAAAAAGGAAGTACTTTTTCACACAATGCATAATTAACCTATGGAATTTTCTGCCACAAGATGTGGCGAGAGCCACCAGCCTGGATGGCTTTAAGAAGGGCTTAGACTTGTCCTCCATGAATTTATCTATCAATGGCTACTAACTGAGGGCTATAGGCCACCTCCAGCCTAAGAGGCAGGATGCCTCTAAATTACCAGTTGCATGGCAGCAAAAGCAGGAGAAGGCATGCCCACAGCTCTTCCCTGTGGGCTTCCGAGAAGCTTCTGGTGGGCCACTGTGTGAAACCTGATGCTGAATTAGATGGGCCTTGGGCCTGATCCAGCAGGGCTGTTCTTATGAATTGTCCCATTTGATAAGCAGGATCCACCTTGATTTGCATTTGGATGAGTGACTATATGTGGGCGCTGTCTGCTATAAGATATTCCCCTTAGAGAATGGGGCCACAGCTCACTGGTGGAACATCTACTTGCATTCAGAAACCCCCAGGTTTAATCCCCGACATCTCCAGGTAGGGCTGGGAAAGATTCCTGCCTGAAACCTTGGAGAGCTCCTGCCAGTCGGAGTAGACAATATGGAGCTAGACGGATCAAGAGTCTGATTCTTTATAAAGCCGCTTCCTAAGAAAATCTGTTACAACACCCACTACTGACACACTCCCCCACATATGCCCAGCTAACTAAAGAAAGAAAGAAAGAAAGAAAGAAAAAACACCCACACCGCCACTACACAAACACACTTGCCACACATACTTAGAATCAGGAAAACAAACGTCATTATTTTCAGTTACTCTTTTTAAAACAGCAAAGAAAGCCCCGTTGCCCAAACTGCATCCGAGGGGAGCTCTCACCAGGATGAGACAGACTGAACAGTAGAATGTGTCTCTGCCAGAGGCAATGCACTTACAGTTAGCCAAAGAGACACCCTCCCTCCCTCCCTCCCCCAAACACTCAACGACAGGCAGGTGCCAGAGTCAGGAGAATACAGACCAGCCAGGGAGTTCAGGCAGGTCTGACTCAGTTCCAAATGACAAAGAATTGTCCCAAATGGGACTAGGTTGGAATAACTACACGACAGTCGAGATGCCAGCACAGAAGGTATGTACACAAGGCATGGTCCATGGGGCGGGGATTGCCACCCTCCTCAGAGATGGCAGTTGCGTATGCTGCCCGAGACCAGAGCAGACAAGCCACTGTCTTCCTAGCAGACGCGAAAGATAACATGTTTCTGGAAAGTTCCACCCACTTGGCCTTGATGCTGATCCTGGAGATAAACAGGGTGGGGGGATCAAATGGCTGGGCTGCTCCAGTAAACAGAATGGGGAGCGGGGTTAAAAACAAAAAAGAATAGCAGAGACCAAGATAAGAGGCTGGCTTCAAGGCTCCGAGAACAATGATACGCTTCTTTGTCTCTTCCATACACACTCACGGCTTCCCCACACAAATCCATGCAATGAACCCATTTTCAGTCTCCCATTCACCCTCGACAATTGCACTTGGACGCAGGCACTCTGCATCCAAATGATGAACATTTTGTACCCCAAGAAACCTCAGCTTCTGCACCCAGAATAAACTAGTGGGCCACTAAGTAAATTCTGCAAGTATAATTGCTGAAAATTCTGCTTGGTTTCTAAGGCTCCATTTCTCAACATCTGTAGAATTCTGCAAAGGAGGGAGTCGAGTGAAGAGAAGTATTGGACCACTGGGTTCAGTTAGCCTGTAGGGATGCTGTGTGCTTGACTTCCTCATGCTACACTGACGGAGTTTCCAGATGCAAGAAGCAGGCAGTTTCATCTCACCTACTCCTAGTCCCCCAAAGAGCCAAACCAGACAGAACACACGTGTGCTATTCACATGTCTGCACTATTCAGATATAAGGTGGGGCATTCATGGGATATGTTTTTAACATCAAAAGGGGGACTCCTAGCCCGGCTCCAATACCAGAACTAACCCTGTTCCGGGGCGGGAGATCTCTAAAGAAAGAATGCAGGAAGGTGAGGCAGGGCGGGGGGAATTGGTTCACTTACCCACACATCCCTTTTGATGTACAAAAAACAGACCCCCGCCCCGCTTTATATGCGAAAGGGGTAGAACTGTGACGTGGCTGCTTAGATCTGGGTTGCTCTCATCTCTCGTTTAGCCCTGTTCACTGAATTACTCCTTTATTGCTTATCACAACGTAGGCCTTAATCATTCTAAATGAGTTCTAGACTGTACTACTTCAGACTGTACGCGAGGTGTTATTTTTATTCTTGGGAATATGTATACACGGCTTTTCAACAAAAAGGAGTTTACATAGAAAAAGAAACGATGGTTCCCTGTCCCAAAAAGGCTCACAGTCTGAAAAGAAACAAAGTAGACACCAGCAACAACCACTGGAAAAACACGGTGCTGGAGTCAAGGAGGGATAGCTGCTCTCTCTGTGCTAAATATAAGAGAACCACTACTTTTAAATGCATCCTCACTTGGTCCACATGTGCCATAAACTAGCACATATGAGAGACATACGTAACATAGCTAAACTCTCCCTCATGTGCTAGCTTAATACAAGCAGGGAAATTGTGTTGTTTTCAATTTAAGTAGCATCCCCAAAGATCGCCTCTCCCACCCCTCAGCAAACAGTCTATAGTAGTACAGTCCAGAATTCTTCCACCACATTCTGCATATCATGTAGATTGGCTCAAACTTCCTCACTCAAAACACGTGTATGCATGTACACACACACACACACACACACACACACACGCACACATGCACACACACACACACGGAAGCCTTCCACCTGCCTCTATTCCCCTCGTCAAGCAAGCAGTTCCATTTGAAAAGTCTTCTCAGCCAGAATGCTCAGGCTCTGCACCTGGCTGAAGATCATGTTGCAAGATAGCTTCCTCCAGCATTACTGGACCCGAAAGAAAGAACGTGCCATTTCTGGGCACGTGGCAGCAGGGAACAAGATCAGTCATTGGTGATGCCCTTGGCCCGTAGTTCCTCTTGCACCCGAGCAAGGTATGTAGGATCAGGGTAGCCAAACCTGGGGGAAAGGGAGACAAAATGTCATGAAACTATCCTCCTTAGCCTAGGATATGACTGTTTAGCTGTCCAATGGGGTTTCCACATCCAGACCAGTGGTTTTCAAATGGTGGTCTAGGGGATCATGGGGTTCCTCAGTGGGAAGACCAGGAAGGGGAGACAAGGCTCCCTGAAAGATAGGTTACCTACCCACCCAACAGGGAAATGTTGGGTGCATTCCAGGCTGTGCTCTTGGTTCATCTGGGTCAATGGAGAGGCCCAACAGGCTGAGCCAGTGTCCTCCACAAGGACATATGAAGGGGCACCTGGGTAAGGAGGGCAGACATCCCCACCACCACCCAAGCAGATGTTCCTGTGGTTCCTCTCTCTAGGTACTCTTTCTCCACCCTGGCTCCGAAATCAGAAGCAACCCTGGCTGAGAGAAAAACATCTGAAGTGGGAAGGGAGGAAAGTGAGAATGTGGGAAGGAAAGAAGAGCTGGGTTCACTCACCCACATTCAGTATAGTCAACACTGACTGGCAGCAGCTCTTCAGGGTTTCATAGAGGGGCCCTCCCCATCCCTACTGGGAGATGCCAGGGATTGAACCTGCAATGTACTGCAGGCACAGCAAGTGTTCTCCCACTGAGCAACAGACCTTACAGCAAACCAAGTGCGCCCCCTAAAGCAGGGGTGTCAAACTGCAGCCCTCCAGCAGTGGTTGGCCTACAGCTCCCTCATCCCTGGCTCTGGCTACTGGCCACTGTGACTGGGGATGATATAGGCCAACAAGAGCTGGAGGGCTGTAGCTGGACACCGATACCCTGGATTCTAACATGCCTCAAAATTCTAACATGATGCACGATTCTAACATGATGCACGATTCTCGGCAACCCACAAAGGCTCCTTGGCTGACAAGGGGGAAGTGTAAAGATCTCAGCAGAATGGATAGCTCTGACACCCGGCTTCCTTCCCTCCCTGAAAAGGTAGGGAGGCATTCCCCCAACTGAACGGCTTGAGGTTACAGATGGGAAGCAGCGTTTCCCCACAGCCTGAGCTGGGGGAGCGCTCAAACTCCCTGCACAGAGAAAACTAGTATGGCAAGGAGAAAAAGGTTCAGCTGCACATTCAACCCCTCCTTTCGCCCCACCCCGCCTCACTCACACATACCCTACAGCTAGAAGTGGTACAGATCAGGGAAAGCTTTTACCACTAGATTCAGCTGATGGTATAAGCCAGCCCCATTTCCCCACCTATAACCAGATAGAAGCGCACTTTACGCCCCAGGGTGGTTGTGTAATAAACGTGTATATCTGCTTCGAGTTTTAAATAGGGCTTATCAAGACAAGGGGAAAAAGGCTATTCCATGAGGTACCTTGTAGTGTCATGATAAAGGGACTGTGGATTACAATCCAGCTACTTGTGACCTGCACTCCATGTGGTGACCATTCCCTCTGACAAACGAGCTTGCTCATTACCGTACTCCCCATTCCCTCTGGAGACAGGATCCTGCCAAAACCCAATCCTTCCCCCCAGAAGCTGTAGGTTGCCCCTCTACCCTTGGCTCCATTTTCCCCAAGCACACCTCTCCTCTACCAGCCCCCCTGCCCGCAGATGCGTACAGTTGTGGGCCACCAGTGCAGTTGGTTTTGTGGTGGATGTCATTCCAGGTGATGACGTTGGCTCGTCCTGTGGTCATGGAGGTGCCGATGGTGAAGGTGAGGCGTTGGTCAAAGGCCTTGCGGAACAGCGCCAGCACCTTGTTGCCTTCGGGGCAGTCAGGCAGGTAGGCCACACGGGTGGTGCCAGGGTAGCGGACGCCAGGATTGGGATGTTCCACCTGCAAAAGGGGGCGGGGAAGGGCAAGGAGAACCCATCATCAACCTAAAAAGGCAGCTGGATTGGAAGATGCTCAGATCTCAGATCTAAAAAGGCAGCTGGATTGGAAGATGCTCAAGGGCAGCACAAGATACACACACACACCCCCAACCTAAGCCAGAGATGGCCACCCACAACTTGGCTTGCCCTGTTTCCACTACCACGACTACGGACATTTATATGTAGTACTACTTATCAATAAAAGCTCTCAAAGCGGTTTTCACAGAACAACAAACCATTCCACTAAGAGCTCTTACTTCTAAGCAGAAGTTTAAGATTTCTGAGAATGTTGAAGCCACAGGAGAAGACGGACAACACATACAAGTCACTGGGATTTTCTATGGAGGGTCATAAAGAAAAAGGAAAAATCCAACATCAGCAGCTACTTGCTTTCAAAGCTAAAACTTTCAATTCTTTTGTAATCTGCATGAGGGTGAATGTATTTGTTGAGAATGTCTGGATGGACCTCATAGGCCATGGAGCCAGTGTGGTATAGCAGACAGAATGCCAGACCATCCCCCCCATTAGCGATGAAACTCATGGAAAGCTCTGGGCTCACCCACCATCTCTCAGCCTAACCTACCTCACAGGGTTGTTGTGAAGATAAGAGAGAAGCCCATGTATGCCCTCTCTTACCTCCTTGGAGGAAGGCTGGTTACAAATAGAACAAACAACTATGACTTGATTAACAAGTTTTTGCAAGGATTACATCAAGATCATACATGTGAAGCGCTCTAAACTCACAAGCACTATACAAATGTTAACTATTATTACGTCTTACATTTCATAAATATGCATTTTCTTTATGCACACAAGTCAAACTAGATTTGTTTGATTAAGAGAATGTAGGAAACAACTCTCTCTCAACCTATTTAATAAGAAACTGACTTTACTATTGGAATCTCTGCTTTGTTAAAAATGTTAATCCTAGTTTTAAAAAATATTATTATTCAACCAGCAAATGCTACCCCTGACTTATGGTATGGACACAGCTGTCACCTTGACGCTTGCCACTTTCAGAGCCAATACAACAGAAGTGTTTGTTGCCATGTCCTCAGACATACCCATGGAATATTCCCCCCTCATCTTAATTAGAATAAGGGCCAAACTACATGATTGTCACTCAAGTCATCAGCCCTGGTGTGCTTGCTTTTTCAGATGTTCACAGCATATGTGGAAGAGGAGTGATCTGGATCAGGACCACACAAGTTGGGGAAGGAGGAACTTTCACTGGAATCCATGGACATTTTCTGGCATAAACAGCATGGGCTGGAGGGGTGTAATCTGGATCAGGACTGCATCTTGGGTGGTAAGAGTTAAAGCCTCTGCCTAGTCACAGGCCCAATCCAGATTGTGCACACTACACCAAAAACAGTATGCGTACAAGACTAGAGATGTGACTAATGCCATGGGAAGATTGGCCCCAAGCTGCAGAACACACGATGTCTCTTTTTTCCATGGCTTTCACCTGCAACACCACTGGACTTTCAGACCCTTCCCCTCACTTCTCCTGCTTAAGCAGCGCTTGAAGGGCCCTCCATTAACACAGGCTCTCTCATTTGGCACCCTTGTCCCTTCCCTCTTGTGTCCTGCTCCCTTTCTTATCAGACCAGAAACAATAAAACTGTGCCAATGGTGGGGAGGGGGAGAGGAAAACATCCTGCTCCCTGTGGGGGCATTTTTACACTCTTTTCATTAGAGGGAGGGTATCTTTCTTTACTGGGGTGTTGTTGTTGTTTTTGGTAAACATCAACAATAAATTTGATTTCTACAGCATCTTTGGATGCTTTTCTCCTGTTTTCTTGTTAGATTACCTGGATTCATCATAAGATTCAGTCACAATTAACCACAATTAAGTCGAAGTGCTACACTTTGGCTGGAATGGTCCCAGCATTTTTATTCTTCATGATTGATCTTGGATGTGATGGAACAAACCAGAGTTGAAGCAATTTTTTTTTTTTAATTGCTTTCTCCCAACTTTTACTTGACAATTTTGTTGAGAATCATCAGTGTTAATTGAAAATCATAAACAATATTGGCTTGGATTCAACCAAGAGAGTAGAAGTGCTACTCCTGAAACAAGTAAATGTGTGCACACAATGTTAATCCCTCATAAATACCTCACGTGCTACATTGAACTTCTCTCCTCAGTTTGAGAGAAAGTGCTTCTGCCTATGTAAGCAAGGGTAGGCGTCCAAGCCATTATTGTTAGCAAAAAGAAACAATGGTCAAGATCCAAAGAAACTGCACAACTGACTCTTGTGTACCTAAAGGGCCTTTGAATTTGAGTGTCTTGAACATCAGCCTATCCTGTCCCTAGGAATTTGCACAAGTGTTTCGGCGGGGAGAGAAGCGGTACCTTTAAATGCATAAGTAAAGCAGGTCCTTACCTGCTCCTCCACCCCCCTTGCTTTTCCAGGTGTGGTGCCCCTCAAAAGTCTGTGCACAGCCAGAGGGCTTCACCCAGCAGCCTATGCGTGGTGGTGGGATGCACATGCCCACTGCGCATGGTGTTGTTGACCATGCACATGCCACACGCAGGCTGCTGGGTGAAGCCCCACAGCCACGCCCACTGCACCAAAATGATTCATTAGTTTCAAAACAAACCAATTTCGAAACTAAAAGGGAGCCTTCCAAAGCAGTTTGTGATGTGGCTTTCAGGTTAGCTGCTCATGGTTGGGGGTGAGGAGAAAAATAAAAAAATCCACATATTTGGATCCTGGCCAATATTGCTTTCACAACATTACTCTAAAAATAATTTCCACTGCTGTTCTAAGAGGAAATAAATATTTCATAATGCTTTCTTCCTGAATCTGTCAGGTTTGAGATATCAAGCAGGGGGAATAAAACCAGAAAGGGCACATTTAACCCTTGCCCAATCTTTATGTCTCCCTACTCATAAGGATCCTGGGATAACCAGGCAATTCACTTTGACAGAAATATGGAGAGATGCCCCAGCACACCCACTACAACTACAGGACCTTCCAAAATGTTTGTGATGGGGCTATAGCTCAGTGGAGACCATGTGCTTTGCATCTAAAAGGTCCCAGGTTCAATCCCTGGCACCCCCAGGCAGGGCCCCTGTCTGAAGCTCAAGAGTTGCTGCAAGTCAATGTGGGCAATACTGAGCAAGATGGACCAATGGTCTGACTCTGTATAATGCAGCCTGGTATATTTATGTTCAAAATGGTACCCAGTTATTTCCTGATGGCCAATTGCACTATTTTCTCATCCCACTCTTAGATGGCACCCCGCCCTGCTGCCCCAAGGACTTTCACACAGTTAGCCTTCAAGCCACATCTAACCCAGTCAAGCATTTCTTGACAACTTAAGGCACTGTTGGCAAACAAATTAACACTGCACAGACTTTCTTGTAGTTTCTCCAAGTTTCTTCCTCCGGGATCTCATTTTATGATTCCACCCAAATCCTCAAGCTTTCCTCCCCTGAATTGACCTTTCACACCAACTCTTGGAGCCAGTAGGTTGGGACCAGTGTTCTCTCTATTTTTCTTTCATCTATGTGCAGAATGGGTTTTGTTCTGGGTGGCAGTATCAAGGCAGTGTGTGTACATGTGCATTCAGAGTGGGGCCTTCCCGATTTAGCCTGAGTGGGATCTAAAATTAACTGAGTGGACATCAAAAAATTTGTGTGCGTGTGCACTGGTTGGGACTGAGAGTTATCAAGGAAGAGGAAGGAGTAGCACAGAAGTGGAGAGCAGCCAGTTACCGGCAGGGGACGGGGTGGTTAAAAGAAAAGATCTCCTCTGAGTCCGCTGTCTGTCACATCATGGCTAAACATGAGCAAGAAATGTAATCCAGGGCAGAGCGATTCAAACAGAAGCAGGCCCAATCTCATTAAGTTCTATAGCAAAAACAGGGCTGCATTCAACATGATTGTTACTAGAGGGACATAATGGGCTTCCTTGAAAGAAACTGGGGTCACCAAGGGTAGGTTCTAGACTATTTCAAGAGCGTTCCTGAGAGTATACCCTTTTACTGTCTCCCAGATAATAGTTGCCACATGATTCTTAAGGGGGGAAAGAAAAAATAACTATTTGAAAATACCATGCGAACAAAACCTGTTCCCTTACCATGACACAGGGTGACCTCTCCTCTGCCAGGTGATAATGTGCCTCAGCATGGAGAGCACAGACCCTATTCCCTGTAACATACCGCCCAGAGACGAATGTTTGGGGTGGTATACAAATTTGACAAAAATAAATAAATAGGCGAGCTTTCTCCCTGCCTCTTAGAAGGGCAGCCCTTTTGCTAGTCTCTCATAAGCTCCTGGGGAGACAGGATACACAAAACACAGAGACATCAATCCTACTTACCCCTTGTATGCCAGGTGGGAAGACGTACTGGATGATGATGGTACCATATTTTTCATAACCCGGAAGCAGGAGACTCGAGTCCTTGGAGACCAGCATGCGCCCGTTTTCAGGTTGGTTGCCCACCAGCTGCCCATAGAAGCGCCCACACATAGGGCAGGCTTTCTTGACTTGCAAGGCCCGAGTGATGCAGTCCTCACAGAAGGAGTGCTTGCATTTCTCCAGAGTCTTAATGTTCTGGATCTCCCCCAAACAGATGGGGCACTGGCTGTCCTGTTCCTCCTCCCCTCCCCGTGAGCAGCTAGCCACCCCTCCTCCGCCACTGACCACTCTGGGCCCGGAGGTCTGCTGCCCTCGAGATATCAAGGCTGTCCCTCGGCGGTGTAGCTCCACTGCTCCGTGCTCCCTGTTCTTCTCCATTAAGGCCATGCAACCCATCAGCTCACTCTGGCGTTGGGCCTTCTTCAGCTCCTTTTCAGTCTCCTTGAGCAAGGACTTGAGGGCTTTGCGAGCCAGGTAGAGGCCGTTGCTAGGCCCGTGGGCAGGCATGGTGATCTGCAGCACGTAGATCTCAGAGGTCTCGCCATCGATCAAGATGCTCACCTTATTCTCCTCCTTCAGCTTAACCAGTTTGGCAGGGCTTTCTTTGGTCAGAAAGTCCCAGACGTGCTTATTTACCGTGAGCCTATTTTTGGTGGTGCCTCCACAAGCAGCCATCCTGGATAAAACAAAGGACACTGAAGAGAGAAAGACAGTCATTAAAGCTGCAGGCCGTGGTGGCTCCAGGCAAGGCTAAACACACACACACACACACACACACACACACACACACACACTCACTCTGACTCACTCTCCACCGGAGCAGAACTGGCTAGGACAGGACTTGGGGATTTTATCTTTCTGTTTTCAAATTTTTTGTTGCTCATGACATACAAGATACAAACCCCATTAGAAGATCACCAGATATTCAAAATTCCTAATTCATTTTTCAGATTCAGTACATCAAGACCACATATCCCCACAGATACATGTAAAACACCCAAACTCTCAGAATATTTGGTTAAATGAATAGATAATTAAATGTTCCTTGGGCTCAAAAAAAATTTCAGGATCTTAACTGCCCAGATACCAAGAACATGGCTAAGTTTTACTACACATTACACAGGAGAAGAACTCAACACAGGACTACTATTTTCAGCAACAGCTCTGTGTTTACTAAAATGTGCAGTTCTGGCCTGAGTGAATTTTCAGCCAACCCATCGAAATAGTGACTGCTCTTGAGTAGAGGTCTGCTGTACTGCCGAGAGCCCTTGTGGGAATTTTTGGTCTAAACTCCTTGTTCGTGAAATCAGCCTACTGCTGCAGAATGCCTGGTCCCTGCAGTTTCTTCCACCTATTATTTCTCTGTGTCGAGGAAGAGACATGACCAGCAGAACACAGGCTATTCACAGAGCACTTACTTTTCCCCAAGAAGCTAGCCTCTCTCTTGCTGCAAGTTCCTTACAGAACCAATAAAAAGTCCCTTGAACATTTATTAATTGAAACATAAAGTAACTCATGGACACTGATTGTAATTGATAATATGATCTTACTTCGGTTGAGTTAATTTAACAATACCATGTACATATTTATTGTATTTTAAATTGTTTTAATTATGTTAATTTTTGAATGGTTTTATATTGTGAACCACCCAGGGGCTTTTTTTTTGTATGGGATGGTATATAAATGCACACATTAAAACAAACAAACAAGACAAGACAAATGCATTGGACTTAATGGACCTTAATAAGACCTGGCTCAAGTTGGTTTAATAATGCTATATACCAGTTTGAAATATTGTATTTTAGGAAAGTTTAATACATATTAAATTGATAGTTAGATACAAGGAATGCAGGAGATTCTGAAAATTATCTAGTCGCACCAAAAGCAGAACCATGACAGAATATCCACCCTCCAGAAAAGTCTGATTGGAAGGGTTTCTCGAAAGGCAGGGCAATGAATCATGAAGAGAGACAGCAGGCAGTCTCCTCTATGGGGAGCTACTTTGGGCACACTAGAGTCTTCAATTAGCAAATTTATTACTCACAGCACACTAGCAGATCTCACTAGCATGCCCTGGCACACCATTTGGGCATTAACTCCTTGTTAAGTGGAGCTAAGATTTTCTCCCTCCATTTCAACCAAATTGAAAGCCAAAGAGAATGATCATGACAAGATAACCTTTCATTATAATTAATTAGGCACCAAATGCCTACAAAGTCCATTTAGGAGTGCAGCCTTAATGACACTGAATGAAAAGGGAAGTGGCCAGAGCCAAATGTGTGATGGGTATTCTTCAACTCCCGAAGGTGAGAGAGAAGCACCCAGGGGTTGCTTGTGCTTACTCTATGGCAGGGGTGGGGAACCTTGGCCCTCCTGCAGCTGTTGGCCTACAATTCCCATAATCCCTAGCTATTGGCCTCAGTGGCCGGGGATTATGGGAGTTTATTTATTTATTTATTTATTTATTTATTTGATTTATATACCGCCCTTCCAAAAATGGCTCAGGGCGGTTTACAATTAAAACAAACTTGTAAAACAATGAAAAGCTAAAACAAATTAAAAATAATAACACAACAATTAACAATTTAAAAACATTTTAAAACAAGAATTAAACATTGTCCCCAGACCCCAGCTCAAGAAGACACGTAGACTTAATATGGATGAAAAGGGCCACAACTTTATTAACTATTACACAAGCATGGCAGACTGAAACACCAGGTGATTAATCACCCTTAGAGAACAGTGCGGGCCAATAGAAGCAGGTCAGAACTCTGAAGTCCTACCCATCACCCTACTGGGCGACACACCCTGGCTCGGGAATGGGCAGGTACACCCCACTCAATTCCTTCAAAGCCAACCCCCCCACCTTCTGTAAGAGAGGATCTGGATACTTCTAGGCATTCGTCCACCCCGGACCGCGCAGCCCAAAGGTTGGAGAAGTCCTGAAGCGGGTTTCATGGCAATCATTTCCCCCGTGCCGCACAGGCCACAAAGGAGCGATTAACCAATCACCCTTTTACATATCCAAGGGTGCTCACCGATATTCTAACCCTCAAATTACCACCCCGCCCGCACTGTTACTGCCATTGTGGCCAACCTAACTCTAACTCCGCACCCAGAACACAGTTGTAATCCAAAAACAGCTGGAGGGCCAAGGTTCCCCACCCCTGCTCTATGGGCTCAGGTTTCCATTCAGAGCACAGGAAGCAGACACAGTGGGCTATACCCCATGAATTAACCAACGAGGCCAGACTCAGTCAATTCAGGGCAAGGCAGCCCCACTCCCTTATTAGATCTGCTGCATCCAGTGCTCCAGGAATCCCGGAACCCTTCCCGAGCCAACAGGCTCAAGATGCAATGCTGCAACCCTGGAGTTCAAATCAGTTCATGGAGTGCCCTTGGCAACCCCCCTCTCTCTTTCAGTGTCTATTTCCCCATTTCCAAATTGGCAGGGGTGGAAGAAGAAGAAGAAGAAGGTGGAGAAGAAGAAAATATGGCCTATTTTAATGTTCAGGAGGAATAAAGCTCTTGATGTACAATAAGAGTGCCCTATTAAATATTAAATATTATAATGGGCTACACACTGGCAAGGCAGACATGCACTTGAGAAATCATAAAGCGGGGTCTTGTAGGCCATCTAATCCAACCTCTTTGTTTAACGCAGGAAATCCAGAGCAAGTGCATCCTGAACAAATGGCTGTCCAATCTCTGCTTGAAGACACACACACACACCCCCCGCCCAGTGAGAGTGGATTTGTTGCACATCTGGCAGAACTGCCAGAGAATTATGCATTTCTGAAAGAGGTCCCCCTATTCACACATTATGTTCAACACTTGTATAACACAAGTACAGAGCTGTACACAGGTACAGTTATTCACATGTTATGTTGTTGTGATACAGCACCTGTTTTGACACAGGTACAACATTCCCTATCTGTACAATGCATTTGAGGGCCTTGTAGCCAGATTTTTAAAAAAATGAATCATTCACAATAATTCGCACAAAAACATATACGAGTTTACAGACGTCTGTACACCCATACAACAGAATGCCTGAATAGAGCCTAACTATCCTCTCAGTAGAACTAAATTATGACTGGCAACAGCCATCTCCAGTCACTGTGGCCTCAGACCAGCCTCAGGCTGAGGTGGGCTTTACAATGAAAAAATGCTCTAGGACTGTTCATTGTACAGAATGGTTTTTGTCAGGTGCTGTGGCCATGCCTGTTTGCTCTATTTTTCTTTTCTTCTTCTGGTCTATGGGCCACAATAAATATATTGGCTGACTGTTTTTTGGCCTTTGTTTCCGTGCAAGTTTACCCAGAGAACCCAGAAATCATTTGCTCTTAGACCAATGAATAGATAGCAATTGCATTCCAGTTAGATTCAAGTCACCTTATTGGAAGAGGCTGAAGGGGATTTCCTAGTTTTTCCAGTTCCTTGTTTAGCCCTGAGTTGCATGAACTGAATAAGGAACTGAGGCTCACATGCTCTGCCTTGCACTCCCAAATAAGTGCTGGGGCACCCCTTACTGTACACCTCCATGATCAGAAGATTCTCTTTCGACACAATGCAGGGGTGCAGCTATAACTGAGCAAAGGCGCCCAAAAAACTGGAGGGGCCCAGCTCCTAAGGGCCCCCTAAGCTCCACCCCTCCCTATTTTCTTCATTATCTCCCTCACTGCAAGGGGCTGCTGGAGAGAGGGGCAAACATGGGCCCCTTCTCCCCTAGCTACGCCCCTGACACAATGATTCCCTCCAGCCCCAAGCCTTGCTTCTGCAACTTGTTAACCTGTGATGACCACAGGGGCAAAGTTTTGGAATAAGAAAACGGTGTGTGGCGGAGGCGGGGGGAGAATAAGCTTTGGGCCACTCCAACCCACGCACCCCACAGTATACAAATAAGGTCCAAAACACGTGGCAAGGACAGATAGCCACCTAAAGGGGGCGGGGGAGGGGGGCAGATGTCATGCAACGCTGGAGCCTTCCCAAGGCTTGGAAGGAAAGTCAGCGGCTGCGGCAGCCCTTGCAGCCCTCATTACCTTTCCCCAGAAACGAGCCCGGAGGTGGGGGAAACCAAGGCCGAGCCAGAGCGAGGAAGATCTCTGCCGGCAATGGGGCAATACAGGAGCTTGATCTCGCTATCCAAACATCCCGGGAAACTGAGAGGACAGAAGTCACATCCCCGCAGGGACGCCGCCACGAGCAGAAGCGCCGGCGGCGAGGGTGCGGACACAAGCGGCACAGTGAGGAGCCCCACCCACGCAGCCCCTCCCCCGCTGTGGGGCGCGCGAGGCGATCGTAGTACCCTACCTGGTGAGCCCATGGAAGAGGCTGAGCGCGAGGACCGGCCGGACGTGAGAGTTCAGCTGAGCTGCGAATCAGAAACTGCAAATGGGAGAGAAGGGGCGGGTTAGGTCGCTGCAGGATATTAATAGCTGCCGCCGGCACGCTTTTGCTCTTGCGCTCGGGCGCAGCGCCTCATCCAGAGACGCCTTGGTCCCAGCGCAGCCCAGAAGCCTGCTGCGTATCTCCGAGACGAGATAACATCACCTCGCTCTACCCTCCCCCGCCTCCCTTTCAAGCTCTGCCTCCCGCCATGCCAGCCCCACCCCCGTCTAAGAGAAAGGGAAAATTGTGGAGACGCGCCTCCCTCTCTACTATCAGACGGGTAGCCCCTGTTATTATTATTTATTTAATATATTTGTATACCGCCCAGAACGCAAGTCTCTGTTGGTCTGCTGGGCAGAAACAGCAAAGACTAACAGATTTGTTGTGGCTGGCACACGCTTTCATGGACTCATGCATTTGATGACGTGAACTGTAGTCCACAAAAGCGTATGCTGCTGCAATAAATTTGTCTTTTAAGATGCCACAGGACTCTTCGTTGCTTTTGCCTCTCTACCTAGGGGTCTCCTGTTGGTCCTAAGATATTGTTTCACCATTCCTTTGAAGGTTTCTGCCCCCAGAACTTGTTTTTAGAGCCAAGGTGGTCCAGAAAAGTTTTAACAACTTCTTATCAATACATTGATCCCACTCATCCTCCAAGGAGCTCAGGATGGTGTACAGGGTTCCTCCTCTTTTATCCTCACAACACCCCTGGAGATAGGTTAGGCTGAGAAATTGTCACCAAGCAAGCTTCATGGCTGCATGGGGATTTCAAGAGTCTAGCACTGATATCCTGGTTTGCCTTTGTGACATTAGCATATATTAAGGTGGCCAATAACATTATTTTAATATATAGATATGGTCGCATTATAAACACTAGTAAGAGGATCTTTGATCATATGCAGAGTGCACTTCTTCATGCTGAATGCACTTCTAGATTTATAGTGGGAAGCAATCTCCAGTAATGCCATAAAGGTAAAGTGTGCATTTCTTTGGTAGAATACAGGAGGGGTTTACCACTGCCTCCTCCTGCACAGTATGAGATGATGCCTTTCAGCTTCTTCCTATATCGCTGCTGCCTGATATAGGTGTTTCCCATGGTCATACCAGTGGAAACACCAGTGGGGATTTGAGCCGGCAACCTTCTGCTTGTTAGTCAAGCATTTCCCCGCTGCGCCACTTAGGTGACTTCTGTAATGCCATACCCAACACATATACACTTGAAAAAACAAGCCACACAATTTGCTCATACAGAGCCATTGTGGTGTAGTATGTGTGGTGCATAGAGCAGGCCTCAAGCTTGAGAGATCAGCTTTGTTTCTCCTGGGATCTCAAAGTCCTCCACACATCCTAGAGCCAAAGAATGGCTCAGGGGGATGAGCTTACACTTAGATTTAAGGACCAGGTTGCCTCTCTGAGCACATGCCCAGCCCAGGAATTTGTTTTCAGCACCAAAACTGAGTTCATAGTCCTTTCATACACAGATCCACTCCTGATTTCCCCCCAAGCTTTCTTTGTTTGGACAGCATATTTTAGAGAAAGAAAGCGGGGAGGAGCCTTTCCCCCTCTGGTGGAGATTGTTAAACAATTAGAAGTCAAAAGCCCTCGCTGACCCTGCTATACACACTTATCTGATAGTCTCACTGAATACAGTAGGAGTCAACATGTATAGGACTTGGTCTTGGACACATCACTCAACATAAGAAGCTGCCTTATACCGAATCAGACTATTGGTCCATCTAGCTCGGAATTGTCTACACTCACTGGCAGTGGCTCTCCAAGGTTTCAGGCACTACCAAGGAGTGAACCTGGGATCTTCTGGATGTAAAGCAGATACTCTACCACTGAGCTACAACCCCATCCCCTAAGGGAAGTATCTTACAACAGACAGCGCTCACATGTGGCCACCCATACATATGCAAACCAGGGCATACCCCGCTTAGTAAAGGGGCCAATTCATGCTCACTACTGCAAGACCAGCTCTCTCCCCCAAACTGGAAGGCCAAATTGTCATTCAACAAGAGGTTATATTTTATTTATTTATTTCTATTTATTTTTACATTTATATCCTGTTCTTCCTCCAAGGAGCCCAGATACTACATACTAGAGTTTCTCCTAACAACAACCCTGTGAAGTAGGTTAGGCTGAGAGAGAAGTGACTGGCCCAGAGTCACCCAGCTAGTATCATGGCTGAATGGGGATTTGAACTCAGGTCTCCCCGGTCCTAGTCCAGCACTCTAACCACTACACCATGCTGGCTTGTGCTGGCTATTTTCCTTCAAAAATCCACCCTTCAAGGAAGCCTTTGGCTTTAACCTTTTATTTCCCCAACTGGATCATAGGAACACAGAAAGCTCCCTTTGACCGAGTCAGACCATTGGTCCCTCTAGCTCAGTCTACACAGACTGGCAGGAACTTTTCCAAGGTTGCAGGCAGGAGTTTCTCTCAGTCCTATCTTGGAGATGAAACAAAGCTAAGTATGTGTAACTGCATTTGCTCACATATGTAGCATCATTTACCCTGTTGAAATGCAGATTGCAAGTTCCTTGAGGGCAGAGATCCACTTAATTTGCTTTTACAATCCTGTAAAGCCAATCCTGCACTCAGGGTTTTTCTTGCATCATCCTGGCTTTATGGGTACCTAAACTGGGCCTTTTCAGCTTGTAGGACACATCATTTCTAGGAAATTTTGCTCCTGGTCATGATGTTGCAAAAGATTTTTGTTTTATTTTTCATTTCTTCAACTAAAGAGAAAAGGCTAAACTCTCAGAGCAAAAAGGATTTACTTTTTGAAGCTGAATTTGGTGGGAGAACAATCAAGGAAATAAAGGTGAAAAGAGGGACTCACAAGGTGGGGGCCATTAATCCTCTCATGGGGGAAAACCAGGGCACTCTTCCTCTATTCTTTGCTTTTGATTTTTATAAGAGGGTTGTTCACAAGATCTTCACACAATTAAGAATGATGTAAAATCCCAAACATCCCGATTATTTCTTTAAAAATGGTTCCCCTTTTTAATGCAAATGGACATGGTGAAAACATTCTGTATAATTCCAGGTGAAATTCTATCAGATTCTTTCATATTAAAACATGAACAAAAATATTAATATGAATAATAATATATGTATACTGCTTTTCAACAATTTAATTGTATTTAAGAACATAAGAACAGCCCTGCTGGATCAGGTCCAAGGCCTATTTAGTCCAGCATCCTGTTTCACATACTGGCCCACCAGATGCCTCTGAGAAGCCCACAGGAAAAAAGATGAGGGTGTGCCCCCTCTCCTACTGTTACTCCCCTGCAAGTGGTATTCAGAGGCATTTTGCCTCTGAGGCTGGAGATGGCCTATAGTCACCAACTAGTAGCCATTGATAGACCTGTCCTCCATGGATTTGTCTAAGCCTGCTTAAAAGCCATCCAAGCTAGTGGCCATCATCACATCCCATGACAGATAATTCCATAGATTATGTGCTGGGTGAAAAAGTACTTCCTTTTGTCGGACCTAAATTTTTCAGCCTTCAGTTTCATGAGATAACTCTGGTTCTAGTGTTGTGAGAGATGGAGAAAGATTTCTCTCTGTCCACTCTCTCTACTCCATGCATAATTTTATACACCTCTATCATGTCTCCCCATAGTTGTCTCTTTTCCAAACGAAAAAGCCCCAGATGCTGTAGCCTTGCCTCATAAAGAAGGTAGCCCAGGCCCCTGATCATCTTGGTTGCCCTCTTCTGCACCTTTCCACTTCTACAATGTAGAATGTCCTTCTTAAGATATGGTTACCAGAACTGTATGCAGTACAGATGGTCCTCGTTTTTCGTGGGGGTTCCATTCTGGTCTTCAACCACGGAAAACAAAACCGTGAATAATGAAACCTTAAGTCAATGGGAACTGGGGGGGTTAGGTTCTGGAGCCCAAGAAAATGCCTGAACACTCACCAAAAGACTGGGTAAAAGCAGAAATAAGGGTGGAGCACAGTACTGTATTTTGGCCACCTCAGATCTCCCACTCTCCCACTCTCTAGCTCTTCCAGCAATGCCCCCCGGAACATCCAGTAATGTGTAATCATGAAGTTTCCTCACCGCACAATTGAAGTACAGCACTTAGCAGCACAAGCCCCTGACCTGTTTGGTTGGTGGGTCGGCCAAAGAGGCAGCACAAAATTAAATCCATTTCAGATACACACAGAGTGTGTGAGAATCAAGGGGTGACAGGAGAATCAATTTTCAATGGATAATTAAAATCAATTTTTAATTTAAATTGAATTTTAATTGCAATTTAAATTAAATAATGCAGTACTGCAATTATCAAAATTAATTTTTAATTTGAATTTTTTAATTAAAACATTTTATCAAAACTAAAATTAAATTTATAAAATTGATAATTAGCACCTTACGAGGGCAGCACAATGCTGTAAGGGGCTCCAGAACATGGCTCCTGAGGAACGGCTCAAAAGAGGCTCCTAAAGGCTCTCAGTGGATACCAAAGGCCACCCAAGGCTGCCAAATGCTACCCCAAATGGCTTTTAGAACCTCAAAAGCTCTAAACATGAAGACCAAAGCACTCCACCATCCTCCTCCAAACTCCTCTCACAACCCATGAGCACATGCAGCAAGAGTACAACCATGTAAGAGCAGAACTACGACAGATATGTGAAACCATGAGAGCCAAAATTGTGGATAATGAGGGCTGCCTGTACTCCAAAACTGGCCGCACTATAGATTTGTATAAGGGTAGCAGGGAAATGACTTGACTAGCAAGCCAGAGGTTGCTAGTTCAAATCCTCACTGGTATGTTTCCCAGAAACACCTCTATCGGGCAGCAGTGATACAGGGAGATGCTGAAAGGCATCATCTCATACTGCACGGGAAATGGCAATGGTAAACCCCTCCTGTATTCTACCAGAGACAACCACAGGGCTCTGTGGGCGCCAGGAGTCGACACCGACTCAACGGCACAATTTATCTTTATTATAATATTGGCATTTTTATTTTCAGTCCCCTTCCTAATGATCACTAGCATGGAATTGGCCTTTTTCACTATGATGATACTTTCAATGGGCTGTCTGCCAGGGCCCCAAGATCTCTCTCCTGGTCAGTCACCGACAGCTCAGACCCCAATCAGTGTATATGTGAAGTTGGGTTTTTTTGCCCCAATATGCATCATTTTACATTTGCTTACATTGAACCGCATTTGCCATTTTGTTGCCCATTCACCTGGTTTGGAGAGATCCTTTTGGTGCTCCTCACAATCTCTTTTAGATTCCACTACCCTAAATAATTTAATGTAATCTGCAAATTTGGCCACTTTGCAGCTTACCCCAACTTCTCGGCCATTTATGAGCAAGTTAGAGCACTGGTCCGTACAGATCCCTGGAGGACCCCACTTCTTACTTCCCTCCATTGTGGAAGCAGTCTTATTTATTCCGACCCTTTGTTTTCTCTCTTTCAACCAGGTTCCAATCCACACATGAACCTTTCCCCTTATCTCATGACTGCTAAGTTTACTCAAGAGCCTTTGGTGGGGAACTTTGTCAAAAGCTTTTTGGAAGTTCAAATATACTATGTCAACCGGATCACCTTTAACCAGATACCTTTTGACTCTCTCGAATAACTCCAAAAGGTTAGTGAGGCCAGACTTGCCCTTGCAGAAGCCATGCTGGTTCTTCTTCAGCAAGGCCTTTTCTTTATATATTTAACAATTTTGTCCTTCAGTATGTTTTCCATCAATTTACCCGGCACAGAAGTGAAGCTGACCAGCTTGCAATTTCCCGGATCCCTTTTTGAAAATCAGAGTTGCATTAGCTACTTTCCAGTCCTCTGGTGCAGAGCCTGATTATAGGGGAAAGTTTCATATTTTTGCTAGGAGATCAGCAATTTCAGATGTGAGTTCCTTCAGAACAGAAATTTAATTGTATATATCTGTTTAATATCCAATTTTGCTTTAAATTATGACTATTACACTCTTACTTAGTACATGCATGCCTCAAATATGAATCTGTCAAGACGTTATTCTTCATTTCTAATCTTTAAGATGTTAATGTATTTAATTTGTGGTGTTATTGTATGAAGGAAAACAGAACACAATGGGCAAAATCCAGACTAAGTTAGTCATGACTAAGTCCCTTTGAAATTGATCCTAGTCATAGTTAACTTGTCTCATTCTTGTCAATGGTGCTTAGTCATAACTAACTAGTTGGGATGTTAGCCACTAAGGATGTTAGCCACAAACACACAATGAAAATCAAAGAAACAATGAGGCCATTCACATGACTGCTTGGGCTGGGGAAGGTGGGAGAGGAAGGTTGGATCGTATCTACCTTCTCCCACATGGCCCCCATTCTTGCCCAGCCATGCCACTCATACACCCACACAATCTGGGCTGAGGTGAGTGGCGCGGGACTCCAGAGGCCGGCCGGGATGGGGGGGGGGCAAGTAGGGATACCAACAGTCACTTATTAGCAGGGACGTCCCTTGTTTCACCCCAAAATTGTCTGTCCCTCATGGGATGCCATTTGTCTCTTATTTTCAGCTAATGGGAAGAACCTATGGCTCAGATCAAACCAGTTATTTTCACAAATAACGAAATAATTAATGAGCCAACTCCTTTCTTTTCTCCCTTCCAACCAGAGTACTCTGTGGCTCTGGTGGGCTGCAGGCTTAGGGTTGTCAACACAAGCATTAACATTAACAGCCATCACTGATTGGCTAACTTAGCATTATCCAGGCATCATGATCATGAAAATCATGCAAGCAGTGACTACTAGGTAGTGCTCATATGTGAATTTACTGGCTAACAATGCTTCTCTTTCTAGAAAACAAGATTACATCACACTGAGTTTGACTAACCAAGGTTATATCAATAAACAGAGGAGACGCAATCTGTTGTAACTTATACCGTCGTTTAAGTTGAAAGTGACAAATACTCAGGCTCCCAATGACTCCCACAGACTCCCTGCCTCGTTTCTCTTCTCCGGGCAGTGGAATGTTGGCAACCCTGGAGTGAAGCCTGGCCCCAGAGGAGTCCCACAATGCACTGCACACATAGCGTGGTGAATTGTGGAAATTCCTGAGGCTAGGCATTGGAGCCTCAGGAATTCTAGTTGCTCCTTTCCCCAGCCTCTGTGTTATTAATGGCTGCCAGCATCCCAAAAGGAGCTGCCAGCAGCCCGTGCGCCCACATGACTGGGCGGTGAGGTAGGAGGGCATATGCACACCCTCCTGCCTCACTTTTAGCCCAAGGACAAAACCTGGGCTACTCAGCAGAGGAGGTCTGGGATTGGGAACGGTCCTGGTGGTGCTCATGACCAGCCCTACTCCGGGCTAGTGCTCCCATACCCGGGCAGGTGCTCATGAGAATGACCTCGATGAGTTGTGGTTTTTTTTTTTAAAGGAGGGGGTTAGGAAGGGAACTAACGCTGGTGGTGAATTTTAGCCTGGTTCCCTAAAACGTATACATGTGAAAGAGAGAGAGAGTTCATACAATCGCTGGGAAGTGTGGTTCCCAGGGCAGCAAATGTGTGGTCCCCATAGGTGTGTCGACCTAACCCACCAAAGGAATGTTCCCGAGCCTTCTGTCTGACATTCTCTGCCCATTTGTAACCTACACTTGAAGTCTGGCAGAGACTTGTGTCTTTCACATGACTTCGCTGGAGGGCGAGGGCAGGCTGCGGGGAAGGCAGGAGCTCCCGTACCTTCACTGGCAGGCAAGCAGCCGCCATCTTCCCCTCCGCTGCACCACATGCCCCCACACGAGCAGTGGTGCATTGGAGGAGATGCTGGGACTCCCCACCCATTCTGCATCCCCCAGTGCCCCAGAGCACAAGTGGGGTGGCTGCTCCTTCCTACCAGTTCACTGCTGGACATGGTGGCAGGCCCGGGTGGGAGGGCGGGGAGCCATTTAATCCAGAAGCAATTGCCCAGACGATCGCCAGCTGAGGTTAAATGAACCACAGGTTCACTTAACCTCGGCTAAGTGGCAGGTTAAAAAGTGGGGCTTAGCACAGGGGCAGCGCCTGGAGCGCCCGCACTCCCTAACAATCAGCTGAACCCACTCAGAAGAGAGAGCGAGAGAATGAAAACAAAATAAATCCTAACCTCAGGGATACCTTTCAGTAAAGTCAGGGGGGCTGCAGCATTCTCTCCCATGTTTCAGACCATACACAATCATTCCTCAGGAACACTTATATTTCTAGCTGGCTGAACATAATGACTGACCTTAAATGAAAGGGACCCATATACTAACTAGGCATGGACACCTAAAGGCACAAATACCTTTGCTTTATTAAAAATGAGAGAGAGGATATTATCTTATCTGATATAAGCATTCTTGAGATAAACTATGCTGCTTTTTTGCAATTTAATCATTCATATCTATGTCTATATACAAACGCCAACACACACACACACACACACACACACACGGCCTTTGATTAAATGTTGTTGAGAATCTTGCCCCTAGCGCTGCCAGTTCTGACTGAAGCTATTCTTGGAGATTTTTTCCCCTCCCCAGTATCAAGCCATTAAAATCTCCAGGCCCGCCTTCAGTCGTCATCTGGAGATGGATAGCCATTCCTGAAGAGTCCAGGCCAATCCTGGAGGGTTGGCCACCCTACTTGCCCTTCCTCCCAAAATGCCATACTCCACACAGGTGCTGCTTTGTTGCTGCAAAACAGCTGTTATATCCCAGCGGTGGATACAATTCTTCTAAGCCAGGTACACCCGGCAGTCCAGTCCATAAGGGAAATGCATTCTAGAGTGAAGGCAGTCTTTCGGCATCAGGAACTCCTTTACGGAGGCTGCAATTGCAGCTTCCTCTCTCTCCCTTCCTATTCTTCGATCTTGTTGACCAAGTAGCCAACCTCAAAAGGCAGACGGCTTGCATGAGTTTGGGCAGCAGTTGTGCACGAACAGCACTGGGAAGGGGCGGAAGGGTGGTGAGAACATAAGCAAGCCACCAACACGGCACTCCATTTCTGGCTGAGGGCAATGCAATGCCCTCTTGGCACCCACATCAGCATGTGGGCTGATCCAAGAATGATGGGGATCAGAGTTGCCGTCAGCTATGTGGAACACCCAACATAGTCCAGGAGGAATTCAAGTTCAGCTTGACTCTCTGACCAGAGCTCTTCTTAGTGCAGCTCTCATGCAGGATGAGAACAGGATGAGTTCCCACTGTCTGGCTTCTAATTTTTTCGATTGGCTCTTAGATCCAAAGTAAAATGGTCAAGGCCTGGCCTTGCACTACCGTTTGATTCTCTCCATTGTGCAGCCACAAGACAATGTTAAGTACATTTTAGGTCACACTTGATTCTTGCAAGGTTGCAATGATGACCAGAAAACCTGGCCAGTGTGTTGCACGGAATGCACATGATTTAGAATATGCCCCGAATCTTCTGCCATATGTGGAGTTCCCCAACATATGACTCACTATTGAAAAGGTAGAACATTTGAAAACGGCTGGTGAAAGAATATGTAGGCTTTTTGAGTGACAAATAATTCTTCACTTAACAGAATGGCAAAGTAGCAAAATTATGTATACAGCACCTAAGGTTGGTCACAAGTGACTCAAAGACTCAGAGAGTCATTTCTAAACCAAATTTATTTATTTTTAGGAGGGGTTTATGGCACTTTTTGCCATAAAGTCTCAAAGTGACTCACTGCATAATTAAACACATAGTTAAACACACAAATACAGCAAAGCACATATTTAAAATTACAACCTGATCTCAGGCATATTTACTGAATGGAAACCCCTCTGAGTGGGATTTAGATTCTAGGAAATGGGCTCGGGATTCCAGAAGTGTTTCCCTTAGTGACCCTGAACTTGTTCCAAGGTAAATGCACACTGGACTGCAACTGTACAAAATCATATACAGCATATGTTCAGAATTAAGTTTTATTCAGCTCAACGAGACTTACTTCCAAGTAAGTAATTTAGGATTGCAACCTTACAGTGCAATCCTATGCAAATTTATTAAAAAGTGAGTCTCACTGTGTTTGATGGGAAATTCTATCACAGATTAGCATGCATAGAATTGCAACCTTAATGACCTCTCCATTCTACCTGAAGAACTGTTTAATTAAAAAGTTTGTAAACCTACACATCCTCATAAATTAGTCCACAAACACTTTTAGTAGCCAAGGTTATGTTATTTTTTAGTCTTCAAGAGCTTGACTGTATATGTATGTATGTATGTATGTATGTATGTATGTGTGTATATATATATATATATATATATATATGTGTGTGTGTGTGTGTGTGTGTCTGTGTCTGTGTCTGTGTCTGTGTCTGTGTCTGTATATAAACCCTCTCTTCCCATTTACCAAAGCTTTTATGTCTGGAAGATGCTTACTTTCCCAGGCCTTCCATTTCTAAGTCTGTCCTACATGAACAAAATTTGTTTCACAAAAAAATCCCCCAAACCCAGGAAGCTTCCCTGAACTATTGCACAGATATGGCAACAACTGTCTATATCAAACCCTCTGACTCACATCACCTGGATTTTCTTCCATTTTTTGTGCAGATCAAGTCCAAACCTCATTTGCAGAGTTCTGAATCTCATCAAGCCAAAGCTTTCCTATCTTGGAATGTCTTGGTATTAATGGTGCTGCTGGCTGGACAATGTGCAGGTATATATAATTAATTAGTAAGCAACAGGGAAGCATGAGATGGCGAGACTCTTCCAGTATTGGTCCTCTCCCTCTCCCTGCAGCATCTGTCTTTAGTGATTATACCACCAATTGTAAAACCAGTGTTTTCTCTTCCAGAATAATCATAGTAAAAACAACAAGCAGCAAACCCCAATGCTCTGGATCTGGAAAACTACAAAAATAAAGCAGGCCTATTCAGCCACTGTGCTTGGGAAGACCCTGATGGAACAGGTCTAGCTCATGAAGCCTCAACCCTCTTAGGTAAACTCTACAACAACAAACCAAGACAATCCTACAATAATAACCCATAGAGCTTTTAAGGAAGGGCCATAGCTTTGTAGTAGAGCACATGGTTTGTCCCATGTTCAATCTCCAGTGAAAAGAATCAGGTAGCAGGTGACAGGAAAGACTTCTGCCCGTAATCCTGGAGAGCTGCGGACAATTGGGGCAGACAATACATGGCGAGATAGACTGAGGGTTTGACTTGGTATGAGGCAGCTTCTCCACAAAAGGTCAACAAATATATAGGGTACTGCTACAAATTGAATTTCAATAGCTATAGTCAACAGTGACTTGTTTGACCCTTATTAGGAACACAGAAAACAAAACACACCACCCTATAATATATGCCCTTAAAGACACAAGGGGGACAAAAAGGTGATCTTCTCTGCATTTCTTTCTCAAACAATCAACGTGGATGCTGGGATGCTTATCTTACAAAACCTTGTGGTAATTCCACAGGAAACCTTCAATACTCTGCATTAGCACACATGGAATAACCAAGGGGTGGAGGCAAAGGATCTAATTTAGGATCTTGAGAGATGCAATTTGTATTTCAACTACTGTAGAAGAGGGCATTTCAGCAGGTGCAGCTCTTCTCACCCCTGCAGCTTTATACCATGACAACCTGTGCCTGCTGTCTTACATCACCATTTAGTGTACAGAAGCCCTGCCTTGTGGCATTTGTATATTTTATCTATGTGACCTTGGACAAGGCCAGGCCAGGCCATGAAATTTCAATGGGCCTCACTTGCATTAAAAAAGAGAATTCGGTCCAGTATCATTGTGTGGAGAGAGAAAAAAAATAAACATGACAAGGTGGGGGAAGGGGGAAGAAAGGACAGATACTCTAGGGGAGGGGGGGAAGAGAAAAATTTGGAAGAAAATAATTTTACAAGATTATTCCTCTATCTAAGATCCACCTATGAACTGGGTTGTAGGGGGATGAAAAAGCTTTTGATAGAAGATCATTCAGGGTGTGAACATTCCCCACCCCTAACTATTTGAGTGACAGCTGCCGCTCTCATCAGACTAGTGGATCTCTTCACAAGGAGTTGTTTTTCAAAGATGAGGCCCAGCATCTCCACTCCCTTGGAAGTAATGGGGGAAAATACAGAACAAAGAAAGGGCGGGGTGGGGGGGAGTTGGGGTGAAAGACAAAGGCTTGGAAAATAAGGTTTTACTGCTTCCAGACCTCCATTCCTTCTCCAATATGCTTTCATTCCGAATCAACACCAATATCCTCATTATTCCTATGCCTCTTAACAATCCTCCCACATGCCTCAGAACCTCCTTCCCTTTAATCCCACCACCCTCAAATCACGAGACCCCAGTGAGACCCGCAAGAATGGATGGCCAAAATAATAATTCCCATTCCCCTTACACAACACACCCACAGGATGAGAGAAAAGGTGGGCAGCTAAGTGTCATCCTCACTTGACCCAATTATACCCCAGATCAACACCTCGCCATGCAGGGGAAAGGCGAGGGGGGGGGGACCTTTGCCTGCTCGCCCCCGCAGCTCTGGGCGCGTTGACAGGTAGATGCATAGGCAACTCGGTGGGTAAATCGTTATGCAAAGTACTCCCCCAAGGGTTTTTGTGCTCCCCTCGAAGGGAGGAGGGACACCACTTAGCAACCTTCCACCTCCAACTGAGATCGTACCGTTCCCCCACAATCAAAACACACACCACCCTTTCGGCAACACCCCTGCTGCAAAGCCAGCTGACAACACACAATGAAGAGACTGCAGCTGCTTTGACTAGCGGCTGCCTGAATATGCAGATAGGTTCTGATCAATGCGCCACATTATTTAAAAGAGAGAGAGAGAGAGAGAGAGAGCGAGCTCGCCTGTCAGCCAAGCCAGACAGCGCCGGAGCAAAGCCCAGCGTCCCTTGTCGTCTTGATCGCGCACAACGATACGATATGCATTGCAATACCCACCCGCCATATAAAGACACCCAATTTTGCTGTCAGGTTCCCCCCGATTACACACACTGCTGGCACCCACCATAGCGGAACACCCGAGGCTCGTAGGAACGCTCCATCCATCCAAGCAGAAGCTGCTGCGTGCAAAGACGACGTTGCAAGAGAAAGCGCGGGGAGGGGGGCTTGGTGATGGTGATGGCAGCAGCGGCAGGAGCCGAGCGGAACAATGAGGAAAGCCAGACTGGGGACGGTGCTGATGAGGCGGCCTTTGGCGCGCCCGAGGTGGCGGCGCAGGAAAGCGTGCTGGGGCTGCTGCCGCTGCTGCTACTGGGCTGCGATGCTCACCTCATCCCTCCCCGCCAAGCAGCCATCGCCGGGCACGTCACGTGGCGCCGCTTGTTGCTGGAAAGATGGTCATAGCCATAGCAACAACTCGACGTGATCGCAAAAGAGCGAGCCTTGCGCGGAAGACTGTGGGCGACCGCGCGGGGAAGAAGAACAAAAAGGCGAAAGCAGAGAAACAGCTCCGGCTTTCTCTCGACGCCAGCAAGAGAAGGCGGCGCTGCTCCCTTGCCTTGTCCCTCCTCCCAGGGCCCCCCTGGCTGCAATTACAGGGAGGGACAGGAAGAAGGAATGTGTGGAGGTGAAAGGCATACCAAGGCCAGCCATAGACAGACACAGCAGGTCCTGCTCCAGCCTGTGCACGTTTATTCGGAAACAAGTCCCCCCAGTTGCGCGGACTGAGATTTGCGTCCAGTTTAAGTGTGCCAGAATTTAGAGGGAGATAAACACATGCTACCCTTTCCCTATAAACCACCCCCCCCCATACCCGAATATAATTTTGAGGGAAATATTTAAGGCTTTCTATTTAGGCGGGAAGTCTGTTCACCTCTACTAAGCAGGAAGCCCGGTTGGTCTCCCTGGGGTTTACTTCCGAGTAACACTCCCTGGAGCAGGCTGGCAGGATTTATATAAAAGCTGTGCAACTTGGTCCTGTGCGCTCTCCCAAGTTCAATGTGGCATATTCCACTTAATTCCGTTAAAGTTGGAGTAAATGTGCAACACTTTGCAACTATGCAGCCCAATCTTATGCATTTTTGCCTAGAAGTAAATATCTCCATGTCCAACAAAACTTACTCCTTAAGTGTCCATAGAAAGGTAATCTTAACATGAAGCATTCTGATCATTTTATTTGCAAGCGGGTGGTGTGGCCCAAGGAGGAGCTGAATCAGGAAACTTCTTGGGCCACAACTCACAAGCAACTATTCCCACTCCCATAATTATGTATAGTACCTCCTAACTTTCTGAATGTCTAAACATGGCAGCAAATATTAAGGTGGTCAAAATAAAGGATGTGAATGTAGCCCTTTCCAGAGAAATCCCTTAACTTAGGCATGCCTAACTTTACACAAAATCAGCCTGCACCACAAGGCACAGAGCCTGAAATGGGCATTCCCTTTTCAGATATGATCAGTGTGTTCTGGTACACCATCAGCAGGAACGGATGTCCAGCCCTGCTACTATGTCCATCATTCTCCTCATCCCCCTTCTTGCCCCACTCATGGTTACAGTGTTTGTCTGAAGAGGCAAAGGATGCAAGCATGATGAAAAGTGCTTCCCTGAGCAGAAGGCTCTGGTACATGATGTACTGCACATGACTGTAAGCATGATAGAACCACCTGACAGGAGAGCACGATTAACATGTTGGGTGGGACTTTCACCCCTTTTACAGAGGCTATACTTGTGAACAGCATCCGTTTGATGTCTGAATGAGGCTATAATGTCCCATGGTGTTCAGAAAGAGGTGTGCCAAAAGCTTCTAAGATGGCATTTTAACGTAGCAGAATGAAAGTATCTCACTACCACTGTTGAAGCCTACTGAACACACAGAAGATCAATAAATTAGTTCTCTCCAGTTTTCTGAAGAGTGCTCTTGCACACACAATCAGGGAAGGGTTCTTTGTCCTCTACATTCAAGTAGATGTAAGCCCTCTTATACCATTCAAAGTGGAAACAGGAGCCCTGCCCCGCCCGGTCATTGCTCATTTTCCTCACTCCCCTTCTGCCAATGCTCACAGTGTTCACCTGTGTTCCCGTTTTGGGTAGTGGACATGCATACACAGTTCATTTAAATTCATGTCTGAAGAGGGCTGTAGTCTAATCTGAATTGACTACTGTGAGTACCAACACCAAAATTTGCCAAGTTCTGTGCACGTGCCCTAAGACTGCAACAAGACATCCATGAAACTGCATTTGGAAAGGGCTGGGCAGGTGGATAGCCAGGACTCCGCTTTGAAATCATTTATCAATGGCAGGACATGGCTCAGGACCATTAAGAAATAGACAAGATAATGAATTCTTAGCATATGTACATAATCTGTCCCCTTCTATACTTCAAAAATAAATTGTTCTAGTAAGAACTAATATGCCTACTTTCCTTTCACTATCCCTACAACTGGACTAAATTTGGTTCAAACTGAGGTTCACAAGTGAAATCTCTTGCACCTCAAATGTTCACGAGTCCACCATCTTGGATCAAGGAGGATGACATCAATACAAATTACACCATTGCAGTGTCCTTGTGTATCACTCACTACAAATGTACCAAATTTGGTTCAAATTGGTTAGACAGTCCACTCAGGGGTGTAGCAAGGTTGAAGTGGGCCCAGATACAAGATTTTAAAATGCCCCCCCCCTCACTAAAGCTAAAAAGATTTTGTAAATTGTGGATGATGCAAGTCATTTAATGGCACTAGAGAAAGACATGCTGTTCGGGTAGCTCCAGGTCTTAATACCCACATCAATTTCAGATGATGAATACAACTGAAGGAAGCCCGGGCAGGTGTGTAGCTGGGGTAGTCAGTCATGTGACTTGCCTCTGGGGGCCCCCCCAAGGCAGTGGGCACCCAGACAACTGTCTCCCCTTGCCCTATTATAGTTACGCCCGAGTCCACAAGTTAGTGCACTATAACCTCAATAGTTCACACATCCGCCATCGTGGATTGGGGTGAATGACATCATCACAAACTACACCATTGGGGCATCCATGTGTCCCTACAGATGTAGCAAATTTGGTTCAAATCAGTTGGTTCACAAGTTAGCCTACTTGTGCCTCAAATGTTTATGCATCTACCATCTTGAATTGGGGTGGATGACATCATCACAAACTACGCAGTTGTGTCACTATGTGTCCCTCCAACTGTACCCGATTTGGTTCATATTGGTCCAGGCATTGCAAAGTTGATGGGGACGGGGCAGGGGGACACACACACATGGACGGACACACAAAATGCTGAGTGATCTCATAAGCCTACTGGAAAGTATGCTAAAAACTGGGCTTGGGGAGCAGCATATCCCTTCAAGTTGGAGGGCAGGGCATGCAGCAACTTTTTGAAATTAACCACTGCAGAGAACAAAGATTAATACAGCGATTTTCTGGTCCAGTGCCAAGAACCTTTCCTCTGGATTTAATTTTCAGAAATCCAATGGTGTTGTGGCTTGAAGGCTCCCATCTGCATTCTCTCTGCTAGGATACTGGTTTTTTGACCAAACGGATGTGCAAGTGCAAGGAGAGTCTCTTGTTTTGCCACCTAAAACACTGTACTGCTTCCATCCTGCTGGCATAGGGGAATCCAACAGCAACTCAGACAGAGCCAGGTGTTTTTAAATACAGACAACTTCTGGTTCAATAATTTATTTCTATCAATACAGAGAACTGGAAACATACAACATCTCATACAATTAGAAAACACTGAAAGGGGCTGAATGTAGTGTAGCCCCTGGGCACAAACAAGTTTCCATTGCACAGGCTTTATTGCATCAGAAGGAATGGCATCAGTCCCAGGATAACTGCTATGGGGGCACAGGGGAGAGTATCAATAGACCAGCACTATCCTATCCTTTGGTTCCAGGCCTAAAGCAGCAAATCAGGTGGCTATGCAACTGCCAGTCCTCCCACAAGAGTTTACCTTCTTACCAGGACAGCAGCTGACATGGCACACCAAGTTAGCCTACCGTGGCAGGTAGGAGCAACGGACTTGTGATCACTTAATCTTGTTCCTTGCACGCATCTCTCACTATGTTCACTGTTTGGGGTCTTTGGGGAGCCCTGCTCTTCTGCACACACGCGTGCGCACACGCACACACACACCCTGAAGGAAAGAGAAAATGGCTAGAGCTCCTTTCACAGAAGAACAGCAACATACACACTAATGCTTCTGAAATAGCCCAGCAATATGCTAAAGTCAGCCCTAGTTCAATTCCCACCTAGATGTGGGGTAGGGTTTTCACTCCCAGAGACTTTGGAATCTGATAGGCTATCCTTGAGTGAGGCTGGTGCAGAGACAGTCAGGACCTACTATGGGCTGTGTCGCAGAAAGACACAGCTTTACTATGTAGCAGCATGACTCAGCCCACTCAAGTGCACATCAGAGTGAGAGAAAGTACTGGGTATATTGCACCAGGGTCAGAATAATCCTCTCTCCACATCTCCTTCTGCTAAGGGAGTACTGCAAGCCCCTCACTATGTCAAACATTATGACAAAGAAACTATGGAAAGAGTGCCAGCCAGGGGTCGGTCTCCCTGTACTAGCATTAGTACCCATCCGCCATCTATTGGGGGTAGGGGGAGAACAACATCATTGCAGAATGATGGAAAGCGGTAGACCTTGGAAAAGGGTCTATCATATGGAGCAGAAATTGGGCAACAAGGTTTGAAGAGGCTGCAGTGCCAGAGGGGAAAGAGTCCAAGGGGAACTGGAGTGCAGTGTTGGACTCTTAGAATGTTCATGAGAAGAAGGCAGGTCTCTACTACTGGCAAGAGTGCTAAGCAGGGACCAACACTACTATGTGGGGGAGAGGCAAATACAGTCTCCCAGCACTGGAGGGAGGAAAAGAATTAGCAGAGGGGCTTTGAAACAAGTAGGTAGTACCACTGGATATCACAGGGTAAATGGATATTTTGTCAGTCACCCCCAGAGGAAACAGATTATGTAGATGGGGAAGATCCCATTGAGCCCCCTTCTTCCAAGGCACAAGATTAAGTTCTTATTGCATATTATTCTGTTTCGGAATAAAATATTACTTAATGCTATAACCCAATATGTGAGTTTAGATTTTACCCTAACCAGAGTCACCAGGTAGTTTACCACTGACAAACTCTAAGGGATAGAGGAGGTCAATGCTGGGATGAATCTTCACAGCCAGCCTTCTTTGACCTGCTCCTGCGAGAGAGCAGGAGAAGCTGCCTCAATAGGCAGGCATAAAGCAGCTCTTTGGCACTTTGGACCACTGTCATCCCAGCAGAAAGTCTAAGTTAAGGCACTTGATTTGGCAGCCATCCCCCAGACCAACCACTATGGGGCTTGTCTGAGGCCAACCCAACTCTCCTGCTGATCCATACAGCAAAGGGAAACCATCCCTCTTACTGAGAATTGGCGGGGTGGGATGAGGGAGAACTACAGAGGACAGGAAAACCTTTGATCTTCAGCTTTAGCCAACAAGGTGTACTTCACACTGCTAAGCAAATACATTAGTGACAAAGTCCAGAAAGCGTTTGGCGTATTGCTCTGGGTGCACCGTGGAGATCTCCGCACCAGCCTGTAGGGGGAGACAAAGTGTCAAAAAGAGCCACAAATTCTTTCTCCTTCCTAGTCACTGTAAGGAAAGCTGTGGCACAAAAGGTAGTGGGGAGGATAAGGCTGGGGAGAGACAGGAGCCAGTCATCTCCAAATGGCCTTGATCAACCATTTCTGATAAATGTATGTGTTCTTCAACATGCATGCCTCATCTGTGGGAAGGTATCTCTCTGGCACCAAAACCTACCAAGAAATCCTGAACACTCTCCTGTAGGTAGTGCCCTGAAGGAAATATCAATTGTGGATTCAGTGGGCCAGATAAAACTAACAGGACATCTGGTGGACCTTCGGGTACTAGTCTTAGGTTCATTGCATGACTCTGGACTATTGGTCTTATGGGCATAACAGGGCCTGTAGTCTTGTTGCCCAAGGCTCAGAATAACTTGGGAAGCTAGAGGCAGACAACTGGGAGCAGCTCCTATAAGACAGGCCTCATTTCTGCCTTTTCTATTCCACTGTGGCAATTTAATCAAGACCTGACTGCCCCCTACTGTGCCGCCCAGAGCCATGAGCAGCAACTACACCTATGCACCTTCTTCTAATGATGGCTGCCAGGGTCTAGAGACTATGCATATCCATTATATAAGGAAATGGGGCTGCCACAGAGAAAATGAGCAAAAGAGGATCGAGGCTATATGCAAGCAACCTAGTGAGGAGTAGTGCTCTATTCCTAGCATTAAAGCTGCCTTTTTAAAAGGAAAAAAGTGTGGGTCAGACTCACCCCATGCTTGACTGTCTTAGCTGCATGTGCAGCCTTCTTCTTGGCATCATACTGTGTGAGGATGTCAATCAAGCCCATGAAGTAAACCTCCTTCTGGGGACTGTCTAGAAAAGAGGAGAACCAGTGAGGGACATGAGTGATGATACTCTCTGCACACTTTATATGCACACATCCTAATTCATAGCTAGGCTGTTTCCATATTAGGAGCCAACAATGCAAACCTTGTCCATCTTGTATCACCAAATATTAGGGCAAGAAAAAGCCCCAATG
Organism: Hemicordylus capensis; assembly: GCF_027244095.1. NCBI lineage: Eukaryota > Metazoa > Chordata > Lepidosauria > Squamata > Cordylidae > Hemicordylus > Hemicordylus capensis. Next base: position 197,155,822 of record NC_069658.1, on the reverse strand, counting down.
TCAATATGCCCAACTGCACTGTTTCCCAACACATGAAAACCATGTAGTCTAGCCACATGGCACCCTAAACAGGAATGAAAAGGATGCACCACGTCAAGGTGGCCTGCAAAGTGGATAACAGCAAATTATTCAGGAAAGCAAATGAAGTCATGTGCTCCCAGGGGTCAGGAGCCACAAAGTGCCCCAACCAGTTAACTCATCTGATCCAATGGGGATGGGGGAATCACTATTAGGCTCCAAATATGGCAGACAATTCAGTACTGAAAATTCTATTCAATTATGTTCTACATGTCTATACTCTTATGCAGCCTAAACTTCACAGATTAAGAAACTCAAGGCATCATACAGAAAATATTACAGAGACAGGGAATGAACGTTGGAGTCAGGGCAATCAAACCTAGCTCATCTTCCAGAAGCTTACAGCCACTGTGATGTGACCCATCTTCAGTCAGGTAAACAGCTGCCACCACTCCTTGTTTCACCCCAGGCAACCAGGGTCTGGGAAGGAGCACCCATTTTAAAAACAAACAAACAAACCCTAGTATGATCAGGTGGGAGGTGTCATGGGAGAGATTGTTGTGTGAAGAATTCTTCATTTGTGAATTCTTCATTAAAAAAAACCTGGGAGAATTTACAGAACACAAGAAAAGCCTGCTGGATTGGGCCAAGGGCCCATCTAGACCAACATCTGGCTTCCTGCAGTGGCCAACCAGGGAAGCCCACAAGCAGGGAAGAGAGGGAAACCGCCCCCTCCCATTAGTGTTCCCTACTCTCTAATTTTCCACCTCTGATCCTGATGGAAACACAGCTATCCAGGTTAGTAGCCATGGATTAGCCCTATCCCCCATGGATATCTAGAACACAGATGGTAGGTTTACTGAGTTGTAAAAAGAGCTAAAGTGTGCCATCAAGTCAATTTTGACTCCTGGCACCCACAGAGCCCTGTGGTTTTATTTTGGCAGAATACAGGAGGGGTTCACCGTTGCCTCCTCCCATGCAGTATCAGATGATATCTCAGGATTAAATTAAAGACAAAATTGTCTTTGTGAGCTACTCCGAACATGAGCAGTACTGCACTGGATATTTTAAATTAATAAAAAATAAAATGTATAAATAACCGCAGAGGAGGCTTATCTCAAAAAGGCTACAATCTTACTATTGGGATGGTAACACTGAAACAAATCTCAAGAGTTCCTCACAGACACAGCTGGAGCTTCTCTGAAGGCTTTTCTCCTCAGCCAGGGCTCCGCTCAGAAGTTCAACTCTCAAATCCCAGCTGTTTTTTCTCTTCCCTGCCCACTCTGCAAGGTTCTATTTGTAGGAGGAATTCTTCTCCTGATTGGCAGCACCCAGGCACTCTGCAATGCCCCTGCTTCAAAAATCCAAATTCTGCACTATGAAAGCCCATATTCTGCAATCAGAATTATGCAAATTGAGCAGATGCACAGATTTGCTTACTTGTAAGCATTTAGTTTTCAAACCAGATTTAAGGAGAAAAGAGTGATGCCTTGAGTAAATACCATCTTTGATTCAATGTCTAGGCTGTATGAACAACAGGAGATAGGATCCAGACTAAGTTCCACTGGAATTAATGGCTTCAGTGGTGCTTAGTCATAACTAACTAGTCTGGATGCTGCCCAGGACATTGGAGGGTATCTTGGATGACTAGCCTGTAGTAGCAACAATTTGCTACATGGCTTGCCTGCCATTCTGTTAGCATCACAACAGGACTCACCAGTTAGCTATAAAGAAAGGGCAAGAAACAAGCTCTTCCCCCAAAGTCTTGCTCTAACTGCTTTGACACTGGATCCACACACCTTCTGCATAAACCTTCAATGGTTGGAACCATTTTTTAGTTAATAAAAAAACAGAGATAAATAATACAATCAACAATATGGAAATACTTAGGCAATGACAAAGGTACTGGCCTGTAACATACTTACACTGCAATCTTGTGGGTGCATAAATATAAGATTGATCATGGTGTCCTACTGAATAGAAATAGTGGTTCTGCTTTTACCTGGAGTGCAGGCTCCAGAAGGCAGTGCTGGGCGATTACTGCTTGGCTCTGTGGTACTTGTGCTATGGGAGCCTGCAGGGTTCCCATCTTACCCCACCCCCATCCCAAGCTTTTCAATATCTATGGGGAAAGTGCTTAGTAAGGTCACCCAAGGATTTGGGGTGAGGTCATGTTCTTTTTTCCCCTAGGGCAGCTCCTGGGCCAGTATTTAGGGACAGCCAAAGAGAACTCCCAACTAACAATCAATCATCAGTATGCCAATGACACACAACTCTTTTTCTCTTTTACATCTGAGACAGGTGAGGTGGTAAAAGTGCTGAATCAGTGTCTGGAACTGGTAATGGGCTGGATGAGAGCCAACACACACAAGCTCAGTACTGACAAGGCTGAGGTTTTGTGGGTAGGTGGTTCATTTGCTCAGAGAAACAGGGTGATGCATAGTTTCCTTTACTCTAGAATAGGACCCTTTGTTATGAAATACAGAGTTCTTGCTCCAGAGTAAGACTCCTTGGTCAGAGTAAAGCAAACTATATTAGATCATCCATGGTGTTCAGCTTTTTCTAAATGGGGTTGTACTTTCCTATAAAGATCAGGTTCATACCTTGGGGGGGCTTCCAGGCCCAGCTTTGTCACTAGAGGCCCAAGTGACTTCTGTGGCACTAGCTAAAGTGCAACAGAGAGAGTTTCCTGTCTTCTAGACAGAGACAGCCTGGCCATATGCTCTAGTAACCTCTAGATGAGTATACTGTAATGCATTGCACATGGAACTGCTGTTGAAGACTTCCTGGAAACGACAATTAGTTCACAGTAAATCGGCTAAGTTACCAACTGGGACCAGGCACTGGGAGTACACTTTGCTGGAACTTAAACAGCAACATTGGTCCACAGTCCATTTCCAAGCACAATGTAAAAATCGTGATTTTAACCTTTAAAGCCCTTGCACTGCTTTGGACTAACATACCTAAAGCAACACCTGTTCCTGAATCAAGCTGTCCATGAAGGAACAACTTCTATGTCACAATGGGGGGTCATCAAATGACCCCAACTAAAAACAAAGTTATTGTGGTGAAGGTTCCCTCTTACCCCTACTTACTTTCAGCACTTTTGATGGCATAGACATCAACATAAGGGTCAAAGTCACCAGGCCCCAGAGGCTTGTGGGAGTTGAGATAGCTGCCAATGCCCTCAGGAGATGTTCCATAGGAACCAACTGATGCCATACCCCCAGGTTCACCCTCTCCATCCTCCTCTTCTTCTTTCAGATCCTCGTCTTCTTCCTGCTCAGCTCGCTGCACATCATGGATCCCCAACAGGAGGCTGTAGTCCATAATCTTTAGTTGTACTAGGAACTAAGCATATGGTGACAGTTGTCAATGGGCTAGGAAATTAGGGATGGGCTTCCTTCCTAGTTATTTATTTATTTATTTGATTTATATACCGCCCTTCCGAAATAGCTCAGGGCGGTTTACAATTAAAACAGAAAACATTAAAACACAATTAAAACAGAGATACAAATATAAATACCAATTTAAAACAACTTAAAAAACAAACTACCAAAACAATTAAAACCGTGAAAACCAGGTATTAAAACAATTAAAACTGATTAAAAACCCTGAAAGGCCAGGCCAAACAGATAGGTTTTAAGGGCTCTCTTGAAGGACAGTAAAGAATCAAGATTACGAATTTCTGCTGGGAGTGCATTCCACAGTCCAGGAGCAGCTACAGAGAAGGCCCGCCTCTGAGTCGTCACCAAACGAACTGGTGACAACTGGAGATGGACCTCCCCAGATGACCTTAACGTGCGGTGGGGATCATGTAAAAGAAGGCGCTCTCTAAGATATCTTGGACCCAAGCCATTCAAGGCTTTAAAGGTAATAACCAGCACTTTGTATTTTGCCCGGAATATATTGGCAGCCAGTGTAACTGTTTTAAAACAGGCATCATATGGTCTCTCCGGGTTGCCCCAGAGACCAATCTGGCTGCTGCATTCTGAACTAACTGAAGTTTCTGGACTACATACAAAGGCAGCCCCACATAGAGCGCATTGCAATACTCAAGCCGGGAGGTTACCAGCTGATGCACCACTGTTTTGAGGTCATCCTCTTCGAGAAATCGGCGCAGCTGTCGAATCAGCCAGAGCTGATAGAAAGCACTCCTGGCCATGGCCTCCACCTGAGATACCAGGGTGAGGCCTGGGTCCAGGAGTACTCCCAAGCTGCGCACCTGTTATTGTAGTTATTATATATAGTTATATAGTAGTTATTACTACTATGAATATGTATATACCACTCTTCAACCAAAGTTCTCAAAGCAGTTTACAAGTGGAAGCCCACCCAAAACACACAAAATCCCCACACAAAAGAGTTCTTCCAACTGTTGTTTTTTTAAAGTCAGACAACCTCACCACTCTGTACTCCTTTGAACAGCCAGTTCTTGCTTTATAGAACTGTTGTCATCAGCATGTTCAGAAACTGCTCATAAGTAAAAATAATAATCTGCTTTAAGCAAGTTAAGTGATACATGAGGGTATGGGATTTAGCCTTGATATCATCAACAGTAATTCTTCAGTACAGTATTAGTTAAAGGGTTTAATTTCTATGAGTGTCAACCCAGTAAAGATCTGTTGTCTTAACCGATGAAAATATCAATCTTGGTTTTGATGTGTATATGTTTTTATTTTGTTTGGTTTACTCATTTACTTGAAAAATTACAATAAAATATTAAAAATAAAGAGTAGACATCACACTACTCCTAGACGTTTAAGAGGGCAAGACTAGCTGTGATGATATAGCTACTGACTTTCGGCATTCTATCATTATAGAGCCTGAATATTCTATTCATCATAAAACAGCAACAGTTTGTCCCACTGGGGGGAAGGTTGGGTTGAAGAATCTGCCTGGTGAGGACTCTGATAAAATTTCAGAAAACTCTGATGAAGAATGGCTGAGTTATAGCACAGTTTTAAAAGTTTGCTTTGAATTACTGCATTCATGCTGTTTGCAATAGTTTTTGTGACTATGCAAAACATGTCCAGAATTCAAGGATACTGCAAGAATGTGCCTTTAGCTGATTTGATGAAAAGCCATTCAGTAGTTGACAAAATTTCAGTGTTCCCATTTTAAATCATTAATTTACCTAAGGCAATAGTGTCTTGGACCTGGACACTTTAAGGACCATTTTTACCCATATGAACTTATTCAGGCCTTGTGATCAGCCTCTCAGATTAGCCTATGACAGATTTTTCTGGCAGGTATAAGACAGGGATCTCTAAGAGGGAGCACCTTGTCTTTGGAACAGGGATATCCAATAAAAGGCATTTTCTCCTCTCTGTTTGCAGATGCTAACAAGTGTGCTATTCTACAAAGTGCTTAAGTGCTGGTTTTAGCTGGGGATCTGATTGGCTGCTGTTTTATTATTATTATTATTATTTTAAATATTATTATTTAATCGTATTTATTAAATATTAATAAATATTAAATTATTTTAATTATTATTATTAAATAAATAAAATTATTATTATTATTAAATTTAAAATTATTAAATTATTAAATAATAATAATAATTATTAAATAAAATAATAATAATAATAATAATAATTATTATTATTATTATTATTATTATTATTATTATTATTATTATTATTATACTACAACACAGGCAGAATCTCCAATTCCAGTCAAAACAGAGACATTTCTACCAAAGCACAGAAGGAGAAACTGCAAGAAACTTAGAAACACCAAATAAAGAAGAAACAGTGCAATTCTGGGGGAAATTATGGGACAATCCAACAGATTATAATTAAAAAAGCAGGCTGGATGAAAGAGGTCAAAAAATGTAACCAACAAATGAAAGATCTAATAATAACACCAGAATTAATAAGTGAAAGAGCAAAGAAAATTAAAAATTGGACTGCACCAAGCGATGATGAACTGCATGGCTTTTGGCTTAAACGCCTAACAAGCCTTCATAAACAACTATCAAAACAGTTCAATCACATGTTGCAAGGAGGTGATATTGAACAATGGCTAACAACTGGGAAAACTCATCTCATAATGAAAGACCCAGCAAAAGGTGCAGTTCCAAGTAATTATAGACCGATAACCTGCCTGCCAACCATGTTCAAATTATTAACTGGAATAACAGCAGATGAAGTCATGCAACACTTATTAACTAACAAACAGCTTCCAGTTGAACAGAAAGGAAATTGCCCGAACACCAAAGGCACAAAAGACCAGCTGCTGATTGACAAAATGATTTTAGAAAACTGCAAGAGAAGAAAAACAAATCTAAGTGTTGCATGGATTGACTACAAGAAAGCCTTCGATTCATTGCCTCACACATCAATACTAAAATGTTCAGAAACAACTGGTGTCAGCAAAAACATTCAGATATTTATTAAAAAAGCAATGAGCATGTGGAGTACACAGTTAACAATCAATGGCGAGGCACTTGGACAGGTTAGCATTAGTAGAGGCATTTTCCAAGGGGACTCACTATCCCCTCTGTTGTTTGTAATCGCCATGATCCCACTTTCACAAATACTAAACAAAACAGGCCTCGGATACCAAACATCTAAAACATCAAATAAAATCAACTATCTGCTGTACATGGACGATCTGAAGTTGTATGGAAAGTCCCAGTCAGAAATTGAATAACTGCTAAACACTGTCCGTATATTCAGTAGCGATATAGCAATGGAGTCTGGACTAGACAAGTGTGCTGCATTAATAACGAACAGAGGAAAAATAACAAAAACAGACAGAATAGAACTGCCCAATGGAAGCAACATCAAGAACCTGGAAGAGAAAGAACCTTACAAATACTTGGGCATTCTCCAGGCTGATAACATTGCACACACTGAAGTTAAAAGAAAAATTGGAAGTGAATACATCAGGAGAGTTAGAAAAATCCTCAAGTCCAAACTCAATGGCGGGAACACCATGCAAGCCATAAACACCTGGGCTATACCTGTTATCAGATACACTGCAGGAATAATAGACTGGACCCAGGCAGAGCTAGAGACGCTGGATCTTAAGACCAGGAAAATCATGACCATCCATCATGCTCTGCACCCCCGCAGTGATGTAGATAGGCTATATCTCCCTCGTGCCTCAGGTGGAAGAGGAATGCTGCAAGTCCATCAAACAGTAGAGGAGGAAAAAAGAGGCCTTGAAGAATATATAAGCGACAGTGAAGAAGATGCACTTAAAATGGTCAATAACGAGAAACTATTCAACACCAATGAAAGAAAGCAGGCCTACAAGAAAGAACAAGTCAAGAACCAAGCAGAAAAATGGAGAAATAAGCCCCTGCATGGTCAATATTTGCACAATATAACTGGAAAATCAGACATCACCAAGACCTGGCAATGGCTTAAGAATGGCAACTTGAAGAAAGAACAGAGGGTTTAATACTGGCTGCACAAGAACAGGCACTAAGAACAAATGCAATAAGAGCAAAAGTCGAAAAATCCACAACAAACAGCAAGTGCCGCCTTTGTAAAGAAGCAGATGAAACAGTGGACCACCTAATCAGCTGTTGTAAAAAGATCGCACAGACCGACTACAAACAAAGGCATGACAAGGTAGCAGGGATGATACACTGGAACATCTGCAAAAAATACAAGCTACCTGTAGCCAAAAACTGGTGGGACCATAACATTGAAAAAGTTGAAGAAAATGAAGATGTAAAAATATTATGGGACTTCCGACTACAAACAGACAAACATCTGCCACACAATACACCAGATATAACTGTAGTTGAGAAGAAAGAAAAACAACTTAAAATAATCGACATAGCAATACCAGGGGATAGCAGAATAGAAGAAAAAGAAATAGAAAAAAATCACCAAATACAAAGATCTACAAACTGAAATTGAAAGGCTGTGGCAGAAAAAGACCAAAATAATCCCAGTGGTCATTGGCGCCCTGGGTGCAGTTCCAAAAGACCTTGAAGAGCACCTCAACACCATAGGGGCCACAGAAATCACCATCAGCCAATTACAAAAAGCAGCTTTACTGGGAACAGCCTATATTCTGCGACGATATCTATAACAGCAACAACATTGACAATAAAATTCAGCCATCCCAGGTCCTTGGGAAGGACTCGATGTCTGGATAAAACAAACCAGTCAATAACACCTGTCTGACTGTGTAAATAAATAAATAAATAATCCTTAATTTCTTGGCAATCAATTTCACAGGATAACACCTGGTTCTAGTGTTATGTGAGAGGGAGAAAAATTTCTCTCTATCCACTTTCTCTACACCATGCATGATTTTACAGAACCCTATTGTATCTTCCTGCAGTCTTTTTTGTGAACAAAAAAGCCGCAGGTGTTGTAGTGCCTCATAAGGACTCTAGGACCCTGATCATCTTGATTGCCCTCTTCTGCACCTTTTCCAGTTCCAGTACTTAACACTTTGCAGTTAATCAGATTCATTTTATTATTTATTTGATTTCAAATAAAACCAATTAAATTAGTACAAAATTAGGAAAAAAAAATGGTCACTAGCTTGGACGGCTTTTAAAAAGGACAACTTCTTGGAGGGCAGATCTATCGATGGCTATTGGTCTGGTGGCTATAGGCCACCTCCATCCTTAGAGGCAATATGGCTAAATACCAGTTGCAGGGGAGCAACAGCAGGAGAGCGAGCATGTACTCACCTCTTGCCTGTGGGCTTCTGCAGAGGCATCTGGGGGGGCACTGTGTGAAACAGGATAGGGGTGTGCACAAAACCAGGTTGTCTCGTTCAGTTCAAGTCCAGATCAGACTCGAACTGGACCGGGCATGTTTGGTTTTGTGTACCTCAACCTCCCCTCCAAGTTTGGTTTGTTCACAACCCCCCCTCCCCAAACAGGCGGGGGGCGGGGCGGCTCAATATAGAACTGTACCGGGAGTGGGTTCAGTCAGATATTGAGTCATTAAGCCATTTTGGTTCAGTGTCTAACAGGTTCATTTCTGAACCTGTTCACACATCTCTAAAACAGGATACTGGATTAGATAGGCCTTGGGCCTGATCCAGCAGGGCTATTCTTGATCACAATAATTCTAAGTGATATTTCTATGGAGCTTGGTTCAAATGAAACTCTTTCAATATAGTATATTTCACTTCAAAATAAACTGGGAAGATAGGTCAATTTGCATTAGTGACTTGCCCTAGGCTACTTAGTGAGCTTCATGTTCTAAAACTGAATCACACCACATACAAAAGACAGTGCACTCGCCCTCCCTCCAATGGCACCGTCAAGTCCCCTGCTACCTAACACCTGGCAGTTAATCCGATTCATTTTAGACTGAAGCAGAAGTTAAACTACTCTTTAGACTGTGGAATGACTACTGCTGTAAAGACAGTGACGCAATTCCATTGAGAACTGTTTGACACATTGCAATGAATGAAGTGGTAGACTCAAATGGATTGTAACACCTAGGAGTTGCAGGTGGTGAATGCCATATTTTGTGATGTGTCTCCCTGTGGAATAATCCCTTTCCCTTTGTGGTGAATTAACACATCATGGGGAAGAGTTTAGCATAGCCCTCACCATGATGTGCTATTTTACTACATAGGGAAGATGGTTTACCCAAGGGTACATTCAAAAATATAAAACCCCACAACCCCTTGTAGCCTGATAGAATTTTGGATTGTATCATTTGTTCTGCATAAAATACAGAATAGCACTTAAAATAATCACAATCACATCCCTTGTCCTGAGCCCCTTTACTACCTAGAAATACCACACTCTAAAACAGTGGTTCCCAACCAAGGTTCCTCCAGGTGTTGCTGAACTCCCATCATGCCCAGCCACAATAAACTGTAGCTGGGAATGATGGGAGTTGTAGTACAGCATCACCTGGAGGAACCTTGGTTGGGAACCACTGCTCTAAACCCTTTCGATTAGAAAAAGAACTTCTAAAATGCAAACTGATAGCAACCAAACAGATGCAGAGTTTAATGCAGACTAACCAATTAATAAACAACTAAAAACAAACAAACAGATTCCCTCCCTAGCTAGTGAAGTCATGCTACGGGTTAACAGTATTAAATGATCTTCAGTGTGAAACTCAGCTACCTAGTGATTATGATAGCAAAAACCAGAGGGCAGTATTTACTCTAGATCAGGCATCCCCAAACTGCGGCCCTCCAGATGTTGCTGAACTACAACTGCCAGCATACCCAGCCACAAAAAAATGTGTCTAGGGATGCTGGGAGTTGTAGTTCAGCAACATCTGGAGGGCCGCAGTTTGGGGATGCCTGCTCTAGATTATTCTTGATCAATCAAGGCAGTTTTCTTGTCCTCTCAGTCTATCTGACATAATGAGCCTTGTCAAACATTAGTGCAGGAGTAAAGCCCAGGTAGTACAGTTTTTATCTGAAAGCAGCATGTGTGGGGAGGGGGGGGAAGAAAAACCACCCCATTCTTGGCAGCCTGTCCCCATGATTAATTGCCTGTTCAAAGCTGTGTACCTCATTTCTGGAAGGCACCCAGCATTAACTCCCAGATTTGGGTCCTTGTTCTGCCTCCGCTTGCTTGATTGAAGATCCTTTTGTAAACAGTATTTTCCTCTCTTGTTGTGAAATCTGGCAATTCTACCAGCATCAAATGGATTAGTGGTGCAAAGGCACTTTTCAAAGCCCACAAAGTGGACATGATTGACATCTAGAGACAGGCAGGCAGTTGCAAGTTTCCTGAAGCCCAGCAATGGGGAATATTCATCTGGCCAGCGTAGCTTTGAGCTGCAAGGCCAAGTTTGCATGAATATTTGCTTCAGTTTTGCAAATGCCAGTGGCACACTCATTCCTGTTCTCATTAAAGAGGAGGTCAAAGTAAGGAAGGAGAAGAGATTCCTTTCTAAAAAACCTTTACTTGTGCTAACAAATCTTCAACATTTATATAAAGTGTAGGAGGCCCTCCTTATTTGGATGGGGGAGGGGAGGTGTCCATTCTTGCCTTTAGGCGTGAATATGCAAACTGGGGATAATGAAACCGTACTTCTATGGGAATACAGGGGTTTGGTTCCTACGAACAAACAAAAGTGATAAAAAAGTGGGAGGAGGCAGAAATAAGAAAAATAAAAGTACTGTACCTTGCTCCCCAGGTCTCCAGCAATGCCCCCCAAGCCCCCAATTTCTCTGATTTTTCCATGAAAAATCACAGGGAATTTTGTTTTGTTTTGTTTGTTTTAAAAGAGCCACAAAATGGCTCTACACTGTAAAATAGTGGCCAGAAATGATATAAGAAATAATTTCTGGGTCATTCCTGGCCACTCAGAACCATGAATAGGTGGATTTTAGCCTATTTTCATACCGTGGATAAATAAATGAGGTCTCTAAGATCTGTCCATGGATGGGTGAAATAGCAGTTGTTGAAAAACCATGGGTAACAAGAGCCACTTGTATTCTAAGTGCTCCATATAATTATCTCAGGACTCCTCATCCCAGCACCATGAGGTCAATATGATTGTCATATTACAGATATGGGGCTAGGGCTGTGACTGAAGTTTGCCTAAGACCACCTACTGAGTTCATATCCAAGATTATATGAAAGGGACTTCCTGGCCCATAGCTACACTCTTAGCTGGTACACTACAACAGCTCTTCTACTCCTGAAATTGTTCAAATGAATATTAATAGAAGAGGGCTCAGCTCCTCTCTGACCTCTCCCATACCTTCCATCTATCATGGGAAGAGAGATATTTATTAATCACCATCATCCTCTTCATAAGAAGTATCTATATTGCACATTTCAGGTGTTCATAGGGTTTCCACACACATTATCTCAGTAACCCATACAACAGGAGCAGATCTTGTGGTAGTAACCATGAATTATCCCCTTTGCTATGCAGGGACTGCCCTGGTTTGCATTCAGATTACTAATGTGAGCACTGTTTGGGAAAAGATATGGGGGTTTGGCTCAGTGGTAGAGCACCTGCTTGCATGCAGAAGGCCCCAGATTCACTCCGTGGCATCTCCAGGTAGTGCGGCCTGTAATCTTGGAAAGCCACTGTCAGTCAGCGTAGACCAGGCCTGCTCAACTTCGGCCCTCCTGCAGATGTTGGCCTACAACTCCCATAATCCCTGGCTATTGGCTACAGTGGATGGGAATTATGGGAGTTGTAGTCCAAAAACAGCTGGGGGGCCTAAGTTGAGCAGGCCTGGCGTAGACAATATTGAGCTAGATGGACCGACTCAGTCTAAAGGCAGCTTTCTATGTTCCTATGTAACAGTGACACAAGGTAAACCACTATTATTACCCCATACTGCAGCTGAGGGATGTGTTCACTGTAGAGATGTGCCTGGACCGCAATTTGGGCCACGGACTGAATTCAGACTGGTCTGCGGTCCAGTGAACCAGTTCGGGCTGCTTCAGCCGAACCACAGACCGGTCCAACAGTTCAAGGGGGCACTGGGGGTGGGGGAGCAGCACCTTTAAACGTAAAGCCACATGGCCCCTACCAGTGTGACTGCCACTGCACACAGCTTCCTGCTGTGGCACAGTTCCATCACTCACCTGGCCTCCACACATGTGTGGAGGCCAGATGAGTGATGGAGCCAAGCTGATGCACACGGGCTGCTGGGGAGAGCGCCATTGCCACAGGAAGCTGCGTGGAATAGTGGTCACATTAGTAAGGACCATGCAGCTTTGCTTTTGAAGGCACAGCTCACTGTCCCCACCCCTGGTGCCACCTTGAACTGTTGGACCGGTCTGTGGTTCGAATGAACCAGCCCAAACTGGTTCACTGGACCACAAACCAGTCCAAATTCAGACCGCAGCCCAAACAGGGGTCTGTGCACATCCCTACAGTGGTGGACTGCTGGACTGGTCCGAATTTGGACCATATTGCGAGCCATTGTTGGCCATTTTTTGGAACAGCCAAACAAGGACCCGAAGGAAACAGTTATCGCATATGAGGGGAGGAAGGTGCATGTGAGTCCAAGACTCCTCCGTGTTTGTTCATGTAATGTCACACCAGGCTTATGTCTGAGTTACCCCCCACCCCAGATGCAAGAGATGAGAATGAGAACACACACAGTACAGAATCAACTCTTCCTAGAAAATCCCTATGAAAGCACCCAGGGTAGTCCTCCTTTCCTTTGTTTGTGTGAACACAGCTGTATTTTTGCAGAGACAACTACCTAAGGACATATCTGAGTTGATGAGAACTTTAGATCATTTCCCTATAGCTATCACCAAGGTACCTAGATCTCTGCCCTCAAAAGCACCAAGTTCTGTAATCAGGAAACCCACTTTCTATAATTCCCTAATGTTGTGTCAGTGGCAGTATATAGATCTGTGCAAAAACTGGAATGTTTGGCACAGATGCAGTTGATGAAAGGAAAAGGCTGCAGAGAGTATTGGTGGGGTTAGCAATTAGACTTTGAGCATCTGCAGTTGTCCCCTCCCCCACCACCACATGCTATTAATAGTCATTAAGGCTAATAGGGTGGATCTTGCACTGCAGAAGCATTTTCAATTCTGCAGACTCAGTCCCCAAAGAAATATAATAGCTGATGAGATGCCGGCAGTGAGCATTATTTCTAGTCATGAACACTAACCTCAGTTCTCATCTCATAACAGAGTTGTGGATTGCAGATATCCCCCAAAAGACGAGCTTTTGAGCACAGGCAAATATGTGAATCCCAGACTTTTTTTTAAAAAAAGTTTCTAGTCCTCAGAGCTATGCACTAGTGGATTAATGCATAGGCAGAGAGGCATTTGCCTATGGTGGCAAATTTTCAGGGGGTCAGGGGCAAATTAATTTTTTTTAACCTTTTAAAACCACTGCTGTATGGCATGGATGGTGGTAGAGATGGGGTGGACAGCGGAGTATGGGGCTCCAGCAGCGCTGGCAGTGGTGAGAGGAGATGGCAGCAAGAGCTCCTTCCGTGGGGCCACCCAGCCTCCCAAATGACAGGTCGGGCCATTTCCGGCCCATTTCGGGGCTCTGTGCATGCATGCATGCGTGCGTACACACAGCCCCGAAATGGGCCGAAAATGGCCCAACCTGTCATTCGGGTGGCAGGCAGGCCCATGTATGGAGCTTTTGCTGCCATCACCACCACCATCCATGATGGTGGTGGAGACAGAGTCAAGAGATTGTGAGTTTTTAGACTGTGAGCCCTTTGGGGACAGGGATCCATTTTATGTATTTATTATGTCTCTGTGTAAACTGCTCTGAGTCATTTTTGGAAGGGCGGTATAGAAATCAGATAGATAGATAGATAGATAGATAGATAGATAGATAGATAGATAGATAGATAGACAGACAGACAGACAGACAGACAGACAGACAGACAGACAGACCCTTCCCTGGGGCCACCTGCCACCCAAATGACAGGTGGGGCCATTTTCAGCCCGTTTCAGGACTCTGCGCACACATGACCCCCTGTCCCGTCTCCACCACCATCCCCGCCACACCACTGGGGGTTTAAAAAGGTTTTTTAAAAAACACCTTAATTTGCCCCTGCCCCCTAGCCACCCACCCAAGCCCATGAGCTGGGGCGTCAAATCTTTGCCCACAGGTGGCAAAAAGCATAATCTACCCCTGGAGCTATGAAAAGACATGTTTTACAGCCCTGACAACTAGTCTCGCCTGGAGGCAAAAAAGCAGAAAGCAAAATAATGGGGCATAGACTGAAAAGAGGAGTTAGTATCTTTTTCTCCCCACATGGGCCAAGCCCAGCTTCCCCTTGCCTTTGCCCTCCAAATGATAAACATACTTGCCACTATTTTAACGCTGATCCAGTTTTCCGTTTTGCCTCCCCTTCATGCTTCAGGGGTGGCCCACTTTTGTTTAAAGCATTGCTTTAAACAAGTTCATTCACCACTGTATTTTTAAAAAAGATTAACACAAGGAAAAAAGACTGGATTTGAAATTGAACAACTGCTCCAGTAAGAGGGAGGGAGATGGATTTGAGAGGTCAGATGCCAGCCAATAAGTGCTGTGCACAGCTGGCTACTGTTAAAAATTGGCAGAATTAGTTTTCCCCAAGCTCAGTCATGGAAAGATGGCGCAGCTGAATAAAAAAGCAACAAATACATTTGCACAACAACCCCACTCTTCAAACCATATATATCTGTACACACCTTAACAGGAGCTCAAATGTAATAAGGTTTAAAATCTAAAGCAATGCACTCGCCATGGGAGGGTAATCTAAAGCAATGGTTGGAAGATTCACATGCCACCGATGCCTCTGGTGGTTGATCCTTTACACTACAGTATTTAGATTAGCTCTAAGCTATATCAGGAGACTTGTGTGCAAGGTTCCAATCCAGAATTACATCACACATGGGTTCATGTTGCTCACGATGGTATTGTAGTGACAATATTAGAGATAGAAACTCAAGAGAAAAACTTTTATAAAAATACTAATTTACTTATATAGCTTCTAGTACAGCATTTATAGGCATTATAACATAGACAAAGCTTAAGACAACACACAGCATTGATTATACAGTTTCAATAAAAATAGTTTCAAGGAGCATTAGCTCAAGAAGTTTCTTCTTTACAATGTGTAAGTACAGAGCCAACTGAGGACGCTTGAGGGCAAGCTAACTCAATTTGGATCTCCCCTTTTTTATCCTAAAATTTCTCATTTATACAAAATCATAACTTGGAGAAACATGTCAGCATTCCAGATGTCTCCTAATACACAACTAGTGATCATGTACACTTTTGTTTACTGCTGCTTCTTTGATCTATTGCTATCCTATTTATAAATAACTTCCTTAGCTTCCTTAATGAATCCTTGTGTTTGAGAAGCAAGGGCAAACTTAGATTCTGAAAACATCCTGTGCAACATTTAATTCATGTAAGCATTTTTGAATGAGGAAAGGGTTGTAGGTTAAAAAGGTTACAGATAGGTCATTTTATTTGTAAGCCTAGTGAATCAAGACGAAATAGAGAAAGACAGGGTGATTTTATTCCTAATATTCATGACACAGGTGCAGGTGGTCAGAGTCTTAAAATTCCCATGTTAACAGCCAAATAATGTAGCCCATGGTGCTTTGCAAACTCTTCAGAGACCAAAAGGTTTAACATCAATCCCAACACACCTTTTGTTTCTGGCTCTGCAAATAGTGCTTGCTCCAGAATTTGGGGAATCTTTAGGAAAGCCACCCACGTAGGAAAGTTTGTTCAAGCTACCACTGATCTTCAAGAGTGCTTTGTGCAGAATAAGAACAGTGGTGCTGTTGGGGCAGTCAAAACTTTACTGGTCTTGGGTGTTAGCAAATGCCTAACCCTGCTACCCCTCTGGAGCCAGTTGTAAGCCCTGAAATACAAATGTGTTATTCAGTTGGTTGAAATAGATCAATAGCTCAGGGATGACCACACCTGTTTAAGCTCTTGGATTTCCAAAGGCCAGAGCCAAAACTCTCAAGTTCATTAACTGTTCCACAAAATCTCTCACTATAGTTGGAGAATAACTTGTGCCTGCCCACTCCTCTCTCCTCCCAAGCCAGGTGCTGGGACCAAAAGTGGATTCAGACAAATGGTGGGCAAATGGTTCACCATGTGATAATTACACCACAGCATTCAATTTCTTCCAATTAAAGGCTACTTCCTGTTCATGATAAAAAGACCACATGGTGACTTTCTGACTGATGGCTATAAAAGATCTGGGTATCAGTTGCAATCACAAGTAAATAAAGACATTCAAATCCACCCATAGGGGACATAGGATGAGGAGACCGGTCTCAGGGGCTAGACTGCAGGGAAGAAAGGAAGGGAGTAAAAAGGTAACAAGTTACAGCAGGAGGAAGCAACAGCAATAATGAAGCTGTCAGTCTAATAATGAAGCTGTCAGTCTAATGCTCTCATTGTGGAATGAGAGCAGCTGCAGTACTATCCCCTTCCTGTACCAAGGTGAGATGTCCATATTCTGGCTCTTACTCTGCATGATGCCTGCACAGGGAGGGATGCAACATGAGCTCCTCCCACGAATCTCGGTGCTCAGGAATGAGCAATGCTGCATCTGCTCTCACACTCCCATCATCAAACAACATCCTTCTCAGAGAGAAAAGCAGAGGTGGTAGGGGCTTGTTGATGGAAAACAATGGCAGGACTTTTGATTTTTAGCAAGCTTATCATTTTATACCTGGTTTTCAGCAACCTGGGCTTTGCCCCCTGCATCAACATTGTCTCTCCCTAAACCAAGCTTGACAAAGCTCATTATGTCAAATAGGCAAAGCTCTTCACTAGGACAAAATTATGTTCCACAAAGGCTCCTATTTATTCAAAAGCATAGCGGTAGAGCTCCTGCAAAAGGTCCAGGAAAACTTTTGAATAGGAGCCTTTTTAACATTGTTTCTCTCCTGATGAAGAGCTTATTCCAGCTTTAAACAAGTTGGTCTCTCATATTGCCAACATATCCCACTTTGCACTCATTACCCATTTCTTGTTTATCTCTAGCATCTGAATGTGACCCTTTTTTGCTGTGCTAGATTGGGTTTAGGCCCAGGCAGTTTCTGTACCTCAACATCTCGCTTTAACTTCTCCATGAAGTCCTTCTTGGCCTCTTCACTGATGTACACTTTCTGGTTCACGTTTAGAAAGTCAATGTCTTTTAGCGTTGGCAGTTCTTTGCCCTAGAAAAGAACCAAAACACATTTGGCATGGAAGGCAAGTGTTTTAATAGTTTGTTTGAATAGTTTTAACATCAGTTTAAATTTTAAATTATTGTAAAGTTTTAACCTTTTTATTTATTTGTATTGTATTGTAGCAAACTGCCCAGAGACTTGTGTTTGGGGTGGTATACAAATATGATAGCTAGCTAGCAAGCTAGGGTCAGGGTGCCAGAGTCAAACAGGTGTTTGTCAAATCCAGACTCTGATGGCAGAACCAGAGGCATCAAACACGGAGTGGTCAATACTGTCACATATTGTGCTGAAAGAAAGATGTGTCACCAAGAAGAGCTTCATGCTATAGATCAGGGGTTCCCAACAGGGAGTACTGGGACCCCCAAGGGGTTCTTGAAGGGTTCTCAGGGAGTACTCAGAGCCCTCCTGTCTCCCCACACAGCAGCTGCACAATTTGTTCCCCATCTATGGATTGCTGGTTTGAAGCCAATGTGTCCTCAATTATGTATCCTCTGCAGAAGGGGAGGGAGGAAGGCGAGGACTGCCCTCCTCTACTCCTGGTTAGCTGACTACATGCTGAAGCTTGGCATACCCCTCCTCTCAGTCTGACTGACAGGCTTCAGAAAAGTAGCACAGTTTACTTGTCATTAATTTCAACAGGAGCACTCATGAGTAACACAGTCTAGATGTAAGACAGTGGCTGGAGGAACGGCAACACTAAAGTGCGCATGTGCAGGAATGTGTATGCGCACACGTACACACATACACACACTCACAATCTTTATGTGTTACCTGAGCTGAAGGTTTGTGACAGAAGGGGTGGACTTGTTTAAAAAGGTTGGATTCAGACTTACACAGAACCATGGACATACTCAGCACATACTCCCCTCCCTCGCCTCCACATGATCTCCTCCTTCCTTTCAGGTTAGGATAAGCCAAGAAGGATTGCAATGAACCAAACCCACCATTCTCATCTTATTCTTCGGTATTTCCTTCAGAGAACCCAAGTTTCAAAACTAACTTCGACCTTCAGGTTCAGAACTATGTTTCTCTGAAAAAAATACCTTTGAATAAGCCAAGGCTGGTGTGTTTGGGCATCGCAACCAATTTTGGCTTATCCTAACCTAGAAAGGAAGGAAGTGCTTACATGGAGAGGAGAGGGAAAGTATGTGCTTCCCCACGCTGAGGGATATTGCATGGCACACAGTTTCAACTGAGGTACGACACTACAACTGAACACACCCACTGTATTGCTGTTTCTAACCCTGTTAAGTAGCTACTGATAGCAACCCAGAGTTTAGGATGGAGACAATAAGGGTATTCACATGCTCAGCCTAACCCAGGCTAGGGCAGCCTGCCCCTGCACCAAGCCTGACTTTGAAACCCAATGTTTAGCAGAGGTTTAGTGAACCTGTGATTCGCTTAACCTTGGCTGGCGATTGCCAGCGGATTCAACAGCTTCCCCCAAGCCCACTGCCATTTCCAGCAGCGAGCTGGGGCTCTAATGAGGGCAGCTGCCATGTGCCCCGGGGCACCTTGGGACGGGGGGGGGGGTCCTTCTGCTCCCAACATTTCCTTTTGCTGCACGGCCGTTCGTGTGGGTGTGCAATGCAGTGAAGGCAAGGATGGCCACTGCTCATCTGCCAGGGAAGGCAGGCAAGTTCCTGCCTTCACTGCAGCCTTCCCAGCAGTGGCCAGCATGTTGTGTGAAAGACTGCTATGCTTTAATTTAAAAAAAAAAAGAGCAGAAGAAGAAGATGCTAAAGAGACTAAGATGATTCAGCTGCTCTGAAAACTTCAGTATCAGAGAAGATACTTTCCACTCCTGAAGTTTTGAGGGCAAGAAGAACTACAGCATGAAGTGTGGCTTCTAAAACAGAAGACTGATAACAGTTCCGTTTTCATTAAAAAGAGAGAGAGAATATATTCCAGAAATTCTGTCTTCTGGGCCAGTCCTTAACCTCGGGTCCCCAGATGATTTGGGGCTACAGCTATCATCTGCAGCCACAATGGCCAAAGGGATGATGGGAACTGTAACCCAACAACATCTGGGGATCCAAGGTTAGGGACTCCTGCTCTGGGCAATGAACCACATTGGCTCTGCTTCTACTGACAGTAGAACACATGTAGGCAGTTTACAGAGGCCTTAAAAACTAGATGTGGGCTAGGGAGAGTCCTTCATAGTAGTTCTTCACTAGCTGCAAGCCACTCTCTGAAAATATCTGTCACTTTTAACCAAAGCTGTGTATACTTGGTGCTTTCAACAACAACAAAAGTCCTGAGTTCAGGCAATCCAAATTTTATATCAAGAAAATTTGAATTGTATAACCTGTACAAATTATGCAAATTGACTATATATACCTCAATAATTTCTCTTACTTTGCATATTTTAGCATTTAATTATATGGCAGCATTTATTCTGCAAGGTATGTTGCTCATCACAGGGAGGAGCGAGGAGCTCTCCAGCCCCCTGATGTCCCTTCCCCCTCAACCACTGAAAATCTTATTCAGCAACTCTTCTAGCTTCTGGGATTTCAGAAGGTATAGCCTGCACACTTTCAAACATATCTTCATAGCCATAAAAGCTAGAAAGTTTTTTCTCCAGATTCTGAATTTTGTTCTCACTACTGCAGTATATCCTGTGTGTGTTCCCTTGAAATTGCAGCACACACAGAGTAAGGTCAGTGCGTTATAATGTTAAATCTCTACCCTTCTTTCCCAGCCTGACTCCCATACTCCCTACAAAAATACAGGTGAAACTCGGAAAATTAGAATATTGTGCAAAAGTCCATTAATTTCAGTAATGCAAATTAAAAGGTGAAACTGATATATGAGACAGACGCATTACATGCAAAGCGAGATAAGTCAAGCCTTAATTTGTTATAATTGTGATGATCATGGCGTACAGCTCATGAAAACCCCAAATCCACAATCCCAGAAAATTAGAATATTACATGGAACCAAGAAGACAAGGATTGTAGAATAGAACAATATCAGACCTCTGAAAAGTATAAGCATGCATATGTATTCAGTACTTGGTTTGGGCCCCTTTTGCAGCAATTACTGCCTCAATGCGGCGTGGCATGGATGCTATCAGCCTGTGGCACTGATGAGGTGTTATGGAAGACCAGGATGCTTCATTAGCGGCCTTCAGCTCTTCTGCATTGTTTGGTCTCATGTCTCTCATCCTTCTCTTGGCAATGCCCCATAGATTCTCTATGGGGTCAGGTCAGGCGAGTTTGCTGGCCAATCAAGCACAGTACACTGTATACTTTTCAGAGGTCCGATATTGTTCTATTCTACAATCCTTGTCTTCTTGGTTCCATGTAATATTCTAATTTTCTGGGATTGTGGATTTGGGGTTTTTATGAGCTGTACGCCATGATCATCACAATTATAACAAATTAAGGCTTGACTTATCTCACTTTGCATGTAATGTGTCTGTCTCATATATCAGTTTCACCTTTTAATTTGCATTACTGAAATTAATGGACTTTTGCACGATATTCTAATTTTCCAAGTTTCACCTGTACATCAACTAAACAAAGAACTTCTAGGGGGGGAAATGGTCAACATAAATTGTGCACAATAAATGTTGAAATTATTTAAGGGTTTGCTGCCTATCTTCTTCTATGGTTGATTCAAATGGAAACATTAGGGCTTTCAAGTCAAACTAGAACTGCTGACAGAGTACTACAGGAAACATGTCCTATTACAAGGAACAAGAAAACTAAGAAGAGACATTGAAAAGATGATGAAGGAAATGGCAAGGGAGATGGGAGAAGGAAAAAGAGCCAGTAACACACGTCACAGTAAGCAAAGGCCATAAAATTAACTTAAGTTACAATACTATGGAAAGGGTGAAGGGGAATTTATCAAAGGCAAGCTCTGCAGAAGTTCTTTTTGAGGAACCATTTGAAGTATGTAAGGGACACATTTTAAATCAGATGTACTTGAATCTTAGAAGCAAAAAGGCAAGCAAGGAAGAATGGTTGGCAAATTAAAGAGACTATGAGGCGGGTCTCACGATCCGTGAGACCCGCTTTTGTTAAAACTGCGGGCTCCCCGCAGACGAGTGGGCAGGGAGCCCTGGGTGGCCGGATCAGCTGCCCACACAATGGCTGGCTCCGAGACGGAGCCGGCGGGGGCTGGGGAGATCGGGGGCCGCGTGGCAAACCTGGGCGGCAAACCCGGACGAAGGGGGGGGGCTACAGGAACAGGTTAACTGCTCCAGAACCACCGGGCTCAGCTGCGAGCCCGGTGGTTCTTACGATCACAAAAATCAGGCTAGGATTTTCCTAGCCCGATTTTTGTGATCGTAAGAATAGCCCCAATCTCTTCGTTACCACTTCAGAAACCCTATAATTTGGTGTACACACAGACATTAATTTTGCACATTTATCCCAGAAAAATTTCTATTGTGCCAAACTGGATTTACTTATATTTCCAACCTTCATATTCTCCTTTCCTTCCATCTTTTCCTTTGGCCTAGTGTTCAGAGTGACAGTGTTCAGCCAGGTTTATTCAGTCTAGCACACTGACACATACACTGAAGGAGCAATGTAAATGAAGATCCCTTTGGGGGCATTTGGAATTGAGCAAATAAGATCTACTCTTATGCCACGCCAATGCCCTTACTGCCAATAATACACCCATCTCTTCCTTTGCCAGGAGGGAGGGATGAAGAGAGAGAGAGAGAGAGAGAGAGAGAGAGAGAGAGAGAGAGAGAGAGAGAGAGAGAGAGAGAGATATTAATTAATATTCCGCTTTTTCTCCAAAGGAGCCCAGAGCAGTGTACATGGTTATTTTTAACCTCACAACAACCCTGTTAAGTACGTTAGGCTGAGAATTAAGTGACTGGCCCAGTGTCACCCAGTGAGTTTCATGGCTGAAGAGGGAGTTGAACTCGGGTCTCCTTGGTCCTAGTCTAACACTCTAACCACTACACTAACACAGGGTTAGTCTGAGGAGCCAAAAAGTACATCACATCAAAACAGATGATAAAACATTCCTCCCAGACAGTCATAATCAGCAATTACCTTCTCTTTATCACTGGCTTCACGGGATACCAGAGAACCCTAAAGAAAGAAAGAAACAGAAATACATATATTAAGCAAGTAGAACTGAGCAGACAAATACAAACATTTTCAAGAGTATCCCTGAACCAATGGTTAGCATCCAAACTAAATCCCACTGAGATAATGGAACTTAATCATGATTAACTTATCTCATTGATTTCAATGGTGCTTAGTCATGACTAGCTTATTCTGGATATAAAAACCAGTGTGTTTTATATAAACAGTTCTGTTCAACTTGTTTGAAAACAAAGCGTTTTACAAAGTAGAGAAAAGACATGAATAAACCAACCATACCCATAGAAGTGTCTAAACTTTAAAAGTGGCTTCTACATCAGAATATCACATCTGCTACACATATACCGATATCTGACTTTTAATGCTGTAATAGCAAAAAAGAAAAAAGAAAAAGAAAGAAAAGAAAGGCAGTTTTATACATCATAAACTTGCCTTGGTCAGTCATTGTTGCCAAAATTGTTTTTATCAGCAAACCTTTATAAATTCCAGCCAGAGGTCTGTCTAAGGGCTCTATACAAGCTGTAGTGTGCCACTTAACGGAGGATGTTCTTCACTATCTGCTGACCACAAATGCACCAATATACATTTAGAAATATTTTCGCACATCTCCCTTCTAGATAGGCTGAGGGCACAGTCTGAAACTCAAGGGCTCAAGTTCTTGATGCAGCCAACATTTGAACTCAGGTCTCACCCACTAAGGCCTACACATGCAACAGAATGAGATGGGCCTGAAATAACAGAATCCTGAAATGGCAGAATTTACTGTACCACTACAGACTGCAGATGGAGATAACTTTTTAAAAAAATACTCCCCTACTGAAGTAGAAACTAGCACAGCAGGAGGTGTACTGGACTAGAACCTCTTTCCCTGATGTGCTAAAAAAACAACACACACACACACTTTCAGGGAGATTTTATTCATGAGGGAAAATTTACATGTGCCTCCCTGCAGTCTGAAGTGGTACAGTCTATTCTACCACATCAAGATTCTGTCACCTCATTCTGCTGCCTGTGCAGAGCAGATCCCAGTCTAAAAGCTCTGTTTAGAGAGCAGTGGTTTTTTAAATTTTTCTTTTAAAAGGACTTTAGCTGTCAGAATGGTAACAAGAACCTTCTGCCCACTTAACTGTTTATCATCAGCAATATTCAAAATGCAAAAATTGTACCACAGTTTCGTCAGTTTACACCAACTTCATACTTTCGCCCCCTTTACCAAAATAGACTTGATACCGAGATGCCCGGGTGTGGAGGGAGCCCGTCAACACCAGCTCAAATGCTCCCAGCCCATCTGCTTTTGGCCTCCTGAGTTCTGTTCTCCCACCCACACCTTCTGCCATAATGCTCCCAATGCCTCCCCTTCTCTCTCTGTCATCAACTCCTTCAAGTCTCTCTGAGCTCACTCTGTGTGTGTTGTTCTGTTATCAACATAGGCCACCTCCATCCTTGCTCCTCACCTTGTCCCTCATTTGTTTAGGGCTAAAAACTAGACTGTAAACACATCACTATCCTTCTGTCTCTGTGTGCCCTGCCAAGAAACCTACCTCCCGGGGCAAACAGCAGCTTTTGGAGGGATTTTTGTCAGGACCATGGCATGAAGGGAAGAGAACCTTCTCTTCCTGCACTGCAATCCCAATGAGGCACCCCACCCAGACAAGACACAAAAAAGCACAGAAAGGCAACAGTGTATTTAAAGGCACATCTAGCTCAGCCCAAAGCCTGTCAGCCCTCTGGTCAGGGATGCCATTGCCTCTGTGCAGCACCTAGCACTTTGCTGGCCTGAAAAGGGGCTAAGTAGCAGCAGAGCTTTGGCATCAGAGTTGTGAGTAACCCAGGGAATTCAATCAGAGTCCTTCCCCTAAGGCTAAAGCACGCAGGCAGATGCCCACCCATCCCTTTTGGAAAAGGCTGTTGCACAAGAAGGGAGAACAGCTCCGTTCATTTCCATATTCTGATGCCTAGGATATTCTAAATCAGGTTTGGGCAACATTTTCAAAGAACCTGCTGGCTTTTCTTAAAGGAATCCAGCTTTCATTAAAAAGACAAAGAAGCAAGACTTCAGCCCTCATGACTGCAGAGGTAATTTTGAAAGTTTAATAGAAACATGCCCAAGAACCAGAAACAAGGCATCAAGGCAAAGTCCAAATCCCCTGTATTCAACTTGCTCACACAGCATGTCCTCTCTGTCTGTCCTCTTCATCCCTCACCCGCCAACAGGCTGACTGTGTTTTCATTCAAAGGTAATCAATTCAGTATAGTAATATTTTAAACATAAATAAAATATTGCATCATCTGCCATACCTAAAATCATATCTAAGTTACATTAACTACTTTTCCTTTATATCAAAGCACACTGGCTGGGATCCACCAGCTGAAGCTGCATCTCTGCTGTGGTTGTCATCGTTGGACAATCCCCTGCTTCTAAAACCCTCATAACCGTGAACAAGGACCTAGTTAGCGCCACTCTAACAGATCTATATAACCTTGCTGCAGGAAGATTGGCTTTGGGGTCAGCTTTAATGATGTGTAGCACGGCTGAAGTCAGAAAGGGGCGGACATGAGCCAACTCATTTTCCTATCTGAAGGAAGCTTCGTTTTCCAGCACATAAAAAAGTACTGACCTTGCATTTCAAACCATTCATGTACTGAATGGATTCCTGGGGGAGGGGGGGAGAAGAGGGACAATTTCACTGTAAGAGCATGAGAGGGAGGGAATGCTCAATAGAGGGGGAGAGAGAACACACATCCCCAACAGGCTTTGGGATAGGAAGCAGGGAATGAAGTACAGGCATAGGCCTCTCAAAGAATGACTATACCATAAACTCAAGCCACTTTAACCGTCAGCCTGTAGAGTGTGTCCCAGCAATCTTTCCTCAGGCAACCACCCAAGGAGGGCTGGCATCTCA
Source organism: Hemicordylus capensis (assembly GCF_027244095.1). Taxonomy (NCBI): domain Eukaryota; kingdom Metazoa; phylum Chordata; class Lepidosauria; order Squamata; family Cordylidae; genus Hemicordylus; species Hemicordylus capensis. The sequence goes on along the minus strand of NC_069658.1, from coordinate 197,130,227 downwards.
GTGAGATGAAAGTGCAGCAACAGCAACTGTTCAGCAGGCTGGCAGAAGATTCAAGACTGCCAAGGAAGTAGGGGTGGAGCCTCTATCGCACGCAGCCTTCAGATCAGAACTAGATGCCCTTCTTAGGAGATGCAATTCAGCCAAGTGCATTTTAATTGGCTTGATACGGCAAGGGCTGGAGGAAACTCAAAGGGAACTTTATGCCTGGCATAGACCACACAGTCACCTCTGACCTTAGAAGTGACAAGTCTAAGTATGGGGGGCGAGGAAAGATTCTTGCCTTGGAGATGGAGCTATTTATTACTATTCATTATTTATGAAGTGCCATTAGAGTACATGGCAACTGGAAAGAACATACGAGTCCTTGCCCCGAGGAATTTGCAGTCTAAATTTAGACATGAGGGTGGGGAGAAGACAACAAATGGGGAAGGGAAGGCTATAGAGGGGACAAATGAAGTGTTATCTATTTAGACTTAATTTCAATTGGGGATGAAGACTAAGAGATTATTCTCAGCCCAGCCTGGGTGAGGCTGCTCGTGTGGAACTCAGGGATCACTCTTGACCGTGGTGCTCCTGCCCACCTAACTCTACTTTTTACCCTTAACCCCAACATTGGGGTTGTGTGTATGCACGGGGTGCATGCAGGCGGCAAGAGCACCAGCTGAGTAAGGATCCCTCAATACACTGCACTCCTGGTGCGGTGCATTGAGAAATAATGGAGGACTTCCTCCTCTGGCTCCCAGCTCTGCTGCTCACTGTGGTGAGCAGCAGAGCAAACTGGGGAGGGAGACTGTGTGTGAGGAGGCAGGCAGGGGCCTGCCTCCCCACCAGCCTACATGGTTGTATGCATGACCTTTAAAAGTGTGGAATTTTGGTCTGGGGAGGGAGGGGGGAGAGAGCGAGAGCGAGAGAGAGAGAGATGGCACCATGGAGATAGTTCTCAGAAGGAATTCTAGGTGAAAATACAGCAAAGGACTTTGGGTAGTGTCTTAAAAACAACAGAAGATGGGCAGCTCAGAATAGTAGAGCCAGAGAGGTGAACTATTTATTCATTCTATTTTCTTTTTTTAATACAGCTTTTCAGGCAACCTTTAAAACAATTTTACCCGAGAACAGTGCTGCTGTTATTAAGGGCACATAGTCAAGATCACTCAATCCAGATTAGTCGCTAGTTAAGCACAGGGATGGTAACTTTTAAAAGCCTTTTTCCAGTTCTGCTTCCTTTAGGTGATCTGTCCACTGTGGTTCTATAGAACTCCGTCTATCACCCTCATGTTCAAATGGAGTAGACTAAGTTCAGAAAGGGGAAACCAAACTGCCTAGTTGATCTTTGCATACTGACAATAAGATTCCACAAGTCGAAGGCCAGGACAGGAATGGGGATGCATATCAGGAATGTTGTCCATTTACTGGGCAGTCCCTCTCTTCAGTGATTTCATGCAAACCAGAGAATCTTGGTGTATAAGCAAATAGGATTGTAGTCCTCGAGGTCAGAAAGACAGGCTTGAAGACATGAGGGCAATGCCTAGTAAAATCTTAGAAGCCACTAAGTGCATGTTTACAAGGCCTTCTAGTGGTCAGGCTTCAGTGCCTTCATCCCAACGCCTTGCTCCTCCTCACAGCCAATAAACTCCCCCCATGGAGAAAGCACTGGGAAAATCTATAGTCCCAGGGCACCCTCACATGCCCTCCCAGCATCCCATGTGTGCCCTCCCAATTGCAACTACTGGTTGCAGTACAAAGCTGCCCACCCCCCCGCCCACCCCTGTGCTGGAAACAGCAACTACCACCCCGTGCTAGTCACGCTGGGAGTGCTCACCCCTGTGTGGTGCAGGAGGGCCAGCACCTGTCAGGAGATTCCAGCGGATTCCAGCTGCAAAGGCCTAGTAATTTGTATAGCTCCAACTCCGGAGCAAGTGGGATGAGTAACTATTCCTGGATGATCTCCACCACTGAAGGGGAATGGTTTGTCAACAAGTCTTCTCAGGAGAGAAACCTGTGTGCTGCCATTCAGTACGGTGGCTCAAACCTTTCTGTCTAGCCCCTCTTTCCCCTTATTTGTTATCCCGCCCTTCTTTCACGGAACTCAGGACAGTGTACATGGTCTCTTTCCTCATTTTATTCTCACAACAACTCTGAAAGGAGGTTAGGCTGAAAGTGAATAGCTCGCCCAAGGTCACCCAATGAGTTTCATGGCTGAGTAGGGATTGAATCCGTGTCTCCCAAGTCCTAGTCTGACTCTTGAGCCTGGCTCTGCCCCCAAGTAAGAAGGGCACAGCATATTGGGAACAATCTGCCAAGAGGCAGACATATCAGCAGAGCACAATGGGGAATTTCTGAAGTAAATATGGACTGAGTGAATGGTAGAATAGGGCAGGAGCTCTGAGCCCCAATCCCAGAACATAGGCCTCAAAATTTAGCTGGAATATTCTGGCTGCCACATTAGTCTTTTACATCATCATCATCATTATTATTTATCAAATTTGTATGCTGCCCCAAACGTCAATCTCTGGGTGGCTCACAACATTAGGATTGCAACTTACATACTTGGGGAAATGTGGTGCAATGGATTAACAAATGGGACTTGTTACCTTCAGATCATACTTCCTGTGCACGGTAAGTCTGTGGCTGAACATGTTCCTCATGATTACCACATAGCTCTCCTCACTCTCCACGCTGAGCCGGTACATGCCCAAGAATTGGGGCAAGAGAGTGCTCCCATGACACTTCACAATGTACTAGAACAAAAGGACAAAGATTTAGAGAATGCCATTGGCCAACTGCTCAAGGGGTCTACAACACAAGGAGACAACCAAAAGTTTGGACAGTACTTCCAAGTGGCAGCAGAATGACCTCAGAAAGGAAATGGCAGATCTAGGAACAGAACTCAATCAAGTCTCTGTGCCTAAATCCAATTCCCAAATCACAAAGCCTCCTACCATTAGGAATGAGTAAAAGGCAGAGTCTGTAAGCGTTCCATGTGTTTGCCATTAGTTTTCCAATAGAGAAAGCGGTATCCTGAAAATTTCAGATTTGGTTTGTTTTAAAGGCAAGTTTCAATGTATAATGATTATAAAGAAAAAAGGGAAGTGTACACACAGCATCTCTGTGGGCACTCAAAGCAGAACTCTTGCTAACTGGGCAAGGTTGGTTTTTTTGTTTTGCCCAATTAGCATGAGTAAACTGGGCATCTCTTTTTTAAAGCCTACTTTCCTTAAGGAAAGTGAGAGATAACCCAGCAGTTCGTGTGTGTCTCCCACTATCAACTTCTCAATGCCTGGATCAATATGAACCAAATTGGGTACAGTTGTAGGGACACAGAGATGCTTCAATGGTATAGTCTGCGGTGATGCCATCCACCCCAATTTAGGATGGTGGATGCATGACCATTGGAGGTGAGAGTGGGCTAACTTGTGGACCATCTAACTGATTTGAACCAAATTTGCGACAGCTGTAGGGACACATATGCGTAGTCTGTAATGATTCAAGATGGCATGAACATTTGAGGCACAAAAGGGCTAATTTGCAAAAATGGTAATTATCAATTAAGATCATAGTGAAAGGACAGTAGACAGGTTAGTTCTTATCAGAACTTGTTTATTTGTTTAAAGCATTTATTCACTGGTTTTCAGGTGACTCTGCCAAAGAGGTTTACATAAGGGTATTACATAAAGCCATAAGCACCTACAAAAAGCTATACAATGGGGACTTGGGGAGCTGGACAATGGCAGCTCCCCAAGTTGTGTTTGTCTCTTCTCCAGTTCCTTCAGATCAAGGTGCTTCTCTGTAGATCTGTGGTGGCAGCTGGCACTTTGCAGGGGAAGAGCAATTGTCCCCCAGCATAGAGGCCGCCCCTGCAGTGGCTGTTGCTGGAGTCACCCTCACGTTTCTTTTTAGATTGTGAGCCCTTTGGGGGCAGAAAGCCATCTTCCCATTCTTTTTTGCTATGTAAGCCACTTTGAGAACTGCTGTAGAAAATCCAAGATGGAAGACTGAAATTCAAGATGGAGAAGTGAACCAAAGTTTTACTCCCTGTCAGTGGTATTTGGGAGGGATGCTGTAGATGCAAAACAATAAACAATAGCCTCCCTGTGGCTTGAAGTTTGGACATGTGCAGTAGCTATAGAAATGTATCTAACCTAGAGTACCGTGATTGGTTAATGCTGGTCTGAAGATGTACAATGTATGGGTACTCATTTTGACCAAATCTATTTGCATAACTGATAAGGCTTTGGTATATAATCTGCAACTACCATTTTGTGCGGGTTTTCTTCTCCTCTCACCCTGGCGATTGATGGAGACCCAGTACCGTGATAAATAAAGCTTTGAATGTGATGGAACGGTGCGGCCTCTGCCTATAATCAACCCTAGCTGGAGATTTTTCCTACAGGACTTTGTCAGAAAATGTTATATAAATATTCATAATTATAATAGGGCCAATCAGGATACTGAGTCGTAATTACTCTACTCAGATAGCTATCTCTCTCCAGAAGTGACTGTTTCCTGCCCCTGTTTCTCATTATCCAAATCTTCTGGTCCTACTCTCTTCCTTCATTTTCATCCTTGCCCTCTGCCACACTTGCAAAAAACCAAAACCACCAAGAAACAACAACCAGTCTTTCCTAACCAGAATGTTTGAATCAGAATTGTGCATATGTTTTGCATGATTCATGTGCATACAAAATCTGTTGTCTTCACCCCGCCCCCTCCGCCCCATAACTTGTACACCCAGTTCAGGCTAAAAGGCACTCCAGAACCTCCACTATAATGACACAGAAAGACTCAAACACCCTCTAGTGGGAGGCAATGCATCTCCAGTAATTGTTTCTATTCCTAGTGAACTATCTAAACTTAGTCTCCAGATATGCTAATATAAGGACAACCAGCTTTTCCTTACTTCTGCTCTTGGCCTTCGCAAATGTTCCAATTAATGCTACAGACAGATTGGAATCATTGCTGGCTTTTAGATTTACAAAGAGAGCACAGTCATTGCTCCTTCACCTCAGCATGCCTTGCTGCAATTTTTCATAATTTATACACAAACACACCCCACACCCAGGAACAGCCTAACTTAATTAAGCCAAGATAACTTCTCCTACATTCCATCTTACAACTATGGTGAACTGCAGACTTGGGCTTTTCATAATGCCCAGCAACATTTCCCCCACCCTCTCACTCCCCAATCCTCCCCCATTATCATCCAGCCTGAAGAAAAGTTCTGGTGAACCGAAAAGCTTGCTCCCTACTTTATGACTTTCAGCTGGCCCTGGTAGAGCTATTATGCTATTGTTGCTCTTGAAATTTTCTTCTCATGGGACAACACAACTGCCTACATTTTTCTGTTTCACAGACTGGGTCCATAATCGGGCCTGTGCATCTCCCTGGTGCTCATGATCACATGGCTCAAGCACAGGATTTGGTAGCCTGAAGGCAGAACCTGTGCTATGTTTTTAACTGCTGCACAGTGCCTAGATCTTTGTGGTGCTTTTACATAATATTATTATTGTTGTAAGATGGTGGAATCTTCAGCATTCTCTGAATGTCAGCTTTTATTTTTCTTTTGAAAAACACGTTTTTGCCCAGAAGGCTACTCAGAGAAGCCTGAAAACATGCAGGCACTGCCTCCTCAAAATCTCAGAAGTAAGAGAGGAACTGAGCACAACTCCCAGGGGTCAGGGATTCAGTGTTCTATGTAGCTCGTTTTCCCTGCTTGGGGTTAGCAGAAAAAAGGATTGCATACATTTGCAAACTTGCTTAATTTGCATATACTGTGTACAGCCTGCTGAATTTAGCTCTTCAAGTGACAACATTTGGATTTTATTTTTTTTAAATGAGTACACATCAGCTGGCTATAACCCCACAGAAGGAACCCTGTCTGTCCACTAACCTTACCTGGTGGTAATGGGAGAGAAGGCTGTGCACATCAGCCACATCTTCACTGGAGATCTCCTTTATCACCAATGTCCTGTCATAAGACATGAGGAAGCGTCCCCCACCACCCTCAGTCTCATAGGTAGGTGGGCTGCGTGTCAGAGAAACCTGGGAAAAAGAAGAATGAACTAGCGATTACTAGCTTCTGTCCCTATAGCCCTGGCACAGCTGCTGCATCAAGCCCAGAGCCTTAACCAACAGAGAGGTTAGGTAAGATAATTTGACTCAGAAAAGGAAGTGTGGGCAGTTAAATAAAGGCTCCCTGGCTCTAGGTCAGCAAAAGTCAATTTCCCTGAGCAGAATTTCCAAGCCTCAGAATTTCCAATCCCACCAAAGGGTCACTCAAAGAGTAGTTGTTTCTTTGGAGGCATCCTTCAGCAGCCACCTTCAGGGCTCCTTCATAAAGGGTCCTGAAAAGGGTGGGTTAGAGTGGATGGAAATGCTCAAATAAGAGATGTCCTCCACAAGCCAGCTGCTCAATCAAGAATCCTTCCTGCTTGCTTCAGCCTGTAATGCAAGAAACCAGACTAAGAAGCCCGGGCTACACGTTACACATTAAGCACATGGAAAGCAGTCCAACTCTGCCTGGCTAGAATCCTGAAGACTCTTTCCATCTGGCTGACCCTAAAGACAAGGAAACTGGGAGAGACACGAAACAAGAAGAGACTGCTCTAGCTAAGTCGTGCTCAAAAGGAAGAAGGGGAATTGCTGGCTGGGCTTTTTCTTTCCATTCTTCTCTCTTAGGCAGCTATTCTTTCCCGCTCTTTGCTCCCCCAAATGCTAAAAAAGATTTGTCATGCGAAAGAAAAGAAGAAGCCTGGCAATTCCTCCTATCCTTAGAGTCTCATGACAAAGGCTGCATCTTCCTGCTTCAACCAGTTTTGGAGGCACAAGATCAGGTTGGTAGTCCAGACGAGATCCCTAAATCCTTAGCATTCCAAGGACGTAAGAGCTTTAGCCATCTTACAAAAAACTAGCATTAGGGCTTCCTCCTACACTGTCTTTTGGTCCTTTGGAATCCATACAGAAACATTTATGGGAGGTACTAACATGGAAATGGGGTATGTGATGAAGCCATCTAAATATGGGCAATCTCAAAAGTAATGGAATCAGGCATGTTACCACTTTTTTAATGACTTTAGCCATAAGCACATTTTCATGTTCATATTATATATACTCACTGTCAAGAGAATACTTCCTACCATAAGGTCATATTTTTACAAAACCCTTATTATATTTAAGGGTTTTATAAAAATATGGCTTTAAAGTAGGAGGTGTTCTCTTGACAATGGGTATATACAGAAGGCCCTCTTTATTTGCCGGGGTTCTATTCTTGCCTATAGGTGCAAATATAAAGAAAATTTACCCCTATGGGAATCCAGGGTTTAGGGTTTCTCACACCAGAAAAAGGGTCAAAAAAGCAAGGGGGGCAGAAATAAGAGGAGAAAAGCACAGTACCTTACTTTACTCTCCAGGTCTTCAGCTCTCCAACAATGTACCTCCAAACCCCGAAATCAGCCAAAGTTCGGGTGAATATTAGCCTTTTTTTTTTTTTTTTAAAGAGCCACAAAATGGCCCTGCACTGTAAAATGGCAGTCTGAAATTATATTGGAAGCAATTTCTAGCTACTCAAAACTGTGAATAGGTGAATTTCACCTATTTTTAATACTGTGGATAAAGAAACCGGGTTTCTAAGACTCATCTGCGAATATGTGAAACCACAATTGAACCCGTGGATGAGGGCCTCCTGTATAATATGGCCTTGAAAATGTGCTTATAACTAGAATCATTGAAACAGTGGTAACATGCCTGGTTCCATTACCCTTGGGATTGCCCATACAGAGGTGTTCAAAAGTAACTTATGCTGACAGGTTGTCTCCAAAACTTCTCCATGGCCATGTTTTGACATCAGTTAATACACATTGCGACTTCTAACAGCTAAGTACAGGAAAACTTTGGTATTCGTCAGGGTTCTGTTCCCGGCTAGTGCCACAGACACCAAAACCGTGAATATCAAGTAAATGAGGCAATGGCATCACGGGGGTTAGGTATCTAAGGGATGGTGGTGGAAATCGGCTGGAAATGGTGTGGTTTTTTGTTTTAAAAGGAATTGGCCAAAAGACAGCCCCAAAATGCAAATAAAAACATGGCAAAGTGCCCTGCCGTGCCCCACGGGTCTCCAGCAGTCCTTCAGTGCCCTTGCAAGGGAAGCTGAGAGTGTGGCTGTAGAATGTCTGATTCCAACAAACGTGTACCACCTGCCAGCACTGTACAGAGGCAGGCACTCTCAGTATGGCCGGCTCTTCACGGTATCTGCAATTTCTGGCACTTTACTATGGAACTATAGGCCACTTCTGGGAACGAAGCTCCACAGCAAGGTTGCCATCATCAAGAAGGCCCTCAGATTTGTGCTCTAACCTCCTGATTTCAGGAATGGTCAGTTTAGAATAAAAAAGCCCTCTGGTGCTAGAGTTAAAGACGACCATATGTCTGACGTGCTAGATATCTTAGGTTTTATGCATGCTTTAAGGTTTGAAAGCAAGTGGAGACCTACTCACCTGATAATCCTGATCATCTATGTTGAAGCGTTCGCGGAGATTGCGGAAGACCTGTGGGCAGTACTCCTTGAACTTGAAATGGCTGGGCAGGTTTTCTCTGCAGGAGCAGAGTAGCAAATAGTTGTTAAATACATTTAAGCCTGATCTACAAACAGACACAAGAATGAACTGAAAGAGTGGACCATACTCCTGCAGACAGTAGAGGGTGGGAAATCAGATTTTTATACACTTCTCTATTTATAAGGATTAGCACATTAGAGGAGAAAGATTCCTGCCCAGCCTACTCCTTGCTGTGCTAGTTTCTACTTGAGGGAAGTTTGTTGCTGTTTTTACATAGGAATGTGTTTAGAAATGCAGTTCTCTCCACATCACAGTCGGAAGTGGTACAGTCCAATCCTTCACCTCAGAACACCGACTGAGACTTTCTTCAGGCCTTATGTAGACCAGGCTTTATCTTCTCCTTTTGTGGAGAGGATAAGCTTACCACTGAAAACAATGCATTGCCGCTTTTTTTATACGTACAAAGCCCCTTCTGTTTTCTTATACTTGGCTTTCTGACAAGTGAGCAAGGCTTCACTAAGCAATAGCTACCAAGTCCCTCTGGGAATTATCTCAGTAATCCGTGGCCCATGCCCCATAATCCCCTCACCATTAGCCTCCTCTACCACATGATGTAATCCTTCATCTCTATTCAAATGCTTACATTACCAGCCAGGCAGCACGGTCTTTTTAAAATACTAATCATCTGATATGAGGTCGGCGGGGGGGAGCCCCCCCAGTTTTCTATGTGCTAGCTTTAAAAACAAACAAACAAAAAAAAAACACATGGGGGATTCAAATTATGCAATCCATTACTTTTCTGAAGTAAAACAGTCCTAGGCCACATGATGTTTCCAAATCCATAGACTATGTCCTAAAGTAAATTCTGCCAACTGTAGCTGCCCTGAATAGGGGTTTTAAACTGAAAAAGCAGTACACAAATTGAAAGCGCTGGGGGGGCGGGAGGCAAGAATAAATTGGGCTATGCACATAATTCTCTTCAAAGGTTGGAAATCCTTCCAGCCCCCCAAAGCCAAATATACCTTATACTAAGCTCTCAATGTGTCATCTGCATAGTTGAAAGGGACCATCGAAGAGCCAATGTGGGCTGCTATGCCTGTATGGCATAAGGTGCAACGTTCTCTTCTGCATCATCACACCCATCTCCCTCATCCCCAAGCTTCTTGGAAGTAAAGCACAGAATCAGGAAAACAATTCCCATGGCCTAAATGAAATTGTTCTGCATGCTTTGTATAATGACAATGCACCCTTTTCCAGCTTCTAACACAGTTTCAAAACAAGCAGTTCTAGTAAGAACTAATCTGCCTACTTTCCTTTCACTATAATCTTAATTTATAATTACCATCTTCAAGTTAGCCCACTTCCAGGAGCTCAAATGTTCACTTATCCACCATCTTGAATGGGGTGGATGACATCACACTACACTGTTGAGGTGTCCCTACAACTGTACCAAATGTGGTTCAAACTGGTTAGGTGGTTCACAAGTTAGCCCGCTCGTGCCTCAAATGTTCAGGCATCTACCATCTTGAATTGGAGAGGATGACATCACAAACTATGCTGTTGAGATATCCCTACGATTGTACTAGATTTGGATCAAATAGGTTCCCAATTCCGCCTCAAATGTTCATGTGTCTGCCATCTTGAATCAGGCGACATCATCACAAACTATGCTGTTGAGGTGTCCCTGCAACTGTACCAAATTTGGTTCTATTGATCCAGGCATTGCAAAGTTGATAGAGGGACGCACGCATGCAAGTGCGCGTGCGCGCGCGCGCACACACACACACACACACACACACGAGAAACAAAGCTACTCAAGGAAAGTAGGCTGAAATGAAAGAAAAAGTGACCAGTTATTCCAGGCAAGTAAGAGATTTCACCAAGGTGAACAGAATGTGTGTCAAATGGCACATGTAGTTGTTTCTTCCTCTTCCTCTTCCTCCTCCTCCTACATTTTATATCCCACTCTTCCTCCAAGGAGCTCAGAGCGGTGTACTACATACTTAAGTTTCTCCTCACAACAACCCTGTGAAGTAGGTTAGGCTGAGAGAGAAGTGACTGGCCCACAGCCACCCAGCAAGTATCATGGCTGAATGGGGATTTGAACTCGGGTCTCCCCGATCCTAGTCCAGCACTCTAACCACTACACCATGCTGGCTCACCTATTATTAAGAACTCTCTGGTCCTTATGACTGAAATGTGTGCAACACAACAGTAGTGTGTGCAAGGTCTCTCAAACACTTTGCTCACCAGGGAGCACTTCTGTAAAGAATCACACAATACACAGCAAACACTTTCTCCCTCAATCTAGTCTGCAAAGGTGGGGAAGGGCAGGAGGGTGGGGGTTCAAGAGAAACACTTCTATGGCCAGGACTTCTAGTGAAAGAAAGCTACCAGATCTCTCTCACTAGCAGCCAGAACAAAGTGAGGAAGTGAGTCCAATGAGCCTTGTGAGGTAACAGGAAGGGCAATAAAGGCCAAGGTAAGGGATAGCCTCTACAAGCCTACAAGGTAATGTGCATTAGGATAATCCACGCCTCTGGAACAGAGCATGTTCTCCGCATGACTAAAAGGAGCAGATCTCGCTCCTGGCACTTCTAATTAAAGAATCTCAAATAGCAAAGTCTTCGGACCAAGATGCTGAAGAAGAACCGCTAGTCAGAGCAAGCACCTAGACTAGAAAAATTACAGATTTTATTTTCTTATATCCTCACCTGTTGAAGAGATGATTGTTCACCTTTATTTTGGAATTGGCTTTGAAGTCATCAGGGAGCAGCATCACTGGCAGGGGAACTTGACTCAGTTCATTGATCTAAATGGGAAAACCAAAGTACATAAGAACAGCCCTGCTGGATCAGGCCCAAGGTCTATCTAGTCCAGCATCCTGTTTCCCACAGTGGCCCACCAGAAGCCTGTAAGAATAGTTGGCTTGGATGAGGCAGCACATCTCAGTCCACCACAATACTACTGTGTCTGCCCCAATTACAGTCTGGGCAAGGATTTGACAGAAGACCTATGGAGCCGTCCAGAACTCAAGCCTGGGGAAGAGGCATGCAGTCTAATGCCACATTGCCCAAGTTTTAGACTGGAAACAATTAACAAGATTAAGAGTAACACTGATTAGAGAAAGTGACAGTGAGTGAGGGATATCCCCTAAAGGAGTCCCATGCTCCGCTTCAAAGCTGCCTCAGAACGCTTCCATGATCCCAAAATTAATGCAGCAGAGCACAGCAATTCATGCACGATTAGTCATTGAAAGACTAGATTAGAGGCATGTTGTGGGGAATCACTAGAGAAGATACTGTATTTCATAAGAAGCAGACAACTGTGGAGGAAGATTAGGGATGGGTGTTGAGACGGAAAAGTGGCCTCAGTCAGAAAAGCCACTCGCCCATCCCAAAATCAGCATGAGAGCACAAAGTGTTTCCTCACCAGGGCTCGACTAGGACCCTGAGCTCATGGAGTGGGACGAGGAGCTGTTATCTGAAGTTTTCAGTTGGTAGTGCAGATTGTGGTAGCCTGTTAGGAGCACCTCCCTTATGAATGAAGGTATAAGCTGGGGGGGGGGGCGGAGGCAGGGGGGATAACCTGGTGGAGGGAAAGATGACTGGGTTAGGGAAAAACTGATGGGAATTTAGAAAAATTATTAACATAGTGCTGAAAGAAGTTAATTCTCATTCAAAAGTGCTAGAATTCTGGCCTTACTGAGGTGGTAAGCCTGTGTCTGGACCTTATCACTTCAAAGAACAGGTGGGGACTAAGATACCACCACCACACCAGAAATATTCCCTGCACATAGCAAACTAGCATGTTAGAAAGGACAGACTTGAAACTTTCTCCCTGATGTCTAATTTCCTATGTAGAAGGATTTGTTTTTTGAATGGTGGAACCATCAGTCATGAGTTTCCACCTGCGGTCGGAAATGGTACAGTCACCTCATTGAGAATGCTGCATCAGATCACACAATCCAACTGGCAATCCTTCAGCACAAACAGAAGGAATGTGTTCTTCATGCAACACAATTAACCTAAGAATTCATTGCCACAGAACATCTGCTCTGAAATTTATATATTTATTTAAAAGCAGTATTATCAATAGTTTAAATTAAATTGTGAGACTACCAACATCGATGGAAGCTAGACTTATCAAAAGCTATTAGACATGAGAGCAAAGCATGGCATCTCCATGTCAGATGTGGCTCTTCACCCAGGCTTTTAAATGCAATTATTATTTTTTACTGCTGCTGCGTGCTTTATGTATTACTGTTTTTATAGGTTTTTAAATGTTTAAATAGAGGTATTTTTATTATCTGTACTTTGGTATTTTAATTGTGCATTGTTTTAATTATATATTGTAAACAGTTTTGAGATTATTTTAATGAAAAGCGGTATATAAAATCAATCAAACAAAACAAACATCTCTCTTGTCCCCATGTGCTGGGAACAAATTTCAGGGGCATGGCAAGGAGGCAGACAGGTATGAAGTAACAAGGGTGGGGAGTTCTGGCAAAACATTTCACTCACATTCACCTGCAAGTACTAGCAAACAGCCACAGACTTGGAGGACCTTTGGTCTGGTTCAGCAAAGAAAATTTGGAGCTAACATTTGGAATAGGATTTTCACTTCATGCACATGCTAAGGCTGTGTAACCAATGTGTGTGTCGAATCTAAGTATCAGAATACTTGAAATCCAAAATTGACTATTATAGTAGCTGCAACAGGATTGGATAGGGGAGCTTGTACACTTTGTGACAGTTCTACTTATGCAAGCAACAGGAAACTTACTTTGATATGGGAGATAATTTCTATCTGAAAGGCAGGACAAAATATACATCAATCAGCTATGCTACATTTCACCAATACACCTTGGACTTTACTAAAAACATTTTATTATAGCCATAGCCCTACTAAACCTTTCCTTTATTTGGAGAGGCCTGTGGGCTGTGGCACTTCCTAATGAATATGGTTCACCTGGGTAAGTTCTGACCCAAAGATCCATTAAGCTAACTATATAGGGAATAAAGACATTGATTTTCATTATTGATTACACAGGAGGGGAAGGTGTTAAAGATGTGTGTACATCTTCAGTATATGTACATGTACACATACACACACAAACACACACACACCAGTTTCATACTTTGTTCCTGCAGAGAAATGTTTTCTTTCTATTTCAATGAGAGAATCAAAGCCATCTCAAAAGGGCCATTACAGTCAAGTAGGGAAACGTGCATTAGACAAAGTGTACCAGAAGTGAAAAGTAATAATTAGTATTTGATCAAAATCACTTTGGACTAATTACCCTTTACTTTTTAAACATGTTCCTAAAGTCATGATGGTTAGAAGCTAGACTTTCCCTCTAGAAACACACTTTGAACACTCCATGTGCACTAAAAAAATAAATTCTGTACTAAGCCAATCCAAACTTGTGCCAAGGAAAGCTTGGTTCATTGTGCAAAATAATAAAGTTTGAATATTATCTTAATTTGCATAAGTTTTTCTGAAATGTTTACTATTTTGTATAGTTTGTTCCAGCTTTGACAGGGAAGCAAGTTGCTCTGGAGAGCATCTATGCCCCTCTCTCAACCACTGGAAAACTCAGACATATCCCAGGCTTCTGAGATTTCAACAGGCATTAACTATATATTTTCAGTTATATCTTTGCAACTATAATGTCTAAAACCTAAGCTTTAAAAAAATAAAATACTACTTTCTAAGAGTTTTCTCTGTTCCCACAGAATTACAGTATACATGCAGCCCTACTGACAATTAAGGACTGTAATCTACATTAATGACTGCATTTTGGAAAAGCAGTGTGATAGGTGAATATGAAGGTGAGACCTTTTATACATGATATTATTATTTATGACATGATTGCACTTATACCCTACTTGCCCTCTAAACTGGTCGGAGTAGGTTATATATGGTTCCCAGTAATCTGCCATCCAGGTAGTTTACAGAGCTAGGCCTGCTTAGTTTCATCAGCAGAACTCCATCATGTGTCAGTCTATTCTCTAAAACAAAAATTGAGACCACTCCTTAGCAACCATAGAGCAGGGTCTCACGATCAGTGAGACCCAGTTTAGAAGGGTGAGTGGGGAGAGCAGGCTAAGCCCGCTCTCCCCGCACACGAGCAGGGAGTGAGCCCTAGGCAGCCGGATTGGCCGCCCACATGATTGCCAGCTCCGTGACAGAGCTGGCAGGGGCTGGGGAGCTCGGGGGCCATGCGGCTCCCGGAAGCTCCAGTATGCCCTGTGCGCACGCACACAGGGCATACTGGGGAGACCCCTGGAGCCAGGAGGCAGCTTTTTGCCTCCCCTTGGCGGTCTACTCTACTCTACTCCCCTCAAGGGTCTTCTCACGCCGCGGCTACTCATGATCTTTAACCGTGAGTTTTAAAGATCATGAGTAGAAGGGGAGGGGTACTTAGGCGGGTTATCCGCCTAGGAATCACTGGGCTCGCAGCTGAGCCCTGTGGTTCACACGATGCGGTGAAATAGGGGTAGTGTGAATAGCCTCATAGATTGATAGCTTTTATACAGTTCGTATTCTTTGGAAAAGATGAACTTTACTGATTGGGCCCAGAGGGATGGGAGCCACCTGCAATAATTCCCTTGGGCTGAAAAGACCTAGCGTGCTGCAGAGAAAGAAACAGTGGTAGACTTACCGTGAAGTGTTCTTTTTTGAGGTATGGGGAGGGCATCCTAACTTGATGGGTTGTCAATCCCGACATGCTTACAGGGCCAATCAGAACAGATCTCTGATATCACTATGCCAAGCCAGCCTCCAATATCCCAGTTCCTGTGAGTGTGAGGACTGTGAGTGTGAAAGGAGAGTGCTCTGAAAGGAAACTAAGTATACTCGGAATAACAGGGGCACAATAGGTAAATAGAACGGCTTAGCCAAGGAATGGAAGGGAAAATGAACAGAGAAAACAGGGACAGCAAAATCTGGAACCCTGGGAGTCGGCCACCACCCACAGGTAGAAAACAAGATCTTCAGTAGGCGAGATATGCAGCATCCGCGGGTGGGCCGGATGCCCTCCCCATACCTCGAAAAAGAACACTTCACGGTAAGTCTACCAATGTTTCTTTTTCCGAGGAATGGGGAGGGCATCCTAACTTGATGGGACATAACCAAGCTAAAGGAAAGGCCTTAGGGGAGGGACAGGCGGATGCTCAAACCACCCTTTGCAAGATAGTGTGCTTTTTCTCTTCCGATGCCTCTTCTTAGTTGAACGACAGGACTGAATGCACTCTCCCGGAGGTATGACCGCCCGCAATGGGCTGGAATTGGGGGAGGATGAAAAGGAAGGGCGCCTGGAACGCCTAACTGGAAGTGCAGAAGATCGCCCTCTCTGAACATTCAGGCGCTGCTGGGATGGAAGCCACGGGTGCTGGGTGAGGGGCAGAAACTACGCGTTCCAACAAGGGAGACACCAGCGCCATGCACTTTTTAGTAATAAATTCCCCCAGACACTGCAACTCACTGGGGAAGAGGAGTTCTCCATGAGGCCCCCTAACATGATCCCCCGCCGGCCCCGTGCTGGACGCTCCCTGTGAGCTGATATCCCCAGGCGGAGCACTCCGAGAATCTACGGTAGGGGAAGCCACCAAAATGGCCGCCGGATAAACGGCGGGAAAATTGGCAACTGCCGACGAGGGCAACTGCGCCCGAACTGCCTGTAGCTGTAACCTCTCGCTTAGCGGAGCCCCGCCGGAGGCCAGCTGCTTCTTCCTTTTCTTTTTTCCCCTCGTTGGGCTCCTTTAAATGCTTCGCTTTCTTTGCTGCCTTTCGCGGCGGAGCCAGCTCTAGGCACGAAGCCGTCTCAGAGCTTTCAATGGCTACGGCTGCTGCCGCGCCGTCAGTAACCGGCCCTGGAACAGTGGCCGAAACAGAAATCAAAGACGGCCCTGGAGGGGGGGCTGGAATAGCCTCTGACAAGGTACCCTCCGACAGAGCCCCTTGCAGCATATCGCCGCAGTGTGAGGGTTCCATAAGGGTAAGGGCGCGAGGAGAAAAGATATAATTTTTTTTTGAGAGAAAAAACAGCGGAAAAAAGGAACAAGGACCAAATGACTCCCTTCCCACCCTGCACACAGAGAAGGAAGGAAAGATAAGAAAGGAGAAATCCTACTGAGGAAGGCTGGCGAAAAGAGACTGTCCAGAAGCAAAGACAGGACCGGAACGGGGATATTGGAGGCTGGCTTGGCATAGTGATATCAGAGATCTATTCTGATTGGCCCTGTCTCGAAGCATGTCGGGATTGACAACCCATCAAGTTAGGATGCCCTCCCCATGCCGCGGAAAAAATGGTAACAAAACCAGAACCACCAGGTAAATTATTTGCACCAAAGTATGTTTGACAGCTGTTACTCCAGAGACCAGAAGCCAGGTGACCCTTCTGATTTCGAACAGCTTCAGCCTTTCAAATCACGCCAGAGAATGGTGCAGTAGATAGAACCACCAAGTATAAAGACATAGGCTGCATTTATTTATTTAACATATTTTTATACCACCCAAAACTCACGTCTCTGGGCAGTTTGTAGCTAGCATCAAGCTGAATTCAAGCTTCCAGATTTTTAAGTGATAGCAAACATCTCATAGCTTGTCACATGCTGTCAGGTAATAGCCTGATATAAGAGATCATGATTTGTAGTAAATAATTGCACAACTGCAGCTTCCCGTTTTCAGGTAGCTGAGGGACACGTGCCATTATCTTATGCAAAAAACAAAAACTAAAGAGATGTACTCCTATTTACTTGGCAAGAACCACTGCACCTTTCCTTTTACCTCATTTCCCCATCCTCTTGCAAGACAGAGACAATGCGATTTATTTGTAATAGATTTTGAGGTGTGTGGGTGAAGTAGGCTCAACCAGAGACCGGACAGTCTGTCAGATTTGTAGCAGATTCAATCTCTGCCATGTTGTGAAGCTCCATAAGATGACTTTGAGCCAGTCACTCTCTCTCAACCTATTCTACCCCATAGATGCATATTTCACACTATGAACAACAGAAAACAAACCAAGGTAGCGCCTGCACATGTGAAGCACATTATCCTTATGTGGGCTTAGAGCTAGAAATAGACTGTAGGGTTGAAATTTTGGAGCATGAGAAACTTGCTCAAATCCAAGCTCAGCCACAGACTTCTGGTCTGTGCAACCAAACTACTTCCTGCAAGTAAGAAAAAGGTCAATTAACCTTCTTCTGGCATTCAAACTGATTTCCTCATTCATCTTCAAAACAATCCTGTGAAGCAGGGTGGAGTACTATTATTCCCATTTATTTCACAGATGGTGCACTATTTCTCAAACTTTTACAAGGAGGCATGTGAGGGTTCTCCCTGATTCAGGGCATCTCGGCTGCCACCACTCAGATCTAATCGGGCAGGATCAGAGATCAAAAATGCACTTCTCCCTTGCTCTTGGCTGTGTGGGGGTCTCTCTTTTGGTGACATGAGTGAAGAAAATATGTTCATTCCTTGATGAACAACAAGGTTTACTGTTTATTCACAGGCACTTAAAAACGTAACAGTTACAAAGTTACAGATGTACATAAGCTCTCTAAGTACATAAGTGGGTTCAGGATGATGTCATTTCTTATAACTTATAGCTTAAAGCAGTAAGGGTATTTGCCAAAGGTTACACAGTTAGACTTCTTTCTTTCCTTTACTCTTTTCCACAAAGGGGTTTGGTGCTTGATCGCTTTGACCTGCCTTCCCTCTCAGGAGTTTCAGGTCTTTTCCTGAACAGGTAATAGGATTCCTACTAGAGAGCAGTTCTGTTCCGTGCCTCTCGCTAAGCCTCACTTCTCTCTTCTTCAGAAAAGTCCCTCATGTTCACTGCTACTTTCATGATCTAAGCCTCCAGCTCACCTTCTCCCCATATTAACTGACTGTCATTCAACCGCTTTAACTATCTTCCTTCTTCTGCATTCCAAGCAGGGTTTCCTTGCCCCTTCTGCAGTGCTTCCACCGCCAATGAACCTCCTGCACAGACTTACACATTACTATAAACATCACACAGCCAAAACACAACAAAACAAATCTAACAAGCTGTACTAAAAAATGCAAACCATCACATGGCCTGAATTCAAAACTGTACTTCCAAAATCAAAGTGCATATTAACTGGTAGGCAGTCAAGAATTTATAATTAGAATACTGAGTGAGTCAACCAGAGAGTTCAGGTAGTTACTTGGTGTAAGGCAGGAGCAAAAGGTCACTCAGATGGATCTGTGATTGACACCTGTGGTAACTTGCCAGTCCCTCGCTGCCTCCAGTATCAAGCCATAATAGAGGTATTTACTTACATTTATATCCCTCCTCTTCCTCTAAATTGCCCAGGGCAGTGTATATGGTTATGTTTACCCTCACAATTACTGTGAGGCAGGTTAGGCTGAAAGAGAAGTGTCTGGCCCACAGTCACCCAGTGAGTTTCATGACAGAATGGGGATCTGAACACAAGTCTCCCTGGTCTTAGTCCAATACTCTAACCCAATGGTTCCCAACAGTGTTCTCTCTCTCTCTCTCTAGTTTTTCCCCCCATCTGTGTAAAGAATGGGTTTTGTTCTGGGTGGCAGTATCAAGGCAGTGTATGTGCATGTGCATTCAGAGTGGGGCCTTCTGATACATTGAGCAGGATCTAAAATTAACTGAGTCGACACCTGAAAACCCGTGTGCACACACCTTCGAGAGAACTGGTTCCCAACCTCGGGGCCTCCAAATGTTGCTGAACTACAACTCCTGTCACCCCCCCCCGTTACAATTTACTGTAGCTGGGGGTTATGGGAGTTTTAGTTCAGCAACATTTGGAGCGCCTGAGGTTGGGAACCACTGCTCTAACCTCTATACCACACCGGCTCCCATATGTGCTATATCAGCCCTGCACAACATAAGGCCCGGGGGCCAGATCCGGCCTGTGGAGACATTTTTGATGGCCCAAGTAGCCAGCAACAGCAGGAGCTCCAAAATTTGGTATTTAGGTGGGGCTAGAACAGTGGGTGCCCACTGACTGAGCAAGGACAGGGCTTATTTTCTGGTCACTGTCCTTGGTTAAAATTGTGGGCCAGTGCGGGGAGGGAAGGGCCCACCACTGACTAGTTATTACTTTAATATTTATCTTTATAATTAATTTTACTGCAATAATCAATGCACTGAAAATTGACTTCGGCCCCCACATACATCGTCATGGTTATTTCTGGCCCACTAGGATGTTTGAGTTGTGCATCTCTGTGCTATATGAAGACTAACAAAGCTGTTTTCCTCACAGTTCACTCTTTACAAAGAAAGGCAGCTGTTCAAAAGTGGGTCATCAGTGAAGTTCTAAGAAAGCATAATGCTGAGCATTTGCATGCACTTTTTCAGTGCTCAAAGCACTTCACATGCATTGTTTTGATGTTCTCCTTACAACCACCCTGCAAGGTAAGTATTATACCCATACTGAAGCTGGAGGAGTGAACCGAAGAGGGAGTGGCTTGCCTAAGGTCATCTAGTGAAGAAGTCTTACTTCACAGCTCAGCATCTCAGCCAGTATCCTATACCAGCTCTCAACATGTTTCATTAAGTTCATTTTAAACCAGATTATGTTTAAAAGAGGAAAATTATAAATAGAATTTAGGTTTTTCTCTAATTGGTTGAAATTACTGGTTTTTATCCTGGCACATGAATGACGCCCACGCGGGTGGGAGTGGAGTGGAGTGGAGTGAAGTAAGGATTGAAGCATTGGTCCAACACAGGCATTAGAAAAGGAGCAGAATCTTAGACTCTGCTCCTGAGAACAAGCAATCTAGGGAACGAGACAGGAGAGGAGGACATCTTGTGGCCAGGACCTCCCATATGCTCTCCCTGGCTTTCATAGTCAATATAGTAGTTTTGCTGGCTCCAATGCTAGGTCTAGGAAGAAAGTGGCTCTGGCTTTGATTGCTACAGGATTCACTCTCTCCCTAGAACTTCATGTCTATCCAATCCAATTTTCACAATAGGAACATGCCCTCAAATCCAAAGATATGAGCTCAAATAATAGATCTTATCAACAAGATACAAATAAAATTAAACCAGGAATCCATATTACCCTGGAGCCAACAGCTATTCTGTTAAGTAATCTAGACAAGAAGAACATTCCTTTAATTAAAAGAGAACCAACTTTGTTGATTATAACTGTTAAGTTTAAAAATATTCTAATAATAATAATAATAATCAACTTTATTTGTTAGCCACCCCATAACAAATTGTTTTCTGGGCGGCTCACAACAGAGAATTAAAACTTACAATAAAAACATATCACATTAAATCATAACAGACAAAAAAGAAATATAAAATATAGTACAAAGCAGCTTAAAAACTCATTTTAATATTAGTTTAAAATCAGATCAAATCTGATAACCAAAATGTAAAAGGCCTGGGTGAACAAAAAGGACCTGGCATCTAAAAGAACAAAGTGACAAAGCCAGGAGAAACTCTCTGGGGAGGCTATTCTATAAAGTCTCCATCAATTAGGAGATGACATACAATAGTTTAGGATGCTAGAGCTATGGGTAAGATTGCTAAGCAATTGAAAGTGTCAGAGTATCCTTATAACTTATTAAAAAGCTGACTCCCTTTTATAAATGCACTTATATGGTAAAATCATTTTGCAGAAGACGACTGAAATTATGTTCTGTTCTTTATTATCTTATCCGATGGTAACTTTCTTCCTAAACTATAACAGATTTTTTTTACCATGATTTGTTGTGTTATTTTTAACTACTGTCAAAAATGAACACATAAATAAATGGAATTTAAAAAACAACAACATTGAAATGAAGAACTGGGACTGTGAAGCAATGCCTTTCCAAAGCCAGTAGACCCAGGAACCCAAGGATAATATTTGCTCCCATCCCTTTTTCTAATACAAGAAGAACCACTTGCTTCATAGGTTAAAAGAGCGAGATAAGCACCATATTCATATGCATATTAACCACACTACATTCATAACAGAATCGTTCCCAGCACAGAGCAAGGTTCACCGCAAAGCTAGTTGAACAAGCCAATGCTGACTGCAGTTTAGAAAGCCAGTTCTAAATGTAAGCCATGTCACCAAATATAGCCACAACCAGCATTAACAGCCAAACACAGAAAACCTGCACACATGGTGTTCAAGAGTTTAAAATCAGACAACGATCTGAGAACACCTAGCCAAACAAGAAAGTTTCCATCCAGCCAAGTGCAAGAATCCAAGATATGCAAGGTGATTATAGTTTCACCAGTTCTATTTTATCTGTTTTTTTAGAAACAAGCCACACAGTGTATTATTTTTAGGCACAAACACAAACTTAGCAATCACACTTTGGAAGCACTGAAGGGCAAAACGGAAAGAAGCAACCAGGTTTGTGTATCAAGAGACTACACTTGCAGCAATAAAGGCAGTTTGCAACACAGAAGGGCATGCTACCAGGCCCACATACCAGCCGTCTCCTTTATTCCGGAATCTGGTGCTGTGCCACAGAGCTCATATACGCCCCCCGCTTTGAGATCATAAAGTTGCTGGAATCAGAGGGAAAGGGTCAGTCAAGCTTAGAGGGCAAACAATGGAATGTTGTCAGCCTGCTTAAGGCCAGTGCACACACATCAGCCAAAGAGATGCAGTTACCATCCTACAAAAGCACACTTTATACCTCCAGGTATTGGTTAATTCCTTTTCTATCCAAGGTCTGAGAAGCAACCTCCTTTTAGAGCTTAAATGAGGCCAGGCTCGCCACAGAGGACAATGAAGGATGTATTCACAGAGACTGCAGGTTCAGCTCAGATGCTTTAATACATATACTAGAGCAGTGTTTCCCTCATTAAGCAAGATCAGCAACTAAGGGCAAACACCAGAGCACAACTGGTCCAAATTCACTTGGTCATCCCATCAAGCAGAGGAATCGAAAGCAAAGAATTCTAAAGATTTATACTGAAAGCTCTTGACACAAATCTCCATGTTCTATTTATTTATTTGTTGCGTTTTTATACTGCTTTTCTTTCTTGACAAAGGCACCCAAAACAGTTTACAATATTAAAAAATCCAACAAGTTACATAAGATTTACAAAGTATTGTTATCACAGGCCATTGATGGCATTTTTAAGAGCTGGGACAAGAGCTCCAGACCTGGGCACCTCCCTTCCTATCTTCATCTCAGGGCACACAGGTTTTTCAGTACTCCTGGGAAGGAGGGAAGGGGCTGCCCCAACAGTCCTCACAGGCCAGTGCTGGTCTCTATGGGAGCCAATGCTGTGCTCTCCCCTGGTCTGGGCACCTCCTTTCTTGTCTTCCTCTCAGGGACAACAGGTAAAACCCATGCTTAGAAGGAAAGTTGGAGTATTTTGACCAAACTACAATCAGATACTTAAAACTTTTTCTACTTGCCCATAAATAGAACAAATAAGGATCTACATGAGGACTAATAAGAACCTAGATGTAGATTCATGGGATTCACCCTTTCTGTGTGGGATTTCAATCAGCAAAGGATGGAATCACATGATTCACAAGACTAGCTGTAAGATGGCATGGGACCAGACTAAGGCAAAGTGTGTTGATGAACTCTCTCCATAAAGAGTATGAGAATAATGGACTTTGGGGTGTAACATGCCATTTATTACCTTGAATTTGAAACTATGTGAGATCAGCTGGGAAATATGCTTTTATATATTGGCATGATATTTTCAAACATGTCAAAGTGACAAGAGCAGAAATACAGGGAAATAATTAAGACATCTTTACTAGTCAAACTATTATATAAACACAATGGGTGGGTTCAGGCTTGGCATAGGACATCTGATGAAGTCAAGGTCCATGTGACTTCCCTCAGTCTGAGGAGGAGTGTGCACTCCCCCTCCCATCTCTATGTAAGCGTCTACTTCCTTTCTAGATTACGTCATACCAGGATTCGTAGATTTGGACATTGTGACCAGTCTCAGCATATCCTAACCTATTTGCTTCAGAGAATTCAAGTTCTGAACCAGGGGTTAAGTGAGGTTTAACTGGCTGATCCCAAACACTTCCTGCCATAGGTCCTATGGAGTTGAGAAATACCAATCATTATTGAAAAGGATCAGTGCAGTACTGGTACCTAATGAACAAGGGTATCAGAAAGACCAAAGCAAATGTTTTCCCAAATCAGCATCTAGTAGCCACAGATTTCTCACAGATGAGTTCTATGGGATAAGTTCACTAGTGAACTGGGATATTTCTTTGGTTATAACTGAAATAACTGGCCAATAACTACCAGCAAGATGTTCTTTTAGAGAGGAAGGAAGGAAGGAAGGAAGGAAGGAAGGAAGGAAGGAAGGAATAGAAATATAACCCAAAAGCAATTTCCATAGGCGACTGGTTTCGAGTAAACAGCAAAAAAAGAAGTGAGTCTGAAGGATGGAAAAAGAATATCCAGAGACAACAGTTTGGCTACTATGTAACTAACAGTACCTGGCATTGACTCTTCTCTCTTGACTTTGCCTCCTAGTCCCAAAGGAGAGGGCCAAGGTAAAAACTAACCGGTTTCAGCATCTGAATGTTTCTGATATCTCTAAGGGATGGTGGTGCAAAGGGGAAAGAGGATGTTTGGTGGGGAGTTAAAAATGACAAGTATTGATATCAGATGGGCAATCTCCAAACCAAGAGCAAATAAAAAGGACAGGCATTGAAAAAGATGGACGCTTTTAACATTTGTTTGTTATTCTCAGTTTCTATCAACTACTGAGGATTCTTCAACTCAGATTTCAAAGATGATGGCCCCAGATGGGAGAGACAGATTTCCTAGTGCCAGATTCACAGTGAATCTGTAGATAGCTTAGGGAAGGAGTTGATAAAGTTGCTCATGATCTTTCCAACACTTCATCTTCTCCTATGGCTCTATCCATCCCCAGCACAGCATCACTACAGTGGCTGTTGCTGGTGTATGCCTTATGTTTCTTTTTTAGATTCTAAGCCTTTTGGGGACAGGGAGCCATTTTATTCATTTATATCTATGTAAACCACATTGGGAACTTTTGTTGAAAAGTTGTATATAAATATTCATCATATTGGGATGACCTTTTAGTACTGTATGCTGGGGGTAGTTCTCCCAGCCCAGAACCTCAACACACTAGTCCCAAGCAGGCAGCAGATATCACTGAAAACTGGGTCAATACAGAGAGGTACAGTCACATTGCCACCTCTGATCCTCTTCCCTGCTGCTATACTATCTTCTGATTAAAGAAATATTGTTTTTCTCTTCTACTATAAGACTAAAATGGCCCATTTCTTCTCCCCAAACTGATGCTGTAAAGGGCCCTTTCAGATGCAGCACATTAGACAGGGCAAGTAGGGCAGGAACTCTGATTACTACATCCTTAGGCAAAAACAAAACAAAATAACCTCCTTCCATCTTTGGAATGCTTAAAGGCATCTCAATATGATTTGTTGTTCAGATTCATTATTAAATCTTAGTATCAGATGGACAGCACCCTAGAACAGGGAGCAAGCTAATAGTAACTGGAGAAAACATGAGTTTGGGGGTCGGGGAACATAAACATATTAACTTATCACTTCAGTACTAATACCCAACAATGATTAATTGTTCAGCCCAGCCCCCAGTGCTTGTCCTAAGCAAAGGAGAGGGATATTATCAAATCAATATAAAAATGGATTAATTTACTTTAAACAAGGAAATCAATCATTTTTTAATCTCAGCCACATACCAAATATCTTCTCTCCTTCGTGCTTTTCCAATATATCCTTGTAAGCTACTTTGCACACAAAGAACAAAACCTGCACCATGTAAAATCAGTGAAAAGAAACGACAAAAGCCTACCCACCAGTGTATTTACTCCCAGCACTAGCTGTTTGGGCAGGATCGTGGCAGAGTGGATGAGGAGAAAAGAAGAACAGGAAGGAACCATAATCTATTGCTTGTATAAGTTGTCCAAGGGTGAGCGGTAAGAGAGAAAGGTGGCTGTGGAAGCAATAGGTTTGGTACCAAGGCCAGGGCTGTGTGGCGAGAGAGAGAGAGAAGGTCAAAAGAGTAGCGGGGCTGAGTGGAGAGGGTACTGCGAAGGAACAGGTTTGGAACCCAAACCAATATTAGCCGGCGATGCCATAGCTCCTGGCCTGGGCGAGCTGGGCGAAACTCGTTCGGCATGGGTCCAGAATAAGGACACAGACCCACCTTCCCTGCTAGCCACCCTTGGACTTCTCGTAGCAAGGATGGGATGCCACTCGCTCCCATTCTCACACACACGCAGCATATCCTTAACGTCAGAACCGGGTGGGCTACCTGGTGGTTGATCCCCCAGCAAAGCACGCCCACCAGCGGGTCGGCCGACCGCAGCACCTTCACACGCTGCGGCACGAAGTGCTTCTTCTTGGTCTTCGTGCGGGTGCCTGGCCCCACCGAAGCTGCCATCGCCGCTGCGAGCTGCCTTCCCGCCGCCCTCTTCTCAGCCTTGCCGCCGGCAACGGAAGCGACGATCAGCTGATGCCGCTAGCACGTGACATGAAGGACCATCATGATAGAGAAAGGCTAGAGTGACGCGCGCGCGCGCACAGACTGACCTGCGCGTAACAATGGAAAACGGCCATTGATTATTCGCGCAGAGCAACGTCCGCTCTAGGATTCTCCGTGGTGGGGAGAACCCTGGGGTACTTCGCCGAGGAGAAAGAACAGGAATCTTGTGGCAACACCTTAGAAACTAACACATTTGTCTTAACAGCAGCTTTCATTGATGGAGCCCAGTAAATGCACCAGGATGTATGGGTTCCAGTGCATGGGAACTTTTGTTGAAATAAATGTGTGAGGTCGATATATCGGCGATGCAATGCGCATATTAACGCCAACTCTCAACTAAAAGACCCTGTATTGTGCAAAAGAAAACCTAAGAAGTTGAAACACAAGCCGTTTCGGTGCAACACACCATCCTCAGCTACACACAGACAAGCACAGATAAAAACCTCCGTTCCCCAGCTGGAAAGAAGGAATTAAAGGAATTTAACAGCTGGGGAACGGAGGAGGTTTTTATCTGTGCTTATTGGTGTGTTTAGCTGAGGATGGTGTGTTATACCGAAACGTCTTGTGTGTTTCAACTGCTTAGTGTTTGCGCAATAAAGGGTCTTTTTGTTGAGAGTTCAATGTGTTAGTCTTTAGGTGCCATCACGAGATAACTTTCCTGTTTGTATTGCGAACGGACTAACGAGGCTCTGGAATTTGCCTTGGGAGGAAAAGGTGGCTCAAGTTTAGATCGAAATGATATGGCCCGCATCGGTGTGTGTGACTCTAGTGTTTCTATCTTTGCGAAGAGACCACGAATCAAAATCAAACCGAGCAGCAGGCGCAAGACGAGGCTTCCGAAGGGGGAGTGGCTTGTTTCGGAATTTTGCGGGAGGGAAATTGTTCGAGGCGAAATTCGAAGGATCAGCAGTGGGTATGGGCGCAAGTATTGAGCCCTTCGCATTCGCATTAACACATAGCATTCATCGAAGAGCGGCTCCCACGGCTCGGTTTTGCTGCAATCATGTTTGTAGCGAGTTACACAGGTGTTGAGCAGACATGTCCTGTGATGCTTCAACTCTTGAAGTGTCCGGTTGATGCAGTTTCCACCGGCTCGGCTGTTAGCGACTCGAAACCGGGCCTTTCCTCTTCTCTGAATGTTTTTAAGAAGGACCTAATGGCGTAGTGGGGAAGTAACTTGCCTAGGGAGCAAGAGGTTGCTGGTTCGAATCCCCACTAGTGTGTTTCCCAGACTATGCTTCCAAGACTATAGGAAAGACCTATATTGGGCAGCAGTGATATAGGAAGATGCTGAAAGGCATCATCTCATACTGCACGGGAGAAGGCAATGGTAAACTCCTCCTATATTTTGCCAAAGAAAATCACATGGCTCTGTGGTTGCCTGGAGTTGACACCAACTTTACCTTTAAAATATACCAGTTTAGTCAGGCTTTTAGTTTATAGTTTTAAAGCTTCGATTTTAGAGTTTTTATTGTATTTTAAATTGTTTTAATTATGTTAACGTTTTAATTGGCTTGGTGAACCGCCCAAGGACTCTTTTGTATGGGGTGGTATATAAAAATACTCAAACAAACAAACAAACAAACAAGACGGTTGTGGAGTCTTATCAGGACCTGCATTGAGGCTGTTGAAAGCAATGCAGGAGGGAGGGAGCAAACAATCTTCTTGTTTTGTTTCACTGCAGCGCTGCACAGCCCAGTCTCCATATCAGGCGACCGGTACCACCTGTAAAAAGCGTGCACCACCCTTAGAGGAAGAATGTGTGTAGAGATTCCCATTCACACCCCCACATGATTAAGGGAAGAATTGGGGCTTATCCCCCAAACTCCCACGTGCCGGAGGTGGATAAGTGTGGAAGAAGGAAGGAGATATTGCCCCTGGATTTATTTTGTGCCTTCTAGACAGGGCTGGATTATGACATGCTGAGGCCAAACCTAAACTATGTCAAGTTTAAAAGGCCCCAAAGCATTTTTTAAAAAAATTATTCTAACAAAAAGGACGATGAAAATAGAAACAATAAAGCTTTAGTTTTACTTGACAAACATGCAACGAAAAACTAATAATCTAACAAAAATAGTTATCTGAAATAAGCCTATATACCTTTAAATGCATCTCTCTCTCTCTCTCTCTCTCTCTCTCTCTCTCTCTCTCACAAAACATGAAATTTAGGCATATTTTTGGTATTGAGAGGCCCCATATAATGTGAAGCCCTAAGCTGTAGCTTACTTAGCTTGTGCCTAAATCCGGCACTGCTTCCAGTGGAGTGGTGATTATCCTTAGCATGCTGATGCTTGGTTTCTTCTCCCCACTGTCTCTCAGCTTCAGTGGCTGCCTCTAGCCCCCCTTGTGGCTTTATTTTGTCTTATCTATTCTTTAAAATCCTATCTTGCTCTCAAAATGGATTATAATAACAAAAAGTAACATCTGCCCCCTTTGCCAGGTGAGAGATGAAGTAGCACAGAAAAGACTGCATGGCTTCCAATTACATTCCTGTTTCTTAATGCAGCAGTCAACTCTCTTTAAAGCATTATACAGTACAAAGAACAGCACCTCATTTGACTATGTGTAGCGGTGGAAGATTTCCCATTTCTTGCCAGTACACTGTAACCCACAGCTTGCCCTCAAGATGAGAGAATCATATTTTTAAGTGCTCTCCTACCTGGGAAAACACCCTGCAAATAGATCAGCAGGGGAGTAGGCTGTAATAGCATCTTCCATCCTGACATGTTAGCTGTTTAATTGCAGAGAATTTTTCATGGGAATATTTGAAAATGATGTTCAGCTTCTATACCTGAAGTCGGAAATAGTGCAGACAATGTACTATCTCATTCTGCTTCTGCATGTGTAAACCAGGCCTAAATCAGGCCTTTACTAGATGTGAAGATCCAGTCATTCATTCATTTAACTAACTAACGTTTCTGTACCCCCCAAAACTTGTGTCTCCGGGCAATTTACAAGATGGCAGCTTGGGTGTATTATCTGAGCAGTTATGGGGGTTAGCCAGCTAGATGCAGTAACATTTGCACTGGTTCACAGTTTAGTGCTACTGCAACAATGTCTGAATAGGTTAGGATGTCTTTTTTTTAAATGAAGTTTCACATAAACAGGTGTCTTCAGGTAGCAGTAAATTGGTACGTCAGGGAGAATGCATCATTCTTGGAGTTATTAGATCTGTAGGGATCGGAATGTACACAGAACCAGCGGTGGGGGTAGTGGCTCGAAGACAGGGGGATAACTTTAAGGGGAGGGGAGCGTGCTCTGACCCCTCCTGCCATATTTCCCCCACTGGCGCTTAAAAGAGACTGCTGCCCCGCCGTACACTTTCAAAGTGCAGCGCTGGTGGAGGAAACGCGGAGGGAGGGGTAAGAGCACCCTCCCCCACCCTTAAAGGTATCCCCCCCGCCTTTGAACCGGCTGAACCGCTGGTCGTTCGAACCTGTTCGGAGGCCTGTAACAGGGCCTACGAACAGGTTTGTGCACATCCCTACTTGTGACTATTGTTGAAATGAATAACCATTTGACAGTGCTTTGTAGTTTTTGCAGTCACCTTAAGTGGCGCAGTGGGGAAATGCTTGACTAACAAGCAGAAGGTTGCCGGTTTGAATCCCCGCTGCTACTATATCGGGCAGCAGCGATATAGGAAGATGCTGAAAGGCATCATCTCATACTGCATGGGAGGAGGCAATAGTAAACCCCACCTGTATTCTACCAAAGAGAACCACAGGGCTCTGTGGGCACTAGGAGTCGAAATTGACTTAACGGCACACTTTACTTTTGTAGTGTTTAATCTGCTTTACAGTTCTGCACAGAAGACAGAAATGCAGCCAAAATCTCTTCCACTCTTGCTGAATCTTTGTGCTGGGAAAAGCTGGAGCAACAGCAGTACTGCCTGAATGTCTGCTTCTCTTGTAGCTGTAAAAAGCATAGAGCCTGGGGTGGGGTGGTACAGGTGAGATTTGTTAAGATATATTTAGCTGTTGGGCAGTTCTTAGTGTTGCCACCTTTTCCAGCAGTCACTGTAGCTGTGCTTTTAAAAGAAAGCTGACATGGAAATCTGTCTCTTTTCATTACTACTCAAAAGTAGTAATTTGCAAGCACTGACCAGCAGGTGAACCTGTAAAAAGGGCCCAAGGGCCGTGCTCATCATGTGACCAAAGTGCCAAAATTCACCAGCAGGCTTTACCACGGGTTTTCTGGGAGGCTTTACTGTGAAGTCAAAGTTATCCCAAAAACCAGATGCAAAATGTGGATTATTTAAAACCCGGGATATAAATCGGGCTGCACTTTAATGTGCAGTGAAAAACCCGAATTGCATGTGGAGTGCTCCCCGATAGCTCGCAGGGACTTTGGGACAAATCTGCCTGATATGTGAACGCACCTCCTCCATTCTGGAGGAGATGCGAGCTAAAGGGCTTTAAAAGCTCTATGTGAAAAACTTCCAGGAAGGAGCAAGACAATCTACAGAAGATGACACTAGCACCTGGCCTGTGTGCAAGAGCCAATAACTATGGCAGGAGCTTTAAAAACCTGCAATAAACTCACATTCAGGAAGGCCTTATATGTCACACAACATTTGAAAACAAATTTATTTTCCTTTTGAGTGAAACTGGGTAACTGTTTCTTTAAACTGGTAGAGATGCCACCAGTGGTTTTGTAGGACAAATCTGACCTGTGGGCCACCTATTGGCCATCCATTCTTAAAATCCAAATGTAGGAATTTTGAAGTCACTACAACTCTGTAATACCTTACTTACTTGGGAAGATACCCGCTGCCAGCAGTGTAAATGCCTTTAGCCATTTGTAACCTAGATGTGCAAACAGCCCACTACCAACAATGCACATCTTCCAGGCTTTGTGGATAAGTGTGTTGTTAATGCAGATGCTTTTCAAGTCCTTGTAACTCAGGAGTATCTTTGTCATTCTTTGAATATCTGATATCATGCAGATATTCATGCAGGATGAAGAATTCTGTGAAGCTTCAAAGTCCAAATATTCTTAAAACCTGGTATTGTTTATACCATACATCTTCTGCCTTGGTATCAGAAGATGTGGCCACACTGTGGCACATCACCAGCTGAAATAGTATTTTTAGTCTCTCACAGGACGTGTCTCATATCATTTTCCTTGCTCCTCCCACAGTTCCTCCTGTTCTATATATCCATTTAGTTGCCACACAATAACAGACAGTGTGCAACACTTTTTTTTTAACATATTTCTTCATTTATTTATTTTTTAAATAAACTTAAATATTCTGACATGCAACATTTGGTGCGATCTGAGCAGACAGGGATAAAGTGACAGGGTGTCAGCAGCTCCAACAAAAAGGCCAAACAGGGCTTGTGCCATTAAGGAGTTTGACAGCAGGCAGATCTGCCATTCCCCAGAAGAGGTGCCATTCCCCCCTCCTCCCACAGCCCTGTCTGCTCCGTGTGACTCAGAAGTGACATTAATTGAAGATGTGCAGTGGACTCACTGTTCCTCTTGGGGATATACATGGAAACACAGACTTAAGGCCACTGACCCAGCTATCAAGAGAGACAAAGAAGGAACAATACAAAATGTGTGGATATTTTGTCCCTCTTTGCAGAATCATTAGACCCTAGCCTGCCCTCCTGGATGTGCAGGGGTTGTGGCTGATCAGGACGTGATGGAGAACTGACTACCAAGTACCTGAAGGATGCTCTGCAAACTGTGATCATCCCTCCCACCCAAAACTACTTTATCTCCCCCGTTTATAATAATATGGAGCCCCTGAGTTCCCCATCTGCAGTTGCTGGCTCAAACCAGAGCTGTCAATCTCAATTCCTTACAGTTTTTATTGTTAT
This sequence comes from Hemicordylus capensis, assembly GCF_027244095.1. Taxonomy (NCBI): domain Eukaryota; kingdom Metazoa; phylum Chordata; class Lepidosauria; order Squamata; family Cordylidae; genus Hemicordylus; species Hemicordylus capensis. The sequence goes on along the minus strand of NC_069658.1, from coordinate 197,098,354 downwards.
ATATTCTCCATTTGGTTCCCATTATTAAGCATCAACCAAGCAATTGGCAGGATAGGCAGCATCTATAATACTACTACACCAACCCAAAGGGGTGACTAGCAGGCAGAGGTGCACCTAGGTAATTTTGGAGCCTGGACCTAAAGGCCTTGGGAGCCCCTCCCCCCCGCCAAACAGTATTTTTAACACATTTTTAATGTGACCACACCACCTGGGACAAACTAGAAAGGATTTGGAGGCCCCCAGAGGGTGTGGAGGTGCTGGACTTTGGCCCCACATTCCAGGGGTAAGAGCACCTCTGCTAGCAGGTAGTGAGTAACTCCCTTCTGCAGAAAAGCATTTCTTGGTCATTCCTGGAGTGCCACAATGACCTTAGCCTATAGGTATACCCAGGAAATACCGGTGCTCGATCTAAAAGAAAATTTGAGATTCAAGCACCATGGTGGGCACCAAACACTGAAGCTGGTTACTCATCTATTATGCCTGTTGAGGGATATCCTGTAGGGATAAGAGCTGGGTGTTGATGCTCCAGACCGTTCTTGAAGAGTCAATGCTACCCGGTAGTGATTATACCCCCACCTAGCTAGTAATCTGGAGATGCTCAACTCATAGGGCACAGTAAGTCCTAGCTGACATGGGGATTCTGCTGGGTTCTGCATAGCCAGGCTAGGGCCAACATGATCTAACCAAGAAGATGCCTTAAGCCTCTTCTCTTTTGCAGGAGCCCATTCCCACCATAGGGTGCTTCTCCATAGGAGTTCAATAGCAGCCAGTCCCTGTGGCATCGGCTTAAGGCAACGGAGACAGGAGAGGGGGTGGGCACCAGGCTTGGACTAGGGAGCAGGGGGCCCAAGGAAATAAGTGAGTATATAATTGTCTAGTTTAAGTGAGTAAGACAGAGAAACAATGAGAGAGAAGCAGCAGCTGGATAAATATACAGGACACGGAGAGAGCAGGACACACAAACAGAGCCCATTTGTAGCAGAGGCCGTGGAAAGCCAGGCTGCAGCATGCAGAGTTGAGGCTTCCATCCCAATTAGAAACTACAGAAGGAGAGAGAGAAAAGAGAAGAGCAGGTAAGAATAATCTGAAGAAGTCCGGATTTTGCCTAACCAGGCTGCAGGGATGAAGCAGAGCCCTGGCCTTTTACTCCCAAGTTTCTCCACATAGCCCCCCCCCACTCCAGCCCAAATCCAGAATTTCTTGAGAAGGCAACTTATATGGCTGGATCAGAGCAAAGGTCCATCTTGTCCTTCACTGTCTCTAGCAGTGGCCAGCCAAAAGTCCTTGGAGAGCTCACAAGAAGGGTATGAGGTGTCCAATATTTGGTCATTTTCAAGGCACATAATTCAATGACTAATGCTCCTGCCCCCTGCCCCCCACAAAACTATCCCTATACTGCACTGCCTCTGCTGTTACAGTGCTGGTGAGTGCACAGTGAAAGAGGCCACATTCAAGTTGCTCCCTGTAATGTTATCTTGGGTATAACCAGGACAAAGTTCCAGGGCACAACTTTAACGCTTCCACTATCACCGCCAGCCTTACTGTGGTTTCCTTCCTAGGGCCTAGATTCCTGGCTAGCTCTGCAATTCTCATAGGAGGATCTGCACATCTCTACAAGGCATCTGTTAAGAATGCTTTAAGTACAGAATGTCCTCTCAGCAAGGGACTGGATTAGACAACCAGTGTTAAGCCCTTTCCAATTCTAGGTTCAGGGTTACACTAGAGATGTGCAAATAGATTCAATTCAAATAGATTCAAGCTCGAATTGGGATGACTTGAGTGATTAAAAATGAATTGCCCCTAAAATAAAGGGCCTGATTCAAGTTTGAATAAAATCACCCCCAATTTGAGCTCGAATTGATTCGAGTGCCATTTTGTGCCTATGTTTCCCCCTTGCTCATTGGTTTTCTGGCACCAACTTCTGATTGACCTGAAATCTCCTTGCTTCTTGATTGGCTTGTTGTCATTCAAATTGAGTATTGGCATGGGCAACTTGACCCCATTGGCTGGAGGGAGGAAGCAGGGAGGAGGGAGGCCAAAGGAGGGGTTTTCAAAATGTATTTAAGGCGCTGCTTGGAGGCAGAGAGCCATTTTGTGCCTCAGGAGAGAAGGATCAGAGACTACAGTAGCACTGATTGGAAAACAGGCACTGGTGGCAGTCTCGGCGGGCTGGCCTGCCTGGCCCAGTGAGTGGGGAGAGAGAGACAGACAGACAGACAGAGAGAGAGAGCCTGCTGGGCTTATCTGTCTCTCTGTTTTTTTATCCTTTTAATTTGGTGCTAACAACTGCTCTTGTTTTCTTCTTTTTAAACGGCAGCCCCAGTGGCTTGAACTGGGTGTTGCATGGAATTTTTTTCCTTGTGTGTTTTCTCTCTCTCATTGCTTGTATCCAGCCCCCAGTGACTTTAATAACTGGCTTTAATAGCTGTGCTTATTCATTATTATTGTGCAGCCTCCCACCTTTGCTGCTACTGTGCTTTCTGTGTGCATGGTAGATTAGTTTTTGGTTTCTGTAGGCTGGTGTGTTCTGTCTGGTGCCCAGTCTGCCAGGCTCCCTCTGTCTCTCTTGATTTTGGGGTTGTTGTTTTTTGTTTGGGTGGGTGGGCCACCTGCTGGCACCCCACCTGCTGGCACCCGCCTCCCCACCTGCTGTCAACCACCTCCTCTCCCCACCAGCTGTTGAGTCTCGGTGTCTGCTCAGGCCAGAGTGCCTCTGAGAAGAACACCTGGACGACTCCAGCCAAAGACACTGGAACGGAGCCACCAGCTGAAGATGCCAGAAGGTGAGAGCTCTCCCTTCTTCGTCAGCTTATTAGAACTTGGAGTTCTTTAAACAGGGCCTAGTTTGGGGAAGGGGGATTAGGCAGGTAGTAGCAGGACTGTAGGACAGGAGGGGTGGGCTTGGGTTAGACAGGCCATAGTAATTCTCTGCCCATTGCCTTCCCTTTGACTTGCCCCATTGTTGCTTGTCCCCCACAAAAAATTCCCTCCATAAAGTCTGCTTCTTTATTTGGGGGGAATTTAATTTTTCTAGCACCTGTGTGTGCACCACAGTGCTATAGATAGCACTGTGTGTAGCACACAGAACATAAATAGACCACCCCAGGCCCACACACCCTTAAAGGTGCTTCTCCCCCACCCCACATCAGAATGAGGACTTAATTTTTTTTAACCCCAATATGTCTGGGAGGGTGTGAAGCAGAGCAGAGTGGCAGGCAGAGGGAGGGATGATGATGCTGGTCATGGTGGGAAATGGTGAGAGGGGCCTACTCCCCAAGTTGTCGCCATCCCTGCTGATGTGGTTGTGTGCATGCTCTCCGTTCTGGAGAAGCCTAATCCGGCAGCTAAGGCAGAAGTAGTGGGGAGGTCCTTGCTTGTGAGGGAAGAAGCTGTTCTTCCTGTAGGAGGTGTTGTCAGCTGCTAGCCCTGCCAGATCACTCTCTTCATCCGCCCCAATCCATGCTGGCAGTGCGACCCGCCCCCATCTGAGACTGAGGAGAAGCAGGAAGTACAACCACTTCCTGGAGCTTCTCATCCCTGGACCGAGGGTGGCGGTGGTTCCCTGAACAAACCAGCCGCCTGAGTACCACCATCACCAAAATGGTCCCACACCAATAGCAGCCTGGTGTGGAACCACTTTGAGCTCTGCCATGGTGACCCACATCATGCTGCCTGCATCCACTGTAGGACACATGTCAGCAGGGGGAAAGACCACAAGTGTTTTACAGCATCAGGGATGTTGCAACACCTGTGATGACATCATACAGAAGTCACTACTCCTGCTGGCATCAATAGGCCTGGTGTTAGCAGCAAGGCTCCTGCTCCCAAGCAAGGGAAGTTGCCTGCGTAGTGGGTACAGTCGGTGGGAAAGCAATCTGGTTGCCCAGAGCATCATCTCATCACCTGGGCCATTGGGGAGATGGTCACTTTGGATGACCAGCCATTCCTGGTGGTGGAAAATACCATCCTCCACCAGCTGCTCTGACTGCTTGCCCCCGACTACAACATCCCCTCATACACCCCCTTCAGGCAGCAGTTGGTGCCCTCTCTGTACCAGGCATGCAGGGAGGCCTTGTTGGGGCTGCTGTGTGCAGCAGTGCCTGACACCAGCGTGCATTTCACTGCAGATCTGTGGACCAGTTCCAGCGGGAGGCACAGTGCTTTCCTGTCTCTCATGGCATAATGGTGGGGGCAGGAGAGCAAGGGAACATCTGCTGCTGCTGGTGTGGCCAGCAAAGCACAGGAGGGCTGTGCTGCATGTTGTGGTGCTGGACACTGACCACATGACAGATGAGCTGTCAGCGGTCATGGGTCGCCAGGTGGGGCGATGGCTTCCAGGCAGCCAAACTTTCACTGGTGGTGCCCTGGCAAGGAGACGTGGCTTAGAAATGTGTGACCTATCCAACCAGGACTGGGTGCTTCTTTCTAAGCTTGTCTTGGCCCATGAGCCATTCTTTGTTGACACGAACAGCTTGTGTGCCAAGACAGAAATGCTGAGCCAGATTTTGCCCACTGCTCTTCTCCTCAAGAAGATGATTGATGAGCTCCAGACCACGCTAACCACTGGGGAAGCAATCACCCTGGCAGGTTGGATGAGGACTGGAGTTTTAGATAGGCTCAGCAATCTCTTGGGTGCATCGGCAGTGCATGTTTTGTCCTGCCTATATGATCCAAGGAAGAAGGCAAAGCCGTCACCCCTAATGAGCTGCCCAGGTGGAGGGACCTCCTGGTTGAAGAGGGCAGGCAAGCAGAGGCGAGGAGACTGGGGTGAAGGAGGAGGGTGCTGGAGCACCTATTGCTGGTGCGCACCCTAGCAGCATTACCACCACTTCCCAGTCCAGCAGGATGGTGTCCCAGGCAGGGCCAAGTGAGCCGGTGGTTCCACTGCTGCATTCTACCTGGTGATTCATGGAGGGGTTCCTTGGCACCTTGCCAGGGGCACGGGAGGAGCCCACCGAGCCCTGAAGTAGTGCTGAGCAGTGTGTGCTGCAGTACCTGCAGAAGCTGGTGGCAGGCTGGAAGACAGAGCCGATCTAGTTTTGGACAACACATCGCCAAGTCTTGCTGGACTTACCCTCTCATGCCTGCCAACCAGAGGGTATTCTCCATGGCTGGGTGCATGGTGATAACCCATTGCGCATGCAAGGATGCTGACATAGTGCAGTGGCTGGTCTTCCTGAAGGCCAACCTCCCCCTGCTGGAGGGTGGGTGACTCATAGTCACCCCCCACCCACCGCAACACCACTGGCAGCTTGCCCCACCCTGGCCAGCCCCCAAATCCAAATGTGTCATAGCCTGTCTGTTAGTGCTACTGAAACATGCAGACATGCACAGATGCCACGGCCATGGCTGATGATGAGATATGGACTGGTGCCCTGACCCATGTGTCAGACCGTCAGCTGTGGTCCAGCACCAATCTGAAGCCATGGTGTTAGCCAGGCACAGGCAGGTAGGCAGCAATGTACGCTGGCTGAAGAAGAAATAAGATTTATTTATAGTAAGAGTCTAGAAGCTTTGTTTCTTCTTGTCCATGAGGTCATGACTGCTCTATCCTCCTGCCTCTCTGTGGTAAGCAGGCAGGTTTGGTTTTTGTGGTTTTCTCAGCACTAAGCAAGTATAATATGCTTGCTGTGCTATTGCTTGCTGCTATAACTATCTGGTTTTGCTGGATCTCAGATTGACAAAGGTAGAACTTGTGTACTTGCCTGCTTTGAGTTGTGGTTTGGTTTGTTTGTGAGATGGTGTTGTGGGGAGAAATGGTCAGTGGCAGCTCTCTGTGTAATATTTTTTGTTGACTGCTGTAATGAGTTCTATGTGAGCAATTCAAATGGAGCGTCCATCAGTTGGGTGAGGACAAGGGGTAAATTGTCCTCATATTGAAAGATCTACACTGGCTGCTGATAAGTTTCCGGGCAAAATACAAGGTGCTAGTTATGTCCTATAAAGCCCTAAATGGCTTAGGCCCTGGGTATTTAAGAGAACATCTTCTTCGTTATGAACCCCACCACCCACTGAGATAATCAGGAGAGGTCTGTCTGCAGTTGCCACCGGTTCATCTGGTGGCCACTTGGGGACAGGCCTTCTCTGCTGCTGCCTCAAAGCTTTGTAGCGCGCTCCCTGCTGAACTAAGAGCCTCCTCATCTCTGACAACTTTAAAAAAGTATTTAAAGATGCACCTATTTACCCAGCTTTTAATTAAATATTGTTTTAACAGTTTTAACATTGTTTTAAAATTTAAATTGTTGTAATGTTTTAACTTTTACTATATCATTTCTTTTGTTTTAACTACTGTTTTAAGTTTTCTGTTGTCATTTATTTTAACTGATTACCCATTTGTTTGTTTTCCTGTTGTAAACCGCCCAGAGATGTGAGTTTTGGGCAGTACTGAAATAAGTTAAATAAAATAAAAATAAATCCCATGGTAGGCCAGTGAGGGACAGTTCTAGGTAGGTATGAGCCAGCCCTTTGAATTCCAGGGTATAACCCAGGTGAACAATAGTTAGGACCCACTGATTGGAGGTAATAGCCACCCAGGCCTCCAGGAAAGGGCCTTGGAATTGCAGGGGCTTCCTGTAGTTGTTCTGTCCTTGGCTGCAAAAGGAGTTGTCAGACTGTTGGGAGTAGGATGATGCCCTGGATGTTGTAGGTCTGTTCCATTTATAGGGCCTAGGTTGTCTAGAATGAACTGTCTGGAGGCTCATTGAATGAGTGGTGTTGCACCTTCTCCAATGTCTTCACCTTTTTTGCACCTTCTCCAATGTCTCATCCATATTGGAGCCGAACGACGCTTCACCATTGAATGGCAAGTTTTCAGTTTGGGTCTTAGCCCTGATGATCTTAACCTTCCATGATGACACAAGGTGATAGAAGATGCCATGGACCTGGCTGAGCAGTCTGCTTGATGTCTCGAGGAATGTAATTGCTACTTAACCAAATGGAAAGCTTTGTTTCAGATGACATAGGCCAATTCCCTCTGCTCGCAAGGGAGCATATCCAGGTAAGGGCCCGGTTTTTCTCACAAAAAGTGTTTAACGCATCCCATGCAGGCCTGACAGTTGGCAATTTTGAGTTGCAGGGTACTGGTGGAATAAATGCAGAGAGTGCACAATTTTTAGCATGAGACTGAGAGAAGCTTCAACCACTATGGAATTGAGGACTGGAACCACAAGGTAGTAGCCATGTGGAGGAATCTCTCAGTGTGGGGCCATAGGTCCTCAGATGGAGACTCTGGTTTGGGTTCAGGCATATTATCTATAGGAAATGAATGCATGCTAGATAGAGATTGATCCTCCGACAGAGTCAGACTCTGCATCCAGAAGAGGTGAAGCCAGGGGGACCAAAGGGTTGGAGGGCTTTGGTACTGGTTAGGCCAGGACTGACACATCCAGAATTGGGACTGATGGGGTCGGTTTGGTAGATCTGGTGTTGTCCCTCCTGGTTGGGTCTTCTGACACAGACTGTTTCAGTTGCCTAGGACACTGTTTCTCAATCACCGATCACTAATAAAAATCCCCCCCCCGCAAAAAAAAATTTGGGCCAGCGGGGGCCAGCTGGAGCTCTCCAGAGCTCATTTCTAAGCAGCCCTTGCTACTGGATAACGTTCATTTCACTTCCTCAAAATGGACATTATCCAGCAGCAAGGGTTGCCTGGAAATGAGCTCCGGAGAGCTGCCTAGGGCCTAGGATATGGGAATCAATGCCTGGATCTCAATCCCGAGCGTTCCCTGGATTGGGATAAGAAGTGTCTTCCACAGTCATAGTGGTGATTATAAGATGGGCTTTGATCCTGAGGTCAGTATCCAGGAGAGACATCACAGTATTGGTGGTAACGGCACTGTCTGTAGGTAGTTTTACTAGGCAAAGGTGACTTGGCATAAGGTGAGTATCACTCATCATAATAAGGTGAGTATTGTAAGATGAGTATCAGTCATCATAATCGCACTCCCGAGGTCTGTAGCAACGCTGATGGTGATCTCCATAGGCATCCCATTGATCAACCTCTTGATCCCTGTATCGGTCCCATGGGTAGTTGAAACATCCATCATCCAGGGTGTATGTAGGGGAGTGCCAGCTGTCAGATTGCTGGTCTTCATTGTCATCAGGAGAAGTCTGATCCTGTATCACTGTAAGGTCTGGCATTGACAGGGACATCAGTATCGATGGGGTCCAAGCCGATCGGCTCGTCCGGGGTCACTGGTTTCATGGGTAGCACCTGAGGTTTCTGGAATCTTGGGCAACCATGACCTGCCAGGAGCTGTGGTTTTTTACGTCTTTGCTTCAATGACTGTGCCTCTTTCGAACCCAACAGAATGGTTATGGGTGTCGACAGGTCCACTGGGCCTGATGGATTTGCTGGGGTGGTAGATAACGGACCCACATTTTTCTTTTTCTTCTTTGGAGGTTCTGCACTCAAACCTGAGGGGCCTTTCAGATTTTTATTGTAGTGATTTGCGCTGGACCCTGGCTGACTGGGGTTGGGTACACTACCTGGGCGGAAGTAGATGGTGTCAGAACCAACTCTATTAGTATCAAAGATGGAAGAGCCAGGACCAAAGTACCCTTTGCCTCAAGGTCAGGCTCAGGATCCCTGAAAGTGGAAGGATCTCTATCTGCAAGGCATGGCTCGGCGGTAACTGTCGGGCTCTACACCATGGAGGGAGTCAGCACTTTTTCCCAAAGTAGAGAGCACAAACGGAGAGCCCTATTTTTTTCATGCCTGCTTTGTGAATTTTAAACAGTGGGCACACAAGTCAATCCTATGGGATTTGCCCAAGCAAAGAAGACAGCAAGAGTAACTGTCCATCGACAGGGTTTTGGTGCAGCAGAAAGTGTAGCGCTTGAAAGTGACTTTACTCGCCATACAGCAACTCCCTAGGGGGAGAGGCAATGGTGAGGCCTTTGTCCCCTCAAAAGAATTCAGAGAACAAGTATCCGAATGGGAGAAAGGGGGGTGGGTGGGACCGGAGAAAAATAAAAGACGCAAAAGGCGAAAGGGAGACCAAATTGGAGAACTAACCAAAGAACAAAAACCAAACTGAAAGAGGGGGAAAGAGTACAATAAGATATAACCTTTTCTTTGTACAGAGCAAACAGGGAAGGCACCTAAAAGGCTATAAATTCTTTGGCGGATGACAAAGAACTGAGGGGGAATCAAGAGCGAGGCTGCAGAAGGGGAGGAGCTATCACCAAAAATGTATCTGAGGGAAAGTCTTGGAAGGTTCCGGAGGCTGGGTCCTGTGCACGTGCAGGAACCCACCTGTGAACAACAGAGACCACGCAGCAGAACTTGTGCTTCACTCACTGCTGTGCTCTGCAGTCCGCATTGCAAGGTGTACTCAAACAAAATGTGGCTGAAGACATAGTTGAGCTTATGGCTATGCTTGCGTTGCTGCTAAGGGTGCTGCTGTGGCAGCTGTTGCAATGCTAAAGTAAGGAGTCATAATTGTGTGTGAGAGAGCAACTTGTGCCAATGATGTTACTGCAGCACAGGGCAGGCACTGTGGCTGGCAGTGGATTCTGGGTCAGTGAACCCTTTTTGGCCATTTTTTGACTGTCTGCAGCAAAATGTGGTGTTCTGTGTTGGGAGGGACTGATGCTCCTGTTCTGCAGTGTTTTTCAAGACAGGGTTGCCAAATGTGTGCACTCTGCTTGTTTTGGCCATAGGGAACAATGGGGAACTCAAAACATCCCATTGCTTCTCATGGGTAGGTCCTACGGGAACTAAAGTGGGTTGTGTGATAGGGCATGATGGGTGCTACCTACCACCCAAATCACAAAAGAAATGGGCTAGTGTGCGATTAAAAAACAATTAACGTTCCCCCCCCCCCGAAAGGGGGAGGAATTGACCACTTGCCCATTTCTTTTGTGGGTTGGGTACTAGGTAGCACCCATCATGCCCTACCACATAACCCACTTTGGTTTCCCTAGGACCTATCCATGTGGAACAATGGGATGTTTTGAGTTTCCCATTGTTCCCTATGGTCGAATCACTTGAATCACTCAAATCAAAATGGTTGATGTTTCGATGAATCAATTTGAGTGTTTTGTGATTCGATTAGAGTTTGAATAAAATTGCATAATACAATTCATGCACATCTCTTCTCTGCACTTTTAAAAAACAAAAACAAAACTTTTGTAATATCCTGTTAAAGGATATTTCCCCTTGAAACAATGGAGGTTGGCATTTTTGTATATTGTGTGTACAATCAGTCAATGTATACAAAAGGGATCCCCCCGCCCCCCACCAAATCAGTGTCATCCTTGAAGTGAATTGGCCTACAATCTGGGACACAGCAAAATGGATTCATTACCAAATACTCTTTTTATTCATTCCCTGTCAAGCCAAGTTATCACATGTTGCATTAATGACTAAATTGGCTTTTCTCAAGAAACTACATTAAAAAATAAGCTGATGAAAATGAGCTGTTTTTATTTTCTTTGTAATAAGTTCCAAGATGAATATTCATCTGTACATGTTCTTTTCAATTTTATAATTATCTTGATTTTAAAAAATAATTTTTCTCTATTTTACTGTCATTTATCAAACTGTTTTTAAACCAATAATTTACCAAATAAAAAAACCCCACACACCCTGTGTGTCCAGAACCACTGTATTCTGCCACTGATAATTTGTGCCCTCAATAATTATTGGGCATGCCCTCAACTCCTGCCTGTAGGCTTCCAGCGGCATCTGGTGGGCCACTGTGTGAAACAGGATGCTGGACTAGATAGGCCATGGACCTGATCCAGCAGGGATGTTCTTATGCAGATCAGATAATTTGCATATATTTGGATTATGTGTTCTGCTTTTGCTTTTCATGGTGAGGGACAAGGAGCTAAGCAAAACAGTGCAGCTCTGTAACCTGAATACTGGAAGAACTGCTGAACCCCCATATGGATTCAGCAGTTAACTGCCTATCACCCACACACTTTCACAAGCTTATTTTCTCCACCAAAAGTGTTTTTCGCTTCTTCTTTTTAATGAAAGCTGAGATTATCAGGATGCTGAATTCTTGCACCCAAAACCAAATTCCGTGAGAGTCTTTCTGCACTTGCATACAGTTGCAGAATGCACACAGCCCTGTCTATGATCCTATGTAGTATGTCTTCCCAGAAACATGTGGTGAATTTTATTAAATGAAAGAATGCCTGGCAAGCCTGGTGAGAGAGGAGTTGAGAGGGGACTGGATACATTCCTGAGTAAAGAGGATGGACGGTGCTAGTGGCTCAGCAAAGATGGGGCGCAAAGGAGGGGTTGTACCTGATGGTGTGTTGAGGCCCCCTGGGCAGTTGGTGACACTGTTGCTATTAGCTGGCTGCTGTCTCCTGGTGAAGTGGGAAGAGCTTGGCTTGTTCATCAGCTTCAACGCTGCAGGGCAGGTCACTTCTACGGGAGAAGGCAAGTGAATGTGTGCGTGAGTTCATACTCCCCCCCCCGCCCAACCAGTGTGTTTTCAGACTTCTGTATACAGGAGGCAAAGGCCTTTTATCTGGGTCCAGCTAGCCTAAAGGTAGCCCTGGCTCTGCAAACTGCAAAAGCCAGGCCCAGCCCCAGACATCTTAGATAGCCAAGGAAACTGTGATTCACAAGCACAGGATATCTCCCCCTCTATATGCCACTTACCTAGTCCTGCCCTGGGAATTCTTACCTATTATCATTGATGTCTGTGGCATTTCCTGTGCACCAGTCCAGACAAACAACAATGGAAGATAAAAACAGGGTTTAGTGAGGAGCATTGTCCACTATAAAACCAATCCTGCCATGGCCAGTTAATGCTTTCTGGCTGAGCAACTTCAATGAAAACAGGCAGGAGTTGAGGCACAGACTACCAGCACTCTGGTAGAATGAGTATCACTATGGATTCTTATTCTGTTATGTTCCCCACCAAACATCTCAACTATATTGGCCATTCTTCAGTCCTTTTCCTAATTCTCATCTCTCCCACACTCGGCTTTCTTGTGGGATGGTGAAATAGCTCTTGCTCTAACCTATACATTGGAGGGAAAGTAGTTCCCTCTAAAGCGACGTTCTTACAATCACAGCTATCCCAGTTAAAGGGTTAACCAGGATTGCTGAGGTCTGCAGAGCTGGTTGTGAGAATACAGATTTCCTGGGCAATCCTGGTCAAAACACTGTGGTTAAACTGCATTTAACCAGGATAGACAACCGACTCCATGGGGCTCAGCAGCAGGGGTGGAGCCACCATTGGGCGAACAGGTTCAAAGAACCCGGGCCGCCACCCCTCAGGGGCCGCCGCCCCTTGTGGCCCCAGACATGTTGCAGTGTGGCCGGAGGAGCCGCTCCTGGCCACGCTGCAAACGCAGCACTGGCCGATTTCGCTCCAAATGTGTGCTCCTGTTTGAGAGTTAGATTGGCCAGTGCTGCACGGCCCCGTTTAGGAGCGAAACTATGCCCCTGTATCTGATGTCAGCCACGGGGGCGTGGTTAACCACTTCCTGCATCTGACAGATGGAGTGGGCAGGGCCACGGCAGAGGAAGCACCCAGGCTGCCACTTGGCTCCCTCCGCACCTGCTCAGCAGTAGGGATGTGCACGAACTGCTCGGGCAGCTGCCAGCGGGGCAAGGAGCAGTTCCCTTAAAAATCAGGTAAGCAGCTCCTTATCTGCTCGTCCGCACCCCTACCACTTTTCCGGCGGCAGCACCCACTCCCCAAAAGGCCATGCGCGGCTGAGGCACTGTTCCTTGCAACCTCTGTGAAGCATTGACACATGGAGACTGCAAGGAACAGCGCAGCAATTGCACACAACCTTTTGGAGAGTGGCTGCTGCCACTGGAAAAGCAGCAAGGCGGCAGATGAGAAGGTAAGGAGCTGCTTACCTGATCTTTAAGGGAACCGCTCCCTGACCCACTGAACCGGTTTGAATGCTGGCGCCCGGGCTGGTCCGGCACTTCCCAGAGGAGGCGTCAAACTGGCTTGTGAACATCTCTACTCAGCAATCCTGGTTAACTCTTTAACAGTCAACATGATTGTGAAAATGCAGACTAAATAAAGGACACGGCATAAGAAAGAAAGAACATAATGAAGCCATTCTTACGATTGCTCAAAACTGGGGTAACAGAGTCCAGCCCAGTTTTGAGCAATCGTGGGAACCACTGGGCTCACAGGCGAGCTCGGTGGTTCTCTGGCGTCTAGCCCACCTAACAACCTCTCCCCTTAAACGAGGTTAACGGAGCGAGCGCTCTGTTAACCTCGTTTTTTGGACTGTGTGTCAGCCACGGCTGCTTTCAGCTGCGGCTGGCACACTCGGGGTGGGGTGGGAGAGGGGAGGGGGACCCCAGGAATGTACCATGCACTCGGAGTGGGGACCCCAGGAAGGCACCCGGCGTTCCCCTTCCCCCAACCCCCAGAGCTCCCAACAGAGCTGCTGCCAGGCACGGGAGCGCCCAACCAGCACAGCCGCTCATCTGGGCGGCTGATCCGGCCACCCAGCAACGAACAATTGCTCGTCTGCAGGGAGAGCAATCCCTGTCTGGCATTTTGCACGAATTGTGTGAAGCGCCTCAATATCTTTGTACAAGTTGGTGGGTTGGAGATAGGTAGGGTCTCTTGAAAGAACTTGGAGATGGCAGGGTATGAGAAAAGAAAGTGAAAGAAAGGAGGAGCAGCACCAGCAGGGAAACACAAAAAGACAAGTGTCAATTATGATTTATTCTTAAAGAAGGGTAAAAACCCCACCCAATGTCAACAACAACCTTCCTCAGGGACAGTGAATTCAGGTGCATTTCCTTACACAGAAAGCTTTTCTGAGATCCTTTCCCTAGGAATTAGTATCTAAAAGGTTGTAAGAGAAAATTTCCTTGAGAAAAGGTATCATGGGATTTTTCCTTAAGAAAAACCTTCCCCAAGGAAGCTGTTTATGGAAATGTGCTCAGTTTTAACACTTGGGAGAAATCTTAAGTGGTAGCAAGTTTGAGGCCCACCACTCTCTTTGTGCTCTTCTGAAAAGGAAAAGCCAAGACCCTCTATATTTTTGCTTTGGTGGGCACCATAATGGTCTCAGGCAGCCACTAGATATAGTCAAATCCAAGAAGGTGTGTTGAGAATCAAGGTGAGTGATACATCTTCCTGAGGCACCCTTCCTTATCACAGGTCTCTCTCCACCCAGTCTCCTTACCGTTATCCATATTGAGCTTCTGGTAGGAAGTCAGAGGGGCACTGGAGGAGCTGCTTCCACTGCTGGAAGAGGCATTGGTAAAGCTGGGTGGGTGGGTGGAGGGGAGAAGGAAAGAAAGTGACACATCAGGGCTGCTATTACTATGAATATCTAAATATCTATCTAGCACTTTTCAATAAAAGTTCCCTAAGTGGTCTACACACACACACACACACACACACACACACACACACACACACAATCTCCCTGTGTCCAAAGGGCTCACAATCTAAAAAAGAAACATAAGCTAGACACCACCAGCATCCACTGGAGGGATGCTGTGCTAGGGATGGACAGGGCCAATTACTCTCCTCCTGCTAAATAAAGAGAATCACCACTTTTAAAAAGGTGCCTCTTTGTTCAGTTAGCAGGGGATGAGTGGAGGTCTGTGGGTCTCTATCACCTGGGTGTGCTAAGAGGATCACATGACCTTTGCTATCTCAGGTCTGCTTCACTTCACCCCAAACTAGAGCTGATGGCAGGTGAGGATCTCTAGCAGTCACTAAAGCTGGCTATAGAATTTTAGAGTCAAATGCTTCACAGAGGCCTTGGGAAGAAAATATATGTACCACAGGGCAAATAGGTACCGGGCAAATTCCCATGGGCTGGACCATTGCTAGATTCCTGTGGATGGCTTGTAGCCTGGAAAAGGGGGTACATGGGATGCAGGTGCACATCTACTTATAAAATAATCACTGTAGGTAGTGATTTCTAAATATCCCTTTCTAAACAAGCAACACTTCGCCCTGATTCTCATTCCTGAATCTTATACCCATGACTTGACAGTTACAACTCCCATTTTAAAATGTTTTGAAGTTTGCACTCCCACCCCCAAGTGTGTGTGTGTGTGTGTGTGTGTGTGTGTGTGTGTGTGTGTGTGTGTGTGTGTGTGTGTGTTGCAGTAGCCTTGTGAATTGTTCATCTCTCCAAATCACAACTCAACATACCTTGGGAAATCTCCAAAAAGCAGATTGACACACTACATAATAGAGTCACAATCTGCTGAACCATTTACAAGACTAGATCAACTTACCTAAACCTATTGGATACACCAATCTACAAGGACATCACCACCGCCACATAGAAATGGTCATATGAGTGGGTCTCCTTGTACCTTTCCACTGATTCACACTTTAAAACTTCACACCCTAGATCCAGAGAAACCCCCTCATTTTGACTGTTGTATGCAGCTGGTAGGGCAGAGAGGAAAACCTTTTGCCAAAGTTTTTTTTTAAATATAAAGTTAGGAAAGGGTTGGTACATCAGAGTTTGATTTGAGGACCCCCAAAAAATCCTCACCCCTACCCCCGTCACTTCTTCAAAAAATGAACGTGGGGAAAAGGACCTGACAATACTAGCAAGGTGGACCTTGATGAAATCACAGTGGAATTTGGGTGAGCCAGCAATAGCTTGTACTTGACCCTTCTGAATGTAACTGCAGGCAAAGGATACTCACTAGCTGTCAGGCACACTGCTGCCAGCATTCTGCAGGTAGACATTCTGATAGTTCTGGAAGAGGCTGTTAGTGTAGCTGATGCATTCAGAGTTGCGGACACCATAGGGATTGGTGGGCGATGAAGCTGGGTAGTGTCCCGGCCGCACAGGCTTGGCTGCAAGGGGACATAAATGACACTGCATAACATCACCTATTCTAAACTGCTGACTCCTTCACTCAGTGAAGAAAAAAATATGACGTGCCAGGAAAAGGAGCACGATATTTATCTATCAAATTTGTACACCACCCCCAAATTTCGTCTCTGGGCATAATATGCACACAAACCATTCGCTTTTGGAGTTTAAGACAAGCAAACATACATTTGGATATTGATGGTGTTAGATAATCAGATAGATTAAGCCACCTGATGGCGTACTGGGGAAATGACTTGATTATCACGCCAGAGGTTGCCAGTTCGAATCCCCACTGGTATGTTTCCCAGACTATGGGAGACACGTATATCAGACAGCAGTGATATAGGAAGATGATGAAAGGCATCATCTCACACAGCGTGGGAGCTGGCAAGGGTCAAACCCTCCTGTATTCTACCAAACATATCCACAGGGCTCTGTGGTTGCCAGGAGTCGACACCAACTCGACGGCACACTTTACCTTTCCTAGTTCTCTCTCTGATTGCATGGGATTATTTTCATACACATTTAGTATAGTTGATAGGTTTTACAGATGTATCTTAATGGAATCACATTGTTCCTGGTTCAATAAATTGTTTTAACATATTCACTTCTCTGTTGATTTATTTCCTCTTCCCCATAACCCTTGAACTAGTGAACCTTTTTTGGATCTGCTGAATGGATTGTTTGGACTCTTTTGAATTTCCCCTTTTTTAGTGCTGGTAGAACACAGCCCTTGATATTGGGCTTAAAATATACATCACTTTGAAATTAGGCACATTTGTAGACCTAAGTGTTATTCACGTGATTATCAAAATGAAGGCTGGAGGCATGCAGCCCAGGTCTGGAGGCTTGTGAGAACTGATCAAAATCCCTCCAACTTAACTCACTCAAATGTGGGTAGCCAAGCTTCTCTACCTTAAGAGAGCTCCCCAACCTCGATGTGTTTAATTGTGTGCGGGCATTTCTTTTTTGCAGCACTCCCAACCACCAGCCACCATGTTTGTAATAGAGAGCAACAGCTACAGGGGCTGCTATGTGTGTATGTACTGTTCTGCACAGCATACTCTATGATCTTTTCCTCCAAATGGCTTGAATAGTGCTGGGCAAAAGGTGATTGATGCTGTAATGGGGATCTCCAGTCTCCAACCAGCACAATGCATTCTGCAATAGCTCTTTCAATCCTGGGAGGACCCAGTTCTCAGATTCTAAAACGGAGATCACAGCTGCATTACTTGTGTGTGTGCTGGGCTTGCAGAGCCAAACAGGGGGTCTGCTCACCTGTCAGGACCAGGTTGGGAGCTCTTCCTCCAGCCCAAATCACCCCCAGATACCTGTGTGAAAGGCCTTCTTGTCTGGTAGATCATAAATGTCAAGTTTCAAGTTATTGGCTCAACAAATGTCATCTTTACAAGCAATACAATTTTGAGGGTTATAATAGCAGAACAATTTCTTTTTTTGGCACTCACTTTAACTAAAGGGGCACTCCCATACCCCTTTAATAAATGCTCACATGTACCCATACAGAAAATTACATCCAAACTCACACAGACACAAATAGGAAGGATATCTGAACATTCAGACAATCCAGATGTTCACAATCTTGCACACCCACCCACCGCCCACACCTGGGTTAGTCCTCTATGCTCCCCATAATTTCCATACCCAACACTCTTGCTCACCAATCTGTGCAGAGTGGTTGCGCTTCATGCTGTTCTTGTAGCGCACTGCCTCTTTGATGCGGTCCACTTCCTGCTGGTAGCGGCGCTTGTCCTTCATAGCACCCTCCTTAGCCTCTTTCAGTGCACCCTCCAGGGCCTTAACTCTCTCAGCCGTAGCCCGAAGACGTTTCTCCAGTTTAGGAAGCTCACAACGCAAATCTGCATTGTCACGAACCAGCTGGGACCCACATCGACAGGGAAGGGAAAGGAGAGAAACAGAGGAATATGGGTAAAGAGGATGGAGAGAAATGGGACTCTGTCCCAGACCTGCACACCTGTTCTTGCCCTCACTCCAAAAGATGTCTCCTCTTTTCAGAGCATTTTGAAAGCATGTATGGCATAGACCTCTCTTTCCAGGAAGCCACTGGACACTGCCATTGCTCTTCCCGCCTGCAGCCTAGAAGCCTCAGCGACCTACCCATTCTTGCTCCTAGGGGGAAATATCACACTTGTTGCTGTTCACTCACCCCATGCATGTCCGAACATGCTTCTAACCTCTGGGGAAACCTCTGTACCTCTTGACAACTTGGACTTTCCCTTCTTCCCTGCTTCTGAATGTCCAGCCCTTGGATCCACAGCTGTCTGATGTACTGTGGAGTTGTCTTGGGGTTGCCAGACTAGAGAGATGGCAAAGCTCTTATGCATTTAAACAGTTGCACAGAAGGATGTGTGTGCATTTTTTTAAAAGCAAATATAGCTTCCCCAATACTGCATGTCTATGGTATGAAAAAACAAACACAAACCCCCTGCATTTATCAAAATTCTCCCTACTGTGCATCTATTAAAGGCACAGGAGCCTTATCTTAGATTCAGCTTGGACGCTGGTGGCAAGCTCTATCCATCCCTCGTCGTCCCCTCTAAAGTGACAGGTCCCAGTCTTGCCCAAGTGTCACAGATCCAAGCCGTGCAGCCATGCCAGGGGATGCCATGAGATGCAAAACCAAGGAATGAGGAGGATGGAGAGCCTTCCTTTTTCAGGCCAAGGCAATCATTTCGCTGCCACCAGATGCAAGCTCTGATCCCTGGACAGGTGGGGGAGCAGCAGGCAAGATGACAGCATGATGGCATGAAGCAAACTAGCAGGATGGGGGCAGCTGCTAGCACAAAAGAAATCAGCAGGGGAGCTGCTGAGCAACACAGCCTTCAAGGGAGGGAGAGAAAATGTTTGAGAGGGTAACATTTGGCTCCCACATCCAGAGACTGATGTCAGTATGCAGGGGGAAGGGGGGCGGTCACCTGGTACAGACAGTAGACTGAGGATTTATGAATCATGCCTGTTCAGATAATTATAGGGTAGGGCTGCTGCTGCTCCTGGACTACAAACCCCATCATCCCCTGCCACAATAAATTGTGGCTGGGGAATGATGGGAGTTGTAGTCAAGCAACAGCTGGAGGCAGGGCCTCAGGTTGATCACCCCTGCCCTATAAGGCCTGAAAACCGGTAAGCCAAAGACGAACCATCTCTAGGCTTTTCCACACCCACACCTAGCCTAGGAGAGAGAATTGCTGTTACTGAGAATTTAGCAAGTAACAGCTGACCTTAATTTATTCATTAATTTCCCTTGGGGTAGCTGCATAGGCAAAATTTGGCAGGCTCACCATGGCAGCAGAACTGCCAGATGCCACAGAAGCCACACACATGAGACTGATGGGAAGGAGTCCTTCTGTCAGCCATGCAGGCCACAATGTGTGAGGCTGCCATAACAGCCAACTAAGGCCAGGTACCAGAGGATGCCCCAGTGGCCCACATGGACAGAGTTGCCAAGGGAATGTACCTCTGGTTGCCATAGCAGCCACACAGACAGACGGAAGGTTGTAATGGCAGTGGAATGGTGATGAAGAAATAGACCCCTGACCCTCCCACAATCTGTGCTCCCAGTTTGGTCACCAAGTGCAAACATTTCCTGCCCAGCCCAGCAGGCAGGTGAATATGTGGGGAGAGGGCATACGGTACCTTGGAGACCCAGCGATCCAGCTAGGGCGCAGCAGCGAGGGGAAAAGGGGGACACAGAGAGCGACTGAGCACACAACAGAGTCCCCAGCCAGACCCTGCTCTAGAGAACCAGAAAGGGACCAGTTATACCCCAGAAGCAACAGAGTGTGCCTATGGCTAACTCTATGTGGATAGTACCCTTTCTTCCTTCAAATCACAGAAGGCAAGGAATGTCCCCTTTAGGGGGCTTAGCTATAGGGCCGGGCACCCCCTGTGTATACTACATGGAGGAAATTCCAGGGATAATGTGACCAACAGCAGGGATAGTGGGAGAAATTGTGTGAAAGTATAGACATACAGACATACAGAGGAGTGGCAGGAGGAGACAAAGAAGCAATGCAGGGAATGGATACAGCAGATATAAAGGCAGCACCCATTCTGATCTCAGCCATCCCTTCGTACTTCGCCACCTGCCCCTGGATTCCGATAACTGATTCCACCACTTCTATTCGCATACAATTAATTCTCTCAACAAGAGGAACAGTAAGAGAGCTACTGTTACCCAAACTCATGTCTGCCCTTTATGATTGATATCTTGTTTACCTCTACTCCCCCTCTCTGCAAGCCATCACTTGATTCGGTAGCGGAACCCACCTACTCCTTTCCACCCAGTCGCAAAATCCCACCAGCTCACAGGTTGCAAACACATTTGTCATTGTCAGCCAAAGATGCCAAACCTTGGTGGGGGGAAATAACAAAAGGAGGGAGATGTGCGCTGGGGTGGCAGCATGCCTGGGAGCATTTGGTTAGGCTGGAAGGAGAGTGTGGCTCTGGTGGTGAATAGTTCTAGCCCAGCAGCAGTGTGTTTTACATATCATGCAAATGTAGGGCAGTGACTCCCCATTCGGGACAAAGTGAGAACTGACCAGTGAGCAATGCTGAACAGGGAAGAGGTGGGGTTTAAGGAGGTGTTCCCCATACATCAAGAGCTCTGAGCTTCCCCGCTTCTCCAGCCTCACAAGCAAAGGCATCTCAGGTGTTCCATATTCACCAAAATGTCACAGATGAAAAACAGAAACTCTCTTGAGTATTCTAACACCCCTGTTTCACTGCCAAGGATCACTGCTGGAGCGCTCTCCTTTCCATTACAGATGATTGAAAAAGACTCTTTTCTGTCTGCTTTTCATTTACTCTGCAACTGAATGACCTGTAGATGCTTCTAAAATAAAGTATGACAATAAACTGAATCAGGGGCGTAACGAGGCTGGAGTGGGCCCAGAGACAGAACTTTAAAATGGGCTCCTCGCTGATACACACACACACTCACTTCACATTTGACTTGCCTTTGGGGGCCCCCTCGAGGCGTGGGGGGCCCCAGGCAGCCACCTCCCCTTGCCTAATGGTAGTTACGCCCCTGAACTGAATCTATAGGTTGGTTCACATGATCAAAACAATGTCAGTTTATGGCAACCCTGATATTTCAGAGCACCACACACTCCTGTGAAATGTGTCATGAGAATCTTGATGCTTCCTCCAATCACAGATTTGTACCATGCCTACCCAAAATTTAACTGGGATCAACAATCCGAGTTCAGATTTAAAAGGAACGATCCCAGGTAAATGTCAGGTTGGTGTGGCGTGTGTCTGGGATAGGCAAACATGTCTGGGTTTTCACACCTTGTTGAGCCCTTTATCACAATCTATGAGAAGGGCTTGGCGGGTGGGCAGGCAGGATTCCTTCCCTTCCCTTCCCCACAGATAATCCATGGGGGGCGCTGGGTGTGCGGACCTCCAGCAGTGTGGAGGACCAGAGGCTGGAATGCATTGTTCCACTCTCCCCCCGAAACTCCTATAATGCGCCACACAAGTGCGCAGTGCATTGTGGGTATTCCCTGGTGTCGGCTGCCTGGGAGCCCTGCAGTCTGCCAGCCCTGGTTGCAAGCAGCCGGGGCTGGCAGATCATTTTAAAAAAATGTGGCTAAGGGAGAGCTTAGGCAGGTTTGCCGCCACTGCCACCGCTGCACCCGCAGCCACTTGCCTCCCGCTGCTTCTCACAAGCAGCCAAGAGCCGGCTTGGCTGCCTTAGCCCGCTCGTGGCTGCTCATGAGAACAACCTTGTTCTGTGGAAGAGTGTGGAGTTCACAAGTCTCAGATTTGCCTGTAAACTGATATTGTTTTGATCATTTGAACCAACCCTAACGTGTTGCTTTTAAAAAGCTCCTAAGCAGCACCATCATACTAGCGCTGGTCCGTGCGCAAACTTTCCATGTGCACATCTGGTTTCCACTGCTGCCCACAGGATTTTCTGGGTTCGATACAACATTTGTACTCAGTCCTCTGCCACTCCTCCCGCAAGCCTGACTCCACCTATATCACTGTGTGAGGCTTTAGAAAAAGACTGGAATAAAATGCAACAAGGCACAAGAGGAATGACTAGTGAAAGGAACCAGTATGCTTCCAGGACCACACACATGCACACAACCGTATCAGAGCTCAAGCAAATTCTAAGCCTCTTACCTGTTCCCCTCACCCCTGCTGCTACACTGCTGTAATTACCTGCACAAAGCCGTTTTAAAAAACCTCTCACACACAGTGTGTTGCCAAGTGGGCATCTCCCCAAGAGCTATGGGGCCCCCCACTGAGTTCCCTAAGCATCCTTCTGCTGGTGGGCCTTGTTTATTTAAGAAGCAGCAGCCTGAACTCAGTGAGACCTGACAGAACAGGTCGCTTAATGGCTGTGTAGTAAACTACCAGTGACTTCAAGGACTATCGCTCTATTGAGCAAAAGCCCATAAAGCTCTCCATAAAGTAGGACTTCATTAAATGTTTATAGGAAGTCTGATGTCTTTCCGTTATTGCAGACGTTTGATGCCCAATTGCTTCTCATATCTATCTATCTATCTATCTATCTATCTATCTATCTATCTATCTATCTATCTATCTATCTGTCTGTCTGTCTGTCTATCTATCTAATTCTCCTGGGTGTGCCTTGGAATGTGCGTCCCAGCGCCCAGCTGATTGGCTGGGCGGCGGACGGGCCTGATTGGCTGAGGTGCACCCAGGAGGATGGGTTGCGGGTGGCCCAGTCATGGAGGCCAGGCAGCGGCGGCGGGCCTGACCGGAGACGAGGCACCTGTTGGAGGCCTGGGCGGGGAGGGAAATGGGCAGCGGGACTTCCCTGTTCGCCACCCAGGAGGAGGAACGGTGGAGCCCTTTTCGGCTGCCCACCCGCCGCCCAGTAAGGAGGGGCCTGTGGAGGCTCGCCGCAGCAAAATGCTCAGTGTGGGTGGAGGGAGAGGAAGGGCAAGAGAGAGTGGGGCAGGAGGGAGGGGGCAAGAAAGAGGGGGGCAGGAGAGAGGGAGGGTGCAAGAGAGCGGTGGGAGGGGGAGGAGGCAAGAGAGAGTGGGGCAGAGGGGCAAGAGTGTGGGGCAGGAGAGGGGGGGAGAGTTGGAGAGGAGGGAGCGGGGAACAGCCGGCCCCAAAGAGCGCACAGAGGCTCTGCGCGGGCCGGCTAGTAGAGGAATAATTTCCGTGTTCCAGGAACAGCAGCATGTATGCCCCTGCCATGCTCCCACCCCCACCCCCACCGCCACCACACCAGGAGAAACGATCAGAAACGGCACACAGCAGCCCTTCCCTCTTAGACCCAAACACCATCCTCTGCTCAAGCACCGTCATTCCAGAGGGCCTGCTTGGCAAAAGTGGGCTGGCCGTGGGGCACATTCAAATGAAAAGGACATGGCAAGGTGGGCAGGACATGGCAGACAAGTCAGCACAGGCAAGAGGTCTACGATGGATTTCAGAGGCAGCCCAAGGGGATCTGGCTGGCATGATGGAGCGATGACTCCAGTTTGGGAGTCAGGCAAGGAGAGAGGATCTCGGCTAACTAGATAGGAAGTGGTACTGGTGTAAGCAGGGCTTGATTGAGAAACGAGATGGTCCCAGGAGCCGGACTGGGAAATAGATTCCATAAGCATGAACCTGTGAGCCGCCTTGGCAAGCCACACGATGCAAGGGCAGGCCCATGCAGTGTTTTGAGGACTTGGTTGGGTGGCAAAAGTTAGGAAGGCATCGAGGCAGTGCTTCCAGGAAAGAAGGGGATGTTATGAATACACATTCAAAGCTGCTATGATACATAGAGACAATGCTGAATGGGGGGAGGGAGAAGAGGCTTCCCACCCAGAGGCCTGAATATAATGAGGGAGGGTAGGGCTAAACTCACCAGTTGCCTTACCCAGCCCGCATAGGTCCTTCCCCTCCCCTGCCTCACTACGGTTGCCTGGATCCCAGCCATTCACTCACCTGTTTGTGAACTTTTGTAAGCTGCTCCAGGTTGTTCTCAAGAAAGGAAATCTTCTGCTTCTGGGAATGAGCCCCCCCGCTATCCTCGGGTTCCAGCTCCGCACTCTGGAAAAGAAACCTAGAGTGTACCTCTAGAGAGGTGAAGGGGATGGGAGAGGCCCAGCGGTAGGTACAGTGATACAACCAGGCAGTCAGAGGCCTAGGCCTAGGGCCTAGTGTGATTAGTTACCGCAGAAACAGGCAGGTTGCTAAGGGGCTTCCTTGGGCTGGGCTGGGCAGGGCTGCTCCAGAACCATATTGAGGGTATCTGTGAGGTCAGTGTTCAAATAAGAAAGGTACGGTTGTACTTTGAGGCATGTCTCGAGTTGCCATGCCCCCCTGGAATTTTGGGTTTCACCCAGATTTTAAGCATCTCACCCAGATTGTGTAGCCTACCCAGATTGGCCCAGATTTCAGATTTCATCTTTTTAAAAAAGCTAAGCTCTAGCCCTTGTAGAAGCAGAGTTAGAGAGCAAAATGTGCAGTCACTATTCTGCTCAAAAATTATTTTCAGGCCAATTTACATAATATGCAAATCAGGCACCCGGATTTGGAAAGCCAGAATATGGCAACCCTAGGCATGTCAGCATGGCATGTGTCACTCGCAAGGAGGGAGACTATCAGTGGGCCACAGTGTTTGGAGCTACTGTCAGTTTGCAATACAGTGTTCAAGGGACCAGGCCTGATTTGAGCAAGGACTCATCAGCATTTCCTTCATCACTGAGCAAGGAAATCTGGCCCACTCTTTTCTTAACGGAGGGATAAGGGGCTTCCCGATGATGTGGCCTGCAGGCAGGCTTGAGCCCCGCCAACTCTCACCTGAAAAATCAAGCACTGGCCAGTTTTAGAGTTGACAGTGGGGCGAGGGATTTCAGGGCAGTAGCTGGTATAGAGCAGTGGCTATGAGACTGGGCCGTGAACCAGAAAGCCACCCGATTCCATCTTGCTTCTGCCACCAACTTATTAGGTGCCTTGGGCAAGCCATTACCTCTTAACCTCAGCAGCCTGCAGCTGTAATATGTGGATAATAATACCAATCTAGCATTCGGGGTTGTTGTAAGGATTGCTGACATAATGTGAAGTGTTTTGAACTTTTAAAGGCACCGCATAAATGCCAAGTATTGGTAGGCTCAGGGGGATGTCCAGAACCACTCACTTTCTTAACTCGAGTTGTGACGTCTTGAACGAACAGCTTGCGAAGGTTGTGGAGGGTCTGGAGTTCACGGGCCTGGGAGATAGGGGGTGGAAAGGACAGTGTTGGAGTAAGACAGCATGGGGCTGCAGCCTGCCTCTCCCTTCCTTCAGGTCTGCGTTTGATACGTACAACAGTCTCCTCCAGTCCTTTGAGGTCCTGCTTGGACTGCTCGTGTCGCTCATACAGAAATCTGTGAAACAGAAAAGCGGCAGATCAAGAGAAAAGCATGTCCACAATGACAGAAATGGTTTAGTGGCACTCCTTGATGCATAGCCAGCAGCACAAGTAGATGCCGCCAGCATGTCAAGCATTACTCTCGAGCATATGGGCGGGAGAGAGGCTGGGGACAGTCGCAAACATGAGGGATAGAACTAGACTGTTCCTGTGGGCCGCGATCCCCTTTATCCAATATCTTTTACAAAGCCTTAAGAATCAGCTTTCAAGTTGGGGGAGGAGAAGGTGAGCAGACAGGAACAGACAAGTGATGGAATACACTAGACTAAAGCTCACTGTGGAGTAGAAACCCAGAAACAACATTCTTGGAGCTGCTGTTTTTGTGGTAGGCAGAAGAAAGCAGAGCAGAAAAAACATTCACCCCTCTCTTGAAGGTGCGTGCGGATGGTTAGCAATATCCTCACGGGGGACCCAAAATGAATGGCACTTTCTTGGCTAAACAAAGGAAGCTGCCTTATCCTGAGTCAGACCATTGATACATCTAGCTCCGTGCTGTCTAAGTGGGCTGGCAGTTGACATCTAGGGTTTACAGACAAGAGTCTTCCCCAGCCCTCCCTGGAGAAGACAGGAATTGCACCTGGGACCTTCTGCAAGCAAAGCAACCACAGAGCAACAACCCCTTTTCAAGCTCTGCAGTGTTCTGGAGCTGTTCTGTGGAGGCACAGAATCCATATGTGGGACTGTGAAGGGTCCATGAAAGAATCTGTCACATTCTGTGCTTGAGCAGTTTTTAATTAAATATTCTTAAGCGGGGAGCAGATGGTGTGCAATGGGTTGGAAATTCAGGAACTTGTATTTTCACAAGAGCTCCTAAAAAAATAAAGAGGCCATTCACACGATTAGCAAAAATCAGGCTAGGAGAGCCTAGCCCGATTTTTGCTATACGTGAGAACCACCGGGCTCGGCTACGAGCCCAGTGGTTCCCGAGTGGGTAACCCGCTCGGGAACCCCTGGTAAAAAACCAGGTTTGCGGAGCAAGCGCTCCGCAAACCTGGTTTTTAGAATCGTGAGTAGCCGGTGGCGTGGCTTCGTGCTGTGCCTACTCATGAGTAGACTCCCGGCCGGGAGGCTTGAAAGCAGCCTCCCAGCTCGGGGGTCTCCCCAGTATGCCCTGCGCGCTCACGCATGGCATACTGGGACTTGCGGGGGCCACGCAGCCTCCGAGCTCCCCAGCCCCCGCCGGCTCCGTCACGGAGCCAGCAATCATGTGGGCGGCCAATCCGGCCATCCAGGGCTCCCTCTCCGCTCGTGAGCGGGGAGAGTGGGCTTAGCCCGTTCTCCCCGCTCACCCTGCAGAACCAGGTCTCACGGATCGTGAGACCCGGCTCAAAGAATTTCCTCAACAATGGTGCTAATGCTTGAAAGGAGGGTCAACTGGCAGATGTTTACCATATCTCCTGTATGACATGTATCGTAGGTTCTCTTTGCCTGGGCCAGAGGTGGGATGTGAATAGTCGACAGAATAATTAGGACAAGGAGCAAAGCAAAAGGGAGAACATTCAAACATCAGTTCCACCAATAATGAACTAGTCCTGGGGTACCAGGAAAAATGAGTGAGTGAGTGAGTGAGCAATTTCTCTGCTTCACATTGTGACTAGAAGTGTGAGTACTGTAAGATATTCCTCTCAAGGGATGAAGCCACAACCACTCTGGGAAGAGCAGAAGGTTTCAAGTTCCCTCCCTGGCTTCTCCAAGATAGGGCTGAGAGAGACTCCTGCCTGCAACCTTGGAGAAGCCACTGCCAGTCAGTGAAGACAATACTGAGCTAGATGGATCAATGGTCTGATTCAGTATATGGCAGCTTCTTATGTTCCTAATGCAGATTTTTCAGGTAATCCTGCTGTGGTTGAACTGCATTTAACTAGAATAAAGAACCAGGATCAGGTCTTGGCTCTGTATTCTGGGTAAATGCAGTTTAACCACAATGGTTTTACCAGGATTGTCTGGAAAACCTATGTTCTTACAACCAGCTCTGCAGGGCACAGCAGTATTGGTTAACTCAATCAGGATTACTGTGATTGTGAGAATGCAGCCTCAGTGTTGCTTTGGAATGGTTGGATACATGTCAATTTCACTTCCAAGACCTGGGAACGGACTTTTCTATTAACAATTTTACAGTGAAATAGCCCTGGATTTCAGGGCTACTTCACGTTACATGGCAGCAAACCTAGGTTTATTTACAAGTACAAAGTCAAGAGGGAGTTGCAGCCAGTTTCTATGGCAAGTGTCCCTGTATTTTCAAATTTTATTTTCAAAAAATGTCTTGGTCTCATTCACATTTAGGTGAACACTTTAAACATCTTAGGTTGACACCTTTTAAATGTAACAAAAGCAATCCTAAGATGCCAGAAATCAGCCTTCAGAGTGGTAGATCTCAGTGCTGGGCTGCATGAAGGAAGGTTGTTCTCAGATATTGACTCCTGACTCTTCTGTAATTTCTCTATAGTAGAGATGAGAAGAGTAGGGGTGTGTGCTGACTACTGTTCATGGTCTGGTCCGAATTCAGACCAAACTGCGGGTGCATGAACCGGCTTGGTCCAGTTCAGCCAGGTTGGGCTGAACTGGACCACACCAGTTCATGGAACTATGGTTCAGTCAGAATTTGGACTGGACTACAAACCACAGTCTGCGCACACCCCTAGAAGAGAGGTAACTGAAATAGGCCAGGAAAGGAAAGAGAGTCTCTCACGTCAGTTCCTGCAGCCTTTGCGATTTCTCCTGCTCCTCGCTCTTGAGTTTCTCGTAGTCAGCACGAAGCTTTTCTAGTTCAAGCTCTAACTTCTGGTTCAAGCTGAGGGAAGAAAAAGATGGAGAGATGGAGAGATATTATCATATGGATGGCAAACATGCCAATTTTTCATCTAGATGTGCAATCAATACAGGAAGCAAAGTTAAGTGCTCAAGACAGGGCTCCAGCCTAGAGAGTCGCTCTCCAGAGACCAGCCTTACAAGAAACTGATGTAACCACGTATTTGATATAACCACTATTGAGTCATCCCATTATTATCAGCAGCTAGTCTTGAACATAGGCCATATCTAGCACTGATTTTAATTGGATTAACCATCCTGGTTTTCCCAAAGGAACCCTGGGAAATGGAGACCCCAGCCTCCTCAACAGAACTCCAGTCCCCAGAAGGGAAGTAAGAGTTAAATTACTTTGGCCAACATGATGCACAATTCCAACAGATATAGTATGACTTCTGGGGCCACTGCTGCAGACCCAGAAGCCGCAACGCTGCTGTTGAGAACTGGTGGTGGCATTACCAGCGTTACTGCAGATTTTTCCATTCACTGCAGTGGAAATATATACGGTAATGCTGGTGGTGCTAATGCCACAGTTATCTACAGTGGTACCACAGCTTCCAGGTCTGCAGCAGCAGTGCTACAAGTCATATCATCTCTGTTGGGACCGCGCATGGTGTTAACCTTTAGGTTTGCAGTGTAGATCTGTCCTGATCCACGGACTCTTGATAGCCCTGAACCAGCAGCCTGAAACTTCTATTGAGCATATACCACCAAAGGATTATCAGCTAGCTGCATATAATGCCACAGAAGGCCTTATTGGGCAGGGGCATAGATTCATATCCCACATAATGCAATAGCTTTGAGCCACAGTACACTGTCACATGGCCTGGAGTGGCCTCCCTTGTGGATCCAGATTTGTTCCTGGTTCCTACTCCAGCTCCACTGCAGGAGCTGTCCATCTCCCGCCCCCCATTCTCACCGACACCCTGGATCTCAGCCTTGCTTCAACTCCAGCTTATAAGAACTTGCTGCTCCTCATCAAGCTGGGCCTTGACAGGAAGCCCAGCCTCCCAACCCTAGCACTGCCAGCAGGACTGTCCTTAGAGATCTCTGGCGGTGTGCAGGGCCTGGGGCAAATGTGGGGTCCTTTCCAGTGTGGCCAGAGTGGGGCCCCTTCCGGTTAATTTTAATGGGGGTTAATTTTAAGAGTGGGGCCTGGGGCAGTTGGCCGGCTTGCCCTGCCCTAAGGACAGCCTTGACTGCCAGTGTCATCATAATACATGTCCACCCAAGTGGTGAGTCATAATCCCACTCATAGCACAGACTTGGCCCACTCTCAGGATGACTTACTCCTTGAGCTCATCGATGATCTTCTGCTTCTGGTTGATCTCATCGCGCAGCCGTGCCAGCTGCTTGTGGTGGGCCTCACGGTGATTCTCCAGTTGCACTTCCAAGGCCTTCTGCATGACAGGGGTGAAGCAGTTCAGAAATACAGGAAGCAATCAGAGGATCTTCTACATGGCAGCTCCCCTTGGATCCTCTACACACATATTTTAAAATATTCCCCCCTACACCTATATTCTCTTCCACATTGGGGCAATTCCCACGATCAGGCAAAATTGGGCTAGGGGAACCAAGCCTGGTTTTGCCTGATCGTGGGAGCCACTGGGCTCCCAGGTGGCCCCGGTGGCTCCCAGGCAGGTAACCCGCCTAAGTACCCCTTCCCTAAAACTGGGTTTGCGGAGTGAGCGCTCCGCAAACCCGGTTTTTTAAATCGTGAGTAGCCGCGGCGTGGCTCCGTGCCATGGCGAGTCATGAGGAGACCCCCAGAGGGGAGGAGAAAAGCCACCTCCCGGTTCCAGGGGTCTCGCCAGCATGCCCTGTGCGCTCGCACAGGGCATGCTGGAGCTTCCGGGGGGCGATCGGCCCCTGCTCCCCCCAGCCCCCGCCGGCTCCGTCACGGAGCCGGCAATCGTCTGGGCGGCAAATCCGGCCACACAGGGCTTCCGCCCTGCTTGTGTGCGGGGAGAGCGGGCTTAGCCTGCTCTCCCCACTCAGCTTCCCAAACTGGATCTCACTGATCGTGAGACCTGGCTCATTTACTTGCTGCCTGCCCTTCACCCATTTTGTATGCTCTGTGATGTCAGCCTAGGATATGCACATCCAGACCTCCACTCCTTTCTGCTGAGAAAGATGCTGCTCAAAGAGAGACATTTTCTTCCTCCAAGGGAGAGTTCCCATGACTAGAAAAGATAAGCACCACTGATCTGTGACTAACTTTGACTTCATCTGCATCCTGGATCAGGTCCTGCTCCTTGCCCACTTCATGGACAGTCTCTGTAGAATAAAAGAAAAATAGTCATTGGGATGATGCCAGGGTTAGACAGTGAGGCTGAAGACCAATGAAGTCCTATAGCCTGGATGTAGGATACAAGTTCTTGGGTAAGTCACTGGTCTGGTTCAAATGCAACACCAAATGATAGTTTAGACTCCAAACTATTATTTGTGTTTCAGAGATACAAGCAAGCCATGGTTTATGTGGATTCCCTCTTCCCCTGCCTCCCCCAAGAATCTCAAAATGCTATCTCAAACCAGCCTCTGACAGTGAAACCATGTTCCAAATCATGGTTTGTTTGTTCAAGTGTAACATCAAACCAGTTTGCCCAAGCCGAGATTTGCAAACCAGCTTCATTCCATGATTTCAGATTCTCGTTTGAGGACCACTCATAAACCATAGTTTGTTGGATGAATGTCTACATCACCTAAGAAACCTAGAGTCTATTCACACGATGGGGCGAAATTGGGCTAGCGGAAGCTAGCCCGATTTTGCCCCATCGTGTGAACCACCGGGCTTGGCTGCGAGCCCAGTGATTCCTAGGCGGGTAACCCACCTAGGTACCCCTCCCCTAAAACCAGGTTTGCGGAGTGAGTGCTCCGCAAACCTGGTTTTACAGATCATGAGTAGCCACGGTGCGGCTCCGCGCCATGGTTACCCACGGGTAGACCCCCGGAGGGGAGGTGAAAAGCTGCCTCCTGGCTCCAGGGGTCTCCCCAGTATGCCCTGTGCACTCAGCTGCCCAGAGCTCCCTCCCTGCACGTGTGCAGGAAGAGTGGGCTTAGCTCACTCTCCCCACACAACCTCCAAAACCGGGTCTCACTGATCATGAGACCTGGCTCTATGGTTTGTGAGTGGCTCACAAACCCACAGATTCTGGAATCTGAAACCGTGGAATGAAGCTGGTTTGGGTAAACAGGTTTGGTGTTAAACCTGAGTGAACAAACCATGATTTGGGATAGGATCATGACAAAGCATGCCCTGGTTTTGTGTTTTATAGTTTGGCATTACATTTGAACCATCTCACTATTTTAGCTTAACCTATCTATCTCTGCCCTGAGGGCTCTGCAGAACCATGGGGTGGGCATACTGGGGAGACCCCCGGAGCCGGGAGGTAGCTTTTCGCCTCCCAGTTGGGGGTCTACTTGTAAGTAGCTGCGGCACGGAGCTGCACCGCGGCTACTCACAAGCAGATAGCCTGGGTTTGCAGAGCGCTCGCTCCGCAAACCCGGACTACAAGGCAGGCTACAGGAGCGGGTTAGCCGCTCCAGAACCACCTGGCTCAGCTGCGAGCCCAGTGGTTCTGACGATCAGCAAAAATCGGGCTAGCGGAGGCTAGCCCGATTTTTGCTGATCGTCAGAATAGCCCCAGTCTATATGTTTGAATCCATTCCTATGTCTGAAATATCCTGCCTGTGATGAGCAGGATAATTTATCGTGTCAGGTAGAGGGGTTCTAGCCTAGCTTCCTGTCTAGAGTGGACCTTCATTTATTAATGTCAGCTGGTACCTTGCATCTTGCTGGCAAGATGGTTTTGTGCAGTCTGGAGAATCAATGCCAGTGATAGGAATCCATGCCAATAGTAAGGAGAAGCAATGCCACAGGAATCAATGCCAGTGGTAAGCATGCCATGCAATGTGCAAAACTGAAGGCCAATTCTCAGAGTGAAATGAGATGTTTAGCAGTAGACACTGAACTAGATGTTTAGCAGAAGTTTGCATCTCCCCCCCTTGCAGATCATACCCTCCCTTGTTCCTTTACAGATATTCAGTGGCATATAATGGTTTTGATTTATGCATAGGTCATATTTAGAAGGGCCTACATGTTGTGGGAGACTGCTGCTCCCTATGTAATCAGGGATTCAAGTGTTCTGTATTAAAAACCAACTCCATTCTACAAACACCACCCATTTTTTGGCATAAATTATGTACATCAAATCACACAGACATTGAGTGTTGGGTATAATATGGTGAATAGTCTACCCTTGTATACACACCTTGGGCCTGCAGCTTGGCCAGCTCCTCACTCAGAGCATCATAGGATTCCTCCAGGTTCCGTTTCTTTAGCTCCACACTCTGCATGTACTCAGTGAGTGAGCGGATCTTTGCCTCATGCTGGTAGGGAAGGCAGGGTGAGAAAGAGCACGGAAGAAAGAGATCCATGTCTCAGGCATAACCCCAACATTCCTAATCTCCTACTGAATGTGGTCCCCAGAATGTCCATCACTGCAGCCCACAAACTGCCCCCTCCTCAGTCTGTCTTCAAAGGTCCAGAACTAGCAATAGAGACAGAAATCTGGCACTCACTTCCCCTGTTACTTTTAAGTGTACCCCTAAAACACGTTTTAAGGATCAAAATAGACACTTGGGTGCTTCTCACGATCAGCAAAAATCAGTCTAGCAGAGGTTAGCCCAATTTTTGGTGACCATAAGAACCACCGGGCTCGCACCCGAGCCCGGTGGTTCTTGAGCAGGTAACCCACTCGAGAACCCCTGCTAAAAAGCAGGTTTGCAGAGCAAGCACTCCAGCAAACCTGCTTTTTACGATCATAAGTTTCGATTTTTTAATGATTCGCGCCGCACCTACTCATGAGTAGACCCCTGGCCGGGAGGCTTAAAAGCAGCCTCCCGGCTCGGGGGTCTCCCCAGTATGCCCTGCGCAGTTGCGCAGGGCATACTGTGGCTTGCGGGGGCCGCGGGGCCCCCGCTCCCCCCACCCCCGCTGGCTCCGTCACAGAGCCGGCCATCGTGTGGGCGGCCGCCCCGGCCGCCCAGGGCTCCCTGCCCGCTCGTCTGCAGGGAGAGCAGGCTTAGCCCACTCTCCCCACAGTTTTCACAAAAGTGGGTCTCACGGATCGTGAGATCTGCCTCAGTATTTGCAGATGTGTGGGCTACACTTCACATCAAAGCTGGCTTGTAGTTGTGTCATACATTAAATGGCCCTCAGAGTTGTGGTGGGGGTACAGGCATACCAACCTCCTTCTAGACAAGCCACAAGGAATGCAGTCCAACACATGCCCTTCACCTGAGATGGTCCCAAGGGAGGGCTCTAAGACCAGACCAGCTTCAAGAAGCTGACAACTGATGAATTGGGACAAGGAGATGCCTGTATCTCCTCTCTGTCTTAAAGGGCTCATCTCCACTCACCTCTATCAGACATGGAATAAAAGTTCAGTCAGCTCCATGACCACATGGACTTTCCTTTATGCATCCCACCCCTGGGACGCATCCTGACGTATACCTTGCTAATGGTGCAAAGAAACACCTTTTAAAGTGGTGGCTGTTTAGGAGCAGAGAGAGCAACGGGTCCTATTCAGCCCAGCATGGCATCTTTTCCAATGGCTCTTCCTGCCTAATATCTCCCTTGTGTTTCTTTTTAGATGTAGGAGCACCCTTTGGATAGGGAAACATCTTCTAATTCATTTTACTATGTAAAATCATTTTGAGAATTCTTTATGTTGAAAAGTAGCATATAAATATTTTATATCATCATCATCATCATCATCACCATCATCATCATCATGTTTAGAAAAGGTCTGCACTATTTTGGGCCTCCACCTGTTGTTGGACTACAACTGCCTTCAGCTCCAGCCACACTGGCCAATAGGGTTGATGGGAGTTGTAGTCCAAATGACAGCTGAATGGCCAAAGTTGTGCAGCCCTGCTCTAAAAAATGGGAGGAATATGTTGTTATCTTAGCTGTTTTCACCCTGCCTAGATAAAAGCAAAGCCCACCCTCTGACTCCTGATCAAGGCAGGAACAAGCTTCTTGCTTCTTTTTTGTGGTATGGGGGTTTCTGAGGTTGTTGTTGTTGTTGTTGTTATTAATTCGATTTCTATACTGCCTTTCGAAAAATGGCTCAGGGCAGTTTACACAGAGAAATAGCAAATAAATAAGATGGATCCCTGTCCTCAAAGGGCTCACAATCTAAAAAGAAACATAAGATAGACACCAGCAACAGTCACTGGAGGTACTGTGCTGGGGTGGATAGGGCCAGTTACTCTCCCCCTGCTCAATAAAGAGAATTGCCACGTCAAAAGGTGCCTCATAGCCAATTCGGAACCACCCCCACCCCCGCTTTCTCACACCTGCAGTTCTCCCATCCCGGTGCCACAGGTCTGACCTGGGAGATGAGGAGTTGGCAGGAAGACAGTTCTCGGCCTGTCACCTCCATCTTGCGGTGACATTCGACTTGCAACCCCTCCAGCTGTCGGCAGCGCTTCACAACCGACTTCACTTCCGACTTGATCTTGCTAATGTAGAGCCTGGCAACAGTGAATTCCTCCTCAATGGCACCACTAATCTCCACTGGCTGGGGATAAGGAAGTGGGGTGGGAGGAAATCTGAGCAAGAGAGCCTCTGCATTTCCCAAGGTTATCGTTCTGTCCTGGCCACACAGCTCAGCCACACACACAGCTCAGCCACACCACACTTGGAAGCAGAATCCGGTTTAGCATTTATTTACACTGAGTATCACTCAGCAGCCGAGAACCAGTAGCAGTTTTCCAGATTCACTCTCACCAAACATTCCAATAACACTTGCATAGCTGATTGTACCACCAGGGAGTTGGGTGGCAGGGCGGGTGGATGT
This sequence comes from Hemicordylus capensis, assembly GCF_027244095.1. NCBI lineage: Eukaryota > Metazoa > Chordata > Lepidosauria > Squamata > Cordylidae > Hemicordylus > Hemicordylus capensis. The sequence goes on along the minus strand of NC_069658.1, from coordinate 197,063,458 downwards.
GATTATCCATGGTTAATGAGCCTTTGTCCCTCTCCTGAAGATGGCAGCAAGGGAGTGTGGGGTTTATCCAGGCCCCTGTTGAGTAGCACAGACACTCTTGCCAAACAGTTGAAAAAACGAGGCTCCGAGGAGTCTGCTGGGGCTAATGTTCCTCATCCATCTAGGGCACTTTTATGCTATAAGACAGACCAATTAGTGGCAATATGGAAAGCCTTAAAAGGTGGTCCCACTCTGAAACAAACATTGGTTTGCAAATAGGTGTATCATACAGATCGGCTCGTCAAGGGGCCAGGATCATAGGAAGCTGCCATCTACCAGGGCAGACCATTGGTCCACCTAGCTCAGCACTGTCTACTCTGACTGGCAGTGGCTTCAGGCAGGAATTGTTCTCTGCCCTACCTGGAGATGCCAAGGATTGAACGGGGAACCTTCTGCATGCAAAACAGAGGCTCTGCCACTGAGCTGAAGCCCCATTCTCAGCAGCAGCAGTGACCCCCGTCAATGGTACACTCCACAACAATCTTGGGCTGGGTTACCTGTTCTGTCAAGAGGCCAGTTACAAAAGAGGAGTCTTCTACTATTTGTTAATCTAGGCTAAAGAAGTGCTGCAATACTACCAAGAAGGCCTTTTTTTCTCCCCAGTAGGGGGCTGCTTCCCTCTCCCAGGAACTCTTCTCCGGCTTCTTGGAAACCAGACCCTGTTGCTGGAACCTTGGGGCTTTAAACACTCCGAGGCACGACCCAGCCTTGATTTAGGCTTAACCCTCTGCACATCTGGGGTCATACAGATTATGTGTACGCATAAATACGCACAAAAGTGTCCCCAGCCTGTGCTACTTTATTCCCCATATATTCTTGGAATATGAGCAAAAGAGTTGATTGTCCTAGATCAGGGGTGTCCACCTGTGGCCCTTCCACTGTTGTTGGCCTACAACTCCCATCATCCACAGTTACAGTGGCCAGTAGCCAGGGATTATGGGAGTTGTAGGCCAACAACAGCTAGAGGGCTGACGTTTGATACCCCAATTCTAGATGCTTCAACTTCTCCCTCTCCTTGTACTTTTTCTTTTTAATACGAGAGTTTTAGTAAAAGGGCATCAGATTCAACTACAGTGAATGGGGTGGGAAGAATTGCCACCCATCTATGGTATCTGTGATCTAAATCACCTCAACGAGGTGAAAGCTCATTTAAACATCACAATCGTTGCTACTTTATGTTAGTATAATGATTAAGATAAAGAGGTGCTAACCTCCTTATTTTGTTTTTAAATTCCTATCTCTAGGAGATTTGAGTTGAAGGAAAAGGTGAAAGAAAAGGAAATGGAGAGGAGAGCTGGTCTTGTGGTAGCAAGTATGACTTGTCCCCTTAGCTAAGCAGGGTCTGCCCTGGTTGCATATGAATGGGAGACTTGATGTGTGAGCACTGAAAGATATTCCCCTTGGGATGAAGCCGCTCTGGGAAAAGCAGAAGGTTTAAAGTTCCCTCCCCGGCTTCTCCAAGATAGGACTGAGAGAGATTCCTGCCTGCAACCTTGGAGAAGCTGCTGCCAGTCTGTGAAGACAATATTGAGCTAGATAGACCAATGGTCTGACTCAGTATATGGCAGTTTCCTATGTTCCTATGTGTATGAAAAAGGTATCAGGGATCTGTAAGACTCCACAGGAATTATAATTGGGGGTTATTGCAAACTTCAAATACAATCTCTCTCTCTCTCTCTCTCTCTCTCTCTCTCTCTCTCTCTCTCTCTCTCTTAATCATGACTTATTGATTCAAAAATCACATTAGGAAAGTGTTTTTTTTACAAGTGCAAGAAAGTTAAAATATCCAGTCCCATTTGTTTTCCCACCCACTCCATCATACAATGCCATGAGGTGGCTTCAGGTTAACTCTTGTATTGCTGTTCTCTGAGGCAGAGGCAGGCTTGAAAGTGCTGGACTGGGAGCTGGGAATTGAAGGGAGCTGGGAATCCCCTTCCTATCCGCCATGCATTCCAATAAAATATATACACATCAGATTGAGTGTTTTTCTCCCCAGGAAATCTCCCTTACCAGCTTGATCTCACCATTGCCCACGATGACACTGAACTCGCTCAGATCCTTCATGAGTCCATTGAGCACCTCAGCAATGCGCTTGCGCTGATGTGCACTGAATTCCTGCAATCGCTGCAGCTCAGACTCCAAGGACAGCATGGTGGCCTACAAGGAGAGGAGATGGCTCAGCTAAGATGTGTGCTCACTTGCACATTACCAGCCATCTGGTTTACAAAGACAGAACTCTTCATGTTTGGTTAGATGAAGGGCAGAGATTCCCTCCCAGTCCAGAATGGACTAGATTTTGAAAACACAAATCTGTGAAGGGAACCAATGTCATACCACTGTGTTAATACAATCCACCCTTTTATCAACGTTTTCTACTTAATTCATGAGCTAAACCCTGGCATTCAAAACAGATTGACTTTTATTAGAGAATGTTTAGCATACGGTATACAAAAGCGACAGTGAATTACTAGACTGTGTCAATTCTGTTCAGACAGTTCTCGGGAAGCTGAATTCTGCATCCAGTACTTCACTGTGCAAATTTTTCTGGACTTCCTGCTGAAGTGTAGTATGGATACAGCCCTGCTCTTCAGGACTGAGCCAAGATTATTCTGGCCCTGACGTTCTTCCACCAAATCTTCCCACACCTAACTAACACAAAGAGAGGACCCAGCACCTCAGCGCTTACCACCTTCTGAGACAACTCGTCCACCAACAGCTGATTCTGCTGGTTTTTCTCTTCCACCTCCTGAGATTTCTGGTCATAGTTGACAGCCAGCTCTTCCAGAGCTTGTAACACCTCCTTCACCTCCTCCTTGGCAGAGTCATTCTCCGACTGCAGGTGGCTTAGCTCCCGCTGCACCTTCTCATTGTCTCCGCGGGTAGACACTAGCAGCTGGGGGAGGAGAGGGGAGGATAAGCAAAGGCACCAGCCGGCCAGGACATGTCAAGGAAGTTCATGGACGAAGCAGGGAAGATGAAGAGGAGGTCCAAATGGTGATGGTGCGGAAGGAGACAGGGAGGCTGTTCACACACACACGTGCAAAACTGGGCTCAGGGAGCCCAGCCCGGCTTTGCACACGCATGTGAACTGCTGGGATCGGGCTAAGAAACCTGCCTATTTAGCCACCCCTTAAAATGAGGTTAAGGGACCTCGTTTTTTTGCTCGTGTGTCAGCTGCAGTTGCTTGCAGCCATGGATGGCACACTCAGGGAGGGGAGGGGGGATTCCCACCATGCACCGCGCACTCACGTGGCGCATTATTGGGGCTCCAGGGGGCAGTGTGGAGGATGATGGCACGTCCTGACACCCCGACCCTCGAAGCTGCTGGGAGCAGCTGCCACTCAACTGGGCGGGCGATCTGCTCGCCCAGGGAAGCAAGAACGATCATCAGCAGGGAAGTTAGGTTCCACCCACCTTCCCCGCAGCCCGCCTGCAAGCCCTTCTCACGGATCATGAGAAGAGGCTCAGTGTCAGAACACAGATAGGCAGAGAGCTGGCCAAAGACACAGCAATGGAAGAGAAAGATGGTGATACACAGGCATGTATGGAACTCATTGCCAGAGAATGTGTTGATGGCCACTAGCTTAGGTGTATTTAAGAGGATTAGACAAATCCCCAAATGCTAAGTCTACCAATGGTTATTAATCATGATGACTAATAACTCTTCAGGTTCAGAGGCAGTATGTCACTCAACACCATTTTCTGGGTGCAGGAGGGCTTCCCAGAGGCATCTGGTTGGCCTCTGTTTCTGGTTGAAAAACAGAACGCTGGACTAGATGGACCTTTGGACTGATCCAGCAGTGCTCTTCTTAGGTTATATGTTCTGATGCACATACATGTGCATGCCCAAACACACACACACACACACACACACACACACACACACACACACACACCACTCACCTCCTCCTGGTCCAGCATCTGCTCCTTGAGTTTCTCCATCAGTTGGCTCTGCTGGTTGATCTCATCATCCTGAGAGGGAGAAAACAGTTAAGTGCTAACCACTTTGAGCTCTACCAGAAGTGCAGGTTTCAGACCCGGGAATCCAGAGCTAGCAGGTACTAACCGAAAGTCTGAGATGAGGATGGAGTACCACATGTCAAGATGAGACAAGGGGAGAGGGAGGCTAAAGCTCAGTACATGGGTGGTGTGTGTGTGTGTGTGTGTGTGTGTGTGTGTGTGTGTGTGTGTGTGTGTGTTGGACAGCGCATCAGGACTGAGTCTCTGACCTTGTCATCAAGCTGCTTGTAGAGTTTGCGGATCTCCTCCTCATACTTGTGCCGCTCCTCATCCGAGATCCGGATAACGATGGAAGAGTTGTTGTCATTAATGGGTGTCTCATCACAGGTATCAGGCATCGCTTTCTCTTCATCACTCAGCTGCTCTGTCTCTGGTACATTCTCACCTGGAAGCATTTAAATGGCAGAAAAATCATAGAGTACTTTTCTGGTAGTTGTTTCCCTTTCCAGTGGATAACAGCAGCTGGGGGTCTTAATTCTCCCTCCAGCTTCAACTGCTATCCGCAAAGAAGATTCAGATGGTAATTATACTCCAGAGACATAAAAGAAGCAGAGTCTATTACTAAAAAACTATATGATGAACAGCATTAATCAAAAAGCTAATAACCAGGCATCGTTCATTTTTTTTCCTATTAAACAACTTAACCGTCCTTCTTCTTCACTCATCTGTTCAATTGTCCTGTAACTATTTTTGGTTCTATATCAGCAGTAGCAGGTCCCCAGGTCCAGATTCAGATGTGTTCACAATTCTTGCAATAAGCCCAGGATCCCCCCCCCCCAATATTTTGTTCTGAACAATTGCTCTCATATCATAATGAAAGGCTGAAGGGCGTGCAATTCCCATCAGAATGTTTGTGAATAAGAGGCAGTGGGAGGAGAAGCTGCCCAATCTCAAAATTTAGTAAGGAGCAAGCCCACACCTCCCATGGACACCGCCCAATATATTTCAGATGGAAATATGTCTATTGCAAATTCCTCCTCATTTTGAAAAGGAAAAGTGTAAAGTGTGCCCTTGAGTCGGTGTCGACTCCTGGAGACCACAGAGCCCTGTGGTTGTCTTTGGTAGAATACAGGAGGGGTTTACCATTGCCATTCCCCATGCAGTATGAGAAGGTGCCTTTCAGCATCTTTCCTATATTGCTGCTGCCCAATATAGGTGTTTCCCATAGTCTGGGGCACATACCAGCAGGGATTCGAATCCGCAACCTCTGGTTTGCTAATCAAGTTATTCCCCCACTGCGCCATTAGGTGGCTACTATTTTGAAAAGTACACTGAGCCAAATAGGAATATATTCCATTGCAACGCTGATGCAGCCTCTCTCTCCTGGGTGCTTTGGCTCACCATTGCGCCAGCGCCCTAATTCAGCCTCCAGCTTGGCAATGGTCTCCTTCAGGACCTTGTTCTTTTCCTTCTCCTTCTCAAACTTCTTCTTCCACTGCTCAGCTGTCAGCTCCAGATTCACTGATGCTGTGTTCTTGATTGTCTTAGCCCTGCAAAGAGGGAAGAGTTAAGTGGAGGATCCTTGTCGCAGAGTTCTCCAGGCTGACTTGGGCTGAACCCCTCCATCCCAACCAAGCCTCACCTTACACATCAGTGGGCATTACAATCTATTCCCTTCACAAGCCCTGCCCATTTCCAAGTTAGCTCTCTTTACCCATTCATTTTACCAATTATTTGTTTCCCCCTTGTGAAAACACTGCTAGCAAAGTGGTCGACACTAGCTCAAACAGAAGGATGGGTTGGGGAAGGGTGGTTACCGCTGTCCAAACATGAGAGTAGATTTAGTCTCAGCATCATTATAGCTGGAAGGTGAGCAGCAGATGAACATGGTCGTGCGGCAGTTTCCCCCAAGGGAGTCCTGCAGGATACGGGTCATCTTGCTGTCTCGGTAGGGCACGTAGCTCTTCTGTATAAGACAATGTGGGTAGACATGTATGGTTCATTCACAGTTCACACTCTGGCAGAATCGACCACTGGAAGTGTGAAAACACTCCACAGCTCCCTGTTTAGGACTGGGGAAATCCTGCCTTTTCCATTCGCAGAGACAAACAAAGTCACCTTAGGCTTCATTTTCCAATTGGGAATGGATGTGAGAAGGATAATTCATAGGTAGTAGTAGTTTTAGTGCTTATTCTGTGGAAATGGTAGACAACTCATTCAACACTACTGACTGTGTTCTGTGTTGAACCTTGTCTATTGAATTCAGGGTTCATACAGGTATTGGGAACTTAATGGATTTGTTTCCAAGGTCATACACAGTTCCCAGGTAGGGCTTTTAGCACAGGCCTGCACATGTTTTCTTCTTGCCTAGTGAAAGGAATGGCTGGGTTCCACTTAGGAGGACAGTGGAAACACATACATTATGCTGGCTGTATCAGCAGGGTTGGCCACATGCTGAGCTGGAGGACCAAAACATGATTGATATTTTTGCTGCATGTGATTAACAATTCTTCATATCAGTTTCACAAACATGGAGAATGCCACATAAGGGTTGGCAGCAAGTTACTCAGGGCTGGCTCCAGATTTCAGGGGCCCTACTGAGGGCCCTCAGCAGCAGCTGCCCAAAGATGCCAGCCTTTGACACTGACCTGAAGCTACTATGATGTTCCCTATATGCAGATGAGAAAACAAACAATTCAGTCTAGCTGAACAAACAACTTACTCATAAATGTCACCGCATCCAATCAAATCCTCATTTTAAAATCTATCATTGTTGTTGATCAGCAACAGAATCTCTGTGTCTGAAGTTGCACAAACCCCTCCCACCCTTGCCATGGGTCCAATGGGGAAAACATTGCATCCCAGAATCTTGTTGAATCAATGAATTTTAACATTCTTGTTATTTCCCAAACATCCAATCAATGGAAAGGGTATCTCTTAGGAACACAGGAACATAGGAAGCTGCCATATACTGAGTCAGACCATTGGTCTATCTAGCTCAGTATTGTCTTCACAGACTGGCAGCAGCTTCTCCAAGGTTGCAGGCAGGAATCTCTCTCAGCCCTCTCTTGGAGAAGCCAGGGAGGGAACTTGAAACCTTCTGCTCTTCCCAGAGCAGCTTCATCCCCTGAGGGGAATATCTTGCAGTGCTCACACATCAAGTCTCCCATTCATATGCAACCAGGGCAGACCCTGCTTAGCTATGGGGACCAGTTATGCTTGCTACCACAAGACCAGCTCTCCTCTCCTCTCTCTCCTCTCTCTCTTCCATTTTGGCAGTACCAATATTTTTGCTTCTGAGAGACAATTTAAGAGAACATGCACTGGAATTAGTGCACTTATTTTTCAAATAACCCAGGATAACAACAAAGAAGATAAGGATGCCTCAGTGAATTATAACATGCTAGAAAATTGCTTCATTTTTTTCTGGACTCTTAGAGCTCCAATAAAAGCCAGCAGGGTACACAGGAGTACCTTGAGGAGTGCAGGTCACCCACAGGATGAACATTCCATTCCTTGTTCTACTGGAAAGGTTTGGCTGCTCAGAAAAACAGGTTCATACATTTGGAGATTAGGCTGAGAGGATATAAAGCGCTCCTTGCCCTAGGTGATAGTGCCTACCGTGCCTTCAGCCAGAGCCGAAATGACATTGCCAAGTGCCGACAGGGATTTGTTGATATTCTTGGCCTCATCCAGCACAGCGCCCTCAGCTCCTGTCTTGCTGACCTGTCAGGAGAAGAAGGAGCTTGGTTATCTGTAGAGACAATCCCAGTTGTGATTTGGGCTGAGCTTTGAAAGGGGAAATGAAGTTTCTTCTCCCTTTGGATAAGCTGCCTAAATCTCGGGAGAGAACAGATACAGACCCAGAAGGTCAAAATGGAGTCAATGAATGCACCACAGAGAGACCTTAAAAGCCAAGTTGAAGACAGATCATCTTGGAGAGAAGCTATCTATGTGGTCGCTAAAAGTCGACACCATCTTGATGGCACTTAACCAATCAATGTTATATTGTCATGTGTTTGTTTTGTTTTATGTGTTTTTAATGGATTTTTAAAAGATGTTGTGAGCCACCCAAAGAAGAATTCGTTATGGAGGAGCTAAAGTTTATGTTTATATATTAAATTATTAATTTATTCTTGCATGAACTCCTGGTTCCTGATGAAGAATCATCTCAAGGTATTGCTGGGGCCAGTGTAGATTTCTGACATTGTAGCCTTTTTGTGGACGGTCCTGTGAGGCAGGTGTTCATTTATTACCCCAACCTGCCTCCATTCCACGCCAGGGACACCCAGCCTCTCCAGGCCAAAAGCTCCAGCACCTTTTCACTGCCAGCCAGATCCACCAGGTAAAGTTTCCCACTCAGCTTCTGCTCGGTCTCCATGTTCTCCTGCTTGATGTTGATGAGGAAGATGCTGTGGCTACGGGAGCTGTGCTCATTCATGTCTGCAGGGGTACAACAGAGAGGCCAATGGGGCAAGAACCGCACCAACATGCGAAACTATTGGACTGAGGTGATTGTTGAATGAGTGTGCATGCCGGGGGCACTACCACTTTCAACACTCTGAACAAAAAAGATTGTCTGTGACCTGCCTGACACACACACAGGTTATCATTTCAGACTGTAACTTTGAGAGAAAACGTTATAAGGCTGTTCTCATGAGCAACCCAACCCAGGCGAGGGCAGCCCAGCCTGGGTAGGGCTGCTCGTGTGGAGGGCCAGTATCAAGCCCAAGCCCAAGCCCAAGCCCAAGCCCAAGCCCAGTGCTGCCTTTACAGGTAGCCCGTTTTACCCCAGCCTTTAGCCAGGGTTAGGGATATGAGCCCGCCCTTAACCCAGGCACCAGGGTCATGCATATGCTCAGGATGCAGGCAGCCTGCACACACACACACACACACACACACACACACGCAGAGCCAGTGGAAAGAGCATCCGGATGAGGGCGGATCCCTCAATGCATCATGCTCCTGGTGTGGTGCATTGACGGATGCTGGAGGACTTGCTCCTCTGACTCCCTGCTCTACCGCTTGCAGCGGTGCTGCTCATGTGCTGTGATGAGCAGCAGAGTAAACTGGGGAGGGTGATCATGTGTGAAGAGGTAGGCAGGAGCCTCCACCAGAGTGTTTGTGTGCACAACCTCTATGCTATAACCATTCCCTTTAATAATCAATTTCCTCAGTAAATGGGAGGTTACTTTTTAATATAAGGTGGAGAATGCAGTCAGGCAAACTTCCATCGGCAGTCTGAAGTGGTACAGTCTAAGAAGAACTCTGTATGCTGAACAGGAGTGCCTCCAGCCTATGTTTTGAGACTTCTATATGGTTGACAGCAAGAGGCTGCAATAGCACATGTTGTCCCTAGGGGGCAGCAAGATTGTTGCACATGTCAGGAAGCCTCACTGCTGACTTGGGAGACCCACACTGTACATCTCCTGTGCTCTGATCACAGAACCTGGAAGGCACCTTCCCAAACTACCACTGTTAGCCAGAAACACTTCAACCCATCTTTTTACTGGCCCTCTCTATAGGGCTGGCTCCAAGTTTCAGGGAGCCCTCGACAAAGTGCCCTCCGTGGGTTCCCTCCTGCCTGGGTGGGCCCTGGAAGAGTCATTCCTCACACTCCACCACCTCCACACAAAGGCTGTTGATACAAAGTTCCCAGGATTCTTTGGTAGAGAAATAATAGCAGCTAAACAGGCATGAAGTGGATATAGGTTTGGAATGTAGATATGATAAAAGCATCTTTCAAGGCTTAAGTCAACCCTTGCTTGCATATTTTATGTAACTGCTGTGTTTACCTCTGGGTAGCTACAGGCTGATCTCTAAATAGGGACTCGAGTTAATTAACTAGCATGAATCTGTTAGGACTAGCCCCCTCGCCTCATCATACCGACCTGATTGGGACTGGAGGCATCTTTGCTCCCAAAACCATAATGTCCCAGTCCTCTTTGAAAGCTGAGGCTCTGTTGCCCTTCGTGTTAACATAGGAAACTGCCTTATAACGAGTCAGACCATCTAGCTCAGTATTGTCTACCCAGACTGGCTGTGGCTTCTCCAGGGTTGCAGGCAGGAGTATCTCTCAGCCCTATCTTGGAGATGCCAGGGAGGGAACTTGGAACCTTCTGCATGCAAATGTTCTTCTCAGAGTGTCTCCATCCCCCAAGGGGAATATCTTACAGTGCTCACACATGTCTCCCATTCAAACGCAAACCAAGGTGGACTCTGCTTGGCAAGGGGGACAATTCATGCTTGCTACCACAAGACCAGTTGTGTTCCACATGACGCCTTTCCCTCAGGGCAGAGCCCTTGAAGCTTTAGCCCACATCATCCTGGCCTCCTCTCAGCATAAGAACAATGGACATCCCTCAAGCACAAATCAGGAATGTACAATTATGTGGCCTGCCAAGCCAAATGGAAGTCAAGTCGCAGGACCCTGCTAAACCTCTTGCATTTGCCACCTGCCTGAGCCCACAGGAGGTTGGGCAGCCTACAACACAGGGACAGTTGGCTGGGTTGGACCTGGTGGGGCCAAGTTGTGCAGGCCTAGTACAGAGGTTTCCCCTTCACCCTATCCCATCATCACCCTTGCCCACTTCACCATCCTCAGAACTCACTGGTGACTGCCACGTGACGGTTGGATTTCCCCTCGTCAATGACGTCCAAGATTTCTTCAGGGCTGGAGACAAAGCGCTCAGTGCAACCCTAAAAGGAGAAGGGAAAAGGGTGTTGCTATGTTATATGTTGGTGCTGATCTCATCTTCCCCGTTATGCTACATCATCATCCTGCCTCACATAGTTTAGCCTTACATCTGGGAAACTTCTCCTCCCCACAGGCAATTGCCACAGGATTATACTTGGGAAGTATGCTGGGTTGGCAGAACAGTCTTCCTTCCCCTGCACAATGTTTTAGACCAGGGGTGGGGAACCTTGGCCCTCCAGCTGTTTTTGAACTACAACTCCCACCATCCCCAGCCACAAGGCTGGGGATGATGGGAGTTGTAGCTCAACAACAGCTGGAGGGCCAAGGTTCCCCACCCCTGTTTTAGACCATGATAACTATTCAGGAGTGAATATTTATCTCTCTTTCTCTCTGATCATTATGAGGAAGGAACCAAATAACACAACAAATGATTAAAAATGCATCTTAAACTGCTTTTCGGCTATATAAGCTGCAAAATATCTAAGAGCAGATCTCTGAACCTTGCTGTAAATCTCACCCCACTCCATGACCACAAAGTCTGAAAGATCCTCCCACCCTATGGTAGACCATTGGCCAGAGGTGATACAAGGGAAACTATTGCTGTCCTTCCCATTCTGGTCAGGGGTTTCCTCTGTCACACTTTCTCAGGAATCTCACCTTCACAAATGGTACACGGTTCTTGTCCTCATGAACCGAAAGGTTGGTCTTGGTCACTGTGGGTGAAGAGGGGAGATGAGTTTAAACAGGCCCCAATTAATCTGGGAAGATACATGTCACGTAATTCTCCCACTGCCAGAGTTTCCACAAGGTCACTAATATCCATTAACCCCTCTCCTCCATTTCCTGGCTGGTAATGCTCTGGACCTTCGCCTACGGCCCTCTGCACCCAGCCTTCTTGAAGATCACTCACCATCTAGCAGATCACGGATTTTGTCCAAGTAGATTTCAAAGTAGGAAACCTGCAAGTGGGGGATTATGGAGTGAATAGGACAGAGAGGAGGGGGTGCTCAAATAGGAACAGGGGAGGGGTCCTCAAATTTAACTGTACTATAGTCCCTGTGAACTCCCCACCTTTCTAGCAACCCAAGACTTCAGGGACGACAAAGTAAACAATACACTCCTATTGCTCAAAAGGAGATAAAGCAAGCTTGAGCCCTCTGGATGGGGAATGTGTCCCTTTTGTACAGCTCCTAGGACCTTTATTGCATTATAGAAAATTTTAGTTGTGGTAGGAAAAAATTCCACAACCCTCCTTAGGTAGAACAGTGCTGTTTCCAGAGCTTCCATCATTGCTTTCTGTCAGATGTGCTGGGACTGAAAACCTAGTATCCTGTAGGTCAGGCACAGCCTCCTTGGTCCCTGCACCACAGGGTGAGAGGAGAGGGAGCTTCTGCTGGTTGAAGAAGGGAACTGCAGGCAGTTTGAGCCAAAGGAGAGGCCAGTTAATCTAGGGAGATAAATTTCATTTTGGTCCTCCCAGAATCCCTCAAAGTCACTCATTCCCATCAGCCCCTTCTCCTCCTTTCCTAGCTTGCAGTGCCCTGGACCATTATTTATTGCCCACTCCAGTCCACATCTAACCTCCATGAGGGTCACTCGCCATTTGAAGTCAACCAATCTCTTTATTACCATCTTTGACCAGCATAAGGCAAACCATCTAGCAGTTCATGAGTATCTATCTATATCATTCTCTAAGGCATATCCATGGCTAATCCCATGTGTGGCAGCTCTCGCAAGAGTTCATAAGCAGTTGCTGGGAGAGGAAGTGGCTGAAGGGATGGGCAGGGAGGAGAACAAAGTGGCTGAAGGGATGTGTGTGTGTGGGGGGGGAGAGAACAGAGTGGCTGAAGGGATGTGGGGGAGAATGGAGTGGCTGAAGGGATGTATGGCGGGGGGAGAACAGAGTGGCTGAAGGGATGTGTGTGTGGGTGGGGAGAGAACGGAGTGGCTGAAGGGATGTGGGGGAGAATGGAGTGGCTGAAGGGATGTGGGGGAGAATGGAGTGGCTGAAGGGATGTGGGGGAGAACGGAGTGGCTGAAGGGATGTAGGGCAGGGGGAGAACAGAGTGGCTGAAGGGATGTAGGGCGGGGGGAGAACAGAGTGGCTGAAGGGATGTAGGGCGGGGGGAGAACAGAGTGGCTGAAGGGATGTAGGGAGGGGGGAGAACAGAGTGGCTGAAGGGATGTAGGGCGGGGGGAGAACAGAGTGGCTGAAGGGATGGAGGGAGAACGAAGTGGCTGATGGGCCAGGGAGCCAAATCAGTTGCTGCATGGGGAGGTGCACAGGTGCACAGATGCTCTGCGCCGGTCAGCTAGTCTATAACTATTGACACAAATCCTCCTGTTTCTGGGAATCAGGTGATGCAAGAGAGCCAATCTTATGCCTTTGCTTGTTATAAAGCTCCAGATCTGTTGTTTGTTGTTGAAAAAGGCTTCCAGGCTATCCTTCTGCATTGACTGACTACCCAAGGTACATGTCAGCCCTTGGACCCAAGTACCAAACATCCTGATGACAACGCCCTTTCTAAACCATCTCCTCTGACACTCCTATCCATTTGCAAAGACTACTCCTCCTTTTTCAGTGCTCACAACCCACATGCCTCTGACCTTAATATGGAATTCCAGGTTCTCATCCATGGAGTAGATATGGTTGAAGATATCCCGGGCAATGCGTGGGATGATACCCATGAGCTGGGGGTCATGCAGCTTACCCTGGAGGAATAGAAGTGTCAGCAATCAACCTAATGGGAGCCCTTCTCAAACCCTCCTCCAACTGAGCATTGGCCTTTGGAGACACCTCTGTATGCAACAGCCAGGCCAATGCTTCCCAACTGTGGTCTAGCTTCTTTTGACCCCTCACCTCCATGGTGTGAGTCTTCCCAGAGGATGTCTGCCCATAGGCAAAGATGGTGCCATTGTACCCCGCCAGCACATCTGCAAGACAGACAAATGGCTGAGAAAGATCATTCATTCATTTCCATTATAACACCCTACATCCACTGCCCTGTCGTTCCTGTTTCCCCATATAGCACTGTCCCACTATCTGCCTCAGTGCTCTTCATACTGACCTTTGACAATCTGCATGGCACAGGCATGGTACACTTGCTCCTGGGTGGTGTTGGGTGGGAAGACACGGTCAAAGGCGTAAGGCTTGCCCTGGAAGTGAAGAATAGAACAGTGAGGTCAAGGGTTGGATAGGAACACCTAAGGTCTTATTTATTTATTTGTTTGTTTGTTTGTTTGTTTGTTTGTTTGTTTCTCAAATTTGCACACCACTCCAAACTTTCATCTCTGGGCAGTTAACAATAGCATAAAACAAGTTAAAAACATATACAGAACTAAAAACAATTTAAAAATTTAAAAATAAATAAAAAATTAAAACCTAAAAATTTAGGAAGCTGAGAAAGCTTAGATGAAAAGATGGGTTTTCAAGTGTTTTTTTAAAATTGCCAGAGATGGGGAGGATCTTATCTCAGCAGGGAGCGCATTACACAATCTCGGGGCAGCGACCGAGAAGGCCTGTCTCTGTGTAGTTACCAAACAAGTTGGCGGTAACTGGAGACAGACATCCTCAGATGACCTCAGTGGGTGGTGGTTCTCGTAGTGAAGAAGACGCTCTCTTAAATACCCAGGGCCTAAGCCATTTAGGGCTTTATAAGTTATAACTAGCGCTTTGTATTTTGTCTGGTAACCTATTGGCATGGGAAATGCTCACCACAGCTACCCCTGCCACAACACCAGTACCACTTCTCACATTGCTTGCTTCCTTAATCAACAAGTACAACAATTCAGAGTTCCAATACAATGCATTCTTACTTGGAATTCCCACTGAATTCACTGAGGGGCTTATGCCCAAGTAAGTGTGCACAGGACTGAAGATGTATCTCTGCTTACACCGCAAAGGACATCAGGATCCTCTACCACAACCCTCCACCCAATCCTGCTTCTCAAAGTTCTGCTTCTTCCAACCTTTCTTGGACGATCTCTGCTTTGGGGTTCCATAGCATAAACAGTCCAAATTTGCCTCTGGGAGACCTATTTCCTCTACAGAGCATGGAGAATAACTCAGTATTGCTAAGTGAGTAAGTCCTGTTCCTCTGCTTTAGACAGCCACTACTACTATGTCTACTTTTCCTATCACAGCCTATAGCAACTACTGAGAGAGCCCCGTCCATGCTTACCCAAAGGGCCTTTCATTGTCAGTCTTCACTTCCCCTGCCTTAGTTTGGATCCTGATCAGCTCACAATCCTCCTGCAGGCTCCTTCAAATTAACCAATGGACTATGAAGCTGCCCTCCCCCAAAGAAAGATATTTCTGGGCCTTCCCTACAAGTCTGTACAGGATGAAACAGCAGGCAGAACCCAGCATGCTTTGAGCTACGGTCTGTACTAGCTGATTCAGAAAAGTAGTACAGTGTACTGGATTATGAGCATAAAAAACATTTCACTCCACCTTTCCACAGTTGCTCGAGATGGCTCACATTATCATAAAACAAAAAACACAATTAAGCCCAAGAAAACAAAATGGGAGAGAAGGTCAAAAGAAATGCAGCAGCAGGAAAAAGACAGCAGAAACAACTCAAATTTGCCTCTAGGAGAACCAACACAGAGCATGGGAAAGGTCCACATTGCACTGCTCCTTCCCCTATCAAAAGGCTTAAGAAACAGATAGATCTTGCAAAGCTGCCTAAAAGCTGACAGGGAAGAACACAAACGTGCCTTTTGTGGGAGATAAGTCTATAAGGTTGGGGCAACAATGAAGAATGTCCTGCTCTCTAGCAATGACAGTCTTGTCTCCTGATCTGAGGAAGGCCCTTATGGCCTTACCAATGACCTTAGAAGGTGAGTGAGTTCATGGGGGAAAGAGTAATCAGACCAGGGGTGTTGCTATAACTGAGCAGATGGGTTCAAAGAAACCAGGCTCCCAGTGCCTGAGGGCCCTCTAGCTCCACCCCTACCTATTTTCTTCATTATCTCCCTCACTCCGAGGGCCCGCCAGGGAGATGGGTGAACAAAGGCCCCCTCTCTCCTAGCTATGCCCCTGAATCAGACCTAGATCAGGGAGACCTGGATTCAAATTCTTGGTCAGTCATGAAGCTCATTGGATTATTTTGAGCCAGTCACTAACTGAGGCTGTTCACAAAAACTGGATAGGGCAAGTGTCCGACACAGGTTTGGGAGCTGTGTGTGCTCCCAATTTTTTGTTATGTAGAAGCATAAATACGCCACAGACTAGCACTTGGTAGGGTTGCAGTGAAAGTCTTGGAAAGGATATTTAGATGCCATGATGCATCTACACCTTCAAAGACCTTCACTTCATAGTTCGGACCATGGTTTTCCCCATGACACTCTATGGATGCGAAAGCTGGACTTTGAAGAATTAAGATAGAAAAAGCATTAACACTTTTTGAAGGGATGAGGGGTCTAGCAGCAGCAGGCCTGACCAGAAGACGTGTCAAAGTACCCTCGTGAGAAGTACTGAGTTCTTATTTATTATTATTTGCTATTTTTGACATTATGTATTTTACAAACAACTTTCCCAGTTTCCCCCCTCCCCCCCTCCCCCCCTGAGCCCAACCTTTCCTCTCCAAGCCAGCCTTTATGTGCTGCACTGGATGAGGGAGCTGAGAAAAGAAAGGGCCTATTAGACCCCCCTGCATCTTAAGTGATTAAATATGGCCACAAATAGTAATTGCTGGAGATGCAAAAATCCTCACTCAGATTTAACACATATGTTCTGGGGCTGTCCCACAGTGCAAGAGTTCCGGAGGGAGGTGATTACACGTATCAATCTGGTGATGGATTCACCTCTTGCACTGAGGAACGCAGTACTGGGATATATCCCAGCAGATTGGGGACTAAAATCAAGTTCTAATCAATGGCTATGGAGAGTACTGAGTTCTTGCACGATAAGCAGCACAGACTGTTCTATCAAGAGGGAGCTGTCCAAGTGCTGGACTCATTTAAAGTCGGTTTGGTGGTTCTTTCAAGCTCTGAGCCTCTTTGCTTTATCTCTTCCTCTGCGGTAGCTCTGATACAGTATGAAGCAGAAGGAAAGGTCACTAGAGGCATTAGCTGCTGCTCTTGGATCAGGAACAATACAGAATGGGGCTTTTCAGCAACAACATTGCTCCCTATCCTGGGCAGATTCCAGCACAACAATCAGAGATCCTGTTCTTGTGACTAAAAGCTGGGTATGAGAAACAGCCAGTTAGGATTGTAGACTTACGTGCACTCCTAAAAACCAGGTGTGTGCTTGCAAAAATCAAGGTAGAAAGAGGGGGAAGTTATCATGTACTATGCACAATGTGGGTAGGGACAGTGTGGCTAACCAACAGTGGTTACCCAGCATTGTCTCCAAGGTGGAGGTGGAGCACATCCTGTGCTGCCCTAGCCAGATCACATTCCCCTCTTCCTACCTTGATTTTTGCCAACACAAAACCAGTTCTCGGGAGCACACACAGATGTGAAATGCTGGCTGGACACTCCTCCTTCTCAACTTGGATCATGTGAGTGAGCCTGCAGAAGCACTAGCCCTTTGGTAATTAAAATGGGCCACCAAGTCCACTTCAACTGGCTGTTCTGGGTCGGGATAACTGGTACCTAAAGCATCCCCCAGCTAGTACCTGTGTGGCATTTGCATTAAAACCTGAACAGCTGAACAGGAGGTGAACCAGAAAATAGCGACAAACCTGAACAGAAGGGAACCCAGATTTTTAATGGTTTTGCTTCCAACTGAGGTCTGATTCACAGGATCTTTGGGTGCACAACTAGCCACTTATTTCCTGCCCAGGCAGATGGTTTTTCTCTTGCTCAGATGCTACTGCACCTGTGGCCAAACTGATCACCCAAGCAGTCCACTTTGGGCACAACCTGCTCCAACCTGCCATCACTTGACCCACACTAGGCTGAGAAGACACAGTCTTCAGCATATTTAACATAATAAGAGTCTGCATAGCTCTCCTGCCGCCTTCCCTTATCACACTTCTAGGACACAGGAGCTCTGGTTAATTACATCTCACTGTCCTATTTTTGCGGGGGAAACAGGCTTTAAATAAATTTGAGAAAGAAGAGGGGGTAGATGACTGGGAAGCAATGCTCTTGCGATTCTCCTTTTATACATCATACTGCCATCTTGACAAATCCCCCACCTGGCAGCTTGAAATTGAGGCCACTGCCAACCTGGCAGCAGATATAAATTCTAACACCCCACTCCCTGCCTCAGTTGACTCGCCTGGGAATGGCTCTGTGTTACTTGCAGTCTGAGGCAAGCTGCAGATCTCATTTAATATTCTTGTTCAAGCAATAAAGGAAGGGGAGAAAATGGATTCCTCAGTATACAGTGTGCCTGAATGCTCTGATCCACTGCAGATT
Organism: Hemicordylus capensis; assembly: GCF_027244095.1. Taxonomy (NCBI): domain Eukaryota; kingdom Metazoa; phylum Chordata; class Lepidosauria; order Squamata; family Cordylidae; genus Hemicordylus; species Hemicordylus capensis. The sequence continues at coordinate 197,045,388 of NC_069658.1, read as the reverse complement.
ACCCAGTACATGTCAGAACTGCTTTTTTTGTTTTTTTGTTTCTCCATAAAGATGGATGGCATCTCTCCCATAGGATCCAAAGTCAACATAATAAATAGACTTACTTTGAAGTAAGCTGAAGGACTTGAAGCCAATTCACACAACCTAATTATTCTGTTGAGAATGTGTGGATTGCTTCATACAGATGGTAGTTCAGTCTGTGTTTACCAAACCCCTTCTCAGCCCATTGTTGGCAGTTTTGCAGCAGGCACAGTAAACCTGAGCACTATGCTACAATAAATGTGGAAGCCAAGCAACATGAGTAGAAGAATCTTGTTGGACTATGCCATTTCAGACAGTAGCTGCAGGGATGAAGGCTGACTGTTACATCATGAGGCAGTTCACATGATGTCAACAGTAAGATTCAGACATGGACTGCACAAGGTTTTTTGCTGGGTGGATAGGCACCACAAAAAAGTGGAGGCGGAACAATAGTCTGGTCACTGGTTCAAATCCCCGCTGGTATGTTTCCCAGAATGGGAAATACCTATATCGGGCAGCTGAGATATAAGAAAGATTCTGAAAGGCATCATCTCACACTGCGCAGGAGATGGCAATGGTAAACCCCTCCTATATTCTACCATAGAAAACCACATGGCTCTGTGGTCACCAGGAGTCAACACCGACTCGAGGGCACAACTTTACCTTTTACCTAGATAGATAGATAGATAGATAGATAGATAGATAGATTGATTGATTGATTGATAGAGTTTTGTGGGAGTGCTTAACCAACAAGTCAGGGAAAGGGTGGATTCTCTATACACATCCTGCCCATTCCAAAATGGGCACTCCTCAAAGATGAAGCTTTGGACATAAAACCAGTGGGTCTGACATAGATTATAACCTGGAAGAAATGCCACAAACAATTTACCGAGAAGTCTAAAACAATGAAAAAAACAAATTCTTTACTCAGGGTATCCCTAAAAGTTTCAGTTGATTATAATGGAACTGAACAACAGGGAATGAAGCTGTCTTGTTGCATACTTCATATGCTTCAGAAAACAATGGAGGAGACGTTGCAGCCTGTATGTCAAAGAAGCCAACAGGGCTCACCTTTAGTCCATCATGGACTCTGAAACAGGCAAGCAGCCTGATCATATTAGTCCTGCAGCTGGGACACAGACAGTAACTTAGATTCCTTTTTACACATTGAATTTTGTATAATGGATTTTGTTTATCTGGAGCAGTTTTCTGATTCTTTATACAACAAAAAGTTCCCTCCCTAGAGAAAAGCTATGGGAACAGTGCTCTTTAGCTTGGATGTGGTGGTCACAGCAACTCACTTAGGATATTCCCACATCTAGGGATATAAGGTAAGTTTGCATACTTATTACTATATTATTAAACCCAGAGGTGCACCTAGGTAATTTTGGAACCTGGACCTAAAGGCCTTTGGAGACAACAATGCATGCATGTGTGCACATATACACACCCCGCTGCAAGTTAAGCATCATACCCCTACACACACACACACACACACACACACACACACACAATTTTAACACATGGGTTCTTGAGGGCACAAACAGCAACTGAACACACAAGAATGTAAGAATATGAAAAAAGTATATTTATGCAAATATGCATTAGCAGAAACATTTCAACACGCCACTTAACATATTCCCATCTCACATATTTCTTTCACCATTCCCCACTCTGTCTCTAAAGCAGAGGTCACACTCAGCTGCCTGGCACAGGTCACAGTCACACGGGCCAGCAGTATGACGACCACACCACCTGGGACAAAGAGGATTTGGGGGGCCCCAGGGGGTGTGGAGGCCCTGGACTTCCACCCAGATGTTCAAGGGAAAGAGCACCTCTGATTAGACCTATACCTTAATGACCTTGAGTGTGTATTGAATGTTTCAGCTGTCAACTTCCTAAACTTGGGATTAGGAAATGTTGTGTTTTACTTTTCATTGATGCCGCCATTATTTTATCTCACCGTAGATTCAATTTTCAAAGGCTTAAATAATTTTTAAATACTGCTGTTCTATCTATTCTGCAATGTTTTTTGAATTTGGTTTTCACTGTGTGTTGCGAGAGGCTTTGAGTTTTAAGAAGGATTGCACAGCTCACAGGGACATATTTGCACACTGCACAGAATGTTACTAGGGGAAGGGGAGATAAGCAGAAATCATACCCCTGTGTATGAGCACCTGCACTTCAGAAGTGGGAGCATATCTGGTGCACACCTGCTTCTTTTGGCTGCATGTGTCAGTATGCTGGCAAGTTTATAGTCAGGATGCTGGCTAGTATATAGTTACAAGATTGGGCAGTCTTGATTAACATAAGTAAGAACACAAGAATAGCCCTGCTGGATCAGGCCCAAGGCCCATCTAGTCCAGCATCCTGTTTCACACAGTGGCCCACTAGATGCTGCTGGAAGCCACAGACAGGAGTTGAGGGTGTGCCCTCTCACCTCCCATTACTCCCCTGCAACCGGTACTCAGAGGCATCCAACTCTCCAACTAGTAGCCGTCAATAGACCTCTCCTCCATGAAGTTATCCAAACCCCTCTTAAAATCATCCAGGTTGTTGGCTGTCACCACATCTTGTGGCAGAGTTCCACAAGTTGATTATGCGTTGTGTGAAAAAGTACCTCTGTTTGCCAGTCCTAAATTTCCTGGCAATCAATTTCATGGGATGACCCCTGGTTAGTGTTATGTGAGAGGGAGATTAATTTCTCTCTATCCACTTTCTCCACACCATGCATGATTTTATAGACCTCTATCATGTCTCCCCGCAGTCGTCTTTTTTCTAAACTAAATAGCCCCAGGTCTTGTAGCCTTGCCTCATGAGAAAGGTACTCTAGGCCCCTGATCATCTTGGTTACCTTCTTCTGCACCTTTTCCAGTTCTACAATGTCCTTTTTTAGATGTGGTGACCAGAATTGTATGCGGTACTCCAAGTGTGGCCGCACCATCGTTTTGTATAAGGGCATTATAGTATTAGCAGTTTTATTTTCAATCCCCTTCCGAATGATCCCTAGCATGGAATTGGCCTTTTCCACAGCTGCTGCACATTGAGTCGACACTTTCAACGAGCTGTCCACCACAACCCCAAGATCCCTCTCCTGGTCAGTCACCGACAGCTCAGATCCCATCAACGTTTACTTGAAGTTGGGGTTCTTTGTCCCAATGTGCATCACTTTACACTTGCCAACATTGAACCGCATTTGCCACTTTGTCACCCACTCACCCAGTTTGGAAAGATCCTTTTGGAGCTCTTCACAATCAGTTATGGATTTCACTACCCAAAAGAGTTTGGTATCATCTGCAAATTTCGCCACCTCGCTACTTACTCCTGCTTCTAGATCATTTATGAATAAATTAAAAAGCACTGGTCCCAGTACAGATCCCTGGAGGACCCCACTTCTAACTTCCCTTCATTGTGAAAACTCTCCATTTATACCTATCCTCTGTTTCCTGTCTTTCAACCAGTTAGTAATTCACATATGTACTTGTCCCCTTATCCCATGACTGATAAGTTTTCTCAGGAGTCTTTGATGAGAAACTTTGTTGAAAGCTTTTTGGAAGTCCAGGTATACTAGGTCAACTGGATCATCTTTATCCACACACTTGCTGACACTCTCAAAGAACTCCAAAAGGTTTGTGAGGCAAGATTTACCTTTGCAGAAGCCATGTTGGTTCTTTCCCAGCAGGGTCTGTTCTTCTATGTGCTTTACAATTTTATCCTTGACAATGCTTTCCATCAATTTGCCTGGAACGGACGTTAAGCTAATCGGCCTGTAATTTCCTGGATAGCCTCTGGATCCTTTTTTGAAAATTGGTGTTACATTTGCTACTTTCCAGTCCAAAGGTACAGAGCCTGATTGTAGGGATAAGTTATATGTTTTAGCAAGGAGGTAGGCAATTTCACATTAGAGTTCTTTGAGGACTCTTGGATGGATGCCATCCAGCCCTGACAATTAGCTAGTTTTCAGTTTTTCCAGACAGTTTAGAACATCATCTCTTGTCACTTCTATCTGATTCAGTTCTTTAGCATCCATCCCTGAAAAGCCTGGTTCGGGAGCAGGTATATATGCTCAGTATCCTCTGCTGTGAAGACGGACGCAAAGAATTCATTTAGCGTCTCTGCAACCTGCATATCCTCTTTAATAATCCCTTTCACTCCCTCGTTGTCTAATAGTCTAACCACCTCCCTGGCAGGTTTCCTGCATCTGATTTATTTAAAGAATTTTTTGTTATTCCCCTTGATGCTTTTAGCTAAAGGTCACCTTCTCTCTGATTGGTTCCAAGACCAACTGTTCTAGGGCACAGTATTTCAGCGTATCTAGAAATTTGACCTCTTTGTCATTTCCTGATTGTTAATTTACCCAGTCTCATGTGTGGGTAATTGAAGTCACCCATTATTATAGGCCTACCTCTCCTTGACACCTCCCTGATTTCCTCCTGCAACTCCCAGTTACTGGCAACGTTTTGATCCGGAGGGCGATACCATGTCCCCAGTAGCACATTTCCTTTCAGGCCTTGTATTGTCACCAGCAAGGTTTCTGTGGAGGACTCCGGTCCACCTACGTTTTCTAGCTTGTTAGATTCTATCCCTTCTTTAACATACAGTGCTACTCCACCTTCAAGGTGCCCCTCCCTGTCCTTTCTATAGAGTTTATATCCAGGGATAACAGTGTCCCACTGGTTCTCACTGTCCCACCATGTTTCTGTTATGCCCACTATATCTATTTCTGTGTCAGCAACAAAGCACTCCAGCTCACCCATCTTAGCTTGGAGACTTCTGACACTGGCATATAAGCGCCTATACACTGAATCTCTTACCTGGTGTATGCTAGCTTTCTTTTGACTCTTTGACCAGCTGGCACAGTCTTCTGTCTGCTCTTTATATGATTCTGCTCTGTCCCCTTCTGTTTTATCTGAATCCTTTGCACCCTCACACTTTAAAGGATGGCCTCTGCCGAACTGGATACTGCCCAGTTCCTGTCAGCTATTCCCCAGGTGTCATTTTAAAAGCTGCTCTGCAACCTTTTTGATTTTAAGCGCGAGCAGTCTGATTCCATCTTGGTTCAAGTTCAGCCCACCCCTTTTGTACAGGCCTTGCTTGCCCTAAAATGTATCCCAGTGCCTAACAAATCTAAACCCTTCCTCCGAGCACCAACATCTCATCCACGCACTGAAACCCCTCAGCAGTGCCTGTCTCACTGTACCTGTGCGTGGAACAGGTAGCATATCTGATAAGCCTACCTTGGAGTTCCTGGACTTCAATACACTACCTATCGGCCTATATTTGGCTTGCAGGACCTTCCGACTACATTTCCCCACATTGTTGGTGCCGACATGCACCATGACAGCTGTCTCCTCCCCAGCACTGCCAATCACAGATTACTGTGAATGGACTTATCACCTACAATATGATGAATGATCAGAGATATAAGGAAATGGCATAATGCTCTTTCAGAAATGTCTCAGCCTTCAGCTATTGGGAGGGGAGAGGAACAGTCACTGAAGTTTGAATTTGGAGACAGAGAGAGAGACAGAGTGATGAGATTAACTGAACTGGAAGCCTAAGGGGTACTTACCTGTCACTTTATTTTTTGTTAAATAGCTAAACACATATTCTGATCAAAACATGTTCTGTGACAAGAATGAAAATGATGCAAACATGTGGGACTATTTCTTATTTTGCATAATTCATTCAATATTTACTAGCAACAGGGAGGCAAGAAGTTGTGGAAGGTGTCTGGAAAGCTTATCCTCCACTCTGACTTCTAATATTTTCAAAAGGGATCATGTGTTGGGTTTTTAAAAAAGCATATATTCATATCATAAAAGCTAGAAGATGCTGGATAGTTTGGAGTTGTGGTTGTTTTTAATGCCAAGATTCTTAGAATGTTAAATTCTGAACCCAATACTGAATTCTGTATAAAATGCCATGGTCCCTGAAGTGAGGAATACACACTGTCCTGGCTAGTCTTTGTGTGATTCCACAAGAGCTGTATTAATTTTCCCTTTTAATTCCCTGGATTGCCATAGAGATGTCACACTAACCTGCATTATTATGCGTGGTTAAATGGTTATGTTTTTTTTGTGCTTGTTAGAAATACGCTCCCATTTTTTTTGCGCTTGTTAGAGTTTTTTTGCGATCTCTCCCGGCTTGTTAGATTTTTTGTGTGCTTGTTAGAAATACGCTCCCATACTGCTCTCTTGTGTGGGAGAAGCCTTATCTTTAGCGGAAGAACCTAGATGCTATGTTTCTCTGGGATAAAAATAACAACTGGCAACCGGTAATACACATTATTGACAGAATGCATGTTCACAAGTACCCCCAAAAAAGTCCTTTACTCATATTAATTAACCCTACTTTTAAAATGTTCTCTGTATTAGAAACAAAAATGCTTGCTTTGCACTGCATATGGAAATTAGAAGAGCGGGGCTACAGCACCGTGTAACTACCAACCTCTACATTTAGGAAAGCTGTGGGCAAGTTTGCACTGGTTTGGTTTCCCCAATGATATGGATGGCTGATGCAGTGTAAATTATGGCTCCACCCTCTCTCCAACAAGTACATCACATTCCCACATGCAGCACACTACAGATGCACCTTGGCAGACCTCTGAATCCACCCAATCCTAGTGTATGGCTTTAAAAAGGTTAAGAACATAAGAATAGCCCTGCTGGATCAGGCCCAAGGCCCATCTAGTCCAGCATCCTGTTTCGCACAGTGGCCCACCAGATGCCACTGGAAGCCACAGGCAGGAGTTGAGGGCATGCCCTCTCTCCTGCTGTTACTTCCCTGCAACTGGTACTCAGAGGCATCCTGCCTTTGAGGCTGGAGGTGGCCTATATATGTGAGCCAGCGTGGTGTAGTGGTTAGAGTGCTGGACTAGGACCGTGGAGACCCGAGTTCAAATCCCCATTTAGCCATGAAACTAGCTGGGTGACTCTGGGCCAGTCACTTCTCTCTCAGCCTAACCTACTTCACAGGGTTGTTGTGAAAGAGAAACTCAAGTATGTAGTACACCGCTCTGGGCTCCCTGGAGGAAGAGCGGGATATAAATGTAAAAATAATAATAATAATAATAATAATAATAATAATAATAATAATAATATAGCCCTCCGACTAGTAGCCATCGGTAGACCTCTCCCCCATGAAGTTATCCAAACCCCTCTCAAAGCCATCCAAGTTGTTGTCTGTCACCACATCTTGTGGCAGAAAATTCCATGCTGATTATGTGTTGTGTGAAAAAGTACTTCCGTTTGTTGGTCCTAGATTTCATGGCAATCAATTTCATGAGATGACTCCTAGTTCTAGTGTTATGTGAGAGGGAGAAGAATTTCTCTCTATCCACTTTCTCCACACCATGCGTGATTTTACAGACCTCTATCATGTCCCCTGCAGTCGTCTTTTTTCTAAACTAAATAGCCCCAAGCGTTGTAGCCTTGCCTCATAAGGAAGGTGCTCTAGGTCCCTGAGGTTAGCATCAATAGCTAGAAATTCAACCTCTGTGTTGACTTGCAGCTGATTTCCATAAGCTGAGGACAAACAACAGGGAACAACAATCACAACCTCCAGCTTTCTTAGGACACCTGATTAGTCACCCCTGGGTTTATAGAACCATAATGGAAACAATCATAAGAGTCACTACTCTAAATCAGCACTCATGGGAAAACAAGGACAAAGCATTCCACATAAGGCCTCTCTGTAGCAGACATCACCATGATGCACCTGGTTAGAACAACAAGAATGTGTTTTCTCTCCTGGAAAAATGGACGATACTGCTCAGAGGTCATTGAGCTTGTAAAGGAAACACAAAGGGGTGGGTTGAGTGAATCCTCCCCTCTTTATGGCTCTTCCTCCTCACTTTGTCATGAAGACACCTCCCCATCCTTTAGATTCCCTATAAAATAGGGGTGATGGTCCTGAGAAATAAGTCTAGTAAGGGGAACTTGCAATGTAGTGCAGTTGCATTGTCTCCAATAGGGCATGGCCATGGCTATAAGAGTAATCAAATCTAGGCCTGGAGAATACGGAGAAACCGAAAGGAGCTGGAAACAGCATGAAGCAGGAGTCTGAAGAGCTGCAAGCACTTCTCTGCTGAGCAGGAAAGGGCAGAAGGCAGTGTTGGTAGTACCAGGTCCATGTAGACCAGACCTGGGCAAATTCTCTTTGGATCTAGAAGCCAGCCCAGAAATGTAGGAGCATTTGCAAAATCCCTGGATTTAGGGACAGACACTGCGGAGTGGAGGATAAATGGGTTTTTCCTTGTCCCCATTCTTAGAACAGAAACAAGGCTGCCTAGGGCAAATAAAGATGTTATTAAAGAACTCTACTGCTAAATATCCTTGTTTAGACCCCACAGTTAAATTTCTAGGCACCATGGCTCCCTGGCACCTGGGATTTGTCAAGCTGTGATGCAGACACCTAGCCATGTGCTGCTGTGGGCCCCGCTTAGTGTTGCAGTGGGCACAGTCCACTACCTAATCTGCTGGTGCTTGCCACTGCATCTAGTGATGTAAAGGTAGGGACAAGCACATTAGGTAAACAAAGATGGCAGTCAGCAGCAGCATGGCTGCTGAAGAGTGCTCTTGGCCACCAACGTCGCTAAGGTAAGCCCCATAAAGGACTGGCAAGGTGGTGGTGCCAGTAGTGGCCTGGAATGTTCTTCAGCAGCTGTGCTGCTGATGTCCACCCTCTTTGTTTACCTATAATGCAATGCACTGGTTCCTATTGCTGCATCTAGTGACACAATGGCAGGGACAAGCACATCGCATTATAGGTGAATGAAGATGGCAGGTACCAGCCACTGAGTAGCATGGCTGCCAAAAAGTACTCTGTGCTGCCACTGCTAAGATAATCAGATAGTTGCTTTATTTTGTGAGCCGCCCAGAGAACAATTGTTATGGGGTGGCTGAGAATAATAATAATAAATCAATAAAATATTATTATTAATTATTATCCCTTGTAACATGGGATCCTGCAGGACGTTTCTGGGGTGGGGGGACGACAAAGCTTGCCAGCGGCTGGGGAACAAGCTCCCACTGGTGGCCTCTAGCCCATTGTAAATGGGTGACCGTGTGAAACACACCCTATGTCAATATCAGATGCAGGGAGGTGTGGCCAGTATTGGGAAGAGGGGCTGCTCTGCCCCTCTCCCAGTCCTCACCAGTCAGCACTTCATTCAAACACTGACTTGGGGCTACTTTCTCTGCCTCTTCAGCACTGATGCAGTGGACGTAGTCAGTATCAGGAAGAAGGGCTGTTCTGCCCCCTCCCGATTCCGCCCACTGAGAGCTTCTTGCTCTGCCTTGCCAAGGCAGAGGAGGAAGAAGCTCCCAGCTAATGCTTGCAGGAAGCACTGACTGGGGATGATCGGGAGAGAGACAGAGCAGCCCCTCTTCCCAATAAGGGCCAGCCAAGCCCCTGCGTGGCTGGGACTGACTGAATTCAGGGAGGGGGTCAACTGCCTCCCTTTGGATGCCCATCCTTTTGCATGCCCATCCCATCCCTTTGGATGCCTATCCCATCCCTCCTCCTGTGGATGCCCATGCCTTATAAAAGAGTTTAGGAGAGGCTGACTGTGGCAACACTAATAGCAGCAGTGATGGCAACAGTAGCTTGAAGTGCTTCACAGCAACCACACTGACTTCCCCAGTGCCCCAGCTGACTGACCACAATGCCAGCCCTGAAAGGTTAGGCTCCTGGTATTTATAGCAGGCTGGCCTGGCCATTCCAGAGGCTTCATCTGCCCACCAGTGGCAGAGTACAGAGCTGCTGCACAGGGCGATCCCTTCACTGATTAAAAGAGGGCCTGAGGCCTGAGTGTAGTCCAGGCAGCTCACCAAACTGGGTCCCAGCTTCAGGCCATAAGGTTCCTAGTATAAGCCTCGGAGTCCGCCACAGCCTCTTAGCTGTCCTGTGTGGCAAATCCACATGCAAAATGCATTTATTGTAATGCACTGTGGGCCCAGAATAGCAATAATCCTATGAGTCTAAAGCAGCATTCACAGAGAAACAAGGCAGTGAAGGCTCCAGCAGAGAAGGGCTTCATAAGATGGGAGCAATGGGGATAATCAGGAATGGGTAGCAGCTGGGGAAACTACCTCTCCTGTTCCTGGGGGCTTCTGGCACTGGCTCAGAGTTCCAGGGGAAAAAAAATAACAATCTGGTTAGTAATCACTAAAATGTGAATAATCACTCATGTCATCGACAGTAACTCCATTCCCCCCAGGGATATTGGAAAGTGATGATATAATTCAGCGTTTGGCTAATTCCAGCTTCCTTGCAAGAAGTTACATTCAAACACCCAGAATCTACCATGCTGCTCTCATCTCTTCAGCGTCCAAACTGGCAATGCTGGATAGCATGATCAGCAGCTGTAGAGAGGCCACTGTGGTAATAGCAAGCACACAGCATCCCCTTATTGTGATGCTGCCCGTGTCATAGCTCAGTCAGAGGAGAGGAAAGAACCAGGAGCCAGCTGGCCCTCAGACACTCTGCTCCAGGTGCTGCTGGATCTGACAGCCATCTGGGGCCATCCATCCAACCATTCATTGGGCATGGGCAAGGTGTGGGAAAGGCTAGGGTGGGTTTTCCTCAGACTTTGAACCAGCCATTCTGAAAGTTTGACTTTTCAGCTCCAAAAAATTGGAGGGAATTAACCCCAGGCCATAGGTGTGATGCACAAAACCCCCAAGATGGTTTATATAGACCCTATCAAGATCATGTCCTGGGCCCTGTGGAGCTCGGTGTAGGGGCCTGGGATTGCAGCGCGGTCCTGGTCGGGCCACTCCAGTTAATGGGTGTTTGGCCAGGATAGGTAACCAGGAATCCTGGTTATCTGTCCTGGTTGGGTGCTGGTGGATCGGAGTGGTTTGACCGGGGTTACGCTGGGGTTCTGGGTTCTCACGCTCAGCTCTGCGAGATTCACTACTCCCGGCTTTTGGGCCGGGATCCTTGTGTGAACCCAGCCTTAACCAGCTGTATTATTTATCAGAAGCAAAACTCTTTTAGCTTGTGACAAAGTACACTGAAGAAAACTCTCTCGGAGCAAGCTGAATCTTCCTCCTGCCTTATTTTGCATTTGCCTGAGCCGTACAGAGAAGGCTAAACTGTTAACTGTTAAACTGCGCTTCGCCCGCTTTCCAGGGATTGTGGGAACCACCAGGCTCGCAGGCGAGCCTGGTGCTCCCAAGGCAGCTAGCCTGCCTAATTCCCCTTCCCCTTAAATGAGGTTAACTGAGCGAGTGCTCCGTTAACCTAATTTTTTTGCTCATTTGTCGCTGCAGTGTGCCGTGACACACAAGTAGACCCCCGACTGGGAGGCTGCAAGCAGCTTCCCTGGCTTGGGGGTCTCTCCAGGATGCCCCGTGCACTTGTGTGGGGCATCCTGGAACTTCCAGGGGGGCCGCATGGCCCTTGATCCCCGCAGCTCCTGCCGGCTCCATGTCGGAGCCGGCAGCCGTGTGGGTGGCTGCTCTGGTCACCCAGCTACGAGCGGCTGCTTGTCTGCAAGGAGAGCGGGCTTAAGCCCACTCTCCTCGCAAGCCCCACAGAAGCTCTTCTCACATATCGTGAGAAGAGCTTCATTATGTACTGCATTGTTTAATTTTCTTTCTTTCTCTTTTTTTCTCTTGTACTGTGTTTGTTGCGGGGCGGGTTGTATTTCTCTTTTTTATACTCATTTAATAAAATAAAATAAAATTAAGAAGTAGTCTATTATTTATTGGCAACAGCAAAATAAATAATTGTCAAATACTGGTGTAACAATCCGGCAGTAACAGCCTTTCCTTTCCTGTAAAGAGTGAACTGGAAGTGTACCCTGTCCTGACTGACAGGCTAGGGATCAGCCACTCAGCACATGGTGGGCTGGACCTAGAGGGCCATGAGGCAGAAAGCGAAGCAGCTCTGTCTTCGTTCTGAAGCAGCTAGGTGGGAGGTGAGAGAGGATGGGAGGAAAGCTTAGTGAGGAGCAATGGAACTTTGCTGCTTCAGAACCAAGACACGCTTCTCTTTCTGCCTCATGGCCCTCTAGGTCCCACCCACCATGTGCTGAGTGGCTGATCCCTAGCCTGATCAACAGCTGGCCTGGAGAATTCTCTCATGGAAGGACATCTGCAGATCCTTGAGACACAAGACTACAGGAAGCTTGAATTCTCTCCTGGAGTTTGGGTGAGCAAGAGGGAAGGAAGCCGGGGCTTCTGGCTTCTGGAAATTTAATCTAGGGAACCATTTGCTAGTCAGTTGGCATCAGAAACTTATTTTTGCTTTTGTGTGCTTTGCAAATCCTTACAACTGTTCTATGGTGTTTTATCTGTAATGCAACTAAGAAACTATGAGCCTGCGCCATTCCAACAGGGCGTTGCAAAAGTCTCTGTAAACTCTTAAAGGTGCTTTTTGTATTTTCTTACATCTATGTACTTTGCAACTGGGTAACCACGATTTTTAAAGTGTGCTGCCCCAATATAATCTGAGGGTGCTTTTTGAAGTATTCTTGCAGCTACTGAATGTTCCTTTTACCTGTAACTAAAAGCTGGGAAAGCCTCAGACAGAAACAGTCTGTATTACAAGTCGGTGTGGTGGCAGCGTATTATCTACCAGGAAAGTTTTGGGAAGCAGTCTTTGTGGGTGAAAGCAAGAGAGAAGACGATTCAGCATTTTTATTCCCCTCATGTGAGTTTGCTCTAAAACAAAGGCTGGATTAAACCCGCTACAACTGGAAACAAAACTCAGTTGCCCCCTTATATGTTCATGGCTTGTAAAAATATGAGATGCGGTAAAAATATGAGATGTTGACATAAGTGGTTTGATATCAGGAAGATGTTTTGCGTAATCTGGATGTAATGAGTCACTGAGAGAGAGAAATGGGTATTCCAGCAATGCTGAATACCAATTACCATAACTTTGTTATCCTGTTTAATCACATTGTTGAACATAGGAAGCTGCTTTCTATCACGTCAGACTATTGGACCATTTAACTCAGCATCGTCTGTAGTGCTATACTGACTGGCAGCAGCTCCCCAGAGTTACAGATAGGGGCCTTTCCCAGTTCTACCTGGAGATACCAAGGATTGTACCTCTGGACCCTCTACATGTAAAACAGGTGCTCCCGCAGCCACTCCCCATGTTATTACTGGCTGACATCCTGACTACATTTACTAGAGGAAGTCCTATTGAAATTTATAGTCCCTTAGAGTAACTCCTGAGTAGTACTACTGAGTAACTTAGGATGTCCGCCACTGTTTGTTTAAATATGTTTGTATGTAATAACGTTAAAGGAAAGTCCAGAATTAGAAAAGGCAGAGAGAGAGAGAGAGAGAGAGAGAGAGAGAGAGAGAGAGAACATGACCTAGGAATTCTGGGAAAAAGTTCCAGGACTAAGGGTCAGAAGAGGAGAATATGATTCCTTTTAGACACAGATAAGAACATAAGAAAATAATAATAATAATAATAATAATAATAATAATAATAATAATAATAATAATAATAATTCGATTTATATACCGCCCTTCCAAAAATGGCTCAGGGCAGTTTACAAAGAGAAATAACAAACAAATAAGATGGCTCCCTGTCCCCCAAAGGGCTCACATTCTAAAAAGAAACATAAGACACACACCAGCAACAGTCACTGGAAGTACTGTGCTGGGGGTGGATGGGGCCAGTTACTCTCCCCCTGCTAAATAAAGAGAATCACCACAGGAAAAGGTGCCTCTGCCCAGTTAGCAGGGGGATTTGCCCAGTTAGCACGGGGGTAACATAAGAACACCTCTGCTGGATCAGGCCCAAGGAAGCCCATCTAGTCCAGCATCCCGTTTCACACAGTGGCCCACCAGATGCCGCTGGAAGCCACAGACAGGAGTTGAGGGCATGACCTCTCTCCTGCTGTTACTCCCCCACAACTGGTACCCAGAGGCATCCTGCCTTTGAGGCTGGAGGTGGCCTACAGCCCTCCGACTAGTAGCCGTCAACAGACCTCTCCTCCATGAAATTATCCAAACCCCTCTTAAAGCCATCCAGGTTGTTGGCTGTCAACACATCTTGTGGCAAAGAGTTCCACAAGTTGATTATGTGTTGTGTGAAAAAGTACTTCTGTTTGCTGGTCCTAGATTTCCTGGCAATCAGTTTCATGGGATGACCCCTGGTTCTAGTGTTATGAGAGAGGGAGAAGAATTTCTCTCTATCCACTTTCTCCACCTCATGAATGATTTTATAGACCTCTATCATGTCTCCCCGCAGTCGTCTTTTTTCTAAACTAAATAGCCCCAGGTGTTGTAGCCTAGCCTCATAAGAAAGGTGCTCTAGGCCCTTGATCATCTTGGTTGCCCTCTTCTGCACCTTTTCCAGTTCTACATTGTCCTTTTTAAGATGTGGTGACCAGAATTGTATGCAGTACTCCAGGTGTGGCCACACCATAATTTTGTATAAGGGCATTATAATATTGGCAGTTTTATTTTCAATCCCCTTCCATAGATTGAGGCCATATGCGCCAGTGGTCCCTAATTACAAGGGACAGTCTCTGTTTTCCTTCTGATAAATCATTACCCCTATTTTGTCTCTGTTTTGCCTGTGCTTCATTAAAAAAAAAAGTGTGAAGTTGCTAGAGTTGTCTTTTTTCAGGATACAACTGCCTCCCAGAAGTGACATGCCTAAGGCCTGGTGATGGATGCAGATAAATGTCTGTACATGAACATGGAGGCAACATGCAACACACATCTTGTTATCTCAAATACTGCAATTACTGAGGTGAGTTTTGAATTGCAATTGCTTATCATAAGACAATTATGTTTCTCAAATCCCTCTTTAGCTGAAAACAATAAATACTACCTTTGAAATTCATAGAGGACAGGCTAGAGCAGAGTAAGTGAATATAGCATAGGATATAGCAAGAGAGAGTGAGAGCACAGAGCCTTCCACAATGCATGGGGGTGGAAAATAGGTGCTTGGGCAGTGATCTGCAGTGTAGGCAAGGAAAAGTGTGTCCCTGTTTTCAGCTGTGAGATGTTAGGGTGCTGTGAGGCTGCCAATTCTCGAATCCATTTCCCCCTTAATTTTCACCAGCCAAAACCTCCCTTCTTGCCTCCATCCTTCCCCACTTACAGCTACCGCCACCACTCTCTTTGTGGCTCCCAAAGCTGGATCTGCTGACTTAGAATCAATTTCCTCTGAGCCTGCTCCTCCCAGGGATGGAGGAAGCGGCAGAAATCCTCTAATCTGCTTAGCGAGAGCCCAGGCGCCCAGTGCTGAGTGGCCTAATCAGAGCTCAGCCCTTGTCAGGATGCTGGGTGCAGAAAAGTGGCTTTGGGGACAACATGGGGTGTGCTGTGGATGGAGACTGTGGGAAGCGATGCTGCGTAGAGCAGCAGGAAACCCAAGGAAATGATGTGAGGCCCGGGGCTGATAAAATGCCTCAACATCACGGAGGGGATTTGAAAGAGACATCCCTGGGATCACCCAGAGACAAGCAGCGGGAGTCTGATCATGTGCTCAGCAGCAGCAACGTGATCAGCAACTCACACGTGCTGGGGCAATGCTATTCTAATAATAAGTGTTCTGGAACTGGCTGTGGTCACAGCAGAGAAAAATGTGCTCAGAGGCAATCTCATCAGCCAGCCTGCTAATACAGAGCAAAAAGAAACATATTTAAATAAATTGAATTAATAATAATAATAATAATAATAATAATAATAATAATAATAATAATTTATATTAGTTACCCCTGCTAACTGGGCAAAGAGGCACCTTTTACCGTGGTGATTCTCTTTATTTAGCAGGGGGAGAGTAACTGGCCCTATCCACCCCCAGCATAGTACTTCCAGTGACTGTTGCTGGTGTGTGTCTTATGTTTCTTTTTAGAATGTGAGCCCTTTGGGGATAGGGAGCCATCTTATTTGTTATTTCTCTTTGTAAACCACCCTGAGCCATTTTTGGAAGGGCGGTATAGAAATTGAATTTATTATTATTATTATTATTATTATTATTATTATTATTATTAATATTTAGTAGGAGCAAGACTTGAAGCTGGTTCTGGGTTTAAGGCCTATTAAACTTTGCATTCCCAGTTCCCTACCTTTCTAATGCTTCTTTCAGCGGACAGACAAGGATTCACATAACTGCGCATGCTCAGTGCCAGTAACAGTCAAATGCATTGCCAAAGGAAGCCAGATTCTGCCTTCAGAATACTGTGAGTGCAAACCATGAGTTAAGAATGTAAAACGACCCCTGCAGGATCAGACAAAGGTGCATCTAGCCGATGATTCCAAAAGGCTGGATGCTTCTCATTGTTTTTACATCTAGTGGCAGTGCTTTCCATAAACGAATTATGTACTGTGCGAAGTAACAATTCAGAGTAAGACAGTTAAAGTCCATGTACTCAGTTCTCACAAGCTTGCTCAAACCGCATGCTTCATTCTGGACCCAGAATATGAATGGAATTTTGTTTTTAATGCTGTGGTGTGAAAGGCAATTGGAACATAATCCAGAGACCATGAAGGGCATCTTGATATCCAGCCCATATTCGGAATGCTGCAAATGTAGTTGCTTCCCGTACTTTCTCAAAAATAACTCCACAACCAGGATGACTAGAATTTTTTTTAAAAAATATCTAGAACAGATATCACTGGCCCTATCCACTCCCAGCACAGTACTTCCAATGACTGTTGCTGGTGTCTGTTTTATGTTTCTTTTTAGAATGTGAGCCCTTTGGGGACAGGGAGCCATCTTATTTGCTTTATTTCTCTTTGTAAACTGCCCTGAGCCATTTTTGGAAGGGCAGTATAGAAATCGAAACAACAACCACCACCACCAAGTGTCAAAATTCATAACCTAATGAGGTACGGAGAGTGGGGATGTATGACTGGACCTTTCTGGCAGCAGCTCCCAGACTTTGGAAATCTTTGCCCAGGAAAACTTAGTTGGCCATGTCTCTGAGTGCATTCCGACAGCAAGGTATATTTCAGCACACTTTTAATGGAGCTGCTTATTGAACATTTCTTTTTATCACTATAAAGCTTTAGTGTTGCGTCACTGCTTAATTTTGATTTTTTATTGGATTTTTGGCACTCCCCTGTGCCCACCTCCCCGGAAGAGGCAGAAGACACAGAGGGGCCTGCCCCCAACAAACATCAACTTGCTTACCTGCCTGTGGCTCCCGCTATCATTGGCACAGCCTCCTGCCTGCCTGCTTGAACATTTGCCTGTCTTTGTGGCTGCTGCTTCAACTGTGTCCATCACCAGCACCTCCAGGCTGGGCCTTGAATTTCCACAAAACATTATAACGATGTCACAACAGCATGTCATTGTAATGCCTCACAGCACTTTGAGGCCTTGCAAAGGCCCAGGCCAACTGTGCCAGATTTATTTATTTATTTATTTATTACATTTCTATCCCGCTCTTCCTCCAAGGAGCCCAGAGTACATGGGTATGTTTATCCTCACAACAACCCTGTGGTTAGGCTGAGAGATTCACCCAGTGAGTTTCATGGCTGAATGGGGATTTGAACTCAGGTCTCCCTGGTCCTAGTCCAGCACTCTGACCACTACACCACACTGGCTCTCTTGAAGTGGATGTGGCAGGCAGGTTAGTGGGTAGGCAGGCAGGAGACAGCACTGGCAGCAGCAAAGGACAGGCAAGCAAGTGGACAGTGGGGGTCTAGTCTCCCAGGCTTTCATATATGTTTTCTTAAGGCTGATCAGCTGTTCGCTTTCCCCACATAGTATAACACAGTTTCATCCCAGAAGAGAAGAATGTGCTGGTTAAAGAACTGGGGAGGGGCCATTTTAAGCCATAGTAAAGCCCACACATCTCCGACTGAAAAGCCAGTCTGTCATCCATCTACTGTGAAGGAACAGAGAAACACAACCGTACAGCCTCCGCTCCTTCCGCATCACCCTCTCTGTGAGATTTCCTGCAGTCATAGAGAAACCTCCTCACGGTTGCCAGGCTACCGATATTCTAAGTTCTTCCTCTTTGTGAGATGTGGCCACTGCTTCTCTGCCTATATTCTCTTTGCTGGGAATATGGAAGAAGCCCTGTGCCGGGTCAGAGGGCACCCTTTTCACTCACAGCAGCAATCCACTACAACAAGGGACTCTCATTTGGCTGGGGCCCTGGTCTAAAGAATATTGAGTGTTAACAGTTAGCCCAGCCCTGCTAGGAACCACCGACTCCCTTCTCTTTTTTAGCCCTTATAGCTGATATTCTATAAGAAATCTACAAGTGTGCTATGGGAGCCAGAGGCATATCTAGGGGCAATAGCGCCTAGGGCAAGCACTGAAATTGCGCCCCCTGTCCAAACATCTGACACCCATCTGTCAGATAACTTTACTATAATATCTGCTGAAAAATATGTCAAGCTCGTTAATCTTTTAAAATTTCAAAAACTATTTAGCAGTGGATGTAGCCAGACCAAAAAATGCTGGAAAACTACAAATGTCAGTATGCTGGGGCTCATGAAATACCCAAATACTATGTGGAGGTGTACTTGGAAAACTAAACAGAAGTGCCTGTCTAATTCTCTACTATGCATTGTAGCATCACCATTACATAAGTTTTAAGAATAAATGGAGAATTTGACTTTTACCAGATACTCTGAAAATAATTAAAGGATATGCAGAGTAAACTGTGTCACTGCTTGGAATATATTCTAGTATTTCAGAAAGACAGTTAAAATGAGAGAAAGAGAGCAAGAAACTCCCAGTGGGCCTTAATATTAAGGATTTCATACTGATTTAAAGACAAACTCACCATTAATAGCCATATGATTAAGACATCACATTTAAATCACTTATCACAAGAAGCAAAGAAAGAGCAAATGAATACAATCCTAGCTCATAAGCTTCAGCTCAGTATTCACAAGCCCCGATTCTCTGTACATAGTGCCAAACTGAATATGAGTACAGTGACTTATATTATATTAAATTAAGAATTTTTTTAACCTGTAGCCCCTTTCTGGAGCTTCCTAAAGACCGTGGGGGGGCAGTCTGCAGATGTTCCCCCTCCCCCCACCAGCCTCTTAATTCACCACCACAGCCGGTCCCGGGCTGATATTCGGGCCTGTTCAGGCCTGCAAAGATCGGCATGGTGGCCATTTTGGAGGCCACCATGCATGCTCAAATGGCCTCTGCAAGGCCTGGAAAGACCTAGGGCCTCACAGGGGCCATTTGAGCATGTGTGTTGGCCATTAAAAAAAAATTTTTTTTTAAAGGCCACTGAAAACAAAATGGCCACCATGCATGCTCAACTGGCCTCTGCGAGGCCTGGCATGACACACAGAGGCCATTTGAGCATGCACTGTGGCCATTTTGTTTTCATTGGCCATTTTTTTTATTTTAAAAAATGGCGCCCCCCTTCAAGTGGCACCCGGAGCATGTGCCCTGCCTGCCCTACCCTAGATATGCCCTTGATGGGAGCCCCTCAAGCCCAAGGTTGCCAGACTTTTTAAAGGGTCAAATCCCCTATCTTTCATAGTGATGTAGCTGTAAGATTATTACAGTACCACAATTGTTACAATATTTTAAAGATAGATTCTGCAGCTGCAAGTGGTTTGCTCTACAGCTCCCAAATACGGCCCTTTTTTTTGCAAAAGCACCTACACCGTGTACAAAAACCAATAAGGAATTAACTCTCCAGGGTAACTCATCAGGCTATATAGAATTATACAGCTTTATTGTGGGTAGAGAAAGAGGCCACAACTTAAAACACTGACCATGTTTGCATCAGAAAGTCCCGGATTCGATCTCCTGATAGGATTAGGAAAGAGCCCCAACAACTGAAACCCTACATAACTGCTGGTACTGCAGTCAGAGTGGACAGCATTGAACTAGATGGACTAATGGACTGAACTGGAATAAGGCAGCTTCATATGATCATATTATGTGTGGGGTGAGAGGTTGTCATCCGAGGTTCGTGGAGTTGGATTCAGATTGACTGTTTTGCTGCTGGCTTGACTGATTTTCCTGCTGTGGATCTGATGACATACACCCCCGCTTGCAGTTTTTCTGATTGCTTTTCATGCTATTATTTGTCTGCAATTTTTATTCTTTTGGTTGGTTCACTGCCTTGTGCACTGAATTGTGAAAAGGTGCTCCATGCATTGCAGAAATAAATCAATATAGGAGGGAGAATGTCAGCCGGTGCAGTTTCTTCCCATGCAATACTCCAGTGACTGAAGCAATTCAGAACATAGATTTTCAAGACCTCTCTGTGTGGCTGCAGCCTGTGTGGATCATGCAGTGGGTCATGCAGACAAGACCCACCACAAATCCCACTCTACAGCTTAGAGCTACCAATCAAGGCTAAATATTAAAGTTTGCACCTTATGGCGTAGCAGCGAAATGACTTGCCTAGTGAGCAAGATGTTGCTGTTTCGAATCCCCGCTGGTATGTTTCCCAGAATATTATTATTATTACATTTATAGCCTGCTCTTCCTCCAAGGTGCTAGTGGGAAGAGGCAAACCCATGTTTCCATGATCCATAGGTAAAGGTAAAGTTGTGATGTTGAGTCGGTGTCGACTCCTGGCGACCACAGAGCCATGTGGTTTTCTTTGGTAGAATAAAGGGCACTTTCCAGACTAGCTGCTCAACAGCAGCAAAATGCCTCCGTTCAGGCAAGTCGCATTCAAAACGTGAACAGCAGGAGGAGCAGTCTCGCAAAAACTAACAACTGAAAAAACAGCAACTTTCTTACGCCGGATATATGACATCCTAGCTCTATATCACAGCGATTAAAGTCGAAACAAGGCATTGGAAATGTGAATGGCACCCTGCTGTCCACGTAGGGACTGTGGTGTCACAACACAGGAAGTGTGAAAGCACACTCCCGAGATACGATATGACCCTGTTGCAGGGTCTAATCTGGAAAGAGCCCAGGAGGGCTCTTGTTTTCATTCAACTCTGAGTACCTTATTAGGCCTGTGGCTTTCCAGGGAACAGTTCTGTGCTCCCTGCCTGCCCCCCACTCTGAACTCACTATAGGCCTGTAGCCAATATTCCCTTCCTGGGTAAGGTGTTGAGTGTGTAGTGGCTAACCAGCTCCAGATACTCTTGGAGGAAACGGATTATCTAGATCCATTTCAATCAGGCTTCAGGCCTGGCTTTGGAACAGAAACTGCTTAGAGTGTTCCTTCTAAGGCGTGAGCATGTGTGCCTGCTCACAAGTTTCTGGATGTCCACTCAGTTAATTTTAGATCCCACTCAGGTTGAATCTGGAAGGCTCCACTCTGATTTGATACTGCCGCCCAGAACAAAACTCATTCCTCACATAGATGAAAAAAAAATAGAGAAAACACTGTTGCCCGGTGGGATGATCTGTGCAGAGAGAGAGAGAGAGAGCGGGGGGCGGGGGGGAGTGCAGCCCTGTTAGTTCTCTTGGATCTCTCAGTGGGTTTCAGTACCATTGACCATGGTGTCCTTTTGGATAGGCTGGCCGAGTTGGGTGTGGGAGGCACTGATTGGAGGTGGTTCCACTCCTACCTCAAGGTCCATTTCCAATAGGTGGTGCTGGGGATTATTACTCAGCCTCTTGGCAGTTAAGCTTTGGGGTTACGCAGGATTCCATTCTTTCCACTATGCTGTTTAACTTCTATATGAAACCCCTGGGAGAGGCCATTTGGAAATTTGGCCTGAGGTGTCATCAGTACGTGGCTGACACTCAGTCATATCTCACTGTTTCATCAGACACAGACACAGGTGAGGCGATGACTGTCCTGAATCCGTGCCTGGGTGCAGTAATGGACTGGATGAGGGTGAAGAAGCTGAGACTCAATCCAGACAAGACAGAAGTACTGTTGGTTGGTGGTTCCTCTATTCGGGTGAACGATGTTCAGCCTGTTCTAGATGGGGTTGCACTCCCCCCGAAGGACCAGATTCACAATCTGGGGGTGTTCATCGATCCAGCACTGTCACTAGAGGCTCAAGTGGCTCAGGCTCAGAACTCCAACTGATAAGCTAACTAGGACATTAGCAATAGCACTTACATTTATATACCGCTCTATAGCCAAAGCTCTCTAAGCGGTTTACAATGATTTAGCATATTGCCCCCAACATTCTGGGTACTCATTTTACCGACCTCGGAAGGATGGAAGGCTGAGTCAACCTTGAGCCCTGGGTCAGGATCGAACTTGTAACCTTCTGGTTACAGGGCAGCAGTTTTACCACTGCGCCACCAGGGGCTCTTATATTACCTGGATAGAGATAGCTTGGCCACAGTCACTCATGAAAGCTATTCTGATGATCACCAGAAAGTGGGCTAAGGGACCCTGGCCCACTTCCTGGTGATCGTCAGAACCACCAGGCTTGCGGGTGAGCCCAGTGCTTCCAAGGCGGCTAGCCCGTCTAATTCCCCCTCCCCTTAAATTAGGTTAACGGAGCCGGTAGTTGTGTGGATGGCCGACCCGGCCACCCAGGACTCAAGGTTTGATCAACTGCGACGAGAGCGGTCTTAGCCTGCTCTCCCCGCCAAACCATCTCAAAGTGCTTCACATTAATTGTGTGAAGCGCCTCATGTTCTGGTAACCTCCCACTTCACTGTCATGCATTGTACGTGGGGCTGCCTTTGAAAACGGTCTTGAAACTGCAGCTGGTACAAAATAGGGCTGTAAGATTATTAACCGGGACTGGACATTTTGAGCATATTACAGCAGTGCTTCATCAGCTACATTGGCTCCCAGTCCATTTCCAGGCTCAGTTCAAAGTGCTGGTTTTAACCTTTAAAGCCCTAAATGGCTTGGGACTGGGTTACCTGAGAAAATGCCTTGCCCTGTATGTCCCTACTTGGACCTTAAGATCTCCTCCGAGTGCCCCAGCCAAATGAGGTGAGGTGGGTGGCTACTAAGGAGAGGGCTGCTGCATTTTTTGAAATTGGAAGGCCTGTCCAAATGAAATTGGAAAGCCTGTCCAAATGAAGAGAACAAAAAGGAACACGAACTCTGGTAAAAGAAATGCAAGGTGACAATAAGGGAGGTGAAAAGAGAGTTTGAGGAACATTTAGCTGGAAGCATCAAGGAGAATAACAAAAACTTATTTAAATATATCAGAAACAGGAAATCTGCCAGGGAGGCAGTTGGACCATTAGACAATGAGGGAGTGAAAGGGATTATTAAGGAGGATATGGAGGTTGCAAAGAAGCTAAATGAGTTATTTTCATCCATCTTCACAGCAGAGGACACTGAGCATATACCTGTTCCTGAATCAAGCTTTTTGGGGATGGAGGCTAAAGAACTGAATCAGATAGAAGTGACAAGAGATGATGTTCTAAACTGTCTGGAAAAACTGAAAACCAGCAAATTGCCAGGGCCAGATGGCATCCATCCAAGAGTCCTCAAAGAACTCTAATGTGAAATTGCCGACCTCCTTGGTAAAATATATAACCTATCCCTGCAATCAGACTCTGCACTTTAGGACTGGAAAGTAGCAAATGTAACACTGATTTTCAAAAAGGGATCCAGGAGCGATCTGGGAAATTACAGGCCAGTTAGCTAAATGTCCATTCCAGGCAAATTGATGGAAAGCATCCTCAAGGATAAAATTGAAAAGCACATAGAAGAACAGACCCTGCTGGGAAAGAACCAGCATGGCTTCAGCAAAGGTAAATCTTGCCTGACCAACCTTTTGGAGTTCTTTGAGAGTGTCAACAAGTGTGTGGATAAAGATGATCCAGCTGACATAGTATACCTGGACTTCCAAAAAGCTTTCAACAAAGTTCCCCATCAAAGACTCCTGAGAAAACTTATCAGTAATGGGATAAGGGGACAATTACATGTGTGTATTGCTAACTAGTTGAAGGACAGGAAACAGAGTGTAGGGGAAAATGAAGAGTTTTCATAATGGAGGGAAGTTAGAAGTGGGGTCCTCCAGGGATCTGTACTGGGACCAGTGCTTTTTAATTTATTCATAAATGATCTAGAAGCAGGGGTAAGCAGTGAGGTGGCGAATTTTGAAGATGATACCAAACTCTTTTGGGTAGTGAAATCCATAACTGATTGTGAAGAGCTCCAAAAGTATCTCTCCAAGCTGGGTGAGTGGGCGACAAAATGGCAAATGCGGTTCAATGTTGGCAAGTGTAAAGTGATGCATATTGGGACGAAAAACCCCAACTTCAAGTAAACGTTGATGGGATCTGAGCTGTCGGTGACTGAACAGGAGAGGGAACTTGTGGTTGTGGTGGATAGCTCGTTGAAAGTGTCGACTCAATGTGCGGCAGCTGTGAAAAAGGCCAATTCCATGCAAAGGATCATTCAGAAGGGGATTGAAAATAAAACTGCTAATATTATAATGCCCTTATACAAAACGATGGTGCGGCCACACTTGGAGTACCGCATACAATTCTGGTCGTCACATCTAAAAAAGGACATTGTAGAACGGGAAAAGGTGCAGAAGAAGGCAACCAAGATGATCAGGGGCCTAGAGCACCTTTCTTATGAGGCAAGGCTACAAGACCTGGGGCTATTTAGTTTAGAAAAAAGATGACTGATGAGAGACATGATACAGAGCTATAAAATCATGCATGGTGTGGAGAAAGTGGATATAGAGAAATTCTTCTCCCTCTCACATAACACTAGAACCAGGGGTCATTCCATGAAATTGATTGCCAGGAAATTTAGGACCAGCAAACAGAGGTACGTGGTGACAGCAGACAACCTGGATGGCTTTAAGATGGGTTTGGATAACTTCATGGAAGAGAGGTCTATCATTGGCTACTAGTTGGAGGGCTATAGGCCACCTCCAGCCTTAAAGGTACCAGTTGCAGGGGAGTAACAGCAGGAGGGAGGGCATGCCCTCAACTCCTGCCTGTAGGCTTCCAGAGGCATCTGGTGGGCCACTGTGTGAAACAGGATGCTGGACTAGATGGGCCCCGATCATCTTGGAGGTATCCCCAAAGTCTAATTCTAACAGTCAGTGCTTCCTATGTTTGGGCCACAGTACTTCAGACTGTAGGCGGGAGCTCACATGATTTAATGCTCCTCTGTACCATAAACTGGTTCGAATCCCTGCTGGTACACCTATATCGGGCAGCAGCGATATAGGAAGGTGCTGAAAGGCATCATCTTATATTGTGCAGGAGGAGGCAATGGTAAACCCCTCCTGTATTCTACCAAAGACAACCACAGGGCTCTGTGGTCGCCAGGAGTCGACACCGATTCGAGGGCACACTTTACCTTTTACCATAAATAAATAACTCCTTGCATATAGAAAACTAGCACGCACCGGAAAAGACTAAATTCTAATCTTTATGTGGAAAGATCAAAGAAACATAATGCTCAGTTATGTGATTCCCCACCTGCAGTCAGAAGTGGTATAGCCCAGTCAGGTTTGGCTCCTCCTTGAGAACTGGGTCATACATGCACTGCAACCTCTTACAACATTCAAAAGGTCAGTCCAGCTTTCCATTTTTAGGAAGGTGATCTTTGCTCTCTACTAAACGGTTATTTTAATCTGTCCTGGATTATAATTATTCATTTAGTGGAATGTCTTGATCTTGCTTTCTTTTATTCTTGTGAGGGCCCATGGGGTAGATGTACTTTTAATAAAGACAAACAATGGAACAAAAGCCAGGAAACAATAAATGAGAACTATGGCCTGGTTACCAGGTAGCAATCCAGAGAACATAAAATTTCTGCTACTGCACAGGGGTGAAGCTATAAGTGAATGTGGCAGTGCAGGAGGTGAGGGGGGGATGTGCCTGGGCCCCAAGGGAGCGGGGTCCACTGGCCAGGTTCGAATTCCTGCTGGTACAGCTTCTGTACAGCTTGCTCCTTGCTCCCCCTCTCTGAAGGAGGGAGGGGAGGGGCAAGTGCCCACCTTCACTTCTTGTCTCAGGGCCCTCTCCAACCTTGCTGGGCTCCGGCCACTCCACTTTACCTGGTTTCCTATCAGGTCCTCTCATTCAACCTCCTAAACCATTTGCTGTGGGACAGAATTAACGTCCCACTTGATTCAGCAGAAGGGGGTGGGGGTGGGGGGTAAAATTCACAGTGGGCCTTGGGAAGAAACCGTGTAGTTGGTGTATGGGCAGCAGCCTCTCTTTGCTGCTTCAGTACTCCTCAAGGGAAAGCGATCGTCTCTGGGTCTAAACCTGGCAACCCTCACCGCTGGACTTCTCGTGCCACGCCACTTGTTTAACCTCCATACTACAGAGATTTCACCCCTGCTAACTTGGCAAAGAGGCACCTTTTAACGTGGCTATTTTCTTGATTTTGCAGGGGGAGAGTAACTGGCCCTATCCACCCCCAGCACAGAACCTCCAGTGACTGCTGCTGTTGTCTGTCTTATGTTTCTTTTTAGATTGTGAGCCCTTTGGGGACAGGGATCCATCTTATCTTATTTATTATTTCTCTGTGTAAACCACCCTGAGCCATTTTTGGAAGGGTGGTATAGAAATCTAAATAAATAAATAAATAAATAAATAAATAAATAAATATTCAGTCCGAGAGGACCTATCCACAGCTGCATCCCATATGACCAGTCTTCTGGAAATAAGAGTTCTTCCTCCCTGGTTAACAGCAAACCCACCTTCCCTTTTAGCTGTTCTGAGTGGTATGTAACTCGTGTGGGGTTAATTTGATCAAGGCTGTGCAACACACACACACACACTGGGCTGCAACAGCTATAGTCCGATATCTGTGGGAGGGCCAAAGTTGTGCAGCCCTGATCTCATCAACCCTTACCATTGGCCACTGTGGCTGGGGAGGATGGAAGTTGTAGTCCAAAAATAGCTGGAGGGCCAAGGTTACGAAGCCCTGATCCAGATGCTGTGGCCTATTTCTTTTCAGGGTGAAATACTATCAGCAGGTAAGTATGCTGGGCCATCAGGGGGGAAAAAACCTAGGGCAACGCTCAGATAAACACATCCTAAGTTTCACCAGACTAATCAATGAATTAAATTTTCAGAGGGATAAAAACAATCATTCTGAAGCAAGAAGCATCCTCTAATGGATTGTATCTCAAGTCCCATAGAAATTAATGGGACTAAGTTATGACTAACTTGTCTCATTGATTTCAGTGCTGCTTCAGTATTACTAGCTCTTTTAGGATACAACACTTTGAGGTCATTCTCACAACAAACCTCTACCCGAATAGAGATGGTCATGAGAAGCGCTGGGAATGGTCCTGAACCTAGCACTCTTCAGCCTGGTAGACCAGGTTTTTAACCTGGGCTAAAAGAGAGGGAGGAGGGCATGCATTATTATTTATTATTATTATTATTACATTTATATCTCGCTCTTCCTCCAAGGAGCCCAGAGCAGTATACTACATACTTGAGTTTCTCTTTCACAACAACCCTGTGAAGTAGGTTAGGCTGAGAGAGAAGTGGTTGGCCCAGAGTCACCCAGCTAGTTTCATGGCTGAATGGGGATTTGAACTCAGGTCTCCCCGGTCCTAGTCCAGCACTCTAACCACTATACCACGCTGGCTCTGAAGAGGGCATGAGCCCTCTTCCCTCACTGCCCCTTCGTGGAGACGCTCAGGCTTCTGGCAGTCCAAGCATCCACACAACTGGGCAGAAGGAGCGCCTGGAAGCAGGGAAATCCCCCAATGTACTGCAGTCCTTGCACGGTGCATTGTGGGATGCAGGAGGAGGACCCCCCAGCCTGCATTCCCCTCTCACCCATCACTCCCAGAGAGGTTGTGCATGGGTTGTGTGGGTGCATGGTGCTTCAGAGCCCAGGAGCGGCTCTAATGGGGAAAGACAGGCAGGCTCCTGCCTTCCCCCAGGCCCTCCCCGGCCCCAGGAAAAATGGCCAGGTGAATAACCTTTTTGTTTTTATATTATGCACCCATGTTTTGTAGCATGCATCCTCCTGGAAGAGGCATTCTATCCTCTGTGAGAAAAAAAGTGGGATGCCTCTTAAGACAGAGCTTTCCATCTGCAGTTTTTAGAAAATCTGCTGCCTAATTAATTGGGCTTTAAAATTTGATTACCAGTTTTTGAATCAATTAAACGTCACAGCCCGCAAGGGGACTGGGGGACCCCAAACAATAGTAATACAATACCCCTTATGAGGACCAACTAAAGTGTCACAAAATAGTGAGCAAACATTTGAGTTCATTAAACCTATTATTCCACCTGAATGTTCAGTAAAAGACATGGAATCTGTCAGTTTCTGCCTCTCTGAGTGAAATAGATCTGGTTACCAGCAAAGCAACCTTTAGCCTAGAGGCATTTGTTCAGCACAAAACCGGGAAAATCAGTACATCCAAAAAAAAAGAAAAAAGAAAAAGCATGCTTTGCTAAGAATGGCATGATTTTTTACCCTATCTATCACTACCACCCCAAGTAAAAGCCAATTATGGATCTAGAAGCCTGGGAGAGGCTCCATGATACCAACAATTGTTTGCAAAATAGCAAGCAGTTTCAGCGGTCGCCACAGCCAATGATTATACAAGATCTCCAGGCTGGAAAGGAGGAGCACAAGGCAGAAGGTCTGGATTCCAACGGCAGAAAAGCAAGCATCTGCATAAAGCAGGTCCAGTGGTGGACAAGAGAGCTGAGCACAATGGAGGGGAGTGGTTTCTGGGAAGGAACCGACTGTTCCCTGTCACTGCTCTGAGGGATGACAAAGCAGCCGAGCCCAGGCAGGCAGGCAGGACCCCATCTTGCTGCCGGCTCTCTACAGCGATTTTCATGCCTTACTGGTGTTTTCTTCCAAAGGAAGAAAACACCAGTAAGGCATGAAAATGGTCGCTACCTCCCACAGAGAGAATTAAAAAATCCCGACCACAGCTAATTTCCATAAGTGAATTCATCTCAAAATACATACATTTAAAATCGTCTGGCTAGGAGTCTGGGCTTTGAAAAACCCCAAGCGGACATGCACAACAAAAATTAGTTGTGCCACTGCCAGGCTGAAATGGCCAAGTAGCCACCAGAGCTCAGGGCCTGGAATGCGAGCAAAATAAACTGAGTTAATTGGCAAAACACACCCCTTTATTTCAGGAGCCTCATGGAAAAAACCTCGGTTCAAACCACCAATGACTTTGCAGCATGGCTACGCCAAATCATGAGGCTTCCAAAATCCTGCCATCAGCCTCTTTTTTCCAAGCCCAGGCAGGAGAGAATAACTTGGTACCCAAGTGGGAAATAAACTTGACACGGCAGGGCTCAATTTGCCTGTGCAGTGGGAGAGTAGTCAGGCCCCATTAGCATGCAGATGAATAACTTTCTCCGCAGCAAAAGGATGGGGAGGCCTTCAGAAGCCACAGCAGACTAGGCGGAGGCCTGAGTTCTAATCCCCACACATGCCATGAGCAGCTGGGTCACCTTGAGCAGCTTCTACCCCTTCAGTTCAGAAGCGGGATTCAATGGGTCCCTTCCTTGCAGCTGTGCAAAAGGTCAGTGGGACACCCCCTCCTCATACGCTAGGCATTGTGAGAGCAGGGTGTCCATCTGCTGGGCACCCTACATAGTGACAACCCTACCCCATCTCCATGCCACATATGCAACATTGCATAGCCCTCAGACTATGTCAGGGGAGCAATGCAACAATAGTGTCAAAGGCACATCCTGAGAGGAAACATCACTCTTGGGCACTGGAGCCAGCTGGCTGGCTATGCCACCATAACCATCCTCACCCTCAGGAGAACCAGGGCTCCACCCTCCCAAGGAGGGCATCTTTAGCAACGGAAAGATGCAAACAGCCAGAAGGTCAGAAGCCCAGAATCTTGCCAACTGACACACAAAGAGACCACGGGGACAAACATGGGGCGTTGCCAGTTTGGAGTAAACAACCTGCAGCCTCCTTAGCCAGTCACCTGCATCATTTTAATCCTCAGCTTTGTATTGCACAGATGCAAGTTAATATGGAGTACTTCACAGCGGTGGCGACGAGGGGAGTGATGGGGCAGCAGCATCGGAAAGCCATAATTGGTGGTGGTGAAGAAAACACATAGATATCGCAACCTTTCAACTCTTGGAGGACAAAACCTCAGGGGCAGTAGCATGATTTGGACAAATAAAAGGATTCGGCTGTGGAAGTGAAGGTGTCCCCCCCGCCACCGCCCCGGCCCTTCCAGCTCCAAAAGATTCTTCTTTCCTTCCAAGTAGCCAAGTCAGTGGCTCAGCTAGCCACACCCAGAAATTTCAGGTCTGCAGGGTTAAGGATGGAATAGCAGCCAGGCAATGAAATCAACTCAAAGCACCTCTCTTCCCATGTTCTAGGGATATGAAAGTGTTCTTGTTTATACAGGAATACTTTTCTCTTAGCACAAAGATGTACAGTGCAATCCGAAGTATGTTTACTTGGAAGTAAGCCTCCCTGTATTCAGTGGGGCTTATTCCCAGATAAGCATGCTTGTATTGTACTCTTAAGTTTCCACTTGAGAATTCCTTAGAAAACAAGGATGGAGAGAGGGTTGTTTTTTTTAAACACACACAATTTTTAAAAACCTGCCAGATTTTAAAAGGATGCGCTTTTGTGTCCAAGGGCAGTCTGCTGCCTTACAAAGCAGGCCTGTCTCCAAGGGGCAGAGCTGGTACCCAGTTTCCACACGATGCTCATCGCAGCAGCTCCCAACCCAGCCCCATGGCCCCAGCATTTGCTTACCCCAATGATGACGGTGTCATCCCCCTGGAAAACCGGGATGAATTTATCTCCCCGGATGATTTCTGACTGATTCAACGGCCGGAACCTGCAGAGCACTTTGATGCTACATTCATTGATCATTTCCGTCATCCTGGCTGGGCAGGTGGGCAGCTTTCGTGGCTTAAGAAGTGCAGAGGTGGAAGAGATGTAGTTCCCAAGCGAAGGGGAGGCACGGGGAAGAGGCGAAAGAGAGGCAAGGGGCGCTTGCAAGCAGGTGCTCCCCGTTTGTAACAAGGAGACCCTCTTTCTGGATTGTCACCCCGCAGCAGCAGAGCAGGTGGGCTCTCTCAGCTGGGCTGGTGGGTCCTCCGTGCCTGTGTTACTCCGGGATGCTGCTTGCAGTGCCTGTATCATCACCGCCCATCCAAACCCGCCCCCCCCCCCACTGCAGGCATCAGCAGCATCAGCATCAGGCAAAAGGGATGGGCTATAGACCTGGGCTACAGCTTTTAAGGTGGAACAACCTCAGATGCCTTAAGGTGGAAGAGAAGCTATTATTTAGAGAATGGCTCACCCCAGCCAGCCCCTCACCCATGTTTTGTATTCCAGCTAGCTCCGGTTTTGTCTTTTGTATGTCTGACCACCAGATGGGAAGGAGGATAGGGCTCCTGCAATCTTCCACAGCGGTGAAGAGGAAGAAATCTTGGCAGGTCTAGTTTGTCACCCTATACTGCATTTCCTGAAATTCCCTTTTGTACACAACTCCATTGGCAAAATCTATTGTATATTTCCTGGGCACTGCACTGCTTAATTTCTAAGATAAGAGATGCTGCCTGGATGACCATGCATCTCAGAAATCTTATGTATCAATCTGTGCACAAGTATTTAGTGCTGAGGGAAGGGAATTTTACATGTGTTCAGAGGCGCTCTCCTTTTTGTTAGCCTACTTTCGCTTAGGCTTATGAGATCACCCTACATTCTCTCTGTGTGTGTCCATGTGTGTCAGTCTGTGTGTGTGTCTCCTCCTATCAACTTTGCAACGCCTGGACCAATATGAACCAAATCGGGTACAGAAGTAGGAACACATAGGGACACCTCAACAGTGTAGTTTGTGATGATGTCATCCACACTGATTCAAGATGACAGATGCGTAAACTTTTGAGGCACAAGTGGGCTAACTTGCGAACCGCTTAACCAATTTGAACCAAATTTGCTACAGCTGTAGGGATACATAGGGGCACCTCAATGGCAAAGATTGTGATGATGTCATCCACCCCAACTTAAGATGGCAGACATGTAAACTTTTTAGGTGCACGTGCACTAACTTGTGGACAGTCTAACTGATTTGAACCAAATTTGCTACAGCTGTAGTGAGTGACACACAGGGACACCTCAGTGATATAGTTTGTAATGATGCCATCCACCCCGATCCAAGATGGCAGACACATGAACATTTGAGGTACAAGAGATCTAACTTGTGGACCTCAATCTGAACCAAATTTTGTCCAGTTGTAGAGACAGAGAAAGGAAAGTAGGCTGGTTAGTTCTTACTTGTATTACTTTACACATCCTAGAATGAAGCCCTGGCTGAAATTAAGCCTTATTCTTAAGACACAATTGCCTTTAACTAGATTTTAAAGTTGAGTTTGTTTTAAACTGTTTTTAAGATTTTAATTGTGTTGTATTTATTGTAAACTGCCCAGAAACGTGAGTTTGGGGCAGCATACAAATATACTAAAATAAATAAATAAATAAATAAATGATCTCAAAACTTCAGCTACCCCATATTAGTAGCCAAGAATTGTGACTTCCATAAGTAAGTCTTATCAAAGTTGAAGGGAAATAGAATACAAGCTAAATTAATCTGTCTTGGAATCAGGTAACAACAACCACCAAAATACAAACCAACAAAATCCCCAACCCTACTATCTTGTGACTTCCTCCTTCCTCCTGTCCTCTGGTGCCTCCTGGCTATGGCTCCACAGCATAAGCCTGCCCTGTCCCTGCCTCTCCCTCTGCTTCTCTACATGACCGGTTCCCGCTTCTCCCTCAGCCTGACTGACAGGCTCAGCAGCAAGGGAAATGCTGGCTGATGCTCAGTGCCCTTATTGCCAAGCCTGTCAGGCGTGGGAGGGCTGAGCCGAGCCTGAGCACAGTGTCTGCCAGTCACGTGGAGAGGAAGGAGGGATGCTACCTGACACTCCTCCCCCTCCCCTCCTGGAGAGAGAGACAATAATATACCATGCAAGTGAGCCAGGCAGGCAGGAGGGTTCTGTGCACCGCATATGGGGCTTCAACATACCCCCAGGTGTTCAAGCTCCCTTGGCTGAAAACTCCTGCACTCAGTGACCTGCATTATACATGAATGCTGTGGCAGAAAGGCTATATCAAAGCATCAGTGAAGATGCTATATGATTGCTGATTCTTCTCACACATCCACATGCTCCACCTCACCTTTGCAAACACTGAAGGCGATGCCACATCGTCCCTGCAGCCATCTCATGCTACGCTGAAGCCAAGATGGCAACTAAAACAGAAGACTCCTTTTCTTTAGAAGCTCAGCCAGTGTTTAAGACTACTTTAAATCTGCCTTTGACTTGGGCTTCAATCAATTAATTCTAATTATGAGCCGCTGCCATTCTGTAAATCATACTAACCCTTAGCATGAATATCATCACACTTCAGAGTGTTCAAAGAATTTCATATACATAATCACAGTGAACCTTTCAAAATATGCCTTTGTCCCATAGAGAGATGGTCCGAGAGCTAGTAGATTTTCCTGCCATTTATAGTCTGAACCTATGCTTGTTTACACAAAGGTAAGTCCGACTGAGTTCAATATGTCTTACTCCCAAGCCAGCACTAACATCTAGCTTGAGGGGTTTGGATGACTTCATGGAGGAGAGGTCTATCAATGGCTACTAGTCAGAGGGCTGTGGGCCACCTCCAGCCTCAAGGGTGTGCCTTTGAGTACCAGTTGCAGGGGAGCAATAGCAGGAGAGAGGGCACGCCCTCAACTCCTGCCTGTGGCTTCCAGCGGCATCTGGTGGGCCACTGTGCGAAACAGGATGCTGGACTAGATGGGCCTTGAGCCTGATCCAGCAGGGCTGTTCTTATGTTCTTATGATCCTCCTTCCCCCACAATGTCTTTTCACTTGTTCCCTCCAAGCATTCACGAGGCATTAGAAGAAAAAAGGAGGAGCAGGTGCCATGAAAGATCTGAAAATATTTTCTACAGTTGTAGGCAGGTAGGGTCTTAAAGCAACTAGGACCCTTGCTCATGTTGGGAATTCTCTCTGGTAAAAAATACCCTTCTATTACAGCAGAGTGCACAGAGGCACAACACAGCAGAGTCTGCCTAGGCATGTGTGTATGCTAAGAGTAAAAGAAACTTGGAGCCAGTTCATAGTTTCAAATCAATATAAGGAGTCTTTATTAGTTAACTCCATTCTAGATAGGAAAGTGGAGAGATTGGATCTCTAATCCAGTGTTTCTCAAACTTTTTGGAGTCAAGGACCGCTAAATTCTTCGTGCAGAGTTTCAAGGACCGCTACATTCTTCATGCGCAGTTTCCCGGACCAGCAGTTAGTAAAGGGGTTTCAAGTCTATCTATCTGTCTGTCTGTCTGTCTGTCTGTCTATCAGACTTCTATACTGCCCAAAACTTGCATCTCTGGGCAGTTTAGAATGAAAATAATATAAGCATTAAAATAATTAAATTTGGAATCTTTTGCAAACATGGAATATTGGGGTTCTTAACCTTGGGTCCCTCAGTTAAACTCCCATAACCCCCAACAACAATGGCATTTGGCCATTATGGCTGGGGATTATGGGAGTAGAAGTCCACCAACGTCTGGGTACCCAAGGTTGAGAACCCCTGAATCTAAAAGCCTGGGTGAACAAATTTGTCTCCAGTATGTCTGGAGTGGAGGTGCTTGTGATTACTCAATGGAGAGGGGATGTTGGGCCATTAGAAAAATTCAAAAGCTACATGGGGCCAATGAAAACAACATACAAGCAAGCCCCACTGATGCAAGAGGGAAACAGCGTTCCCTCTCAAGGCGCCTCGACCACAACAGGCAGCTAGGTTTCAATCAACCAACCTTTGGCTGCAAACAATGAGCATGCAAGAACCAGCAGCCCTTCAAGTGGCGCCCACTGCCATACTTTTTCCTCCATGCCCCCACATCGCATACAGTTTGAAGCTGTAAAGATAGGGAATAAGATAGCTGTAGGAAGATCTCAGCAGCACGTGGAGGCAAGGCACAAGAAGGGTCCCACGCCTCCGTGATACTCTTCTTCTTCCGTGCCATGTGCAAAATTGAGGAAGTGAGTGCCTTGATTTCAGTGGGGGGGGGGGTTGACTCCCAGTCAGGGACCGGCACTCAACCCTTCGGGGACCGGCAGCGGTCCAGGGACTGGTGGTTGAGAAACACTGCTCTAATCTATCTGGATGCAGATGGATGGTTTCTGCATCTCTGCACACATGGTGCAGGGAGAGAGGAGCGAGTGTGTTGCAAGGGAGAAGAGAGGAAAAGAGGAAGTGGCCAGGCAGGCAGGCAGGCAGGCAGGAAGTCCCTGAGAGTAGCAATCTACATATCAAAAGGGATAGTGTCAGAGCAGTAGAGAAGGGATGACCAATGTCTTGACTCCTCTAGCCCTCTGACTCATTAATCTGTGTCCCCCTCTGTCATTGAGACATGAGACTGCGCGAGTCCTTCACTTCCAACAGCTCACATAGGTTCCCAGTCACATGAAAGACCCTAAACAACTGCATGTGGACCGAGGCCCCCAAAGAGCCAGTTTGGACAATACTTTATCTTCCGACCCAAATATTTTATTAATAAATACATAAATAACCACACACAATAAGGACATATGCACACAGTGAGCATGCATATCATTCTCCCTCTTCTGATATACAATGCACTCTTTCTCTAATTGCAAGGGGGGTGGGCAGTTTGTCCAAACCTCTCCTCTATGTGCACTGTAAGTAAATACTAGTTTAGTGGAGGGGCAAAGGACAACAAGCACATGTCCTTATTGTGTGTGGTTGGGCCTTTGTCTGAACCACCTCGTGCCACACATACCACACTGGAACAAGCAGCATGATGACCATCTTCCTACAGCAAAGCAACTCCCAGCCTAATAGCCGCACCCATAAGGCACATTAGAAATGCCTCCTGACATGACCACTTGACATGGATTTTTAAGTTTTATTTTGTAACTTGGAAGAGAGTTGGTACTTTTCTCATTTGAGTCCAAATAGCTTACACTGATATTTGGTGACAGGAAGGCCCCTGTGCAAATGTTTATGGGCTGGTAATTTTTGTGGACTTACTGCATCTGTAAGGCTGTTCCCAGCTATCATTTGGGAACTGGGCAGCACACTATTGGTGATGGAGCAGATATCTATAAAATATTTAGGATAAAATCCATTTGCCCTTTAATTCAAATGACATCCTCACAGCCAGCAGTTTTGGATTTGCATACACTTAAATTATTTAGCAGTGGCTAAACATAGCAAAGATGGCCTCTGACCTGTGAAAGATGGTAATCCTAAATCTGCAGCAATGTTGGTAACTGAAGCAAATGAACCCAATGAAGGGTAGACAAATCAAAAGTGCAATTAAAACCTTCGTATCACCCCCACCCCCAGCTCCTCGTTTTGCTTCAGCTCCTCACTTTAGCATGAAGGGAAAGAAGGGCAGAAAGCTGCTCACATTCCAACTTCCCATGGGTACCACTTGCAAAAGAAAGGCTTTTGGAGCTGCCTAAGCTGGAAGTGGCTGGTGAGTATATCCTGTGGCAACTCAAAAGGGCTTCTCCCTATGGATCCTCTTCCAGAATTGACAAAATGTCTGGGTACAGCTTGTACTGTTGCTGCATGCAGGGTTTCTAACCCTTTGAGATTGGCCTGGAGTGTCCAAGTACCAGCGTCAATATCCAGGTGACTATTGAAAGCAATCCAGCAGGTGTTAATGGCTTGATATTGTGAAACATATTGTGGGGGTGGGGGAGATTCCAGGACTACTTTCAGTCAGATTTGGAAGCTCTAGCTGCATGATGGGATGGGAACGTGACAGGACACACTGCCCCCTTCAGGACCCTGCCTACATAACACAATAACAGCAAGAACACCTGCTGCTTATTCTTCCCTAAGAGCACTTGGGAACTAAGGGGTTTTTTTTTTAGGGGCGTAGGGAGCTTGGTGGGGACTGGGGGACAATGTCTGACCAACAGCTCCCGTGCCCCTGGGTGTTTCTCCTTTCCCTGGATGTCCCTGGCAGAATTTCATTTCCCCTCTCAGTGGTTGGCAGAATCGCTGAAAAGGATTTCCTTTTCAGGGCCTCCCTCCCAGCAATTCCATCAACCGCTGACAGGAGAAATGAAACTCTGCCAGGGCTGAGACAGCCCTGTATTCAGCACAGGCCCCACCCCCTTGTGTCTGATGACAGATGCCAGGGAGGGGCCAGTGCCGGGGGGGGGGAAGAGTCCATCCCTCTTAGGATAGATGTAGGGAAGGAGCCAAGGAAGGGTCCCTTCCTTCCCAGCCAGTGTGAAGTGCTGGCTGGAGAAGAGAGAGGTGTGCCTTGTGTGCCCAGCTGGCGAGAGCTTTGCTCTCTGGCTGGTGCGGGAAGAGGCAAGAGGGTATCCTGGCCGAAGGTGAGCTTTGGGGGCCCCCAGACCCCTGGGGACAGTTGTCCCCCCTTGCTCAATAGTTGCTACGCCCCTGCCTTTTTGCACAAGTTTCTTTGGGCTCATGCAAGGAATTTGAGCAAGATACAATGTGGACAGTCCACTCATTGCTGTTCTTAGGGAATTTCCTTCTGCAGTTCTCTGTCTGCATGATGGCATGAACTGTACTATAATGTTGTGGGTTCCTCCTCCCTACTGTATCATGCCTCCTGTCACAACCTCCTGGAATCTGGTTGTGCACATTCTGTAAGGGAGACCTAGTTGGCTGCTGTGTCTAAGAAGCATAATAATTAAGTTGCGCATTGCCCCTTCTTTTCCCAGAATGCTGCATAAGTACTTCACCACATCAAGTTCCAATTCCTTCCATTGCACAGTACACCTTCCTGTTAAAACATTTTGATAAATGTTTGACACAAATAATTCTTAAAAGAGTGTGTTCCATTAAAAAAATACATTTGTTGATCACTCCAGCCCTGGTCAAATAGACTTAATAAAAGAGTGCCAATAATGCCTCCCAGATGCTTAAGCATGGCCCCCGTTCCAGCATCCCATCAAAGGAGGGCTGAGATGATGATGGAGGAGGAGGAGGAGGAGAAGGAGGCGGAGGAGGAGGAGGAGGGTGATGACAGGCAGGAAGAGGACCAGACAGGCAAGGTACACAACAGTATGGCCAGGGACTTCCAGTTGAAAGGAAAAGCTAAAGACATAGAGTAATTTTGATTTTTGAAGCTTTCTTAGATTAGGTAACCAGCATCAAGTTCCCTTCCTAATGAGGTTAACAGCAGTTGTAAATGCTGGCAGAAGTGCACATCAACTCATGGCACTGTACTGTTTGCTGGTTCACTTCAACTGCACTATGTTGCCCCATCCCCTCAAATGTCAATCAGGGTATATTCTCCTAATTGCAACTTTCCTATTTTCATTGGGCAGTATGGCATGATTCTCTGCAGAAGGCCCAGAATACAGGGGTCACCGGAGGAGGAGGAGGAGGAGGAAGAGGCAGATGAGCAGATATGGAGGCACCATTTGGTTAGAAAGCACTCTATAATCTGTATCTCCATGTCATCAGGAAAAGGCATAGCCTTCCTAACTGCCTGCTTAGAGATGGTAATGGGCTGGATGTGGAATTATAGACTGAAGCTGAATCCAAATAAGATGAAGGTACTTATTGTGTAGCATCGGAGCTCAGGAGACAACCTCGATCTGCCTGTCCTGGAGGAGTTTCACTCCCCGAGAAGGAAGAGATATACATTCTGGGAGTGCTTCTGAATACAAACCTCTCCTTGCTGTCTCAGGTTGAGGCAGTGGCCAGAAGCCTTTTTTATCAGCTTTGACTGATGCACCAGTTGAGATAAACAACCTCAGAACAGTAGTGTGTATCCTGATAACCTCCAGACTTGACTACTGCAATGCACTCTATGTGGGGCTGACTTTGTGCCTAGTACAGAAACTGCATTTGGTGAAAAATGCAGCAGCCAGGTTGGTTAGTCATCTTGAAGAGACTATATTACTCCTATATTAAAAGAACTACAACGGCCTTTATATGTAGTTCGGAAACCTCACTTCGTTCAAAATACGGCAACCAGGCTGGTCTCCGGGGCAACCATATTATGACTATATTATGCCTGTTTTGAAACAGCTGCACTGGCTGCCGATATGTTTCCGGGCAAAATACAAAGTGCTGGTCATTACCTTTAAAGCCCTGAATGGCTTAGGTCCAGGTTACCTTAGAGAGCGCCTTCTTTGGTCTGATCCCCACCGCACACTAAGATCATCCGAGGAGGTCCGGCTCTAGTTGCCACCAGCATCTTCTGGTGGCAACCCAGAGGCGAGCCTTCTCTGTAGCTGCTCCTGGACTGTGGAATGCACTCCCTGCAGACATCCATAATTTGAATTCTTTATTGGAATTTAGGAGAGCCCTAAAGACCTACCTGTTTGGCCTGGCCTTCCAGTGCTCTTAAATTGTTTTAAAGGGTCTTTGATGTTTGTGAACTGCCCTGAGCTATTTTATAAGGGTGGTCTAAAAATCGAACAAATAAATACATACATACATACATACATAAATGGCTGTCAATATGTTTCCGGGCAAAATACAAAGTGCTGGTTATAACCTATAAAGCCATAAACAGTTTAGGCCCAGGGTATTTAAGAGAACGCCTTCTTCATTATGAACCCTGCTGCCTAGTGAGATCATCTATTGGGTGGTCTGTCTGAAGTTGCGACCGGCAAGTCTGGCGGTTACTCAGGGACAGGCCTTCTTTGTTGCTACTCCAAGGCTTTGGAATGCACTCCCTGTAGAAATAAGAGCCTTCCCATCTCTGACAGCTTTCAAAAGGACTCTCAAAACACAACTATTAATCCAGACTTTTAATCCGATTTGTAGAATCTGTTGATTGTTTTAATGTTTAATGTTTAATTCTGGTTTTAATTTATGTCATGTTATTATAAACAGCCCAGAGATGTGAGTTTGGGGTGGTATATAAATTTGCTCCTTTAATATGTAAACTGGTAGATTAATCCGATGGAAATCTTGTTAAACATCTGCTCTCAGATAAAGATGCTTCAATCTCTATTTCTGTAGCTAAGTTTAGTTATATTGCTTTTAAGATGTATAATGGGACATCACCCTAATTCCAAACTCTGTCTGTGTGTGTGTGTGGTCTGGAAATAATGAGGAAATGTAAGCGTAATACAAGAGATTTATACAAGAGATTTATTTAGGGATAAAGGGGTACAGGAAAGCAAAAATTGGTTAGGCAGGCAATAAAAACTCAATTAAAAACTAGTGTGTATATATATATATATATATATATATATATATATATATATATATATACACACACACACACACACACACACACACACACACATACATACACACACTAGTTTTTATTCTCTGTTTGGTCTAATGACTGTAAATAAAAATTACATTACATTACATCACCTCAGAAAAAGGTTGTGCTATGTAGTGTGCTATCTTGTGCTTTGGGGTGATGATTTTATCCCTGCAGATACCCTGCAGACATTTGTTTGGAGCTAATATGTGATATGCTGTACTGTTCATTTTCAGAATCAGACTTGACTGCTTCAGTGGGAGAAACCACAAAAATGGAGGAAGAAGGACACAGCAGCAAGTCCCTTCATTTCTAGGTTACAGGAAACTCTTTGTGCCACAATTTGCATTGCCCATGCCATGTCTCTGCTCATGTGTTCCTGTCATGGATAATGGCCCATAGTTTTCAAAACTGGTCCTCTGTTGGCTGTGCTGCAGAGTATGCACATGTATCTGAAATCAGTTTTTTTAAAAAAATCCCTTGCAGTTGAGGAGTTGGCCATCCACCTTGCCTCTGTGGAATAAACATTTTAAAACCATGGAGGAAGAAAACAGAAATTAAGAATAGATAGACGTGAATAGATCTGCTCCAGAGTGCTTGGCTGGACACTCTGACTATGCTTTTGGGTTATTGTGGGGAATCAGCTTGGCTATGGGGGTGGGGGTAGGAACAGTCTATTATAGTATTAATCTGAACAAGGTTTTGGTCTGGAAATAATGAGGAAATGTAAGCGTAATACAAGAGATTTATACAAGAGATTTATTTAGGGATAAAGGGGTACAGGAAAGCAAAAATTAGTTAGGCAGGCAATAAAAACTCAATTAATAGTCTTTTCAAGACTCTCACTAGGAGGAATTTAGCTTAAGGTCCAAAATATAAATGAATCAACTTAAGGCTTGCTGTAGGAAGGGCTTGACTGGAGAGGATAGAAGAAGGGGCAAGGCGATTTAGAGGGGCAGAATGTTAGTATTACCTATCCTTATCTGGTGGTGCGTTCGGTGCACTTGTAGATGAGCACAGGAGCAGATCTCCTTGCAGGAGGAAGGCAGCAGAAAAGCAGGGGGGGGGGTTAGAGCAAGTGGCACAGAGTTTCCACTTACAAGCTTGAGAACCAGTATGGTCAGGGCCATCCCTAGCGGGTGCAGGGCTGGGGGTGAATCAGCATGTGCGGGGCCTTGCTGTCTCAGCCACCACTCACTGCCTGCCCCCCCATGGATGGCCACCGCCACTCCCTCACAAGCAAACGTGGCAGCTGGGCTGGCCGCCACCCCGCTGGGAGCTGAGGCGTGTGTGGGGGCAGCTTCACCAAGTGAAGCAGGTTGCTCACTGCCTCGGCTGCCACTCACTGCCCTCCTATGGATGGCCACCACCGCTCTCCCTCCAGCACACATGGCAGCTGGGATGCCGCACTGCTGGGAACCGAGGTGCGCACACAGGGGAGCCAGGAGCATGGGGGAGCTGAGGCGAGCGGGCAAGGGAGCCAAGGCAGGTGCACACACACACACACACACACGTGTGCAAGGAGCCGAGGCATGTGGAACAGGCTGCTCACCACTCACTACCTCAGCCACCGTTTGCTGCCCACCCATGGATGGCATGGCTGGTGGGAGGCTGGAGCACTAAGCAAGCAGAGAAGCAGGCTGCTTGCCACTTGCTCTTGGCCACTGCTGGTGATGTCACTGACATGCACCAGCACACCTTCCCCCCGCCCAGCCCCAAGCACACATCATGGTGGCTGATTCCGAGGTGGTGCGTGGCATGAGCGAGGTTGCTGAGCAAGCAGCTACTCACTGCTCATGCTGCCACCACATCACCGCCATCATTGAGCTCCTCCATATGCGGGGCTCAGAGCGAATGCCCCTGTCACCCCGCCCTAAGGACAGGCCTGAGTTTTGTATACGTCCAGGTAGAATTCCATGCAGCTCTCGATTCTGGTTCTGATTCTGAGGCCATGTGGCTGGGCATGCAGTACTTGTATTCCAAAACATGGCTGGGGGCAATGCATGGGTCATGCTCCCTTCCTGGAGGGGCTGAAACCTGTGCTGAACAATTAAGTTCATAGTTGAATGAATTGGTCAACTCACTAAACAAAAAGCTGGAATGTCTTAGGAGAAGGGTATGTGGCAGTCTGAATGGGTGTCCTTAAAGCTTATCTGGGAAAGGAGATGTCTTTCCAGGTGCAAAAATAAATTTTCCTAAGTCTTAATGAGTTCTCTCCTTCTAGTCCTTGCCAGCTCATTAGCTGTTGATGGGGGTGGGGAGTTGCCATGCTTATCTGAGTTACTGCAGAGAAGATTAGTGTAGCAATCTCTCTTGTTAAAAGGGAGTTTGTTACTCTCCTCTGAGCGGATACTTTGCTAGCTTCCTTCTCTTTGACAGTGAGACAAAGAGAGGTTCTTTTTTATGTGGATGACTCCCTTTCAGTCTTTGTTGTTATGACCTCAGGGTAGCATTGCCCCATGACTTGCTTATGCTAAGGGACCATTTGCAAGTCTTGCCACATATGGGCATGTGCAGAATTCGTGATCCCAGAAACTAAGTATCCAAA
This sequence comes from Hemicordylus capensis, assembly GCF_027244095.1. Lineage (NCBI taxonomy): Eukaryota > Metazoa > Chordata > Lepidosauria > Squamata > Cordylidae > Hemicordylus > Hemicordylus capensis. The sequence continues at coordinate 197,002,779 of NC_069658.1, read as the reverse complement.
GTGGAAGCTGTGGTCCCACAGTTCCAAGAATATGGTGGGGTGCTGTCTGATACCCCCAAACAGAGCTGTTTTGGCAACAGATGGATGTTGAAGGCTATCCTCTGGATGAATTTGCTGGGAGTGGAAGGGAGGTAAACATAAAGGGGAGTGCTTGCATCAAAAATATTATGATTATTTTTGTCAGCCTGTGGCGAATTGGTGTTGAAATTTCCTTTCCTGACTCAGGTCAGTCAATGAATAAACTGGCTGAACCGGTTATAACCAACTTAGCAGCCTTCTCAGTCAGCTAACTCAGAAATGACTCCTATCAGTGAGGAGTCATTTCCACAGTATGCTCAGAAAAGTTGCTCATGAATATTTAAAAATCTTTAAGTTTCCAAACCCAGAAAAGCTAAGAAAAAGACTCTGGTAAACCCAGAAGTTCTGGTAGGTTAATATCGCTGCCACCAAGCACTCTAAGACTTGCAGAGAACTGGACCATTGGATTGAGTGCTTTAGTCCAAGGTCCCTCTGTAACTGGGTACTGGACAAATACAAAAATCTGCCCCCCCTTCCTAATAGGCAAGAATAACACCAATTGTTCTCCCAGGCGTCTGTGTGCACATGGAGTTAATTTGGCCAAGCTCTCATTGAGATCCCCCTTCTAGCCCCTTTTCTCCTGATGAGTTAATAACAACCCTTGGAGTCTTGTAAAAAGTAAAGAACAGAGAAAAAAAACTTTTATTTATTTGCTACAGATTGATTTGGTCTGTGGCTTTTAGCTTTTTAGAAACAGTTAAATATACTTTATTAGTTACAAGAGTGCTTCAAAAGTGCCCACAATGATTCTGGGGTGGCACACTTTGAAATCTTAGTTACTCAGTTGCAAAGAACAGATATTTAGGACAATGCAAAGTGCACACACAAAGAAATATAAATTCCTGACGTGAAGTCTGATTGAACACTCTTTCCCTATGCTAAATTCTTTAAGCCAAAGCCCTGTCCTTGAACTCACCAAACTCCTGATGAAAATCAAGCCTCCTGCAGATCTCTCACCTTGAAAGATTATCCTGCAGCTCCACCAGGAGGCATCCGATTTCATGCTAGTCCACACTCTCTGCCCAGACTTCCTTTCTTCTTCCCAGAATCCCCCCCTGTAGCTTTCATGTCCCACCCACCTGGTCAGCTGATTGGTTGAGCCCTGGAGTTCACCAGCCTGTCAGTCAAGACAAGGGTTCACTTCCTGTTAACTCTTTAGAGGGTGGGAAGACTGGTCACTACACGGCCACTCTAACTTTCCATAGAATAGAGGGGCCCCCTCTATTCGTCATGCTTCACTACCTCCAGCACATACAGCTAGCTTTGGATTGAGGGAAAATATAACTAAGATATTTAACTAGGAACCTAAGTGAATTACTATGTCCAACTTCAATCGAAGTCACATCTGAATTGTCTGCTTTGCCTGTGGTCATTGCAGCTTCCAGATTAAGAAGGGCTGCTGAAGCAAAGTGGAAATTGATTGTTAAAGTGTGGCAGAGATGGATTGTTAAAGTGTGGCAGAGAGCAATCGTGGACTCTGTTTCGGATCAAGAGTGACATAAAAAGAGGCATATTGTACTCCCAAGCATTTGCACTTACCATTTACTCCCTCTGGAAGAGAATCCTGGAAGCTGACAGTGGCAGGTCGCGGCAGAATAGCTCCTCAGATCCACGGTGTTCAGTCTGTGGGCACTCAGACTCAAGGGTCTGGGACATCAGATTTGGCTTGATGCTTGCATCCCCCTGAAGAATCCAGTCAAGCTGTTCATAAAACTGTCATGTCTTCCTGCCACGCCTTCATTTGGAATTGTAGTAGGCCATTTTCTTGTATTCCAGATACAAGGTTTTAGTAGCGGCCCTCTGCTGCAGTATGTTGATGGTCGTGTTCAGCCATTTTCTTTCCTATGAACTCAAATGGGTTCAGATACCAGGGGCTATCGTGGAGCTGGTCCGGCACCCAGATGTCCAGGAGATCCATTGTATCTTCAGTAGTCTCTGTGTCCATTTTCCACTGCCATTTCCAAGAGGAAGGAAAAATAAATTATCCTAAAGATTATTACTTGTAAAAATAATTGGCCGGTACCAACAGTAACAGCAAACTAGAGTTGCACAAGACCAGCAAGCAAGCAAAAAACACAACATCCACCTTTTCTTTAAAAATCTCAGGAAAATAATTTTGGTGGCTTGGCCAAAAGAAGAAGAAGAAGAAGAAGAAATAACAGAGAGACGAGCAGTTGCCACTAACTGGCAGAACTTTGCACTTCCCAAGGTAGTAGTTTACAGCAACCATGGAAAATGGGAAATAATAAAAACAAAAACAATAGTAATAATGGGGGAGGTCCACTAGGCTGCTGTGAGTGGCTATTATGGAGGGGGAAAACTATAATGGGGGCTAGCAGTGGAAGAGAAGTGCACCAAGAGCACAGACATGCTCAGGTGTAGACACTGGAAGCTGTGCGGGGGCAGACCCATGGGAGCCAACCTTCCTGTAAGTCATCACCTACACAGACAGCCATCCTTCCACAGCTTGTGTTATGATTGTCCACACTTCTCCCTCCTCCTCTCTCAATATTTTACCATTCAGTTTCATGACAGAAAGAAAGTAATAACGAAAAACTACAGATTTTCCAAGACTCGAAAGAACAGTTATGATAGAAAAAGCTGCAAGGGGCTCTAAATCATCTGGAAGCCAGCAGCATTGCTTGTAGGAAAGTTGCGATATATTATTACAGTCTGGAAGGATGCTGGAATTTGATCTCAGATCTGGCCATTCCTTCAGCCGCCCCTGGGAGGCTGGGCGGATGGTTGCTGCTTTAGCATGAAGCCTCTGGATTAGTGACACCTGGCATGAAAGTGAGGCCTGGCCTTCTTCTGCTCCAGTCTAAAGGTAAAGTGCAGGACCTTCTGCCTACTTCAAGCTCCTGGAACTGCCCTCAAGGGCCCTGGGTTGGAGAACACACAGGCCAGGTCTGGCTTTACAAACTTAGCTGCTCACAGCCCTGGCCTGCCTGATTTCTTATTTATTTATTTATTTATATTTTGCATGTATATACCGCTTTTCAAGCGAACCTCCCAAAGTGGTTTACAAAAAAGCATCAAGTCACACATTTACATTTTGACACGGGCCTTCTTTCTTCACTTCTTTCTTCTCCCCTTCCCTCAGAGCAAGATGGATCCTGGTTGCTCTGTGGTGGCAGTTGCGGGAAGGAGGGGCCACTTCCGCTGGGACATGGGAGCTACACTACATGGAACTCTCTGTTGAATGAGGCGATGTTTACCTATAGCAGGAAAATGTATATTCTTCACAAAATGGGAGCTGCCCTCAGATTATCCAAGAGCGTGGGTAAGATGGGAGGAAAGTTAACTGGCCACCAAGAAGGCTCAAGAAATACACTGAATTAAGCTCACTGAAATCCACAGTCCTTGTGATAAATTTCTAAAAAGAAAGGTACTAGAATTTAGACCTGCCAAAAAGCCAGTATTATTATTTTTTTAAATTTTTACCAGTATACCATGCTTTCCAATCTCAGTTGTTTGGGACTAGCTCTGTCTACCAAGTTGTACCCAACAATCTCTGCATATGCCCTGAGGCACCCTTTATTATTACATGTTATATGTTCCAGAGCTGAGCCGTGGCATTAAAGACAGGATTTGGTACTGAACTGCGACTGAGATTATGTCCTGCACAGTCCTAAAGAGGCACACAGTAGGATTAGCAAATATTTAAGCAGTGAGACTTAGAATTTAAAAAGTTGACAGGATGTAAAGAAACTGGCCACGCTTATCTAAAATGGGCCAGCTGGCAGCCCTTTTCGGATAACACATTACTGTTGGTATTGGTGATTTGAATGAATTGTATCCAAAACACTGTGATAAAGCCCTTTAAAGCCCTTTATCACAGGCTGCTGATTAACACAAAATGTTTTTGAATTTATGCTTAAATTAATGTTTGAGTTTAATTTAAATTATGCAGCTTCCCCTCCTCCCTGGCATCAATTAAATGACTGACATCTAGACAAAGCTATACAATACACTGTACTATTCAAGAGTTACTTTAAAGGACTACTTAATCTAAATAGGACTACTCAGAATAGTCATTAATGGTCATTATAGCCACTGGGGAAGCAACCTGCCTAGAAAACAGGAGGCTGTTGGTTTGAATCCCAGCTGGTGTGTTTCGCAGTATATGGGGAACTCCTATATTGGGCAGCAGTGATATAAGAAGATGCTGAAAGGCATCATCTCATACTGCGCAGGAGAAGGCAATGGTAAACCACTCCTGCATTCTACCAAAGAAAACCACAGGGCTCTGTGAGCGTCAGGAGTCAACACTGACTTGACGGCACAATCTTTCCTTTTTCCTTTACTCTGAATTTAGTCTGGCTAAATTTTACTCTGAATTTATTCTTTTACTTTACATTGTATCTGTTTTGTTGATGTTGCAAGCCGACCCAAGCAGTAGTGTACTGGAGGGGCGGGGAATATTTTAAATATATAAAATAAGAAAATCCACTGAGTTCATTGCTGGCATGCTAGAAGTTTGTGCTCATGACAAATGGACACATACAACAACCAGTTTAGAATCTTTGCATTAAATTCATGCAAGGTAGAACCCTGTACATATTTAAAAATAAAAGTATGGTCACATGAAATCAGTTTTTCAAATGTTAAGGATCTAGAGGGATCTCAAAACAACACAAAGTAAATTAGAATATAAATTGGCCCATGATTATAAAACATGCTGAGTCCTTCATGAGCATCAGAACTACACAGGTATTTTTTTATACAGTCCACCTTAAGTGGCTTAGTGCGGAAATGCTTGACTAACAAGCAGAAGGTTGCCAGTTTGAATTCCCGCTGGTATGTTTCCCATAAACACCTATTTCGGGCAGCTGGTATGTTTCCACACTGGAATGTTTCCCAGACTATGGGAAACACCTATTTCGGGCAGCAGAGATATATAAGAAGATGCGGAAAGGCATCATCTCATACTGCATGGGAGGAGGCAATGGTGAACTCCTCCTGTATTCTACCAAAGAAAACCACAGGGCTCTGTGGGGGCCAGGAGTTGAAATCAACTTGACGGCACACTTCACCGTTACCAATTATTGGAAAGGTATTGCAGTAGGTGGCTTGGAATTCATTAAATAACCAAGAGGATTGTCCCCCTCCCAATGTCTGCTTTCACCAAGCCTATGAGTAATGATTCAGGATGTATAGAAAAACCTTTAATCATCACCACTGCTTATTCTTCCTGGAAACTGGGAGCCAGGATGTAGTGAAAGCTGCAGAAATCAGATTCAGGCTGACATGTGCAGTAATAGCAATACCAGAAGTGCGGTTGCTTCTTGCAGCAGGCCCTAAGCAAGACGAGAGCACAGCAGCTGCAATGATTTGCAAACAGAGTTTATTTCTTTCCGGATGAGCTGAGCTGAATGAAGCTTTAAAAAGGAGTGGTTAGAATAAGGGAGGTTAGGTTAATGCCTGTGAGTTCCCAGACCAGAGGCATCTAGCTTGCTGCTGTTGAAAAAAGAACCCTGCTTGATGCACACTTACCTGGGAGTAGACCCTACTGAACAAAGTGGGACTTACTTTGGAGTATACATGCAGAGGATTGGCTGTTCGTGGTCTTCGTTCTGTTCCAGCCTCCAACAAGGCAATTATTGTGGTATGTTCTGTTCAGCAAGAGTTAAATACTTTCTAACATTCAACAGAGAAAAACAACCATCTATTATTTATTTATTTGATTTATATACCGCCCTTCCAAAATGGCTCAGGGCGGTTTACAATTAAAACAGAAAACATTAAAAACAATTAAAACAGAGATACAAATATAAATACCAATTTAAAACAACTTAAAAAACAATTAAACTATCAAAACAATTAAAACCCTGAAAACCAGGTATTAAAACAATTAAAACTGATTAAAAACCCTGAAAGGCCAGGCCAAACAGATAGGTTTTAAGGGCTCTCTTTGTTATTAAGTTAACAAAGCATTTATAATGTGGTAGTGAGAAAGCCAAATCACACTTCTATGGAATCTGGTGGCATGGAGTATTAACTAACCCATATATTTAATTTAATGGCAGCAAAAGAAGCAGTCACACGCAGGTGTCAATCTACATATTTTTGGTGACAAGACATCTTGATCCCAAAATATTCAGAATTTTTAGCTAGCACAATTCAGCCAGCAAAAATTTAGATAATTACCACATATGGCAGACAGTACTGTGTGGTACAGCGGGGAATTGCTTGACTAACAAGCAGAAGGTTGCTGATTTGAATCCCCGCTGCTACTATATCTGGCAGCAGTGATATAGGAAGATGCTGAAAGGCATCATCATCTCATACGCGTGGGAAGAGGCAATGGTAAACCCCTCCTGTATTCTACCAAAGAAAATCACAGGACTCTGTGGGCGCCAGGAGTCAAAATCGACTTGACGGCACACTTTACAGGTGAAACTCGAAAAATCAGAATATCGTGCAAAAGTTCATTAATTTCAGTAATGCAAATTAAAAGGTGAAACTGATATATGAGATAGACGCATTACATGCAAAGCGAGATAAGTCAAGCCTTAATTTGTTATAATTGTGACGATCATGGCGTACAGCTCATGAAAACCCCAAATCCACAATCCCAGAAAATTAGAATATTGTGAAAAGGTTCAACAGTCTAGGCTCCAGGTGTCCCACCCCAATCAGCTAATCAATCCATAACACCTGCAAAGGGTTCCTGAGCCTTTAAATGGTCTCTCAGTCTGGTTCATTAGGAATCACGATCATGGGAAAGACTGCTGACTTGACAGTTGTGCAGAAAACCATCATTGACACCCTCCATAAGGAGGGAAAGCCTCAAAAGGTAATTGCAAAAGAAGTTGGATGTTCCCAAAGTGCTGTATCAAAGCACATTAACAGAAAGTTATGTGGAAGGGAAAAGTGTGGAAGAAAAAGGTGCACAAGCAGCAGGGATGACCGCAGCCTGGAGAGGATTGTCAGGAAAAGGCCATTCAAAAGTGTTAGGGACTTTCACAAGGAGTGGACTGAGGCTGGAGTTAGTGCATCAAGAGCCACCACACACAGACGGATCCTGGACATGGGCTTCAAATGTCGTATTCCTCTTGTCAAGCCACTCCTGAACAACAAACAACGTCAGAAGCGTCTTACCTGGGCTCAAGAAAAAAAGAACTGGTCTGTTGCTCAGTGGTCCAAAGTCCTCTTTTCTCATGAGAGCAACTTTTGCATCTCATTTGGAAACCAAGGACCCAGAATCTGGAGGAAGAATGGAGAGGCACACAATGCAAGATGCTTGAAGTCCAGTGTGAAGTTTCCAGAGTCTGTGTTGATTTGGGGAGCCATGTCATCTGCTGGTGTTGGTCCACTGTGCTTCATTAAGTCCAGGGTCAACGCAGCCATCTATCAGGAGATTTTGGAGCACTTCATGCTTCCTTCCGCAGACAAGCTGTATGGGGATGCTGATTTCATTTTCCAGCAGGACTTGGCACCTGCCCACACTGCCAAAAGTACCAAAACCTGGTTCAATGACCATGGGATTACTGTGCTTGATTGGCCAGCAAACTTGCCTGACTTGAACCCCATAGAGAATCTATGGGGCATTGCCAAGAGAAGGATGAGAGACATGAGACCAAACAATGCAGAAGAGCTGAAGGCCGCTATTGAAGCATCCTGGTCTTCCATAACACCTCAGCAGTGCCACAGGCTGATAGCATCCATGCCACGCCGCATTGAGGCAGTAATTGCTGCAAAAGGGGCCCAAACCAAGTACTGAATACATATGCATGCTTATACTTTTCAGAGGTCCGATATTGTTCTATTTACAATCCTTGTTTTATTGGTTTCATGTAATATTCTAATTTTCTGGGATTGTGGATTTGGGGTTTTCATGAGCTGTACGCCATGATCATCACAATTATAACAAATTAAGGCTTGACTTATCTCGCTTTGCATGTAATGTGTCTGTCTCATATATCAGTTTCACCTTTTAATTTGCATTACTGAAATTAATGAACTTTTGCACGATATTCTAATTTTTTGAGTTTCACCTGTACCTTTACCTATACTGTGTAACTGGCTCTGTTTTGATTGACAGCAGGTAAACTCATTAGCTGCAAATTGTTAAATAACAGCAAATTGTTAAATAACAGCAGCAACACGAGGAAGCAGGCACTGTAGCTATTAGTAAGTGCAGTTAGAAGAAATGTTCTGTAAGACATATATACCAGAGGTCACCGTTTGGAAAGCTTCCTTTCCTTGTAGTACGAACTATCAGCCCAGTTCTGTGCATCTTTTTCCAGAAGTAAATGCAACTGAATTCAAGGGGCATTATCTCAGGTAAGCATGAATAGGTGTGCAGAGTAAATAAAACACCTATATTGAAAATTCAGACTTTCATTTTGTAAAGTAAGTTTCTAGTCCTCATGGCTGTGGAAATAAAATTGAAAGGATGATGGCAAAAAGGGATCAGAAAAGAGGAGACAGGGAAAAAAGGGATCCAAGTTCATAATCTCTTTTCAACTCTCAAGATTTTTATACTAATTTATTAAGATATTGATTCCAAGTTATCAAGTTTGTGGTCAAATGCCCAAAATAATTATATTTCTTAAAGAATGTTGAGCTTTTAAATTGGAGTCGAAACAATGAAAGCTTGACAAGTTCCAGGAAAAGATAATATTTCCCTTTAATCTTTAATGCATCTATTGTGATATGCAATATAATGTCAGGCTTTGTTTAATTATCTAGCATACTTAATCAATCAATCCATTAATTAATTCTATTTCTATACTGTCCTTTCAAAAATGGTTTAAGGTGGTTTACACAGAGATATAACAAATAAATAAGATGGATCCCTGTCCCCAAAGGGCTCACAATCTAAAAAGAAACATAAGATAAGACACCAGCAACAGTCACTGGAAGTACTGTTCTGGAGGTGGATAGGGCCACCTACTCTCCCCCTAAAGAGAATCACCATGTTAAAAGGTGTCTCTTTGCCCAGTTAGCAGGGGTAATTCATTTAATTCAACTTTTAACTTATTTTCCTTTGCATGTTATTTAAGTTGGAATAACCACATACATTATTCTTAAGATTTGAATTTACAAAAGATTCACTCAATGCATTATTTAGGTTTACAATAAAATTGCCCAAAAGCATTTGGGTACATGTACATAACAAAAAGACATAATGAATAATTAACAATCCACATAGGCAAGATGAAAAAGATGCAACCACTCTATACTGCTATAATCAGTCATTTAAAAAAGAAAAGTCTTGCATTACTTCCTGAATGTCAGCAAACTAGAACTCTGAAAGACAAAACACAAGCAATGAATTTCAAATGAGGCATAGTCTATACATATTATACCATATAGCACTCTAAATCCTTCAGCCCTATTGAACGGTAGCAAGAATGAAGAAGCTGTGTACCTACCGTACGTACATCTCTGGCCCCCAGCATAGCCCCCAATTGTAGAACAGCACTGCTTGTAATGTATTTCAGGCACTTTGAATTTACATTATATTAAACAGAGCACAATCCAAAGAAATTTAGGCTCACAGCTAAATGGGAATAATAGAATATAGCTTAATTGTGCATTTAAATACACTGAACTCAATAGAAGTTAAGCAGATTTCTCTGAAAATTGTGCATGGTTGTTTTCCACACTGTATAGTGATATTCAGTGCATCTCTTTGAACTGTCCATCATTTCAGTGGATTACTTTAGTTGTTGTTATTATTATTATTATTATTATTATTATTATTATTATTATTATAAATATTGAAACCCCACCCTTTCAGTGCACTACTGTTTGGGGCATCTTACAACATTAATAAAATAGATACAATAAAGGATAAAATTAATAAGGATAATAAGTTAAGGTGTGCCGTCGAGTCAATTTTGACTCCTGGCGCCCATAGAGCCCTGTGGTTTTCTTTGGTAGAATACAGGAGGAGTTTACCATTGCCTTCTCCTGCACAGTAAGATATTATACCTTTCAGCACCTTCCTATATCACTGCTGCCCAATATAGATGTTTCCCATAGTCTGGGAAACATACCAGCGGGGCTTCGAACCGGCAACCTTCTGCTTGTTAGTCAAGCATTTAACCGACCAGGCTAAAACCACAATTAAAATAAGACATTTTAAAAATTGAAATTAAAAGTTATTTTAAAAAGCTAAACACCAAGAAACCTATCAGAGAAAAGCAGAGGATAATATTTAAAAGCCTCTCTAAAAAGATGCGTCTTCAGTTGTTTCTTGAAAACACAGAGAGAGAGAGAGAGAGAGAGAGAGAGAGAGTATGGCAAAGCTCTTATGGGAGGCTGTTCCAAAGTTGAGGGGCCACAACTGAAAAGGCCCTGCCTCTAGTCTCTGCCAGCCAGATCTCAGCTAGTGGAGGAGCCATGAGCAGGGGCCAGGATACTGAATGAAGGGCCCTGGCAAGTGCATGTGGGCGAATGCAAGTGCATGTGGGCGAATACCCTGGTCCCAAGCTGTGTAAGGCTTTAAAGGTTAAGAGCAGCAGCTTGAATCTAGCCCAGAAGCAGACTGATAACCAGTGAAGCTACCATAGGATGGGAGTAACACTCATGGACTTGCACCCATGAACATCCTAGCAGCAGCATTCTAGACCAGCTGAAGCTTCCAAACCATCTTCAAGGGCAGCCCCATGCATTGCAGTAATCCAGTCTGGACCACCAAAGCATGAGTGTCTAAGGTCAGGTCAAACTTCTTCAGTAGGGTTGCAGCTGGTGTACCAGCTGTAGCTGGTAAAAAACACTTCTGTACACTATTACTACTGCAACAAATTTTGGGTTTTCATTGCATTGAGTGAAAAAATCAAGTGCAGTCCAATTTATATACGGGGTAAAACAATCCACTTTTTGCATCTGTTTTTTTTTTTTTTTTGGCACAACGTCGTGTTCGCAGTAAAGCCTCGCAGAAAACTTGTGGTAAAGCCTGCTGTGTGAAGAACTCCGTGTAGATGTTAAACAGTAAATGGGACGGAATGGATCCCTGCGGCACCCCATAGGTCAAAAGCCAAGTTGTGAAGCAGGCGGCCCCCAGCAGCACCTTCTGAGTATGACCTTCAAGGCAGGACCAGAGCAAACGTACGATGGTGCCCTCAAGTCCCAACCCAGAGAGACCCAGAATGATACCATGGTTGATGGTATGGAAAATGCTGAGAGGTCCAGGAGAATCAACAGAGTCAAACTCCCTCTGTCTGTCTCTCGGTGTAGGCCAACCACCAGGGTGACCAAGACGGTTTCCGTCCTGAATCCAGGCTGGATGTCAGACTGGAAAGGATCTAAGTAATCAGATTTATGCAGGGCTGCCTGGAGCTGAGGCTGCACTACACTCTCCAACATCTTGCCCAAGAAGGGGAGGTTAGAAATTGGTTGAATATCAGCTTCCATATAAGGGTGCTTAAGAACCTGGTGGGCCGCAATTTTTTAACAAAACTAGAAGGGCCAAGCAACATAGGCATAGTGAGTGACTCACTTTCCCATAGGAGCAAAGACACAGGTGAAAGGCTTTTTGACTCCATCTTCCTCAGTATGAACAGCAAGAGAGGCCTTAGCAGAGCTGTGTCCCGGCATTCACCCCAGACACTCACTCTAAGATGCGGGCAAAGTGGCTCATATCCCAATCCTAAACACTCAGGCCAGCGAATAAAGCCCTTAAAGGAATTGGCTTGCTTTTGCGTAAACATGCTCAGGTAAAACATACTATACCGCGCATACATATCCGAACAAATTAATTTAATCATAAAAGTAGACATTCCGATCTATCTTTTTGCCCAGATTCTGCTTCAGGCGTTTCACTTTATTAGGAAGATCCTTGAAAATATTTGATGATCGCAACAAAAACCATTTAAACTAACAACATGTGGTTTGGGAAATCTACCCCCACCCCCCATATCTGATCCATACTCAAATCCATACCCAATGGATGCCGAGAATAATACAGTAACAGTAACAACAACAACAACAACAAAAGCTGTCCCCCCCCCAATCAGCCACGCGTCACTAAACTCCTTTCCCGTCGCTGCCTCAGAGACTACAACTCCCAAAAGTCATCGCGCGGCCAAACAAAACATCTTTCGAGCCTTCTCGCCCCCCCCCCCGCTTTTGCCTATTCTCGCGACATTTGGATTTTCTTCCTCTCATCCGGCCTAGGCGGATTCAGCCCATCCCTCTACCTGGCTATGGCCGATCCAAAGTATGCGGACCTGCCTGGCATTGTAAGTGCGGGAGGGAAGAAGGAGTCTGTGTGCAGGAAAAGGAATGGCAGCGGGACGGTGCAGAAGGGAGATCCGTGGGATGGAGGAGGAAGGCTGGCTGGCTGGCTGGCTGCTGACAGGGTGGGGAGGAGAAGGGTGGGGTCTGGAGTGGCTGGCTGGAGTGGTGTGCTTTGAATCGAGGGGTTGCTGCTGCTGCAGGAATGGCTGTTTGGATACCAAGGTGGTGGATGGGAGGATCTGCATGTGAAGGAGCAAAAAACAAAACACAAAAATCAATAGGTGGTCAGTGGGGCTTAGGAGAAGAACTAGAAGGGGTGGGGAGAAAGGAGGAAGGCTGGGACTGAGTCCAGATTCTCTCGACTTCCAGGGTTTTGTGGAGCCGAAAGTCTCCAACATATGTGATTCAATAATAAAATAGGAAACAGTGCCCCTGAGGATGTGCAAAGTGCTTCCCCCCTCCACAGCGAGGAACCAAAACAGATCTCCTGCATAAGGAATATAGAACCTAAGTGCAGGATGCTGATTATCTCCTGGAGGGGTGATGCATAACGAATTTCCCCATTCTTTTAGGGATCTGAGACTTGGATATAATGTATGTGGGATGATATGTGAATGCTAGGAAAAAGGTGGCGGTGAGAACTGAGGTGGAGAAAAGATTGGAGAAGAGGTTGCTATGTAGTGGTTTGTTGGATGGGAGAAATAGTTGATTGGACAGTATGACAGCTAGAGATCTGCTTAACACTGTGCATATACTAAGGCAGGATTTCTTGAAAGAAAAGATTTGATGACCACAAACTGGAGCCTGGAATTAAGCGGTTCAAATTTTGCTCCAGATTAAGAGAGGACTTCTCTAAGAGTAAAGAGTGATTTCCTAATGGTGCAGCGGGGAAATAACTTTCCTGGGGAGCAAGAGTCCCCGCTGGTATGTTTCCCAGACTATGGGAAACACAAACACCTATTTCGGGCAGCAGCGATATAGGAAGATGCTGAAAGGCATCATCTCCTACTCTGCAGGAGGAGGCAGTGGTAAACCCCTCTTGTATCCTACCAAAGACAACCACAGGGCTCTATGGTCGCCAGGAGTCTACACCGACGGCACAACTTTACCTTACCGTTACTTCAAACATGAGGAAGTTTGACAAATAATTATATTTAAAATAATTGCCAACAAAGCAATAGCCCCTTCATTGTGCTTGATCTTAAAGTAAAGTTGTGCCGTTGACTCCCGGCACCCACAGAGCCCTGTGGTTTTCTTTGGTAGAATCAAGGAGGAGTTTACCATTGCCTTCTCCTGCGCAGTATGAGATGATGCCTTTCAGCATCTTCCTATATCATTGCTGCCCGATATAGGAGTTTCCCATAGTCTGGGAAACATAGCAGTGGGGATTCAAACCGGCAATCTCTTGCTTGCTAGGCAAGTTACTTCTCCGCTGTGCCATTAAGTGGCTACTTGTGCTTGATCTTAGCAGCCAATAAAGGGAGTGCATTGGCATTCTTTGGAGCTATTTGCCAGTAGTTTAGGAATGGATTGTGATTTATAAAGGAATTAGTCCCTAGCTGTGGGGAAGTTGTGCTTTCTTGGTATTTTACCTAAGCTCCACAGTAGGAAACCTGACTCTTCCATGCCCTGTGACAATATTTGCCTGTCATCTGCATGTAGTGTTTTAGCATTGAACTGAAAGCTACAATGGATGAGGAGAGGCAGGGCAGGGGTGTGGGGAATCGCTCTGAAATATTGGAGCATGTTCTTGTATGCAGGCATGTGCACCCATGGCTTGAAGGGGGTAGAATGAGGCGCCTTTATGAGGTGCCCTGGTTTAATTTCAGATAGTGCCATTCTTATCAGAAGGCCCTTTAGAGGTATCCTGTTTGCAAATTGCAAAGGCACTGGGCTGGAGTGGACAGGTCTCTTCAAGTACACCCCACTCTTTTATCTGAAGGCATGTTTGTTTTGCTGTCATGTCTGTAGGGTCATAACCTGGATGGGTTTGCCTTCAGGTGCCGCCATTCTAGGAGCAAATGTCATATGCAAATTAAGTTTAGTAGGTTGTTGGCCTCTGCCTGCTTGACTGCAGGCTTGCATTCCACTGATGCCCAGACACCTGCATTTCATTCATGTACGGATGCTGTCCCAGGCAGAATAGAAGATAATGTTACTTGTGATGGAGCTGTCACTTACCTAGTGGCAAAAAGAGGCACTAGGTCTCCTTGAACAAGATATATTTTGACATCTCACTCTCTCCTTCCAAGTGATAAGTTCTTTCCCCAGTTTGTGTTGCAATTATTTGTACTTGGTCTTAATGCTTTGTAAGCTGCTTTGTTGTTTATGAATACAAAGTAAGATATAAGTCTATAAAACAAATACAACCCAGCTCACTTTCCAGGAAGGTCAGAGCAGTCACAACCTGCATTTCCCGTGGAGAGTATGTGCCTTTTCTATACATATTCTGCACATTCAATTCCATATCTGTAGTGATCATTGCATGATTTATTTATTTATTTGGTCTCGGAGGGTTTCAGCATTATCCTCTTGTAAACTTGTACAAACTTGTAAAAAACTTGTAAAAAAAACCACTTGCCTGGCTACCTTCGGCAAGTTAGAATTGGCACAGAATTGGCACCAGGAGAACAGACAGAAAAAGCTTTACAAAAGTTGGTTCTTCTTGGCCTACGGTTCTCAAACAGCGTGCTTAGAACAAGAGAAGGTCATTGTTGGGATAGCCACCTTTCCCGGGGCTACTGTGTGTGTCAGGCCAGGGAGCTCTTTTCTTCAGTTCTTGAAAAGCCTGTCAGCACCCTGAGACAACACTACTTTGTAAATCTTCTGTAACGTGCTTGTTGGTTTTAATATTGTAAACTGCCATGGCCAAGGTAGAAAGGTGCTAACCCCGGCTAACTAGACAAAGAGTCACCTTTTTAACGTGGTGATTCTCTTTATTTAGCAGGGGGAGAGTAACTGGCCCTATCCACCCCCAGCACAGCATCCCTCCAGTGACTGTTGCTGGTATCTCTCTTATGTTTCTTTTTAGATTGTGAGCCCTTTGGGGACAGGGAGCCATTAATTTTCTGTGTAAAATGGGAGCCATTTAATTAATTAATTCTCTATGTAAACTGCTTTGGAAACTTTTTTTGAAAAGCAGTGTATACATATTTTGTTGAAGTAATGTAGAAAGGTACTATATTAATGAAATAAATACATAAATGGCAGAGTATTTTCCTAGAATGACAGCTTACCCACACTGTTAGTCTTTGCCAGTGACAGACAGTGGTGTGGTCTTACTACTAGTACGTATATTTATATACTGCTTTTTAACCAAAGTTTACAAAGTGGTTTACATAGAAAAACAAACAAGGTGATTCTTTGTCCCGAAAGGGCTCACAATCTTAAAAACATAAAAATAAGATAGATACCAGCAACAGCCACTGGAGGGATGCTGTCCTGAGGGTGGATAGTCATGCTCTCAGTCCCAGCAGGGCAACAGGTCTGTCTGGTGCACCTCATGAACTAAGTTGCACCCACCTAGATCATTTCCCAGAATCCTCAGAAGTGAACTTGATGTCTTAAGAATTCCCTAAAGGCGGAAGGTTGGAAAACCATTGTTTTGGGCTATGAATGATTAAAGTGGCACAGCAGGGAAATGCTTGACTAACAAGCAGAAGGTTGCCAGTTCAAATCCCTGCTGGTATGTTTCCCAGACTATGGGGGACACCTGTATCGGGCAGCAGCGATATAGGAAGATTCTGAAAGGCATAATCTCATACTGTGTGGGAGGAGGCAATGGTAAACTCCTCCTGTATTCTACCAAAGAAAACCACAGGGCTCTATGGGTGCCAGGAGTCGAAATAGACTTTATGGCACACTTTACCTGTAGCTTTATGAATGACGAATGGGTCCAATAGCGCTTTCCACCTGACTCTCTTCCTACATTTTTACATTCAAGTACCTCCTTGAGAAGCCACCTAATGGTGCAGTGGGGAAATAATGCCTAGGAAGCAGGAGGTTCCTGGTTCGAATCCTCACTGGTATGTTTCCCAGACTATGGGAAACACCTATATTGGGCAGCAGCAATATAGGAAGATGCTGTGAAAGGCATCATCTCATACTGCTTGGGAGATGGCCATGGTAAACCCTTCCTGTATTCTACCAAAGAAAACCACATGGCTCTGGTTGCCAGGAGTCAACACCGACTCGACGGCACAACTTTACTTTACTTCCTTCCTTGAGAGTTCTCTATCCTTTCCTGATTGGCTTTCCTTCCCCCCCCCCCATGTGTTTTGTGGGCAAGTAGGCTAGTAAAAATGTTGGTGGGCCAGTGACTTCTGTGAATTTATTTGTAAGACTGCTTTAGAGCAGGAGGCTTGATTCATTTATCCAAGCCATTTGGATTGTTGTACTAAACTACTCCTTATCTGACAGTCCCCTTAGCATGGTCTTACTCTGCTTGTGTCATATGGTCTGGAGCAGAGTTTTTCTACGTGTGGGTCCCCAAATGTTATTGGACTTCAACTCCCATAATCCCCAGCTCCCGTGCTCTGGTTGGGAATTATGGGAGTTGAAGTCCAATTACAACTGGGGACCCACATGTTGAGAATCCTTGGTCTGGAGAATGAGGATGAATCCCAAGGGGTGGTGGAGGATTAATTTATGGAGGTTCCTAAATGAGGGTGGATCATTGCTATAGTAGTTCACCTTTGGGTCTTTCCAGTCCTTTGATTCTCTTGTTCTTCATCCTCATGGAAATGTCTTTTTGTTTCCAGGCCAGGAATGAGCCTGATGTTTATGAAACAAGTGATCTTCCCGAAGATGATCAGGCTGAATTTGATGCGGTAAGCTCACAATAAATGTAGTTGCTTCTTCAGTAGTGTTTTGATTAGATAGTTATGTTCAGTGGGTGTGCCAAGCCTGCAAACCATTTCTAAAAGATTCCTATGATCCAAGTGACTTGAAGCTTTTGTTAAAGAACACATGCTTTAGGCAGTCTTCCTTGACTTTAAATGGCAATTCCCATTATGAGACCCTTGCAGAAAAGAGCAATGAGATGCAAGGCCTCATGGTCGTAGGTCAAGATGGCATTTCCTCTATCATGAATGTGAAGACAAAGAGACATTTTTGAAGATGCTTGAAAATGATTATGTGGCTGGGTGGGGGCAGCAGAAGATGTGTTCCACCTTGGCTTAAGTATTATCGGTTTGGTATCTGAAGGTAGGATTAAGAAATTAGCCTTTACTCATAACGATCTAAGCTTTTGACATGTATCCCCAACAATGTAACCATGAATGTGATGAGCTTTTTGGAAGTGGGAAAGAAAGCTTGTCTTTGTTCACACAAATGTGGTTAAAAATAGTGCTGCTCCCATGTTCAAGACTGGAAAACCGTTTTAGATCCTAGGACACCGATCTTTGCCTAGAGATGACAAAACATTTACATTCGTAGTTACCAGTATCAGATTTTGAAGGGTGTGGATGAACTGTTGTATTTTTCCAATCCTGCCCATGGGAAATGCAGTATTAACTGATTCACCTCTGTCGGAGCTGTACAAGGCTTCACTACTCAGTGCTACCCTGAGAGTCTTGGACTGCAGGACGGTTTATAAATTGACAGACTAAATAAATAAATAGGGTTGGATGCTTGGAAATCTGCTTTGCCTAGGAAAGTGATGGATTTCTTCAGGCTTGTTCAGCATGGAGGTTAAAAAACCTGGAACTGGTTTCTTTAATTTTTTTTTTAAAGGCGATTGGCATTTAAAATGTTTGCAGTATTTCCCCCACCTTGCTATACAGAAGTCCCCTGCCAAAACGAACCAAATGATTAGATCACTGTATATCAGTTATTTGGAAATGTACTAATGTCCATTTGCTTCTGGCAAGGAACTTCTTTAACATTCCCATCAATGCACACGAAAGGATGACTGTTCCTTTAGCGCAAGTCAAAGGGACAGTGGTGTGGTTCCATCTATACGGAAATGTAAAATAGTGCAGTCCAGGCAGGAGGGTTCCGTGCTCCAAGGCATATCAGCAGCAGTAGGACAATTTGAGGTGGATAAGGGTAAACGAGGCTCTGTTTGCCCCCTTTGGAAGGGGAATGCTGGCAGAGGAGAGGATGACCTATGTGAATGATGTAGCACTTCAGCATAGGATCCATGTCCTTAAATTTGACTCCACATCTATGTACACAGGCCTGTTACAATTTTCCCTGGTTTCCCCTCAGTGCATATTTTATACTGGGCAAGGAGGATGTGTGTGGCAATCCACAGTTCATCATAAAGGAACAGTTCGGACCTGTCAGCCGACTCTCCCAACTTCAGTAGGCCGGAGTGTCCAGTCATGATAGTGCTGTGATTCTCTTCCCAGTGCCCGGGAGATAGAGTAGGTGGATGATTCCTCTTCGTTGCTTGCTTGGGGCAAGCAGATGAGTGGCAAAGGGCATCTCTGTAATATTGTGGGGTTTTTTGAGAGTTTGAACTGAGATCTGAATTGATCACAGTTTAACTTTCCTGGACTAATAGTTTTCAACATGTTTGCAGAAGGCTGGGCTGAAAAGTGTTATAGGTGTGGCAGGTTGCCCCCAGCAGGTGACTCTGTGCTTTTAAAACACAATCTGTCTGTCGCTGCTGTTCTGTGCAGTAGCTCCGTTTGCTGTGGATTATATGAAGCACCATGAAATCTGTTGGCTTAGAGAAAAGCCTGGGGGGAAATATCGTGGCTTTCATGTGCAGAAGTTGTGGTAAGGGGAAACACTTCTAGATCTCAGAGTTGAGGAGAAGACGTTTTATCACTAATTTCTAATGTCATTGTAGCAGTTTTAGTTTAGTACTGTAGCATCTAGTGGAAAAGCACACGGTTGAGGGCAGAACTACACAATTGGTGGTAAATATGGGATTCCCAACTGTGTTTGCTGCCAACATACAAAGTGGAAGGGTGTGTGCACTCAAACTTTTCCCTCCTGCCACTTTTCTTCAGCAGAACTTAATTCTGCCCTAAGGGTCTCTCCTTTTAGAAAATGCCTTTTTTTTTCTTGATTTGTCATAAAGTTGGTCACACAGATTCTGTGGTTGGTGGTGACACTAGACTGATTCTCTTCTTTGATCTGAACTTACCAAGAATTGAACAGGAGGGAGGTATCAACAACAGTGTTCACTCTCAGTTTCTTCATCTGTGTGCGGAATGAGTTTTGTTCTGGGCGGCAATATCAAGGCAGTGTGTGCACACCTGCATTCAAAATGGGGCCTTCCTGATTCAACCTGAGAGGGATCTAAAATTAACTCAGTGGACAGTTAAAAAACTTGTGTATGCGTGCACATGCACACACCTTAGGGGGAACACTGATCAACACTCGCATGCTTTTGTGTTCCAGGGTTCAAAAGTTGCATTAAAAACTTCTATAAAACTTGAATATCTTGGCCATGTTTAATAACCTGGAGGGGAAAAATACTCCTTACTGAAGTTAATCATACAGGGAAAGATTAAAGGAAGAAGTGTTGGAAGACGAAGAACATCCTGGCTGAAAGATTTTGAGAATGGTTTGGATGCACATCCTTACAACTTCTTAGAGCAGCGGCATCCAAAGTCAGAATAGCCTTAATTATAGCTAACCTCTGGTAGGAGATAGCACCTGAAGGCAAAGATATGGATATGCTTTTAGAAACTGTTTGTTTATTGGATGTATACCCTGCCTTTTGACTGAATAGTCTTCAAGGTGACTCGCAATGAATTATAGTACTGATAAATTAAACTAGCAAATAAACAACACACACACACTTTGTTTGGATGTTTAATAAATTTGAGAAATATGGCCTACAAAATATCAACTTTACTTTCATCACAACCACCCTTTTAATTTTCCAAAAGACTTTGACATACCTAAAACAAAATACTTCCAAACTGCCAAATAGTAAATCAAAGAAAACACTGTAGATGGAGTTACATTACTGTTGTACTTTTTGTTCCACAAATAAATCATTACCCTATTTTTCCTTTTATAAAATTATCCAAGATCTGTCTGCCTCCACATACTTGAGTATAGTTTGTTAGTTTCATCAATACAGCAAAGTTCCATATTTTTCTATTCCTGTAATGTTGGCATATTTCTTTTTCTCCAGTTCTGTGGAAATAGTGATTTTGTTAAAAGGATTATGCAAGGGTCCCTCCCTCCTCCACCCCAGCCATCTGCCACCTGAGGCAACCACCTTAGTCAGCCTTGTGGATGGATCAGCTCTGTTTAGAGTTTTGGGAAGGGTCTTTAAATTGGATGTTTAGAATCAAGGTCCTGGTCCTGTCTGACTCTTGTTTTTGTGCAGGCCTGTTCCTGCAGCCAGCTGAATGTGGGGTAGTCATTTGCAAAGCCTGCTTGTTGCCCACAGTATGTAGTACAGTCTATAGCAAACTGGGCATGTCCATCCACTACAAAATGTGGGAGTCAGCTTCTGACACACCACTGCAAATACTAAGTAATGTTCACAGGCGTGTTTCAAGAGCTGCCTCCCTGTATATGGAAGCAGATGCTTACAACTGATTTGCTGCAATCTATGGGCAGGCCTTTGAAGTGCTTTGCCAATCATTGCTACATGCCCAGTGGTTGTGTGCAGAGGCCCAGTCAGTGTGTCACCATTTTGAATTGTTTGGGTCACATCTGCAGTAAATCAGAGCAATGAAATGCTGAGAATGTCATCTACTTCTTTTGTTAAGAACAAAAGCTTTGCTGGAAAAAATAGGGATAATTTCCCCTGATTATGTTACCCTAAGCTTCTTGGAGGAAGGCAGGGATTAAAAAAATGAGATGAAAAATGATATGTTACATCTAGCTGGAGAAATGCTGCTGATCCCAGTTAAAAATGCAAAGCTTGGAGAATTTGAGACCCTTAGGATTTTTTATCTGCTAACTGTAGTCTGACGTGGCCTTTCAGGAGAGGGGCCATAGCTTAGTGCAGGGATCTCAAACTGTGGCCCTCCTGCAGATGTTAGGCGGCAACTCCCATAACCCCTGCTACTGGCCATTTTGATTGGGGTTGATGGGAGTTGTAGTCCAACAACAGCTGGAGGGCTACAGCTGGAGACCCCTGGCTTACTAGTAGAGTGCATGCTTTGCGTGCAGAGTGTCTCGGATTCTGTCCCTTCCCCACAGCTCCAATTAAAGCATCTCTGGTAGAAGTGCTGGGACAGGGCCCCCCCCGACCTGGAGAGGTACTGTAGACAAGGTTGGACAAGAGGGACTGATTCAGGTTAAGGCAAATTCATCTGTATTTATTTATCTATTTAAGGTTTTTATACCGCCTCACCCAGATGGCTCGAGGTGGTTCACAAATATAATATATAGGCTGTTGATGGGTTCCTATCCATTTATAGCACTTACTTCTGGGAGACTTGCAAGCAGGGCATGAAGGCATCCACCTAGTAGTGCTGCTTGCCCTGACTTCTGATATTGAGAGATATGTCTCTAAACATGGATATTCCAATTAGCTGGTATGGCTAATAGCTGTTAGTAGACCTATTCTCTATGGACCCTTTTAAAAGACCATCTAAGAAAGTGGCCATTGCCATATCTTGTGGCAGTAAACTCCATCTCTTGATTATACATTCTGTGTGGGTGCTCTTTGAAGGCAAAGAATGAGACTTATAAATGCTCAAATTAACAAGAACTATTGTATAAAGTACTTCCTTTTTTCTGTCCTGATCCTACTGCCTGCCAATTCAACAGGCAACCCTGAACTCTAGTATTGTGGGGGAGGGCTATCTCCATGCAGTTTATAATTTTACTAGCCAACCCCGCACAGAGCATCTGTGCGCTCTTTGGGGCTGGCTGTTCCCCCCTCACCCTCCCTCCTGCCCCGGTCTCTCTTGCCCTCCCCCGCTTCCGTTCCTTCCCTCCCTCCCCACCACCACCTGCACAGAGCATCTCCGAGCGGGCGGCCAAAAAGGGCCCCTCTGCCGCCGTTCATCCTCCCAGGCAGCGAACAGGGAAGCCCCGCTGCCCATTTCCCTTCCACCCCAGCCTCCAATGGGCGCCGCACATTCAGCCCCACTCCCCTTCCCCCAAGCCCTCCCCCCAGCTTCTGCCTCAGTCTCCAGTCCTGATGCCCGCCCGCTTCTCCCCCCCCCACTTCCCCAGGCTGCTTCCCCCCACACTCCCCGCCCACGGTTTCTGCCGCCGTCTCCTGACGCCCACCTCCTCACTGTGGCTGCCCGCCACCCCCTTGCCTGGGCCCGCTGCCGTCTCTGCGCCTCCTCCTCACAGCAGCCATTGCCGGCTGCTCCCACCACCTCCCCACCGCCTCCTCACCGCCTCCCCACTGTGGGCGGGCCCGCCGTCTCTGCCTCCCCAACACGGCTGGGCCTGCCGCCGCCGCCTTGCCTGCCTCTCCTCGCTGCCATTAGCTTTTAGTCCGGCAAACATTGCCGGCACGCATAGCCTTGCCACATCTCCACGCATGGCTGGCGGCTGGCTAAGAGAATTAAGTATAATGATGAGCCTATTTATGATGTCTCCTCTTAGTGTTTGTCCTAGAAATGTTAGTCCAAGAATGCTAACATAAACCAAGTGCAAGGTGTTTTTCAGGCATGGCAGCTGCACATGTTTGGAAGTTGGATATGATTTACCTCCTGTGTTTTCCAGCAAGTGTTTGGTCCCTGGGTTTCTGTTGTTTCTCAGAGATTCTCTGTAACCCAGGGCTGCTCAACTTCGGCCCTCCTGCAGATGTTGGCCTACAACTCCCATAATCCCTGGCTGTTGGTCATTGTGGCTGGGGATAATGGAAATTGTAGTCTAAAAACAGCTGGGGGTGGTCTAAGTTGAGCAGGCCTGCTTTAACCCTTTGCAGACAATGAGCCCTTTCCCACGATCATGGAGAAAGGGCTCCATGCTGCAGGGGAGGAAGCCTTAAAATGCTTATCTCCCCCGCAGATGATCCTGGTCTCTTGCTGGGTGAGCGGATCCCTTGCCCAGACGTTTGCTGGCTGCTACTGGCAGCTGGGAAGTTTGGAGGCTATGAGTCCCCCGGAACTCCCATAATGCACCATGTGAGTGCACAGTGCATTATGGGGAACCTCCTGACACTGGCCAGGACCCCCCACTTTCCCAGCCTCGGATGCAAGCATCTGGGGCTGGAAGACAATCAGCAAAACGGGGTTAAGAGAGCGCTTGCTCTCTTAATCTTGTCTAAGAGGTGGTTGGCTCGGCGGGTTTGCCACTGAAGCACCAGTGGGGTTAGGCATGCTCCCAGTGGTTTTCATGCGCGGGCAGGACTGAGCTTGGCTCCATTAGCCTGGTTTTGCCTGCGCATGAGAACAGCCTCGTTATATTGTACATTCATTCAGGTGTCTGTACACATGTACATTGTTTTTGTGTGAATGACTGTACCTGTGTTCATTTTAAAACTGAACCTGGGTACAGGTTCCCTCAAACGCAGCAAACAGATAGAAAATATACCACTGTACAAAGATTGAACATAACTTGTGAATAACTGTACAGATCTGTATGTGTGTGTACTGAACACAGATTGCAGGTGTGTTGAACATAATGTGGG
The DNA here is from genome assembly GCF_027244095.1 of Hemicordylus capensis. Classification (NCBI taxonomy): domain Eukaryota; kingdom Metazoa; phylum Chordata; class Lepidosauria; order Squamata; family Cordylidae; genus Hemicordylus; species Hemicordylus capensis. The sequence continues at coordinate 196,978,985 of NC_069658.1, read as the reverse complement.
AATATTTTTTTTTCCTTGAGGGTAGTGGGGGCAGAGAAAACAGATCTTGAACTCTTAATGGTCATGATATCTGTTAAAATGTTCTCCCAATCTCTCTGTGAAAACAGTCCCTGCAACCTGGTGCCTTTCTGTACGGCCTTCAATGCTTTGCTGTGGATAACACAGAGCACTGTTCCCCCTTAACTTTTTTTCATCCATGTGCGAAATGAGTTTTGTTCTGAAAAGCAGTATCAAGGCAATGTGGCACATGTTGTGTATCACTATAGATACAAGCACGCACACACCACAAATATGAAAGAAAGAAAAAGCTGTAAAATACAATTTTTCTTCCTTCCATGTCACATTTGGAAGTATATCTTAACAAACCAACTAACTGATGGGGAACAGATTCAGTCCTGAACATAAAATCTTTTAAGTTGATCACAGGTTTACTATAGAGTAAGTGTATGTAAGATTCCATATGCCCCTGTGAAGAACCACTATTGCATGT